>NC_060112.1:16250000-16875000 GCF_021155765.1 Diprion similis | reverse complement strand
AATGACACGAGCGATTTATTTGCCGCAACGAGCACTTCCCATGTCCGCCTTTTGCCAAATCGTCTGGCTCCCACATTCGTACGCTTTCCTGTATGACCCCGTTTTCATTTACAAGGCGCTTTTTTTTTTCATATTTTTTTTCCTCGGCCGACACACACGACTTTTCGTGCAACGGACTCTTTCACGATCGTCGTGGAATATGGGCTAGAGATTCAGGAATAACGGGAGCTGCAAACTGATCGGCAGCTACTCATAAATTTGCTAGATTACGCGTTCGATTCTGAGACATTGCGCGCCCTTCATACTTCAATTGATTCGAAAATGAATCTGTGGTAATTTTTCGCCTCATAATTGCTGTTCGCTCATGCATGAATACACATACACATGAATACATGTATCTAGTATATGCTACATACATAGCCGCTGGTAGGTTTGCGATAGAATTCTATACTTGCCTCTTCACGAGTCGAGTGAAAATCGTTGGTCGAGTGAAAAAAGTTGCCTTGAAATATCGCCACTGGATTATTTGCAGATACATATGTATCGCACGGATTATTAATTTGAAGCGAAATTCACATAGTGTGCTTAGAATCAATTTTTGTATGTATATTTGTACTAGAAAACTCCTTGAACACTTCTGACGAGTGGTTCTATTCGAGGATTATAGGTGTAGAAATCAAAGCTGCGAAGCTCTCACGAGCCAAAGACGAACCGTACCGAGACGAACTTTTTGAATCTGGCCTCGTTCAACGATTAGAACCGTGTTACTTTGTACTATAGGCTTATAGTTCTGACGAGAGAGTGACCCATTTTATGTGTGCAGTGGGTTTCTCATTTCCACGCCCGCGTTACGCGATTACTCAAGGAAATCCTTTCTATATTTTCACAGAGCTCGCGATAAATGTCATTCGCCTTTTCCGCCGCGTATAATTGTCTATGTGCAGTTGTGCAGTGATGCCGCGTTTTTCTTGTTCACTCTGTATCTATCTTGTTCCTCTAATCTCTGCTAGTTCACAGTTATTACAGCGACCAACTGTACGAGCCATGCAGCATCACGTTTGATTGTTATCAGACCAAGTAAATTGTCGTAGAGTTTCAGTGCTTAAAAAATTGGCAAATTTTTCTTTGTTTCACAACCTTTTATCTATCATTCACATATAATATTTATTTTAGTGGCGATGAGTTTATTTCGTGAACGATTTACACCGTGTGCTGATACATCCGTCCGGATCACCCACGTGTTAAATAATTCTCTCTTCCACAATCTCGCACAACCGGAATGCAAACTGTCGCACCCACACGTGAAGGTTCGAGCCAAGCCGCCCACCTTTGAATTTCCTGAATCCAAAAATAGTGCGAACACGAAAAAAAGGTCCGCGCTGCAAGGCTTCCGTGAGTTTAAATCCAAGGTCATCATATCCTGCAAGCTATACCTATATACAAGTTCGTCGACTCGAAATTATCTCGTCCCGCTTGAAAAAGGTATCGTCGAATTCTTTGGCCTATTTTTAAGTCACCCCTCAGTTCTCTCAGAATCCAACCGGAGTAAGTCTCTGAACTAAAAGAAATACGCTAGCGGCAAGTAGTCCGATCGAACCTGGCTAGTTAGCCTGAAGATCGTGGGATCATAATTCATAAAGCAGACCACGAAACGTACCCATTGCGCTATGGTCATGAACCGTTCCCGAGCTTCGCACAGACGGTTCGGTAGTGATTGGTTTCCCAATGCTGGAAGACTGACGTGCAGCAGATCGGCCAGTCAGTACGATCTCCTTCTCTGTCACCGATCAGATAACGTCAAGAGTGAGTTTATCTAACGGTCTTGATTCCGATACCTTCCCTCACTCCGTTTCTTCAGCAATTCCTGGTTAGCGAAGTATCGCCGTGCCGTGAAGATCGTCATCTCGTTCAGGAAAGAGCAGTGAATTTTTTGTGCAACACTGTGCAAGTGTATTTTTCTGTGTGTTTTGCACTGACCAGCATGACGAAGAAACAGTGCAACTTGTGATTCAGTCTTACTTTTACATTCAGCGGTCAGGTCAACTTCAAGATCCGTTGGAAACTAGTCTCATTGTTTTTGCAGACTGTCTCGAGGCTAGCTCGCTGTAAAAACAATTTCAGGAGCTCGGACCACAGAAACAGCTAATAATATAATCAAGTTCTTCGAGTAAATAGTCGCCTTTGAATTCCGTGAATCAAGTACCAGTAGATACTTGACAGTATCAGAGAATACTTGATGTCTGGAATAACCAAGGTCGAACGCCTGCGTCTGACGACATGTTACCGTCAGCTCAAACCCGCGATTGCAGCTTCGAAACAATTCACGTGCCGACGACGGTGCTACTGCAGATAGAGTCAAGAGTGTCGAATCCGTTGCTGTTTTCCTTTTCCCAATCCTATTCCCCAACTCTAAATTTTCCGGTCTAATCTCGGCCTTCGACTCCCCTAAGGGGAAAAGTATCGGCTTTGTTTGCGCCCAGGTATAAATTCGATATCGCGTTGCTCGTTACTGGGTGAAGAAGCAGGTAAAGACGTTATTAGACCTTGCAGTATACCGTGACATTCGGGGGACCCGAGGATTCTCGGTATCAAAACGGCTCGAGTGAACGCACGACCAAAGACAGCTCTAAAGAGGGATACGATGGCGAGGAGGAAGTGAGAGGGAGGCGAAGCAAATCAACTTTCGACTTGTTCCATGTAGGCTTGTGGTGACCACGGTCGGGTCTTCTGCAGGCGCCGTACGTGTGGCACACGCCGACTGACAGTCGGCCCGAGAGCCAGACTCTAGATTTCGGTGATAGTGCTCTTCGGCTGCCAGTACTCGCGAAATTAGCTGTACCTCGTTGCAAGCTCGTTTGCGAATCGGTGAGAACGGTGGGACTCGTTTTTCTGATGAAGTGTGATTAAGTTCCAGTGATATTGCGTCTTCCCCGGTGAGCTTGCACCACTTGCGTGAATAACTCCGTTGACCCTTGTTCCGACTTGTTCGCACTTTCGCTTCTCCTTATATGCGAGACCGTGATTCTTCTTAGGCGTCGAGTATACTTTCGATCTTCGTCTCGAGTCCATTGTTCATTTAAGATCCATCAATTGTGCAGCAATTGTGATGGGCTCGAAGGCGCGGAATGTACTGTCAAAAGATGTATTCCAAGTCTCAATTAGTCTAAATGCATCGCATGACGTGCTTCGTAAACTGGAATTAAGCCCGATCTGGGATGGTCGGCAGAGTTTGTTACGTGGTCGATCCTACAGTCGAGCACGAAATCCCCACGCTTTGAGACATAGATGTTTATAACACTCGCGGTTTAATGTAATTAACACTTCCATACGCGCGATGAGTGCGAATCAGATTGCGGGTTACGAAATGGCTAGTTTTTTGCGCCCTTTTCGCGGCTGTAGCTTTACGAATTGCGCTCGTTTTAGACGCAAATTCTAAAAATCGATTGTCTCGCTTGATTTTAGGCCTGATAGAACGCTGGGAGTCGCTGTCAACCCGCGCTGAGGAAGCGCGAAGAGCTGCTGCCCTTCATCGGGACATGGCAGCTATGCGAGTAGAGCTCCGAGCTGCCCACGACAGACTTCTTTCCTACGAGGTTGTTCTCGATCAGCATCATCTCCTCGACGAGCGTATCAACCAGGTTACTGTAAGTATACCTACACATACCTCACGTTTTTCACGAGCTTTGCATGATATCACCTGCATCGGTTTTACGATAATTTTAGTTCGTTTTTATCACCAAATAACTCCATGTTGGAAAGAGCAGGATATTTTTATCCTTTTTTTCGGAGGATTATGAAGGAGTTACGACATTCTTAACCAAGAATTGTCTCTATTGACTCATGACTTCGGTCATCGCTAAATTCAGAGTCAGTCGTGATAAAAATGCAATGTCAATAAATATTGGCACGTTAAATTATTCTATTCTTTACCAACATGTATTTAAATTATTCATGTAGATTGTAGACGTTCTACATGCATACAGATATCATTGGTCATTTCGTGACCTGCGAGCTCATTTTTATTTTTAAACCCAGCAAATTTATATGTGCTTGTGGTGTTTGCTTTCATTCTGGTCTTTATATCTCGATATATGTAATTTACTTTGACTTATATACATATACGAGTATACAAAACGTGTTATCGAAGTTATAGGTCTGATAACAAAATTGTTTGTTTTCTATGTTGTCACTAGATCACAACTTGTATTCACCCTTATCTAGAGAACTCTTTTTATCATCTTGCTCAAATGAATACAGTATTATGTCACAAAGTACCACTTATTTTAATCAGTAAAAAATAGTAAAATCTCTGGTCAAAGTTCCACATTCTGCAATCACGCAGAAATGCATTGTTATAGGTAAAGAGATCATAGAAATAGTCGTCAGACGGTGCCAAGTTTTTTTTCTCTTTATTTTCAAGTATATCTTTATTTAAGAACCAGAGGTGACTAATCATCCCATGTATACGATTTCGCCTACGCAAATCGTGCTTTGACTTAACAACTTTGAAACTTTGACTCGAAATGATTCACCGTTCCGTTAATTTTGGTCCACTGGATCGTGTTAAACTGCAGAACCTGTAATTTTGGAAAATATTTTTAATTTCCGTTCGAAAAATGAACTAGGTTTTAACGTTAAAATTTTTACGATTATTACTCTTTATTGAACTTTTATGATAGGCAATATCTTTTACACAATCATCGCAGATTAGCTCAGGAAGCAGGATGAAATCACATTACCATCGTTACTTTATTACCTCGACAAAATAAAGTGCCGGCGTATACCGACGCACCGATCCCAGTACCTTAGCCTACGAATGATGATTCCTCCGTTGCCGACGCCAGCTACGTCTCTTCTCCTTTCTTCGATCCAATGTCTCAAGCACCGACAAACGGTACTACTTTGCAGCTTTGACACGCGATCTATGTTACATATAGCGTTATGAATCTTGTGCGTTCTATGACGACCGTATTTCCGGTTTAATGAGTATACAGCTAGGGTCCATTGATTTTGATTAAGTAATTTGAATTTATAATATAGTAGCTAATGATTAGACAGTAGGTTAATAGATTTATATGATCTGCTGTGAGTTGGTTATATTAAGTTCAGTCTACAGAAAGCAAAGCTCCCTCTGTTTCCTTCAAACGTGCGTAAAGTTGTATAATCGTGCCCCAAAGGCGAGTGATTCAGCATAAAAATGATGGTGAAATCAGATTGCTTGAGGTTAATGACACGTTCTGTTATCGAGACCGAGTTGATCACTCTCATACGATTAAGCGCAAAAATTTGAATCAATCCGATTGAAGTGTTTTCAGTCTCTATCGATGAGTCTCTTCTCCATAAATTTCTACCACGCAGTATTGTGTACCTACCTCAGCGGCCATTTCTAATTTCATTCAACTTTCTTTATTTCTTGTTCCTTTCCCCGATTCTCGAGTCGATGAAATGCATTTCGACGCAGAGGAATTTGGCAAATTTATATTTCTTAAGATATTGAAATGAGAGCCGCGACTCCCCCGGAACGGGCTTTGGCCGCCTCCCGTTCAGAGCCGAGCGACGGTGGCGAATAGACGAGGATATAAGGAGGGAGGGGGGGAGCGGGAGCAAGAGCAAGAGCGTAAAAGCGTAGCCGTGTCGCACGTAGGCTGGCCCTCCGTCCGCCCGTCTGACGGCGACGTGCCCAGAATCGCAACGCCGGCGCCTCGCCAACCCTCGCGAATTCCACCCTCTCGCGAGAACCGCCACCACCGCCTCGCCGAGGAGGCCAAACACATGCGCTCTATCTATCATCGAGATGTATTAGCGCCCGGCGATTGCGCGCGCGCGCGAGCAAACCCGTCGCAGTTTGCCCGTCCCGCGTACCTACGTCGTTCTACGCCATGCATTATGCATCGCTCACACGCCGTCCGTCGCGAAACGCAGAAAACTGCGTCCCCATTCACGTGCCAGCATCGGTATCTCTTTGTTCGCGATCTCTCGCTGACCTCTCGACTCCTCTTCGCCCTCTTATGACCCCCGGCGACCTCGGCCTTCGCTGCCCAGCAGTAAACAATCGATGACTGGAAAACAATTCGATTCCTGGAGTCTTCGACTTTGAATTGCCGGACTCTCTGGTTTTAGAAATCACAAGCTTTCGACCGACGGCTGAATTTTTTTTCTAAGAAGGAAGGAAATGAAGAAACTATGTCGTACCTACAGTTTTGAGAATCTGTGGGTGATTATACGCTACAGAGTTTAGAAAACGGCAATTATAGGCCTCTTTCAAACCAGCAACGAAATTGCGAGAGAAGTCAACAAATCATGCGGATAACCTGGTTTCAGAATCTCGCAGAATTTTTATTCTTCAAAATGACTGTTCAACTGCTACGTCAAAGATAATTTTTCTTCCGGACAATAGCTTGCGCCAGATTTTATTCCTGTCACGATTCGCAAATTGTTTCGTACTTCTACGCAATACCTATTTCAGATTTTGAAGAATGACTGCAGTCATCTCCGAGTTTTATTTCAGGTACAATTTCTTGTGTAAAATTTGTATCGCAGACACGCGTCTACTTTAATATAGCCGCATTAACCCGTTGTAAACATATTGTTTTCTCCAAAATGTCGCAATAGGTGACAAATACCATCCAATGGTCCTCCGACTGCAAACGTCAATGCCGCACACGGTCATTTGCGTATTTGCAAGTTCACTTGCGCAGTTGAAATCAGATACCGCAAGCGCATCACGCATCGGTAAACAGGTTTGCGTTGCATTTGATCGGGTACCGTGTGGCGATTATGTGTCTCCATGACGTGACGCGTAACACTACCGGGTTATTGTCGACATGGAAATTGAACGTGCCGATGCGATTGGTGTTCGTTCAGTTTACAGAGACACAGCTTTTGGAAGTATTCGAAATAGAGAGAAAGAGAGAAAACTCGGAAAAGGGTGCCGTTCCAGGGATCCACCCGTTTTTAGAACTTGAAATAAAAAATCCGAATACCTTGATTTATACGAAAGTAATTAAGAAATCTACCGACAGGTAGGATCTTGACCCTTTTTTAGGTCCCGTGCAACGAAGGTTCGTTCGATCGCATCGAACTGCGCAGGCAGCGTTCGTTCGAACGAAGAGGACGAAGAGGGTAAAAAAGTTGAATCCTTAGCGACCTCCGTCGACGTTCGGTGCACCGTCGTGTTATTTCGAGTTCCTTATTCGGCAATCGGTAATCGCTTAGCATTAAAGAAATTTTGCTGCAAGCGCTCGAGATCGGGCAAAAAGTCGCGATGCATTAAGCTCGCGCAATTAAAATGGTAGCAGGTTACCTAGCTATCCACCTATATAGTATGTATCATGCACACGGGCGATGCTGCTGTAACAGGTCTTAGTCCCAGTTAGCGTTGCGGAATTGCGCTCCGTGAAAAACTAATTTGCTGTTTAACAGGGTACGTGCAGCGTTCTCAAGACGCGCGCTTCTTGCGTGTTCTCGGTGGGTCTTCTGGGGACAAGGAGGGAAACACCAGGAGATAAATGGAAGGAGGGTGGGGCTGAGAGACAAGAGAAAGAAAAAGAGAGACAGAGAGTCGGAGTCAGAATAAGGCCTCATAGGCATGCAAGCCTCGGCCCCCTGAAGCCGGCCGCTCTGTATACTGAATTCGAATCAATTGATTGGCTGTTGATTGGAAATTGAATTAGATTGGAATGCGCGTGTCTTGTGCGACCAGGGTGGTAGCGCTCTTCTCGCTCTGCGTTTGGAATACCAATCGCGCGACGACGCGGCTGCAGGGTGTGGGCCACTTCGAGTCGACGGGCGTAGGAGAAGGGCTGCTCCCTGTCGACCTATGTACCCATCTACCTAATTCCGCAATATTAAACCTCTCAGCCCCATGCTGCAGTGTTCGTGATGGTGTAACGCAAGCGTTACATCTTGTACACATTACACCGCGCATGATTGTTAATAGATACTTTCGAAGAGACAGCGTCGTTCATCCTTGTCTCTCTCGATCTCCTGCAAAACTGATGCCTCAAATATTGTACAATCTATGTGACTAGTCTCGTCTCTCGAATTTCCGGTAATTGTGTTTTCCGTGACGTAAATCAAGGGAGAAAAACATCCGGGAAAAGTGGATCCTGACGTTGGGTGGGGTGGCGGGTACGCAGTAGACGGATAAACACGGTTCCGTTTCGTTCCGGGATGTAAAGGTACTTTGTAACCAAGGAGTTCGGTAGGCGGATGATGACCGCAAGGACGAGCTTTACGAGCACTCGAGGTGCTGGTCACGCGATCGACGGGAGGTGCTCCTGCAGGCGGTCTCCGTCCTTCGTCCTCTCTCGCGGCGTCGTAAACCCGGGGTTATTTATGCGGCCCTCGTCGGCCGCCTCAAGTAGGACGTCAGGAACGTGACAACGGCCACCACTATCCCTACCATCAACCCCCGGCTACCCTTATAGCTTATTTATACCGCGCTTCGCATCTACTCATTCCGACGAGTCTGTTATACAGATACAGAAATAAAGTAGCACTGCTCAGATCGCAAGTTTACTTTCTTCTTGATACGGTTCGGGAAGAAGAAGAAGTGGCTCTTTGGTAACCGTGAAACAGTTGGGCAAACTAACTTTGGCTTCATGTTGAAAACTCAGAATGACGTCTTTTTTCCTACGGTACGCCACAATATCTCCTGATTTTTTACAGTGGATCGCTGAGTCCTCGAGGTTCAGCCAATTAACTCCAGTCTGCAGGGTTCTTCTTTAGCGTACGTGTTAAAGATGCATTTTTCATGTTTCAGGGTGAACTGGCCACGCTAAGGGAGCGCAAGACGGCACTTCTGGCACTGAACGTCACGGCGCACCGCCTGGTTACGGACGCCGGAGTTTCGGGCTCCCCTGCATTAACGGCCCTCAAGGACGAGGTAGCTGACCTTTACCGAGTTTGGGACGAGACGTTTCAAAAGTGAGTAATGAACTCTTACCTCAACCTTCCTAAGGGTTTCGAATATTCTTCGCGTCCCGCTGAAGCGGTTATTGAATATTCATGCCCGATATTTATCCCCCTCGTTTTTCGGCTCCTCCGGGAGTCGGCTAAGCCACGTGAGGTCATCACCCACTGACCGGTCAGCCGCGATGTCTAGTCCGTCGAGTGACGCAGGGTAAATATTTTGAGAGGTAATGAAGCCTCCAAAGCAAACAACGGAATCCTTGGTCCGTAGCCCCGGCGGGGGACACCCTTGCCATCCCCGCGGCAACACCCGTCCCGCGATTACCAGACCGGCTTGACCATCGGCCAAGACTTTAATCACGACTGATCCCGGCGTCGACCGTCAGGATCCCCGAGCATAGCCGCGAACCAAATCCCCTAACAACACCGCATCTGCGTTCACCAGTTTTGCGAATCCACCCCACGTTATTACCGGGAACGTTTTGCGGGGTCTCGGCGTCTTCGAAGTCATGGAAATGTTCGTTGCACCGCGCTTGCAGTTTCTTTCGGTTACGAAGAAGACCGTCGACTTGGATCGGCATCGCGTGTGTTTTCTGCACGATTTAGGGGCTGGGGTGGCTACCTACCAACCCGGGGATGCCCGGAGGAATCGTGAGAAGAATTCGAATCCTGTTTTCGGGACCTCGTACGGTTCCAGCAGGGGATGATCGTGACCTTTGCCTGCCGGCCCAGTGGGTCAGTGGTCAAACCTTTGCGGGGATCAAACCCCTATCAACCCGGGGGATCAACGGCTTGGGGGAAATTAAAATTGGATTATAACTGCGTTGGTCGGACAATGCCTCGTCCTCG
This sequence comes from Diprion similis, assembly GCF_021155765.1. Lineage (NCBI taxonomy): Eukaryota > Metazoa > Arthropoda > Insecta > Hymenoptera > Diprionidae > Diprion > Diprion similis. Next base: position 16,865,238 of record NC_060112.1, on the reverse strand, counting down.
CACCCCAACCTGTCAGAACGAGGGGCGAGGGGGAATGGATTTTCGGGAACTCCGAAGGCCGAATAGACGCAAAACTTGTGTCGTTGTTCCTCCGCCAATTGCACACTTGGCTAATTATCCCGAATAGCTCGGCTATATATTGATGCCGACGTCAATACTTACCCACGATTTGTTTGCCGACGTCGCTTCGGGGGTCTTTTTGATTGGTTTCGGGTAAAACGTCTTTATTTGCGGAATACCTTATACGAGAGGGAATCTTCTAATAGTTCAGCCAGCTCGTATTTACTCAACCCCAAAGTCACGTTATTTCCTGTTCCTCGTCGTCTAAGCTGACAGTCCGACGGACGCGTGGACAACTGCATCGCGTCGATTCTCACCCTCGATCTCGTATTATACACATCTCGCTGTTTTGGCGTTTTCAGGACGCTCAGGGTGTAGAAATATCCTATAAAATACGTTGACCTCTCTCATCCGTCACCCGCTTCAAAAGCTGCAAAAGAAATGAATCTTCCGTCTCCCGTATAACTTTCCGCGGAAGTTTTTTCTCAGGCTTGCAGTCGAGCACTCAAAATAGTCAGCTGATGGGTATAATAATAGCCCGCAGGTATTGGGTTGCGCCAAGCTTACGTGGCTGCTGTTTCCGGTGCAGTCTATCCACTTTTTCTCCACTTCTGAACACGGCCGCTCGTTATTTTGCAGGGGAAACCAGCAGCTGAGCGCGTTGCAGTCGATCCAACAGTTTGCCGCACGTCTTACCGAGTTGCAGAGTGCTCTCCGTAAGGACAAGGACACGCTGGCCGTTCTCGACGCTGCACTCCAGGCCGGGGCTGCTTCCGAGGTCGCCTCCTCTGTACGTGACGTTGCGAGACTCCTCTCCGAGAAACAGGACATTTGCTGCCAGGTGAGTTTTCTAATTCTTATAATATCTTTTTCCCAAGAGGTTCCTAATCCTCCGAGCACCAAGTCTCTCAACTCTCCACACCATAAGCTCAAGCTGAAATTCTTCGAAGCCGTGGATCAGAGTAACCGTTCCAACGGAATCGAACAGTGGCACTGAGAGTCTCTTGCAACGTTCAGCCGCGCGGGTTTCTAAGGTCAAAGGTACCATCGCCCTACGACCCGAGCGGATCGCTAATTTAAATCGATTTCGTTCACTTATTACTCGTAATGATCCGTGACCGAATAGAATCGCTCGGTTCGTGTTGAAGCGTCGGTTGCGGGGGGCTGAGGTACATACGTAACTTGGCGGGACCTGCCGAAGGGTCTGACCGAGGGGCCAGCCAGGGGCACTAAGTGCGCCGCCGACGGGCGGCATGTTTTGCATCGTGATCCTAGGAAGTTCTTCCCTCGCCCCCTTACCTGGGCCTCCTCCGTCCTTCGCCCACCTCCCCCATCTCGTAATATTACTGAGTAGTGATCGCTCGCTTACAGATCTTAAAGATCTTGCCGACGATGCCGTTCCCACACTTTGCCGCTGATCGCTTGCCGGCCGCTCTTTATTAGCTCTATGGGTGAAATTGAAAACGATCGTTTTCGGGTTGCATTGGGGATTTGTAGAAGGATTTTCAAATTCTTCTGTACAGTTTTTTGTCATTGGAAAGTCTTCTATCCTCGTTTTATCTACTGGTAGAGTACATAAACATTCAGTTTTTCATCGCGTAAGTAGCATTCAGAATTTGACCTCTACTTCTAGTTTCGCATGTTTACACATTTTTGGAAGACAATGATTTCAACGATATTTATTTATTTTTTTTTCATTACTTTCCATGTGACCTAGAAATTCGAGGTCCTTGCTGTTCTGCTAGCGATTAGTCGGTGTACAAGAATCTCTATATCATAGGTATCTCCACTCGGTAAATAGTTTTCGATAAATTTTGCCACTTTAAACTCGAGCTGTGAACAGATATAGGTATAAGGGTCTTGATTATATGCCCTGTAGTATTAAGAATCGAAAAATTATGATTTCAAGTTGCAAGGAGACAAATCTGCGAACTTTAAGTCAGAGCTTTCTGCAGCTGATAAATCACCTAAACGGATGTAATGGTTTATCGAAACCAAAGTTAGAAAGGCATCGAATCTCGTCTAAGGTTGAATTACGCAGTCAATACCAAAAAATCCGCAGTCCTTACTTGATTTTCAATCGGTAAAGGTGGGTGCGAGGTGGAGCCGGTGGCAATTATTCAGGGGTCTCGAAGTGGGGAACGAGCCCCCTGGGTGCAATTCCGGTACATAAAGTTTGCACTAGCTGGTGGTATCGCCGAAATGTGAGAAGGTTTATCGCGCGTGCCGACGAGGTGCGTTGTTCGATCCTCCCGCCACCTTGCGCTCTTTTCTCTCACGCGGTAACCGTCTGTCAGTTCGTCAATTCGACGGCCGGAACTGATCCCATCTGACGATGAGAGTCAATTAAGCCGCTTCGCTGGTCCAGAACATATAACTTAGAAACAATAAAGCGATTTCAGGGCGGTACGGGTCGCCGGAGGTCACGGGCTACCGTAACACTCCTGCATACCTTTCTTCTCATAATTCTTCTCGCACAGAGTCCTGCGAGGAGGGAACACATCGTTCCACTTCTCGCCCCCGCCGTAGCATCCTGGACTAATCGAACGAAGACGCCTTCGGCATCTAGCACCTCCGAACGTCTAGCTATAGCACGAATGTGAAGCGTTAAGCGGATGAGAAGTAAGCTTACTGACCTCTGCGTCCTATGTTATCAAGATATCTATGAATTCTTTTATTTTACCTTCATTTCTTCTTTTGTGCTCTCGATGGGATAAAAATATTGTATATATATATATATATACGATGACGCGTGTTATAGCGTGGAGGCGTAGAACTGCTGCGTGGGAACCTTGCGTGTTCAAGGCACTCTTGTGCAGTCTATTTGGAAAGCCAGCTGCGAATGATAATTGCTGCAGCATCACTGCTTTTGCTATGCTTTTCTCTCGTCCTCCTACGCATTTATAAGATCATTACGGACGAATTATCTCGCACCGACTGGTTACAGATATCGTATACCACGTAAAGAGGGAAGGTGATTGCACCTTTCTACTTTCTACTTTCCCTGAAATATGTTTCGATTATTCACGGATCTTATTATTTCTCTATCACATCGCTCAATGTTTTTATCACGGTACTGTGAAGGATCATTTTTTCTTAAAATCAACCCCCACTTTCGCGCGATAATCCATTCCTCCCCAGCTATAATACGAGGTATCGTCGTTGCCTCAGGCTGCGTCTTCGAGATTCGGGATTTATAACTTTCGTATTCATAACTGCTGTGCAGACTCTAACGTTGCAGGATGTTCCTCGGATTACGAGTAGTTGAAATCGAGGAGGGCAAAGTAAGGTGTTTCATAATGGTTGGGAGGCTACGAATACACCGTTGATCGCAGGAAGCTGCACGCTACCTCGATACCTATAGTTATGTACGCCTGAAGAGATCGCACACCCTGTCCTTGGATGGGTACACCATAAACGCTCGAAGGATCGTCACGGGGGCCGAACTAGCTTCAGGGTTGTTCTTGACTGATGACGCTTGTCGCTGCCGGCGCGTGGCTAAACGCCGTCGGATCCCTTCGCCTCACCCCGCTCTATTTTCCCAACATCCGTCTCGCATTTGCATATAAAGTAAACCCCCTTGAAATCGCGAGGCGGCACCCGCGTCGGTGGTGGCGATAGAAGAACCTGAACTCAGGCGCCACTTCCGATTGCTCGAGCACTCATTTCGCCTGTCGCGAAGACGGACGGCGCCCTCCTCCATCCTCTCTCTCTCCTTCGAGAAGCCTATTTCTGATAGTGAAACTCCCATACGAAGGAAACAATCCGATTTACAATACCCCGGGGCATAATTCGCCCCCCTTCACCCCCTCCCCTTGCCGTATTTTTTGCATTCCTTTTGCCGTCACGTTCTTATTCTTTTTCTTTTTACCTTCAATGGTTTTTAACCCCCTTTTTTTCACCCTTAAGAATTTTGCCTCTGTTGATATTTATACGGTAGGTTGGAATACCTTCGATCTTAGACCCGCCCTCCATGCCTGCGTGTAGGTCATTTTTTCTCCACTTCTGGAATGGATAATCATGAAAAATGAAAGCAACGCTACAACGGATTATCTTGAAACAGGCTATATTGCATGTTCGAAAAGCTTGCTCGAAAAAATATTAGCATTTCACAGTGTACGTCGAAGTCATTGGTTTTTTGTTCGCGCGCGCGTTGGGAGAATGGAACAAAGAAACGGTAGCAAAAAATCCATACATTTTGATAGCTGTTAAATAAAATGTAAGAAAATGCACCGGGTTAAGGGAGGGTGAGGGGTGGCGTGGCGGTTCAGAGGGTAAAAGTGAGGCTGGAATCGCGGCGACGGTGGTCGGGGCGTCGGGATGGTCGGCGTCCTGCAGAACGGACTCTCTTGGGAGGCTCGATCGTTAATCGCCCGGGTCATTCCCTTCCCCGTCACGTCCGCGGATGGCCCGTGGAATCAGCGTAAAAATACAAATTTAATATCACCCAGAGCACCCCGGGCGTTGGCCAGTATCCCATCGCACCGTTTCAACCTCCTCGACACCGGACCGGAGAGGTGGAGGATATCCACTTCTGCAAATGGATATATCCGAATGGAACAGCATTCGGGGCTAATCGCTGATATTAGACGTCTTATACGTGCGAACCGCGGTCTTCGGGCGATTTCCGCATTTCTATAAGGTGGATAATGAAGAACGCCGCGGGCGTGGAAGTAGACGAGCATTAGGGGTGAAGCTATTTTACTTCTACATGTGAAAAATCTTTTATTGTTTCGAAATAATTTTTTTACTATTCATTTTTCAACGCGTCGAAATTGGGAGTAACTGAATTCTTGGTGCACATTTTTTTCGCAATTCTTTTCACAAACATCACTCGCTCTTGGCAGTTATGTAACCGATAAAAGTCTTGTTGTTGAACTACCGTGCTTGGGAAAATTTCCGATTTAGTTTTTTGCCAGCTATTTGAATATCTGCCTTCGAATCTAAAGCCTGAGCTTTAATCTTCCCTCGAGCAAATATTGCGTAATCTTTCGTGCACAATTTTTGATTTCGAATGTTGCAAACCTCAGACCAAAAATCCGTGGTCTGTAATGAACAAAGTTCTCGCAGTAGAATTTCAAGAAAATCTAAAGCTCCAAAATCAATGAACGGGATTCTGACGGACACTGCCACCTAGACCTTGCAAATTTTCGCATAAGAATCACGATCAAACGTCCTATTGCGAAGGGCACTGCTCAGGTTACAGGCACCTGCGATGTGTACCTGCAGGTTCTACATGAGTACAGATATTCGTGTATGTACACGTACATGTACATGTACGCGAGGGAGTGGAGAGACGTTGCGGGAATATATAGGTTACCGTACGTATGTAGAGGCCAGGTTAGGCTAGCTCGTACTCGGAGATGCTGTTTGGTATGCGGGTCGCGCTTTTCATTACCGGAGGCTCGTTCGGCGCGTCTCCGTCTCTCGCTGCAAACAGCCTAAATCTACTCCCTTCTTCGCATCCTCCGCAACTCCGTCTCTCTCTTTTTTCCCTCATCCCGTCCTCGGTCTCTCTTTCTCTCTCTCCCTCCCTCTTTGTTCCTTTTCTTCTCTCTTCCTCTCTCTTTCTGCTTCTGCCACCCTCGGTACGATCTCTTCTCGGCTTTTCTAGGGTGCGCGGGAGTCCATATACCTACCTACCCTAGGTATCTAACTATCTCTGCACCAGCTCACTCCTCTCTTTTTTACGTATCCGCATCATCCTCTCGTACGCCTTGATCCTATACGCTGCTGGATTATACAATATTCGATATCGTACACCGTGGTCTACGCTCAGCCTGATATTTCCTAGCCCCCCCCCCCCCCCCCCCTGAACCAATCAATACCCTTCCTCCGTTATCCAGTATTCTGTTATATTCGACTCCATATTTACGTTTTTAAAATTTTTCGGCTCTCTATGCTCACCGAGCTGCTTCTCACCCTAGAAAATTTCACATCTTAATTACAGAACGGCGGATCAGCTATAAAGGACGCCACGATAACCGAGGCGAGCGAGGACGGAGCGACCGCTGCAGCTATGGTAATAGCAAACGGAGGTTTGCAGGAAGGAGGATCCTTGTCGGACAGCGGAATATCGGACAGCGGAAGCGAGCAGGAACTCAGCGAACGGGAGCGTCGGCTCGCCGCCCTTCGTCGTCTGGCACGTACCCTCGAAGCTCAGCTAGCACCGGGGAGCGAAGCGCTCGTTGAACTCGCCAAGAGGGTCGAAAGCGCCGAAGCCGAGCTTCGCGGACTCCAGAAACAGTGCAGAGAACTCATCGTTCGCACCGCCGCCAGCGTCGAAGCTCGGGCTGCCAATCGGTCACGCAATCTGGCTTCGAATTCTAACAGGTACATTTTCATACTTGCATATTTAGGTTTTTTGCATTATAGGGGTGGAAAATTTGATCTCCAAAGGGTGCTAATATCGTGTAGGTGATATATATGTGTGACTATAGTAATTGTCATTCAAATTCATCGTGAATGGAGAAGAGAAAGCTGCTCGATAAATTAGGCACTGGGTAGTGTTTCAGGATGGAAAGGTATAAACAAAAATCCCTCGGCGATTATCTACTTTTCGTCTAATTACTGTGGGAATATTCTGATATCGCTACCACAGCACGACGTTAGGCACACTCCGGCAGGTGGATAATCTGCTTGTAAATTGCGAATCGATTTGAAGGTTGCCTAGCGGAAATTATAGTCCATGACTGATACTCAGGATTGCGCTACGGAGTGTTGCGTAGGAGTTGTAAGTAGAATGAGCGGTCAGTTTTCGCTGCGGCAGCTGCCGGGTGCGATACAGACTAGAGTCTTCGGCATTACCCGCAACAGCTCTTTTCGTGGGAATTCTTCGTTTCGCTTGTATGGTAATATCGAGCCTGCAGTGTGAAGGAATGGCCAAGCAAGGTTAATCGATTTGAAGGTTGTCTCGCGGGAGCTGCGTTCCTCGATTACAACGTTCATCCCATGCGAGCAGTCAGATTGCGTAGCTGGTAACGGATAATTACTGTTACCCACCAAAGAAAGCACGTTACATACCTGTATTCGCCCGTATTTCCTTGCCGTGCGCTTAACACTCCGCTCATACCGCGTTATAAGGTGTAGTTCATGTACATAGGTGTACCGGTATGCAAGTTAACTCGGTTGTTATTCAAATTTTTTTCAATTTCGATGACAAGCGTTAAATCGCCTCCAAGCGCCGATCACCTTTGGCTGTGACCGAATCCTTTTCTGGCGCCGGTCTTTGATCCCTTCGAGTCAACGCTCGCTTCTCTCGTTCATACACTGTCTCAAAACGCAGATTACATCGGTATAATTCAAATTTTGCTTCGATTATCGGTGTGCAGATATTCAAAGGTCACAAGTATCCCCGCGATTTCTATTCCGCTCCATGCGGTACAGTGAGATAAATAAATTATCGGTCTGGCATGGCGGGAGGATGCCTGAGGGTAGATCCTGCGAAGGCGCGTTGCGGCACGCGGTTTAATGAGAAGTGCCAACGATCTGCATAACGTACGAAAGAGATGGAGAGGAATGAAGGCGCCAAAGCCGGGGGAGGGGCAGTCTCATTTGAATAAAAGAACTTAGCAGTGAATTAACAAGTGCTACTGCAGCAGGGGGCGCCGGGGCAACAGCTGCGGAAATGAGTTATAGCTTCTCATAAGCGAGACATATTGTTCCCGGCTTTTTTTCTCCTCCTTTTACTTCTCACCTCTCTTTTTCTACGCCTCGTAAACTTGCAAACTCCTTCCGAAAAATTTGAATTTCATTATAGCTCTAAACTCTCGGTCTTCGTCACAGTTTCATTTATCATAGTTCGATAAGTAAAAAAAAAACGAAAAAAATTGTCACAAAATATTACGCAGACTTGATTTTTCCACTGCTTTCCAATCAGCCCTGCAGCATTCGAATCGTCGATATCTTTACACTCGCGTCAAGCTCGATTCTGAATAATCGACATCCGGTCCGCGAAAAGAGTTTGAAGTCGGGCGGGACTGTCGCAAAAAGGCAGCTTCGGTCCCTTTCGCCTTCCCAGCCGGGGGCAGCTATACCCACCACGGTTTTGTTAAAGTAGTCGATGTGTATGCGAAGCGAGGCGTCGACCTGCTGCCGTTTAGCGCGGTGCCCAACGCCCCTCGATGCTACACCCCCATGAAACGCCGCAGCATCCACCCTGCACCCTCGACCGCGATGTCACATGCGAAAACTCCACACAAACAGGCCTTAAAACAGCCGTTACAACCGGCAACTCTCTAATTACCCACACAATGCCAATTACTATAATTCCTCTAAGCGTAGGCATCGTCCTGTCGTCGTTGCTATGCAAACGGTGGCGTAAAACTTAACAATATGCTTCAAATATATTCACCTCCAGGTTATCTAGGTCAGTTTACTTCGGTCCCGGTGGCCTATTTCTAGAGTAGATCGATCGCAAGGGATCAGCATAAAACGCTATTTTCGAAATCCTGTATAACGCTAAGTTGTAAAATGGTTTGCTCTGCAGCATATCCTGCACTAATTCAAATCTGCGCCGTTCAATAATTGTTTTATCGAGCGATTCTTTCTCTCTTCATACTCTTTCAAAAATTCGGTAGAATTTGCAGTATACAATACAAACCAGAGAACGAGAATTGAGAAAAGGTAGAAAATGCGACCCGCGTCAATAATTGTGTGGCTCTACGCAGGTTACGAGAATCCGGAGCGTCGGGAACCTAATTTAACTTTGTTTCAGGGATTTTTTTTTATAGTTGCGTTTAATCATTGGCGTGCAGAACCATAATAGGTTTAGTTCTCGCGGCACCCAACCAACGTCTCCTATATTGCGTCGTAAAAAAGGTGTAAAAAGCGGGAACGGTTGGCGAAAGGGGGTAACTCCGGTTCTCCAGACTCCGTACCCACAGTTCAGCTACTGCAAAACCACCCCCGTGTGCCGAGGTTGTAGTAGCTGAAAAAGATTGCTTCCATTGTAATAAAATAAGGCGAAACCGACGAGGTTGGCTCGCGTTATACGGTTGGTGTAATACCTATATCGAACTGACAAAATGAGAACGGAAAGGTCTTCGATCAGCTGTGATCAGAGACTCTCTCGGAATTGATTTTCACCGCTTCCTAACCCATCAATTCACTCATCTCGACCGTGATTATCAGGCTAAATTTTACTCTACTGTTTCAGCAAACGCAAGAAAAATTCCAAGATGGACGAGGACGCTGGGGTCCCCGCAGAGTTGTCTCCAATTTCAATAAGCGGAAGCGGAGGACTCGTTGGTGCCGGCGATCCGGATAGCGAGCCTGGACGTCCCCACGGATGGGTTTGGCGCGTCCTGAGGGCAGCGCTTCCCTTCCAGTTGGCCCTGGTCGCCCTTTTCTGCGCTGCCTGCCTGCTCGAACCGCATTGCTGCGAAGCTGCGAACACCTTGAATCTCTCTCTGACTCCGCAGCTTCGCTACGTCCGAGGACCGCCTCCGGTTTGAGCTTGATTACGAATCGTCTTCATAGCTGTTTTATGTGCTGTTAAGAGCACGAAACACCACTTGTCAGTTCCTTGGCGATGTGAAAGAAAATTTTGGACGCCGTGCTTCCGTGAATTTGGAAAAATGTTTTGCAGTGACTGCCGAAATGACAAGTAACGGTTGTGGTTTGAAACCACGGATTTTTACTCTGAGTTAAGGGAAGGGTAGAAAACATAAAAGAAAAGACAAAAAAAAAAATAAATAAATAAATACGGCCACACGAAGAGATGCCGTGTCTTCTCTTATCATCGATACTCGCAATTCTAGAAGCTGCGTTGAAGTACGACAAGTGACAGGTAAGCAAAAGAATGGTATTTTCGAGTTTAAAGTAAACTGTGAAACAAATTCTCATAACTGCCTAGAAAATAATCGACGCAACCCCTTCAGCTGGCGATAATGTTCGTTGCAACGTGGTGTATATGAGCGAGATTTCTAATCGTCGAAAGGACGATTTTAACGTAGGGTGGCTGTAAAGATTACTAGCCGAGGCCCCTTTAATATACTTTTTACGTAGCATTTTTTTATATTGAAAATTGTTTTCGTTTTCCAATTATTGTTAATACCGTTCTTAAGTATACAACCGGTGAATAAATTTCGTACTGTTGGTTGAATTTAAAAAAAAGAAAGAAACAAGTAACGAATAATCAGCAATCATAGTCGTATGAAATAATTATGAAGGATTCGTTGAAGTCTTTACAATATAGACAGGATTACCTTTATTTCACAGTCATGTACATCGTGAAATTAATCACTGTAACAGAACACCAGTAGATATAATAATTATCCGTAGTTAGTTGTGTTGAGATATCATATTTTTTACTAAAAAAAACAAAGAAAACAAAAAAAAATATATATATATATTTGAATTTTTATTATACGTTGCATGCTTACAGAGCAGATAATGAAGTTTAATTAATTAAATGAAAGAGGATGTACGAACGAGTTTTAAATTTTGACGTTATACAGTTTTTACGAGGTCAGAACACTCAATTTACATAATATTTGTTTCTATCTTTTAAAAAACGAAAAAAAGATTCTTAGGGAAAGAGTAAATAACAAGATCTACAACAGATGGTGACCTATACAGGTACGAAAAATGCGAAGAATTTTAATCACTTTCGAAAGAGGAAATTCCTCGCACTCGTTCCAAGTCCTCTTTGGCAAAATCATTATATAATATTTATATAACATGGGTTTATAAAACATATATTATGTGTCGTAGTTAGTTATCAATAGACTTATAATTTAGAAATATCGACATGAGTCGACCGTTTAAGTACATAATAATATGTACTGCAATGATTCAGGCGAAAATGTATGCGTATCGTGCTATTCGAATGCCGGACGTATGTGTAGCCGTGATTGCAAGGCAATTTGTCAACAAGGATATACGATTCGACGGCATTTAAATCGGGGATAACCCCCGTATGCCGTTTGAATACTGCAGCCCGACAAGTGTGAAACTCACGAAAGGGGAAAAAATCGGCGAAAGATTTTTGCGATAGTACTGTTGATACAAAAATACCTGAAAACGGAAATAAATGTCCATCATCTGTCGGTTGTCACTAAATGACGTTCAGTACCCGGGGATATGAATCGAGAGTGGACGGTTCCCCCTTTTAAACTTATATGCATGGCGCTGCTGCGTGCGTGCGCGACTGTATATAATATACCCTAAGTTTTAATTACTGAAACTACCAATTATAATATTGTAATATATTACACACTTTATAATATAGTATATATATACACATATATACATGTACCTACACGAGTGAGTAATCGTAGGACACGAGTAAATCTATCGATCTTAAATTAAGACTTTAGATGTTGTGGCGTGTGCGATGAGCCGTGTTTTATAAACCTCTATATACTTAGGTTCTTGTTTTTATATTTTTTATCCAATTTTTTTTTTTTTTTTTCATCAATTTTAATCATATTTCGGCCAAGGTTGTCGACCCTTAGTCTCAGCTCGGATCGTCGGATGTTTGATGGAAGTTTAAAAACCGACCGAACTGAAGGAAATGAAGAGAATTAAGAACTTGATATACCGCCTGCAATAACGAAAGCGTGGAATAATCTGAGCTGAGCTGAGACAGGCGTTAACCGTTATGACATAATCGCCGAAAAATGTATCCAACAACTTGAAATATATATAGGTATAGTTATTATGTTGCAAGATACTTTACGAAGTGTCGTGTTTTTTAATCGGCTGTCTTTGAAGTAAATTTACCTATTTGATGAGACGCGATATTACTTTTGACCATTTTACAAATTAATAATTTTTCCCTTTTATGCATGGCGTGGGAACGAATGGTTGGTGAATATTGATTAGAAGCGAAAATGTGGCGTTTTATCGTCCTCGCCCAACCAGCCCAGCATACATGGAATACCATGAGTACTATGAAATATGACGAAGTACGCGAGTAGTCGCATATTATAATCGCCTTAAAAACTGACAAGTCAATTACATTACGATGTAAGATAATGTATAATTAGCGTTATCATATGAAATTAAGTGCAGGATCACCGCCGTACGTCTTCCTTTTGCCGCTATGCACCTGCCTTGGGGAACGATTTACGGTTGTGTAAGATTTTCAAAAAACTTGCTTTTCCCTCAAATCCTGCCTCGGGCGGCGTCTTCGGTGAGAAGAAGAGTGTAACCGGTGAATCCATGTCGAATTAACTGCCTTACATCTAACTATGATAATGTGTATAAAGTACCTGATAATAAGAATATTTAATAACATAAATAATTAATCATAATATAGAGCTATATTATATTATTTACAATGGATAGAATAATTCATTGGTATATGCTTGAAATTGGTGTTTTAGCTGGGGGTCTTACAATGCGTATTAAATCGCGTCAAGTTCGTCGACTACGTAAAGTCCATTTATCGATCAATGATTCGCGACGGTTTGCTGATTTTTTCCAATTTCAATATCCGCAGCCAAGATCAATGCGACGATGAGAAATATAAGAAAAAAATAAAAAACTGTTTGAGGAAACACCCCAAGAAAGAGGGAAACATAATATGTATGTACATCTTAACCTTATATTATTGTATTGACAAAGGTTTTCGTGTTTATATGTGCGCGAGCTTTATACAAGAATAAAGCCTCGGAAAGCTTGATTTGAGTAACGCTTTATGTTTGAAGCTTGACTGGAATGGATTATATACTTTACTGATTATTAAAGAATCGCTTATTTTTAGTCTAATCTTACGAGCTGTGTCATCCAAGTCTCGTGTGAATTATAGAAACTGTGCGTTTTACGCGATTCGAATCGAGTTCCTCTCGCGAAACCAGCACTGCGGGAAATCCTGGCTATTAATTAGTGGGCTTAATGTAGGGTAATTTCATAGGCTATAAGAGCTACTATTAACTTTATACCTAAACATATAATCAATGAAACTTAATAATCCCGATTGCTCAAACGCATCTCATCAAAATTCAATCAATTATACTTTCGTGAAAAATCTTTTTTTTTAAGTCAAATCCAAACATAAACTTAAGAAATGAAATGCAATAAAGCGAAGTAAAATCATAATAATATGTAGCCCGACCGATCTCGTTTCAATCAAAATGCCTCCGAAGTAGTCTGTTCACTGATCATCATTTATAAGTTCACCCATATACATCATTCCACAAACTTAATTCATTCACAGTCATGCACGATCCATAGTCACCGATCTAACCTCTGTGGCGGTGTTCAACCATTTATTAATTACTGTACTCGTATATTATATACGCCCTGCCGTACACCATCATTGTAGTGAAAAAACAACAAAAACAAAGTCAACAAAACTATATGTAAACACCATCGTAATAGTATATAACGTAGTTTTTGGCATCATTTTACTTTATCAAATATTGAAATGTATTTTAACATTTTTTAATGAATAAAATTCGTTTCGAAGTAAACGAAACATTCCTCGATTTTCTCAACGCCCGATTCCTAGTGGATATATGATCAAATTTCACCAAACATAAAAAGAATCTATTTCAAAACAAGGTAAGTAATAAAATTCGTATTGTATAACATATTTCAATTTTTCAATTTTATTTTTTAAACTTTCGTTTTGAAATCATAGTACGAAATAGTATACATACTATGATCTCAAAACAAAAGTGACTAAGTTAGATCGGCAACCGTTTCGAAACCGGAAGTGTGATTGGGATCAAAATCATTAACACATCAGCGGGATCAAAGCGATGTCTCGTGCAAATTTCATCCGGTTCGATTGTAATCCTGCTCACAACGAATCCGTGCTCGCATCTTTACTTCTGAAACAATTTTGAAACTTTATTTCGAATGCCAAAACGTGCTTCCTAGTCGATTGTTGAATCTTCTTTCATCCAGGCGTTCACTAACGTTAACAAACGATGCCCAGTGAAAATAGTAAAGTTAAAAATGGACAAAAAAGTTACGAAGACGCGTGAAGGTGTGCACCCGACTAAAATTTAGGTAACGATTCGGCATTGTTACACGTTTTCGAAAGAATATCTAATTTAACGGTCATATACAACACGTTAGACACGGGAGGGACACGCTAGACCACGGGTCTATTCTTTCCGGGTAAAATACGCACAATAGTGAAAAAACGGCCAGAAGAAGAATGAAGCAGACCAACTCTTGCTGTAAGATCTCTACCGGCACTCTACGGTTTTGTGGAACGCTGACCGAGCATCGTAGATTCTGTCCGGATATCTGAACGGTGAATTTGAATGAACAAACACACGCATAAACCCGTGTACTAAGAATCTCACGTATGAAATCAGAAAAATTCGGTACACAGTTATGTACATTTCAATGAATTCAAGCGAATGATGAACGAGCCATGAGGTTCATGCAAAGAAGAAATCAATTCAACAGTATTAAGTAACTTCATGTATGGGTTCAGTCTTTGAAGCGATGAGTGTAGTGGATCATAGTTGTTTTGGTGACGGTTATCGATTGGCTGAGTTCAGTGTTGTTTACATCGCGAGTACTTATAATAATAGAGTATCTACGGTATCTGAGGATTTACATGCGGCAGTCCGTCGGGTTCTCTTGAAGCGTCGACACGCGGCGGGAGCGATTGAATGCATTAATGCATCTCGGGTATAGAGATAATATTATATCCGTGTAGCGGATGGGATCGGTAATAAACGAATAAAATGAGTAAAAATAATAGGAAGCTATGATAATAATAAGAGTAGAAATAAAGCAAGGCGAAAGAAATATGGAAAAGTAAAAAGTAAAAAGTAAAAAGAAGAAAGAAAGAAAGAAAAAATGGAGAAATATTCTCTCGAGGTAATTACAGACAATACTGAAACTGCATTTCCAAGGGGTATTCGTAAAATGGTAATGCCGCCTATTCCTCTAATAATGATTCCCTGGCGATTGATACGCGCGGGATGATTGCTGTGTTCCTTCGGCCAATTGTGGCTGCCAGGGCGAAGTAGCTGGATGGTCGCGGCGAGATACTCGGGGTCAAAGGCCGAGACCGCTGTATCATTACGGTGCTCACCTGTTCCTATGCCAGAAGACCATCTCGCCGCTCGATTTCACTGTTCCGGCATATCCGCTTCAATGATTTTTTCCTCATTTCACGATGCGAGCATCAACGCGGCCGTTTCGTCTCTTTTACTTCTTGTTTCAAAAATATATTATACCTACCTACTTACGCTTACGACTTATGGTCTATTAGAACCGAGATTAGAACGTTCCTCCTAAGTAATAGGTATTAAATTTTCCTAATTGCGTCGAGGCGGTAAGTAATTATTTTATAGATGTATGTCGATTCAGGTGTTTCGGAAAGAAATAATTTATCATTTTCCATCGTAGTACCCCCTAAAAAGTTTGTTTTGGTCAGAAGAAAAATTGTGTGAAAAGATTAGCGTCCTACGTTCTGTGGAAGATCGCGCTCATTTGATTTTTCACTTTCACATTTTTTTCAATTTATGAAGAAACACGTTGTAGCACTTACATTATTATTTCTTTGCTGATATTTATGTTAAACTCAAAGATCGCGATCAATAACACAACGATTTCTCAACCGGGAATGTTGTTCACTCAAATTAAAAGTTTATACTAAATTATTACTAGTTCATGAGATTGAATTAATCGATGAAAAAGTCGTTAGATACACTTCTCAACCATAAACTCGTGACTTAATATTAAAAGTGAGGGTCAAATTTGTGACGTAAATTGATATTGTGATTGATATAAACAATAAAAAAAAATTTATTCACGATACTTCACGAATTAAAAAAAAAATGTAAAAAAGTGGAATATCAACCGATCGCGATCTTTCGCGTAATGCCATGGTGGAAAATCGCGAATTATTTTTCTCCCGAAACACCCTAATTTCGATATACATTATGCAATACATATCCTATATGCTGGCCCCGGTCGATTCCATCGAACATGAGTCAACTCTTTTCACTGCAGAAAATGTATAAGATAACGTACGTTCATCGCGATATTGTGCATAATAACACGTTCAACTAATTGAATCCCGACAAAAGTTCTTACGAATTCACTGTGCGTGAGGAGAGGTTCATTTTATTGATTTTGTATTTTTCAGTACAAAGTATGATACTATGTTTGCTCAGTGAATTACGTGTATCTCGAGTCTGAAAAAATACCGTTTATATCACTGTCATCGTGCATGTTTTCGAAAACACTGCTTAACGAAGGTCAAGTGTAGCAGGTAAACCTATACAATCGAAGATGAACACTCGAACGCTGGAACGTGATTTGACTTTAGTGTCAGACGAAACCCTCGAATTTATGAGAGTCGCATTAGCTCGTTCGAGCAGCACCGAAATGTTCGAAGTGCGGCTTTTGATTCCGTCATGTGTGTACGTGTCGGTGGAGAACAGCGAGCGATACTAACAATGAATTAATTCTGTCGGTTAAAGATCACCAAGAAGCCAGTTATTGAAAAACATTTTGGTTAAGCGACGCAGAGAGATTTTATCTTGCATCTCGTTACGGAGAAGTGAACTCGTAATACATTTTCAAGTCGGATTATCGCCGAACTAGGAGCTTAAACGACTTCGACTAAGTTGACGACCATAACTAGTGACGTCGTGATCAGGTAGACAATCTGTAATTAACGTACATTAAATCAGTGAGTTTCCGGAGTATCGAGAAGGGCACATTGAACGAAACAGACTCTGTTTACGTTCGACTCACCGTTGTTACCGTCCCTATCCGAAGGCTGTAAAATCCACAAGCCGTTATTTCAACCTTCCTCAACATAGTTTGAAGCGTGAAATGATATACCTATAAGAATGCGCAGTCAATCAATTCGCGAGCCGTACGAGCGACGTGATAGGAATATTGCGAAGCTTACTTCTTGTTTGATTTCTCCAGGCAGGTATGCTGTCATCAACAAGCGTACCCTTGCAGTCGTAACTTGGCTCTGCGAAACGACAACACTGTTAGATTATTTTGTCGCGGTTTTGATTGCTCGCGTGATACGTAATTAATGAAAAAAAGTGTTGAACCGCTGTTCATGCACCGCATGGCGTGCTTGTGTTATGAAACACGCAACCGAACATATTATGTAATATACACACCTCCTTCAGCACGCAGTCGCTGCGGTAGCAGATGTAAGCCACTCGCAGTACGATAAATCCGTAATGCATAACGTTGAACGCGTTTAAGAGCCACGTGAAGCTGGCAGGTGTAGCCCAGATGCCGGCGTAAAGGGAGATGAGCAGAACGACGACCATCAGGCCGATAACAACGAAGAGGTCAATGGAAAAGCGTTCGCAAAATATGTCCTGTAGATCAGATATACGGCCATGTAGATCTCTGAGTCGTTCCAAGCGGCGTTGGATCAATCTTGTCTTGTTTTTCGTCAACTTCGAACCACGGTTTACCTCGATCGTCGACAGCTCCGCGTTAAGGCACTTGAATAAGCTTTCAAGATAGAATAAAATGCACGTGGCAAGGCATTCCGAGCTCAGGCATATGAGGTAGGAATGATGGTAAGCGGCTACAACGGCAAAATTCACGTCTCTAAGACAAGCCTGCAAAAGAAATCTGATCGTCGAGAAGACGAAGGTGGCCGGAACGTAGAAGGCTTCCATGGGAAGTCGGTTGCAGTCAGTGTGCCCTACAAATTGCTGCAGTAGCTCGTGGATCTCGTTAAATAATCGTGCCGTGTGTTTGCGGTACATAATCCCTGTGCCGATAATTACAAATGCACTGAAATACGAAGATAGTATGCATGCTCCCCAGGGTTTGTACGACGGTAGATGCTTCGCGATGAACGCCATGTGATCGAAAGTCATGAACCCAGTGACGTAACCCAAAAACGACACGTTCAGTAGGGTAAACGCGTACAGTGTCCAGTGAGTCGTGAAATTTATAGTACCGTCTGAAAACAAAGTCAATAAAAAGGTTAAATAAATTTTCTCTCCCGATTGAAAACATCTTTTATAACTTTCGATATTTTGCGTTAAAACAATGCAGTGTGCAGTGCAGTGATGACTCAATTATTAAAGTGTTGTAACGTTAATTCACGTACCTTGATTCCTTCGCGCAAATATTGGTACCAATCCCAAGGCTCGTGAAGCGTGAAAAGGTGGTGTCAAGACAGCTAAGCGTGACCACTTCATGATGTCCAAGAATTATTATCGAGACTGCTACGCTGCTTCTGCTGTATAATCGGTAAGTATCCGACCTTCTTCCATTACTCCTACAATCTATCATGTGCCACTAGAGTTGATATAAATGGTGAACTATTCGATCGAAAACACTTTGGTCGTTCTTTGCACAATTCCATAACGATGCGGGCACGCCATTAGCCATCCGCTTTTATTCAAAGCGTTATATTCCACCGTTGTTCGAAGTGAGTATCACAATTGCTCTCTTCCATGGTAATGGTAATGGTAAGATCGTAGAACCTCTGTGCATGGAGTCTATATCGTTGCTCGATTTTATAGCGCATTTTCCGTCGACTGAAAGTGGTAGGAGTAAGTCCTGAACTCCTTATCAGAGATAAGAAAGGGATAAACTTCGCGGTACGTTTGAAAGTTTATCGACTGTATTTTCTCTAGGTACCGTTATTCGAAGTGGTCTATAGTGTGAATCAAAGAAAACTATCATTACTTTATGATCCTACTGATACAGTGTCAGGTTTATATAACAGAAAAATGAGAGGGTAGTTTGAAACTACTTTTCGATCTAAAAAAATCGAGGAGAAATGCGTTCTGTTCAGGATTATACCCGACAAATGACAGTAAGCAAATTTTATAAGCTGTAAGGGAAAATGAATCAATGCCGGAGATTTACGAAGGAATGTTTTAGAATTTTTTAATTTTATTTCTTTTTTTTTTTATCTTTGCAGTAGATTATTCCAGACTTGTGGTTGCGTATTTTGATAGTTTCTAAATTGTTACGTGCTTGTGAGCAATGAATGCTGTAACCGAGAGAAGGTCAGCTCGTTCTTAGGCAAGGCAATTCCGAATTGGGTGCTTCATTCCTCATCCAATCACGCTCACGCCTCGGTTAATTGAATTAGAATTACGAGCAGCGTTAACCACATGCCTACTACCTGAAAAATGTCAAAGAAAATTCTAAGATGTAGGTAAAACACATATAGTGGAAACAGCGTATTTGATACCTCGGTAAAGCGTTGTAAATTCAATCTAAAAAATCCTCCAGAACTGAATTCCATACTTCTCAAGTTAACTTGGAAAATGAAGTCATTCACCTGTGAATTTAATTGGTGCGGGTCATGATGAAAAAATCCATAGTTTATATATTTTCTGACAGCTGTACTGCTTACCTTTGTCGACAATTCGTTATCGCTATGCTTATTCATCAGCTCACGCAAAATGCTGACGGTTTTGATTCTCTGCAATGAGAATTCAAAGGGTGCGGTACACACGTGAGAAATTGGAATGACACTTCAGGCTTACCCTCATTTGATCTAAATTGAGTGAATTACCTTTGAAGATGGTTGATCCAAGATGTAATAAACTTGGAAATAGCGTAGCACGTTTGTTGCCAGTACCAAGAACAGATACCCATAGTATACATCATCGGCAGTGGGAGGAACACCATAGCCAATAACGATCACAGCATCGAGTACTTTAAAAAGTGTTTTGAAGGGTAGTACGATTTGAATACTTGCTGTGAGAAGTGACACCAGCCAACAAAATCCAAAGGAATCATTAACAACTTCTGACACGTACGCTGCCTTCAAGTAAAGGGACTGCAACCGCCTCAAGTCGTTTACATTGCAGTTTCCAGTCCTCTGCCAAGTCTCGAGCAATCCGTTGATCGTGTTTAAAGCCACGGCGGTCACGGTGATGAATTCCAAAGCTAAGGTCTCACAGTACATGGTTAAGAACTTTGAGCAGTACCATGCGATTTCCATGAAATCATTGTCCACGGGAAAGGGTAATCCGATCAGATACGCGACGGTCCATACGGTCGTCAGTTGAAACGAAATTGGGTGCTGTTTCGGGGGAGACAAGCGGCAAAGCTCTTCGTTGAGCTCATCCGTCAGATTGAGACACCGTAACGTTGTCGAGGCAGAAAGTAATCGGTCCATAGTCAGCCACAATGAAAGCGCCAAATGACTAGCGTGTATTATCAACCGGCTGCAGTTTTTAAGGGATGAACATTCGTGTCGCGAGCCAAAAGCTTCGGGAAGATAAAACCCCATGATGTACGCTAGGGTGGTAAATGTGAAAACGATGTTCAC
The DNA here is from genome assembly GCF_021155765.1 of Diprion similis. Lineage (NCBI taxonomy): Eukaryota > Metazoa > Arthropoda > Insecta > Hymenoptera > Diprionidae > Diprion > Diprion similis. The sequence continues at coordinate 16,844,966 of NC_060112.1, read as the reverse complement.
CATTTGCAGTATCGTACCCAGAACGCTTCGGTGGTAAACATTATCGCCGGCTAGAATATAGAAAACAATAATTATTCTCTTCCTGTGCAAATTGATAATTTTTTACATTTTACAAGTACATACCTGATTTCCAAAATGGACTGTAGCCAAAAATGAATGCCAAAATTTGCGACGGCTGGAGTATATTCTTCACAGAAATCCTCGGCATGATAAGGCAACTGCTCGACGTAAACAGAGGGCAGTTTTTCTCACGTCTGTGGTCAGCGTTATTTGCCTGTCACTTTTGCATGCTCACGATGATATACGATATTGTTCATGCGCCAACAATGTCGAGTGAGTACAAGTACTTAGTATTCAATATTGCAGGTACTGTTCAAACAACCCGTGAAATATCCAAACGAATCAGATTATAGGTATAAAAGCGTACGCTTTTAAGTTCGAAGAAAATTCAAATCAGAGAATGAGAAACGAAAGAATTAAATTTGAAAGCTCCAGAAAACGCGGTTTGCGTCCTCGGAACGATGCAGGAACACGTGCAGACGTGTTGCGTACCCAAAATCGGGTTTCGGTTAGCAGAATGTATATATCGGTGATACGCAGAGGGGTTCTCTGGCCTCACCACCACGCTGTATAGGTACGGCTCGCATTGCCAAATCTTGGGGGAAGAGTAAAGGTTTCCAGAGGATCGCTGAGAGGCCGGCAGCGAGCTGAGGCTTGTTAATATTGCGGCGCTGTTCTCCTTGTAAATTACAAAAGTTTACCATCCTCTTCACGTAATCCCCTCATAGCGCTCTTCCCCACCCCCACCCTCCCCCCTCTCCATCCCCTTCCCTACCCTCCCCTCTCCTCACCGCCTCTCACCTGCTCGCCTCTCTTCTTCTCTTTTTGGCTCGCGATGCCAAGCCGTGCGAACTCACGAGTCCCGGACACCCTCGCCTCGACTATACATGCAGATGTTCGACGCCGACGACGGGCGTCCCTTGGTTGGTATTCAGGACCGGTGACCAAACAGCGTTGGACGCTTCGTGCCCGGCCGATTGAAACATCCTCGCGTACGACGAACGTGGACAAACGTGGACACGCTCAACGCCGAGCGATTCCGCGAAGAATCACGTTCTATCCGTCTAATCTGTGCACTTAACCACCCCTTACCATAACCTCGCCCAACGCTGGCTTGCAGGACGTTATTATTTTCAACGACACTCCGAAGTCTGGATGCAGTACCGATATTACAGCTGGATGATCCACTAGGTCATCATTTTATGACCACATTCTCCTCACGGAGTGGGCGAAAATCGAAAACATTTCACTAGGTCAGACGGACCATGTCGATGCTTATCGTCGAATGCTTATCTGCACCAGCAAACTACCACCTCGTGGAGTAAGGATGCACCAGTTTGGTCGGTTTCAATAATTGCTGCAGTGCGTTTAATTATTGCCAAATCATAATTGCAGAAAAAATTCGAACGTTCTATGCGTGATTCAGATGCAGGAGAGTCTAGTCATGTCGAAGGTCGTAACCGTTATCATTTGTTCGAGATTGTAGGCCGCGATTTAACCGGAAATGCAAGGAAATGCAAGCCTGGTTTGATACGGAGCGTTAAGATGCTACCTGAGAGATACTGCAGCAGTCCCGAAAGTTGCACGCGCTAATGGGCAAAGTTTAACGCTCTAATTTGTAATTTACGACTAACCAGGACAAAGTTGGCGTCAGCCTCGCGGAGGACGTCGAGGTTTTAACATTCGCGAATGAGTGAAGATGCCGAGAATTATTTTTATTCGGACGACCCCCCGGTGACGGATCGGTGCGGCAAATGGGCCGCGTCGCGGGCTCAACGACTCCTGCGGGGTTGCCCCCCTCCACCCTGATGGCAGCTTACTTCGAGTCCGCCAAGCGGGGTATTTCTTGCCGAGCTTTTCCCTCTCGGCAAGGGTTGCCAGCAGTAGGAGGCTGTAAATTGCCAAGAGAGCATTTTGATTAAATTTTTTATTGTACCTACCGGCGCGGAGAGTAGGAGGGCTGATTTAACGACGTCGGAGCGTTTCGAAACATTTGCTGTTCGCGTTTAGCAAATTTTTTAATTAGGGATTATACTCGTTGAAACGACCCAAACGTCTCCCCGCGAACGACCCGAAGACGCGCGATACCCGCGGGGTCACATCTTTCCAGCTCGTAATCCCCGGTATAGTATTATTCCGAATAAAATCTCAGCTGCGCGACTTGACTTTTTTTCTCCTCTTTTTTCTCTTCGGCACGCGTTCTGCGCTTCAATTACCCATCGGTATTGTACGTATATGTATATATATTATATACACCTTGGTCCATACTACGGTGCGTCGACGGTAAATCGATTCGACGTGACCCTGCTCTCAATAACGCGTTGCGCGTTGTTCCCAACAGCGTATATCCATTAGACGCATTACATACACAGCCTCGTGAGGTCGAAGAAATCGATTTGAAACGATCAAAGCGATCGTCTCTGCGGATCGATATCTTTTCACGAGAACACAACGTCGTCGCCGGTCCACCACGCAGCCTCCGCAACGGCGAACCGGAAGCTCAGCATCAGCAGCGCGTTGACGCGACAAAATCGCGTACAACGGCCGGGGCTCAACAAGTGTTCGAAGCCGCGGGGAACGCGGCCGCCCCTCAGTCGTCGGACGTCGCGACGCCGGGGCCCGCGGGTGTCGTCGCGGCGAGGCGTCGCGGGGCGGGGGCGGGGGCGGGGGCGGGGCGCCAGGCTCGTGGGGATGTCACGTGGCCGCGAAGCTCGGAGGCTCCGCCTCCGCGGCGGCGCGAGGTCCACGCCGCGTCATTCATGGCCGAGCCGAAGGCTGCGCCACTCTCCGGGTCGTCCGTCCGGCTCCGTAATCGCGCGCGCACCTGTCCTCTCGCGTCTCGATCCTCGCCCGGCCGCGTCAAGTGCCGCGCTTGCTTTCCGATCGTCCGCGCGTTTTCCGAGCCGACCGCAACCCCGGCGCGAAACCCGGAGGTCCGAAGAGGTCGCGAGCTAGCTAGCTATGTGGTGACAAGAGTGCAGCGAGGTCGGCCGATACAGTGCAGAGTGGAGATTGCGGCAACGAGCAGTGGTTCATTATACAGCGTGCCAGAGTGATCGGTATATCATATGATACCAACACCCTTTTCCATATATATTGTACAGTGCAGTCGCGGGTGAAACACAATAGTGAGATATAAGATTCGTCAGTTGTGGAGGGGTGGCTGATGCACCGAGGCGGCGGCGGCGGCGGCGGCGGGAACGGCCCGGCTACCGCCGGTCCTCGCGGCCTCGATCTGGAACATCCCCCGATGCCGGGGGCGGCAGGGTTTCCATGGGGAGCCATGCTCGCCGGGCACCATCATCACGCCGCTGCGGCGGCCGCAGGCATGATGCAGCCGCCGCTGTCCGCCGGCGGTGACTACAATCCGGCCGCTGCCCATCACGGGGGCGCCCAACCCGCGATGCCCATGGACCTTCACGTACCCCAGGCGTTTACCTATTACAGGTAGGCTTCGATTTTCAATTTCTCAATCACCGATTTTTTCAATGTCAGAGATACATGGCAGGGATTTTGTGGAATTATAATACTAGCATTGCTCTTCGTACTGCGATGCAAACTTTTTTTGCAGTCACCGTGAGTCACGTGGGGGTGCTAAAACTGCGTGTATCCCGGGATTCATCCCGTCGTTAAAATCTATTACTCCCATCCCGGTATGGCGTGTAACACGTGTTCTCTGATGTACGACTCACGATGACAATCGCCATCGTACTTCAAGTCTCCCGCGTTATTATTTACTGGCGTGCAGTTTCTAAGGTACAACCAAAAGTTTGAGGTCAAACAATCGTTGGGATGCCCGTGGGACAAGGTTGTTGCCTCAGATCGTCCGTGACGGGAGTTGCGAAAGCGTTTTTCTCATCCACAATTGCATTTTTGCCCCAATTTCACCGACGGAACGTGTTAAAATAAAATACAACAAAAAACTACATCCACTTATTTTCTAGCTGACCGTGACACACGCTCCGGTTTCAGACGTCGACCTCAGTTCTTGTCAACAAATTTGATCTAGGTTCTTGCTACGCTGACAAGAATAATAGGCAAATTTATTCACAGCTTTCCGACGGGTAGGCATGGCAGAGAAAACAATACGAAGAACTGCAGAGACATCTTCCGGTTCTTCTCTGCCTATAACAGTAGGTGTTGCACTCTGCAATGAGTTTGATCGAATCTCTAGTGCTCGTGACCTGAATTGCACTTGCACAACGCGAGTCATCCCAAGCGAAACTGAAGCAAAGTGTTTGAGATATAGTATCTCCGATGTGGAACCAATTGAGGGACAACTTAGAGGTCAATTGGTCGCGTTAGAATGACGCGGCCGTTTCGGGCCTGACGGTTTTCGGCACGTGTATTTTTGCTGCAGGTAGACGACGAGGGGAAAGTGTTGTTGAGGGGCGGAATACGCGGGATGACAAACCGGGCAAGAGCCGTTTAATGAATATAATAAATAGCAAGTAGCGGAGTTCCAGGTAGCCGCTTCCGCCGCATCCCGGTAAGAAACGCATTGTCATTCTCGACTCGCGCGGATCATTAGCATTTCGCTATCAATTACGTCCAGCGCCGGCGAGTCTGTCGCGCGGCGTTCATCCGTCCCCTGAATTACTTGGGGTCCCGTTTGCGGAACGCCCGACCGGGGGTCCTGGGCCTGATCGCTGCAGGGACGCATCTCCTACGGCTGCACCCACGTCGGCTGAAATACGTGAATACGTGAATACGTGAATGCGTGAATGCGTGAATGCGTAGCGTGTGAGCTGCGCGGGTGCGACGCTGACTGCCACTTGTTGCAGCCCGTGGTCTAAACACCCTCGTCACCGACCGAGTGCCTCTCTCTCTCTCTCTGTTTCTCTCTGTTTCTCTCTGAAACCCGTCTCTCTTCCTCTCCCGGCTTTTCTCGTTACTGCTCTCGTCGCCCCGGAGAGTCTCTCTACTAATCCCGGCGGAACCGACGGCTCCATACGTCGTCCAGACCAATATCCGTTTTCCGGACCCCGCTGAGTCCGATGCGCTCATCGAGCACCCGGCTGACACGCGATCCTTCGTGGTTTACAAACTTGCCGCGAGCACTACCAAATCATAGACAAGCTGTTTCTGGCCACCCACGATTCAAACAATCTGATAGGGGGTCTGTTTTTGCCCTTCTCACGGGCCAGGGGAAGTTTTCTTCGAATGCGTTTTCGATTTTAGGTAATGCGACACCTGAAATTGCGAAAGTCAATTGAAATGCGATTATTTTTAACGAGGAAAAGATGGAGCGGTTCAGGAGAAAATTTAGTACACCTTTAAGAGTTGCTCTAATATGGAAAACTAGTTGTAATCTATTGTCGTGAATTGAATTGAAGTTTTTTTTAACGACAGCATAACTACTGTTAGAAATAAAGGTTTTTCTGGGTATTTTTTCTTTTTTTTGCAATACTTGTTAAAATGTTGAAAACATACTCCTGGAATTATTCGTGGATTTGATTCTGAATGTAATAGAAAGCATTGAAAGATATGAATTCTTGGCATGATGGTAAAATGAGGGTAATCCTCGAAATAAAACATCTAACTTTCTCCAATAGAAGAAAATTCGTGCCTTATGCTTGGAAATTCGTTACCATAGATTATTTATTGTGTTCAACAGAATCGATCAAATCACGAGTACTCAACTATTTTTTGAGTGATCTGTAAGAACTGCGTTTAAACGTGATGAGTTTCTGGCATGACGATCAATTTTTGATAACCGAGTGATGAGAATAAAAATACCACTGTTTAAATATTTGAAATATTGCTTGTTGAGCAACGTTGTAAAAGACATGATTCATGGAGGCACGAGGCCCATGACTGAAATTTAGAAATGACCAGTGCTTAATCTGTAATTTATGTTCCTTGCAAGTAATATCCATATGATAGGTACATATGTTAAAAGGTGGTAACCGCGATTCGTACGGTTACAAATTGGCGATCACCTTCGCGATGATGAGGTACAAGCGGGTAATCGATACCATAAAGAATAATTCTTTTTCTCGTTAAACTTGGGTCCAAAAATAAACCGAGTCAAAGTATCGTTCAATGGAGTCTAACAGCGGTAAAATTGACCCGAAAGGTCGGGGGTCGTAATCTCATCTGCCCACGCCTGCATACGGCACGAAGCGAGGACTCTTTTACCGAACTGCTTTGCTCCGGATGATATTACATTTCACGAGTTCCACTTGTGCCAGTCGCCGATGTATTCTCGTTGCGCTTTACTGAGCCGCCAGACTTTACATCAAGTCGATTATTGCAGACTTTGGAGGTAGACACGCGGTTGATCAGAGCGTATCTAAAGTATGTAAGAAATCACTGCGGGTAAATAGTTCTCAGTTATAATGCGATATTATTACAGACGGTGTTCAATTGCAGTCGGCATTTCAATAAAAACGGTTTCTATTCAAGTCAGCTGGCTTTTTTGCCCAAGTCCACGTTGCCAAACAACTGTATATGTATGTATTCCGTTGGTATTTTTATTCGCCTTGTCTCGGCAAAAGAAATATCTCTTAAATATATATGTATAAAAATATATAGGCATGGATATAAAACGGGCGTTTATACGTTGCCTTGAACTGAAACAATTTTTACAATCGGTACCGTATATTGAGATCAAATTTACTCCAAGGTTGCAGAGATTATTTCGAATTTTTCCAATATTATATACATATACCTTATACTTATCCACCTGCTTGACGGAAGTTGTAATCCTGAAGAAACGTAGCATCCGTTCGGTATTATTATCATTGTTATTATTATAAAAATTCTAAGAAAACGAGTGGTGAAAAAATCAGGCCACACGAACGTACTTGGACGGTTTTTAACCGTCGGGGGTTTTTCGTCGAGATTTCGCCGATCCCTGACGTCGGTGGAAAAAGTGCGACAGCGCACACGGCGCAGATAACTCAGGTGGTTGCATCGACCGGTGCAGCATGAGCGGTATTCGCTGTTGCCGTTCGGAGGGTCTTCGGCGTTCCGCGCCGTTTTCTCGTCTCGTTGACAGTGACAGACTTTGTCGGGGATCCGGCGGTAAGACCGGGATCCGGGCAGATCAACGTTATTGAATGATGGCTCCCGGGGCTAAATGGGACCGGACGTACCGATATAATAAGATCATAAGAAACAAGTGCGGCGGATCAAGGCTGTCGTCGGAGCCACCCGACGGGCCGAGAGTCGACGCATTCTTCCTGCAGGACGGAGCTGCGTCGAGGTGAATCCACCGGGTGGCGCGGGGTCCTTCCGATAAATAACTACCTTCGTTTTTACGGGATACGCAAGCCTCGGTGCCGTCGCGTCGGCCAACTCGACGAATAGAACCGCGTAGGCGAACCCTGCGTGAAAAATATCATCCCCCAACCCTCGAATGCCGTTGGCTTGCAGCGGAACGGACGGTAGTTGCAGGGATGGGCCTGTTTTTTTATTTATTTATTCATTTTTTCCCCTTTCTCACCCGCTATCGCGCGGCGTATCGCACACGGCGATCCTCGACCGCAATCAGAATTGATTATAGCCTGCCGAAACCTCGGCGCGTCCGTATTATACAACTTATACGCCCGCGGGCCCCGCGAGGAACGGCTCCTCGTAAGGCCCACCGCCGGCCGCTTATTTCGGCTGGGCTTGCATCGAGACGCTCGTCTTCTTCGCGACGGCTTCCGTTGCAGCTGACCGATGGAATTATCCAGCTCTTGATTCTTATGCCGCGATATCCAGAGACGCGAGGCATGCGACTTGGGTTTGAAGTCGAGTTGTCGACGATTTGATCGGGAAGCGGTTGTGATGAGGAGATCGTCGAGATAATTGCTGTCTTTTGCGGGTTGTGCAGGTTCGGATAGTTTTTATATCATGCTCGCAACGTTTTTTCTCTCCTTACCAATTGACATCAGATTTCTAATCTTCTACACGTGGTTCGGATCGATAGTCTGTGAGCCGGATGACCTCATGACGGCATTGCCTCCAGCAAAAATTCGGTCAAATGGAATTCGGTCAGAGATTGTGAAAATCTTTCTCCTAAAATTCCGCTTCGAAACTTCCAACTTCCAGATTTTTACAGTTTGGAAAAGTAATTCTTCCGAGATTTGCCGGTCGACGGTAAATTCTGTAAGGCACTTATACCAGATATTTTATGAAAACGCTCGTATCATCGATGCCTCTGTAAATAATGAATTTCACTGTTAAATTTTGCATACTTTACTCGAATTAGCTATTGCCATTTTTCTAAATTACTCTAAAACATTTCAATACACAGAATTTAATCAATGTTTACGAAAATTTTACTCATTCATTTAGTTTCATGAAAAACTTTTCATCAGGCCAGTCGATTTTAATCCTAAGCGCTTTGAACAAATCTCAGACTCAAGACTTGAAACAGTTCTAATGCATTGCAATAGCAGTATAAGTGGGACTCTGAAGATTGTGCGTCACTCACGACTTTCGCGATTCGTTTGACGTTCGTGAAGATCAATTCATTATCATGCAACTATTAACACTCAACAATTTTGTTGGTCGAGAGGTTCGGCTGAAGAGAAGCTCTTGGTTTTAAAGTGCTTGACTATAACTTGATTTGGTCAGTCATTTTACGCAGTTAACAAGCTCACACGATCCTTCTGACCAGCTGTGAATACGATAAGACCAAATAAAGTTCCGGAAAACTTGTGTGAAAATTGTTTCGACCGCGACGTGTGTGATAATAAATTAAAAGTGCGCCTGCAGGATGCCGCTGATAGGTGAAAACGAAGTGAAAGACCACAGGCCGCAAGAAAGGCCTCTGGCTAATTTATTTTTTCCTGGATCACGGCGGCATCATAATTAGACGTTGCTAATAGAAGTGCGGACGTGTAAACATCGGAACAGCCGCGTCTAATTCATGCCGGTATAATACCTAGGGCAAATAGCGTTTTGAATGACATTAATAGCGCCAATGACATTAGGTATGGGTGCATAAGACTATTTTTAAAAAACAAACATATATATGCGCACTTTTTCTTAGTCCCCACAGCATATCAGCATCATGCTAGTTTACAATGTACGACTGTGTTGTACCTGTAATAGAACTATGATAGAGCAATAATAGACTATGAGCGTAAAACCAATAAATACACAAGACTAAATAATAACATGACTCTATGGTGTGTGTATGTGTGTGTGAAGTCGGTCGTGGTCGGTAAATAAATATCGAGTTCTGCGTCAGTGTGCAGGCACCTATGCTAACCATATGAACGTGTCGACTGCATATGTGGAGGGGACGACGACGCGTAGGATATTAAAATGCCGATGAGACTTAGCAGGGCTCGGGAGGAGGACACGGAGTGATTTAGCGTTCGCATTAATTAGTTCAAGAGCGTGCGAGGCGTGGAAGAACCCTTTTTGCATATCGCTTTTTACCCCCTCGGATCTTCCATGCCCATATACAAGCGATTTGCTCTGACGGCGGTCGTTTAAGATTCCTGAGCGTTGATGCTTGTCAAATCTCAATTAATTTTGTCCAACAGAAAAGTCCAACCGGACCGAACTCGACGAAAAACAAGACTACCTCGGGTTGCGTTAGGACCGTGTCTGCCTCTTTAGTCATCCGACGCAGAAGAAAGCGATTGAATTTTGACCGACGCATTTTTGGCTCGCGACACAATTTGACTCCGGCTGGGGAAAAGTGGAATCATAAATGTATGAGAAATGAAATAGGAAATAGGCATATAAAACATGGAGAAAAAAAGAGGAGAAACATTCGAACTATGTGTTCCTCGTTTGTTGTTTGGTTGCTTTTTCTCTTCTTTCTTTACCCGTAGACATTAATCTTTCGGGCCTATTCGATATGCTAATATACCGTATGGGAACAACATACACGTATCGTGCATCAACGCCGCTGATTTATTGGAAAATCATTGCTCACCATTACTTAATGCTTCTTGCGTACATGAAGGGCTTAATTTTTTCAACACTACCTTACTTTTCGTTGTAAATTATTCAATTAGAAAATCAATTTACGGTACACGCTATTCAACCAGCACGCACATGCTATGCACAGGTGTATTCAACTTCTTGTTGTTTTTGACTAAAGCATTTCGGTATTTATTATACCTATAGGTTTAACCGAAGTTCCGTGGGAATAAAGAAAAACGGAATTTTCCAAAAAGTGCAACAAATTATGCAGCCATGCTACGCATGTGCAACAGCAATGAATTTTTAACCAATTCTCTATCTCGTCAATGAAACATTTTAAATTTCTTCAATACTTTCCAAATCACTAATTTCATGATTTTGCAATTTTGCGGAAACAAATTTTTTGCCATCTCAATTACAATACCTAAAAAATATTTAGAGTAAATTTTTACCAGCTGCAAAAACGCGTGTGTACGTCACAGAAACTCATTTACAAATCTCTCAAGTATGATATGTATGTACGAGGGGATTAGATCGGAGGGGATTCCGTATCGGGACATACAAATTCTCCGAGGCCGACACAATGCTCTGGAGAACGAGGGTAGGGGCTAGTACCTAGGTACTATGCATTATATCACGGGTACTTGTAGTAGCAGCGTAGCAGGTCACGTCTATAAGGCGAGGCTAACCCACGTTAGGCTGAGTGATAGGTGTGGACGTACTTTAATTATTTCATAGAACCGTATCTCTCACGCATTCCATCGGCATTGGTATCTTTCTTGGCGTTCTCCGCTGCATGGTATGGGCGTCATAAACACGCCCGCAGCATTACCGCGAAGCCTCGAGAGCCTGCAGGGAATTTGTCAGCGTTTACATGCAGGTACGGCGTAGAATTTACCACTTTAAATGGGACGGGAAAGTAGCGGCGATTCGTCAATTTTCTAGAAACCGATGGGTACCCACGCTTCTCGGGTGTTTGCTCCTCGAAATGGGCTCAACTTCCACGGGGTCCTAACAAGAGGACCGCGGGTTCGACGTTTCTCATCCTTTCCTCGATGCACGCGGCGTCTTGTAAAAGAATCAACACTCGATATATACGAGCGGCTTGAATCATCTGCTTGAAATTATACAAGAAAAATATATGAACAGAAAAATTATTTCTCTTCAATCTCAAGCCTCTTACACACATGTATAGAGGATGTATGCTCAAATGAAATGGAATGTAAAGCAGCGAGGACACTTGCGTTATACGCGGAGGGTTTGACGATCAAGTCGAGTAGCGTCCTGACGTTACGCGAAGTGCCTTACTTCATCGTACGTGAAACCGGTAAGAGAGGTTGCTGGATGGGCTTGTATAACCGACTGGCCTGCAACTCCTTTTCGTTCCGTTCCTGTAACAGTTTGAGATTTTTAGTGCAGGCGTAGGAGCATTTCCTCTATTTTCGCAAAAAGAATAATATAAAGAGATCGGCTCGCCAATTGGAGATTGAGTATTTGTCAAATTATTACACTAATTAACTTCGAATACATAATGCCGTTGAAAATACAAGAATATAATATTTAATTGAACTACATTATACAAAAGCTCAGAAAAAAGCTTGAAGCCTTTCGCTCAGAAGACTATTTCCTATAAAGTGACTGATAAACTATTTTTTCTTCACGCTGACATCGTCGATTATCTAACTGTACAACGTAGGTTCGATATTAATTAAAATCAAGAAATAGCAGTTTATAATTGACTCACATTCGTAAAGAAAGAAGAGCCATTTCGATGGCCTCGCGAGTAAAAGTAGTTTAAATAAAATCACAACTTACACCTATCTCCTAGTAAATTTTTTTGCCAACCAACCATTTCAAATTGAAGTTAAATTTTCACCTTCGAAAGTCGCAAGGTTCCCAAAGCAATAATAGAAACAATTTCGACTCGCATCAATTTTTCCATATTCTTCACAGCTTATAGCGAGGCGCTCGAAAGTTGGTCGAATAAACGCGCCGACTCTCCTCCGAGAGGATGCAGTAATAACCTGACAAAAGTTCTTTCTCGGTGTGGAAGTGGTGGACGTAAGCGGCGCGTGCGAGCATCTCCCCGTACCCGCGCCGTCAAGAACCGGACCATGACGTTGTGCGTATTTTACGAAACTGGTTGAAAAAAGCTGGCCAACGATACGTAAACCCGCGGCTGCTCGGCTCTTTCATTTTCTGTGTTTTTTTGTCCTCTAACTTAATGGGATCTAGTTCCTCGAATGTATGTGTCCGCGGTATTGTTCCGCAGCGGCGGCGCTGCTCGAGCCATTACGGTATTATATGCATGTACCAAACCTACACATTTACACATACATGAGGCATTTCTCTCGCGCCAATGGTTTTATAAAATTTGGCCCCGACTTCGTCAACCTTTTTCATTCCTTTCATAGTTTTACTCGAGGCACGAGTTGAGCACGAGTCGCCGTGCGGACTGGCCGCATTTTTTTATTCGAAACCTGCAAAGCCGAAACTTACCGCGTTTCAAATCCACATTAATGATTTCGCGTCACGCTTGTTGAATTTTGCAATCCTTACCGGCCTAGTCGGTAGGTAATACGCATTTATCAAAATTCTGGAAATTATTATTTTGCCATCGATATATATCCGAATGCGTAAACTAGATCTCCACGTCGGCCCAGCGGCAGCGTTACGTGTCAAATGTTCGTGAAATTGATAAATAATTATTGCCCGTTTTTACATTATCTTCAAATCAGTACCCGTTGCAGCCGGCAGACGGCAAAAAGTGAACTCATATCTTTTTCTGTGAAAAGGTTGTTCAGCTCTTGGGTAATATCATCTCTCACGACGGATATTGATACCTGAATTACTATTTCTTTAACATTGTTTATATCTATACTCGATAGGTAGAAATTCGCCTGCAATGCATACAACACTATACCTAGATAGTTACGTGTATATAATATACTTGCACCGGAATGCAGGGGTAAAAAATTTTCACCTTGCAAGGCAATAAAAAGATAATTATTTTTTCTCAAACCTAAATATCTGCGTTTCTTTCACCAAATGTTTTGAAAACTTGCCGAGGTGAAAGTAGTACAACACTATTGATACAAGTGTAATTAGTTCATGCATCACCTATGTGTTTTATCGAGAGTTTTACTGTAAATTTGTCTACACTTTGACCAGCCCCTCTCGAATTCTTACAATTCGCAAAAGATACGTTGAACAGTTGCCGAATTTTCCGGAGAAAAATAAAATCATCGCTGAATCAGCTGTGTGAATGAAAAGCCGAGAAATAGTACACAAATTTTAGAAATACAGGTGACTCGTCTTCGACTATGGAAAGTTGATTTTCCAAGAGCTTCACGCATATTAGTTCCTATAAAAAGTTAATTCCGTTACAACAATTAGCCGGGACAATGGCTTCGACGTGACGCGAGCAGTGAATTTGATTAGATACCTCGCAACGAGCGTTGCCGGGGTGAACGAGATAATTAAAAACCGAATTTCACTCTTGCTTACGAAATTTTTAACATTCCTTTCCGATCGAATCGACACAACGATCTTGCCACGTGTCCGTTAATGTGTAACAGAGAACACACAGACAAGAAACCCCTCGGAATCGGGCAGCCTGTGCAGCGAATCGTTGCAGCAAGGTTGTAATTTTCCAATGTTCCTTAGCAATCGACTCTTTCTTTCATCCCATTGGGAATGAATGGGGCCTAGGGTGAGACAGGGTTGGAAAAAACGGAGGAAAAAAAAGACGAAAACCTTCCCACACCCCTCGGCCACGCAGAGACTCGGAGCTTTCTCACTCCCCGAAGCTTTCCAAGCGTAACTTAGCATATTTTATTTGATTTTTTGTATTGGATAATAGCCCCAGGTAATGGGGTGCCTGCCTGCAGCGCCCGCCAGGAGCCGGGAGCCGAGGAGATGGCGAACAAATTTTCGCACTCCTATTTCTCTGCCGGAACCTCCCTTCTCCTCGACCCCGTAACGCTTGCATTAACGAATTTACATTTTTAAATGGGAGGGTTGCCCGTTCGGGGTGATAACTCGCGAGTCATTTGTTTCTCGAAGAAATTAAACACTACCCGGTTCCCTTACCACCGACGCTTCGTCTTAATAAGCGACCGCATTGCTTTCAAAGTTTGAGTATTCTTTTACTCGTTCTATCCCCGGTGCAGAATATAGTCGAGATTTAATTCCTCGTCTCAGCGGTGAAATCGATTGAATTATTCGCACCAATCGGCGCGAAGTGATTCACGATGTGAACTTTCGCAAAATGAACTAATCAAGATCGTGGAATATACGCGAGAGACGTGAAAGTTATGAATTATTACAATACTTATATCATTTTTTTCTTACACCAGTTGAGAAATTTTTTTGCACAAAAATTGATAGTTTCGCATGATTTTCGAAACGGAATGTCAAAACTTGATTAATCGGGATCTATTTAAGCGTGGCGTGTGTACAGCCCGTTAAAAAATTAATCGTTTCATTGATTCACAAGAAATTACTATACCTATGTTAAATCTTACTTGTTTTTGAAAAATTTCATCGCATCTTTCCGCAGCAGTTCTTGGCAGTATAAAATCTCCAAGAAACCTAATGCTGCGATCGAACCGCTAACCTATGAGAGGCAGGTATCCGTTTGAGCATAATTAAAACTCCGTCAGATTCATCGACAAAGATCAATGGGGTTAAAAGGCGAGACGTCGAATGACAATGCAAAGATAGCTGCGTAAACGAATCGAAGAGCATCCCCTATTCCCGTGACCCGTGAGCCATAATCTGCGGGACATATGTTTCGCGTAATCAGCTACTCGGTGCTATCGAGGGATGAGGGACGGGGGTGAAGCTATACATATTTAATGAGGTTGCGGTCTTGTAAAAAGTCTCCAGCAAAACCCACCCCAGTTACCCTCTCGGCGGGTGAGAGGATGCTCTTATTCAAATCTCACCCGATGCGACGGAGGTGCTGCCCGCCAAGGGTTGGGGGCGAGAACGTATCAAAGAAAAATACGCCACTTCGAAGCGCTGCCTCGAGCATACATAAACATATAATCTCCGCGTAATACATATTTCAAAATGTCCCCGAGAGCGCTCTGCTCCACCACCACCACCACCACCACCACCCCTATCTTTGATGCCTCACTCGTTACCACGCGCAGCAGTGTTCTTCGTTTTTTTGTGCAGTGCATTCTTTCGCTCTTTTTCTAGCATCTCAGGTCTGTGCTGAATAAAATTACGCTGCACCCTATTGCCATCAATTAAGGATATAAGAATGCGACGCGCCGAATATCCCGGGGACAAGCTGCAGGGTCTCCGGTGTAGTTTCCGTCTTGAGGACACTTGGAAATACATATTGCGATCCCTGAATGCGTCGTACCCTCGCGAACCGTCGTGATCTCGGACAATGAATCACCCCTTTCGAAGACGTACCAATAAACGTGGAAACGCATTACTCAAGCACGTGTCCGATGATAATCGGACCATCGTAAGTGGTATTGAATTATAAGAGAGACCGGCAAATAGGAGCGATACTGGGATGAATTGAACCTGGGCGCTGTATGGGGTACCGCCATATTTTATGCCGAATATAAACACGAGGACAGCCCAAATTTCTTATGCCAAAGCGCTTCTCGCAGGTTGAAATATTTTTATCCACCTCTTGCGACGACAAATCTTTTCGATACACGCGCTGTAAGTTCTCGGTAGTCGAGTGTTATTTCACTTTAATCGCAAGGCCGTAGTTCATCATCTTTTTTCTTATCTTTTTTCTCTCGCTTCTTCTCTCTCTCCCTCTCTCTCTCTCTAACAACCTGAACTCCGTAAAGTAGGTAGGAGACGCATGGCGGTGGTTGCACTCTACCGACGACGAACCTTCGTCTTGCCCGGTCGAATTTTCTTGAATCGGCAGCTCAGCTTACTCAAAGCTTTCCTGCTCCGGCTGAAAGCCTGAAGATGACGCGGCATCGTAATTCAAAAGCAAACAGAACGTACTCGAGGCAAATAAAAACTCAACCGAGCGAAGAAGTACGCACGCGCTCCGGGCCTTCTGCCTCCTAGGCCTCCATACTGGATATCCGAAGGTCTGAAAGACCCCGCGCCAGTCGGAGTAATGAAAGATGTACCGCTAAATATTCAACTTCATTTCATACTTGAGCCAACAACGGTCAAGCCGAAGTTTAGATCTCTGTCATCACGAGTTAAGTGGTCCTACGGGTGACTTGAGTGAGGTCCTAAAATGTAAACGCTCTAACGTTTCACTTGAAACGTCTGTATAGTAAAATAATATTCGAACCACCAATGACCGATGGCGAAATGCAAGAGACCAAGGACTCTGAACTAGATATGTAGAGACGAGTCCTAAGTGTTGTGGTCCGCTATTGATGCAGTGAGAATGAATAACGCGCGAGTATAAGGACGTCGTTATACATGTACGTTATATACAGGGAAGGAGTTGATAGGGTTAACTATGAGATACGGAGGCTGCCGAGAGGTCAAGTGGCAGTGTGTGGGCGGCACTCGTCACCAAAGGCAACTCCGGTTAACAGAGAACCCAGCCGTGCCCCGGTCTGCCCTCCTTATTCTTCGGTTACGTCTTTAATAGCTTCATTATGTCGTCTCTAAATTGAATTACTTCGTTAGAACGGCTCGTCGCGAAAGTCTCGATACGAAGGGTGAATACGGACCGATTCTGTTGGTATGAAAATTCAATGATCCGGATTTTATCCTCTCGATTCGTCCTCGCGTCAACCTCTGTCAGCAATCAGGACGAGTCCAGACCCGAGCAACGAAAGTCTTTCTACTGGTCCACCGGAGTTGGGTCAAGTTGGGTCGGGTTAGGGTCGAGGCTTTCGACGGGTCTTCCAGACGAAAGGTTTGGAGTCTACTCAAGTGGCTAAATGAATCGAGTCCCTGCGGTGGGTCAGTTGGAGCAGGTTTCCCACATGTCCCTATAGTAAGGCGAGGGAGATAGAACCTGGAACGTAGCGGCCGACGGGACTCACTTAGTCGGAGCGGGGTTAGGTACATATGCAAATCAGCCATTAGTTAACACGTCTTATCGGAGCGAGCGCTGCGGCCAGATAGGAACGCCGGTTGGGCGTTGAATGAAACAGTGCACCGTGTCTGTCGCGACAAAGTAAAAAAGTCTTGGTCTTCTTCGTCTTCGTCTTCGTCTTCCTCTTCGTCTTCTTTCCCTTCTTCTTCGTCGGAATCGTCAAGCGGTTGCAGGCCGGCTCGTCAAGCCGAAGAGGAATTCGAGGTCTTAACCATTCCATGGTAATCCTTATAAATACTAATTGTAACCGAACAGGTTACCTACACGGGATATCTGAGATGCGGCGAGAACTTTGGATCGGCAATTAAAGCGGAGCGCCAAAGGGGTCCAGGGATCGAGATCGTCGGACGGGCTACGTCAGCTGCATCCTAAGCTTTCAATGATTAGAGACTCGAAAATTAAACTCTCGTAGAATAGAGAATCGACCGTCGAAGGCTCGGCATCATCATCTCTCCGTGCAAGCGACTTGACGTGTTCTTCGCCTGCAACGTGAGCTGGCAGCGTTTGGGACCCACGGTAAACCGCCCGCTGTGCAAACAACGCCAGGCCGTTATGTCAAGCAAACCGGTGATGATTTTACTCATTATTTTTCCTCATTGTGGGGGTCTCATCGTCTCATCTTCTCTACGTTGGCGGCAACTCTCACCGTGAGGGACGACCGCTGGACCCAATAATCAACAAACACTCGACCGCTAACAACCGGCAATAAAGTTCGAAAAATCCTTTCACTCTGTCAAAGAAATCTCCAACCCGTTGAACTAAAGGATAATATTCCCATACTACGCTCTTCTCTGGGCTTCCCAGGGGAAGGGGAAGGATCGCCATTCGTCGTGGGAGCTGTCAAGACGGTTGAAGGAAATCCATCCTAATCAAGTTCCAACAAATTTTCTTCCGCACGTCAATGTATCTCTACGAAGAATTACACAATGTGAAAATTTTACACGACGCGATTGGCGCTGAGTAAATCACTGATGTGCATACGGTAATAACAGGCACCAGCGAGAGCCGCGGGTGATCCATCTCCGAGGGATCTTTCCAGCCCATTTACCTGAAGGTTGAGCAGCTGCTAAGTGATATCGTTATTAAAATAGATGAATGTACCGACGTGATAATTATGCCCGGGCATAAACGAGACGTCGTGATAGATGACGGCGAAGACTTGCCGCGTCAACTTTGCGCCGTTGACCCCTGCGTGTCAGGACGGCGATTACGAGGGTCAAACTCGAGTACTCGGCCTTCGGGCGCAGGTTTCTCTCGGTACTCGAAACTTAGTCAGGAAATGAGGAGTTAAAGTTCAAGACGCTGTCGAGGCAAGAATGGCCGACTCGGGGTCGTCAGTCCCTTAGGACGCGACCGTCTCGTCAGGAGAGCACGAGAATTTCGCAATTCCAAAGTTGGCTTTCGGTGTTTGTAACTATACTAGAAATTGCTGCAGGCATATCCCGTGTTTTCACATCGATTGCTCGGTTTAGCAGAGAAAAAATTGAGCAGTCATTTGAAATAATTGGAATCGATCAAGCCCAAGGTTCCGTGCCTAAGTCAATTGCAGGTTGAGTCACTGTGCGGTGCAACACTTTGTAATCGCAAATTATTGAGGTGGATAGACGGTGTGATAAATAATTGCGTAGGTGGCAGTTACGATGTGTAGACAAGCGAATCGTGATGGTGATTCCAGTGATTTTTTACTTTCTTAGCACCTGTTTAGATCAGCAGCAAGCTCTGGCCGTGATTGTCACTACGCCAAACTAACCGTGGTTGGTAGAATTTGAGGGGTACTCGAGAAATTTGTGTATCGTCTTATGCGAACATTTGCGATGCAATAACCTGACAGTGGATCTGCGCGAATGTAAACGTCGTTTTTATGGGGAAAATTCTTGGAGCAATCCTGGATGTGATACACGCGACATTGTCCGCTTTCATCAGAGACAGTGTGTCCGTGTAACTTGTGACGAAGAAATATGCAAACCTTGTTTGATCGGTAAGAACCGGTTTCGAGTAAAATGCCGGAAAAAGAAACTCATACGATTGAGGTGTTTAAAAAAGAGCTAATAACGTTGGTATTGTTGGAAGGAAACCTTGGAAGTCGGTAAGAAAAAGTAATTAAATCATTTCAATTTCAAGATTCGAGGCAATCGGTTTTGCAAGTAAACTGCGAATTAACGTTCGAGTTTATTCATAAGGGAAAAACAAACGCGTATACACGTGATTCGAATTGAGACGTCAATTTGTTTCGAAATGGCTGTAAAAACTTGGCATCAGGATTATAAAAATTCGTGTAGGTATATACGAAACGATCTTTATTTGTAGCCAGTTGAACGTATTTTGCTTATTAATTTCTTTGGATGAAAATTTCGCCACAATCACAAGTAGGTACCGTTATTTGGAGTAACAGCCTAGTTGTGTAAGTCTTGCGATTCGTTTATCCGCGTTATCTAGCTGAAGGATTATGTGGCCATGCGAGTATTCGGCAAATCCTGCAAAGTATGAAAATAAAATAACTGCTTCTCGTTCGAAATGGACAACGCAAATCTATCCGTCTGCAAAGAGCGAAGCGTCTGATCCGCGGCTGCGCTTCCTTCGAAAGAGACTCGATCGCTGCGGGTCGTTACTATACTCGCTAAATTTTTTGCAAGAGCAGGTCTCCATTCTCTGTAGGGCTGATAATTCGCCGATTAAATTGGAAACGGTTGAGCTAATTGTGCCGCGCGTGTATTATTCATGGAGGCCTGCAGGTTCTCCTCGGCTCGTATGGTGAGAGTGCGTTGCCGGTAAAACGCAGGGGGGATTAAGGACGGGGATCGAGAAGCGGAGGCAAGAAGTCAGCCGGCTCCCGGCCCTCGATCCATCCAAGGAGCGAGCCAAACTGATTAAAGTATTCGGTAATATACGTAATACGACGTAACGCGGCGTAGGGCAACCCGGGGACATTCGTCTGCACAGACGGAACGGTGCCGCCGGTTATCGAGCCGACGAAATAAATCCGCTCCGGATTCGCTTCGGAATAACGTATATGTATACCTATGTATGAGCAAAGTATAACAGGTACCTACAACGTCGTACCGCGCCTCTCGATCGCTGTTTTCGAGGTGTTCGGAATGCAGGATTTAAGGTTGCGATTTTAAAAGCGGGATTAGATTCTGTTCGAATCAGTTGTCGGTACGCGATTTACGGTGCAAAGTGACCTTTGGCATTCCTGATCAAGATTATAAACCGTGACTGCTGTGCCATTCTCGAGTTGCCTCTGACGGTCGATGGTATTGCCGATGCAACACCGCGAGGCGTAACGACATGATACGAGATTTGCACAGTCTGCAGAACGAGGAATCGTTAACGAGAAACGAAACGGATGGTCTAGTCGTATGCCGAGATTATTCAGTTTACAGATAGCCGATCGTTGTTGAACGTTCATTTCCAGTCAGCCGTTTGCATGATTGGCAGGTAAACGTCGTGTAGGTACAAGATATAGTGGAGCTTTACTGCCTGAGCAGAGATAATTAGTTGCGGATCATTTGTCAAGCGCGTTTCGCGGTTATTTGAAATAACAATAATGATAGTAATAATTATTACAGCGGGCCGAGTGGAATCGTTTTCTGAGTTAAAAAATTCCACGCCGATCATCTTCCACTTTGACGCATAAATTTCGAGCGATATTGCAAAATTCCGGTAGGTACTTATGCCCTCCCATCACGAAAACGATCAATCCCAGATGACGTGAGTTCAAATTAACGGAATGAAAATTGTATCCCGATTTAACTACCCGCTGCAATTATTTTCTGTATTTTTTTTATATACAGAATTCATCGTTCTGCCGAGCGTTGCTCGGGAGATCGGCCTGTCGGAAATACGATATTTTCCATATCAGGAGTAATTTTTAACGATCATTTTATGCGAGCAAGGCCGTTTAACCCGCACGCAAAGAAGAAGCGCTGACGCTGCAACCGCGGATAGAGATTGTTATTTTCGTGCATAATTCCGACGGCATTTCGAGATCACATATTAAGATTCGATAAGATATTGAGCCGCGCATAATTAGGGGTACCGCAAAGCAGCAAATAGGCCGGGGGCAATTGAGCCGCTGCAATCGACCTGTTGCCGATTCGTATCGATCTCTGGGTATACCAGTTTTGCCGCATCTTGTACCAAGCATATTTTTTTATACCCGAGCGTATTCTCAAAATTACCATCAGACTTCGTCTCCTCTAACGAGGCACAAAACGCGGATGGTTTGAATACATTTTTTTCGTACAATCAACGAATTTGCACATTTATTTTTCACCAATTAAGGAAAAAATAAAGGAACAAAGTAAGTTTCCTTGCAGGGAGATACGCGGTGAACGTATCTGAAACAGATCTTTTCTCGAATTTGGCAGCTGCGGATACTTTTGTGATGCCAACGGGCCCCCTTCATTAGGCGCGGAAATACCAATACTTGCCGCTACAGCCTCTATCTGTAAACTGGCTGATCTGTCACGCGATCTGACCCCACTTTTCTCCTTCCGAATGCTTCGTAAGGCCCAACGGCGAGGGGAGTAACAACGTTGTGAAATGTAAAGCTGGCATTAACGAGGCGACGAGCAGATCCTTATCTCGAGGCGTCATTGCTACCGTAGAACATCTCTTTCCCTCTTCTTTGTATTCCGTGTACCTCGAATACTGATTGCGCAAAGGGGACTGATTGCGGATGCTCCGGCAACCAACAAGAACATAAGTCGTTGGTACCGGTGTGACTCGTCTTTAGGTATTACATATCACATTGCACATTTGGTCTACTCATTGTCAACATGTTGCACGTTTGGTCTAGTCTCAATACTAATCGTTATAGCACTATTACCTTATGTAGATTTGACTTGGTAAGTTTTATAAAAGTTGTGCTACGTGCAATTCTTAGTTGCCGATTAGTGATTACAGTGTGGAAAGAAAAAACTAGTAGTTTCTCATCTTGCCGGGACGAACGTTTGGTTACTTATGTCGTAGAAAAAATGCCGTAGCTTGGCTGTTCTCGGGGCTTAGCCATTCACCGTTCTGCTGCATCATTCTCCGAACCGTTTGATAGCCCAAAAAAGGTATCGAGATAAAATGGCCCACGAGCCTCGGACCGTTTACGCGATAATCGACGGTGGCTGATTGGGGTACAAGCGAAATTAAGAAGAAGAAGTCTCGACGGAAGGAGGCGAGAGGATCTATCTAAACGGGAGCGGACCAGCAGCTGAGAAATAAAACAATAATGAGTTTCGAACCGATGCAAATGAGGAACATCCTTGAAAGGGAGGTGTTTCGAAAAGGTGAGGATCCTGGAAGGATCGGCGTGGGATCATTTCGAGGTCCTTCTACTTCTCCTTCTTCTGCTTCTGCTTCGAGGCTTCGGTGCTCACACGCAGACGATTCGAGGCCCCCGAAAACCTGAGCTAATAAATCCAGAATGCCTCATTACTAAGCTTGTCTCTTTAATTGAAATCTCGTGTTTTTTCAAACAACCTTTCTTATTTTCGTTCAAAGTTTCGGCTTTTACTTAAAATGTGCGACACCTTCCGATAACCGGGCGCTGCACCGATATCCTCGACTATAACCTGCCCTACCCCCTTGGTCACTTTCTTGCTATTCGTCATTTCTCTCTCTTCGAACCTCCCGTGGTGCGTAGGCCTGGCATTTGGCGGGTAGAAGATGAGCTTTTAATTTTTCTGGCATTGGTCCTGGTTCCGCTTTTCAAATCCCTCGTTGCCGTCAAAGAAATTGTCGTCGAGTTCCCGGTGTGTCAGAGGCGTAGTCGGTAGGACGAGGTGCTTTGTGTTGGTGTGCCAAGCCGTGAGACACTTGTTAACACCTGATCGATTTGCCCCGCTATGGCTGTATATTGCAAACTGTGATATTGAATTCCAAACGTCAGTTGTAATAGCTTCCACTTATTTAACGCTATACCTTATTTTTTTCAGACATTTTTAATGCCTGCGTTTGTAGAACGTGCCCGATGAAATGAACAAATACATTTGCTTGGTTCAATTTGTCTTCACACTCGATCGATGACATTATATGTGGGGCTTTCCTCCCTTTCGCGTTTTGCTTAATGAAAATATTCACAAAAGCTTGATTCTGTTCACTCAGTAAATGCTACACAAACTCAGTCTGAGATTTTTATGCACAAAGATGCTGTGCTGGTATTTAAAAACGAGACTTCTTCGCTTTTTAAGCCTTGTTAACTAGGCAGCTGCCAGCAATGATAGTGCAGGTAGGGTGGTCCTGAGGCTTATCTCGGTCATTATAGCTAATAGTTACGCCACGGTTAGAGACTGGAGAGCACATCAGTAAACCGGGAAACCAGGATTACAATCGTCTTAGTAATTTCTGAGAGCCGTGTTATCTAAGTGAGAAGTGACGTCCGGCTAGAAACCGTGGCTGATGACACGCGGCGAGTTTCGACGATCGTAAACGTCGGATTTCTTGAAAGGCTCCCAAGCCGTGGGTTTCACATAAATTTTAGTCACAATCGGCCCACTTTCGGATCACTAAACGCATTGAAGTATTTTCTTATTATATATTATATGTGATATTTCGATAATTCAATCCTGTGCAACACGTCAGTGTTGCTTTATTGCTTTGAATTTATAATTGTAAAAAAATATGAATCACAGTATAAAGGAAAATTAAAATTAAAACTTGTACATATTTCAAAGAAAAAATGCCTGACCATGGCAAATAAGATTGTTCAAAGATTAAAGCAGGAGCAGAGCTCATTGTCAGGATAATGCTCAATTTACCGCCTCGTGCTACATCAAGAATTTTTTATGGAATATTTTACTCAATATTATATTCACATACCTACCGATTTGGCAAATTTATTTGCTGCAACTGTTAACTTCTCGATGAATATTCAAACATATCAGTATTCAAATCGATCAAGAAGTTGAGAAGCAAAAATAAACGCATCGTGGTTTGTTCATGTGATACAAGCTTCAATCGAGGAAGAAAACCTTGAAACTAACAGCTGTGGGCCTCCGAGAAAAAGCTCCAAAAAAACTGCCGATATAGTTGATTAAAGATGGTAATCCAAGGTCAATGAAATGTTTGAATCGAACTGTGACATTTGAGTAACTTGTTTATCCTCACAGCATCGAGTATTTTCAATACAGGAGGATCGATGAGGTGGGGAATAATTGAAATGGTCGGATCGGTAAAAGAAAGTGTAAACGGTTTAATGCATCGGTTATATATATTTATATATATATCGGTTACATATATTATTCACTTTAAAACATTCACCATACAACCTACACCATGAGAAAATTATTAAAAAGCTTAGAATTGTTCCTGGTTTACGTAACTCGAAACGTTACCGATGAATCGCCGCTGAACCTCATCCTTCAGAAATCTGGTCTGCATGTCGGAATAGGGGGGCACGGAGATCTGAAGCAGTTGACTACCACCAAATCGCACTTCTGCCCAGGTGGACACCTCGCGTTACCGCAAATTGGCCATTTGCCTAGTGTCGCTGCCATGGCAAGATACGGACTGTCGATAAGTACCAGCCCGATAAACAGTGCAATTACCCAGCCGATGAAGCGCATGATGAGGTATCGGTATAACAAATTGGCTGTAGTGTCGTTGCACAGAGTTCGAACGTGTCTGACGATTCCTGATGCGATCCGCCAGCGTTTATATACCTTGTCAAGCCACTTAAGCGTAAATACGTATACAAAATAAATTTATCGCAGGAAATCACGGGGTTCCCCGTTTGCGTGCTTGCGTCATTCAAATGATGTCATATTCGTTCCGCGATGAGTAAAACGAGTTGCAGTAAAATTTATTCAGTCATACCGGTATTTTGTAGACGAGTTATATTTTACTCTTTTCCGGCACCAAGTGTCGCCTGAGATAATATTTCTTGATTTCTTAACGGTTGAGCTCACAATCAGTACAGATGCTAATGAAAATAGTTTCTTCTGTCATGTATCTGAGGATAGGAAATCGTTTGTTCTTATCGATTGTACATATAAGCGATGATCAAGAAAGCCGGCAGCATAAGGAAAAATTAATTGTTATATACTCAGGGCAAGAAAATAATGTGATATTAATGTTGCAGAGGAAATAAAAGCAGGATTAGTAATCCATAATTTCCTTATCCAATTACAAATAAATGCGTAACGAGCGCTATACGCTTACAGATTCATTACAGCCAGTAAAGTCTGTTTAATTTTTACGCCGCACACCTCTTGTGTATAACACTGGCGTCACATCGGGGTCGCTGGAGACCCCACATGAAAAATCATTGCGCAGAAACGGAGATAGCCAATTCTGGGATATTCTTCAACTGTTATATCTTAAGGCAAATCAGTTATCTTTAGGCAAATGAAATTTTCAATATGAAAAAAGAATGGATCACTTCCAATAATTTTGGATGTTCATCATATGGAATTTGCTGTGAAGATACCGTGGGGTCATTTTGACCCCGGTGTGCGACTCGGGCAGCTTTTTAATTGGTGGTTGTAGTTTTGTTGATGAACCAAGTGCTGCGGAGTTTTCTGCAGCGGTCTTATCATATTTCAAGATCAGTCAAGTTCGCAAAACTCTCAGCAAACTTCATCGGTTAACTTCCTACTTTCCATCAATTCTATTGAAAATAAAATACATTATTATTCTACATTGTGAAGCTTCGAAGCTTGACGGCGGTTTTGTTGAACACTTGTATGCAAATCGGGACCACTTCATACGAGCGAAAATCGTTTAAACAACAACGAGATATCCATAAATTTCGTAATCGACTAATTAGTCGAGTGGGTCGCTGAACCTTCAACTCGGGTGTTTAATTTGAATACAAGAAGGCTCGCTCGTGCCGACTTGCCACGTGGCTTTCAATTATGAAATCATTCGACTATTTTTATCCGATATTCACGCGACGTGTATGTATAATGTATATACATGGTCTCAGATATTCCTTTGTGAAATCACGCAGATTTTCGTGGATGAAAACGAGTTTTTAATCGTGCTGCTATAATTTTAATTTATTCAAAACGCGGTTCTTCATTCTCTTCACAGATTTCATCATCACGTTAATTCTTGAATATTCGTCAAGGTCAAGAATGGCGTTGGGTCTAGAAAATCGCGTTGTTCGATCATGTGGCTTAACACTACTGTAATGTACATCTTAAGATTGAAATTGAACGTTTTCAGGATAGAGATAAATATGCGCGGATGGATTTATGTTGAAATGAATTTTTTGATAGATAGTTTTCTCATTAATCGATTCAAAGTATACAATTTTTTATTCGTATCATTAAATGGTGGCCCAAACTTGATGATTTTTTGCCCCTCGATCAAGGTTATGCGTAGGGGTTTAATTGTTCAATTTCTTAATTAATTTGACCGTATTCACCTGTAATATAGAGTCGCGTGCCTGAATAATCATTTCCCTTTATGTAAATGGCTTAAAAACAAAACTAGCATATTATGCTTTACATTAACGACACTGAAATTCTCGTTTTTATTACAACAACAATTATACAACAGTGCGACTATTTGTGAAGTAGAATATGCAGTAAATTGAACTACAAAATAATAACAAAAAAAAAACCAGATTGATAATCTGTGTTTTAATTAGTGTTTGCATGGTTTGATCAAAAACGAGTTATTAAATCACTGTTTCTTGGCGTATTGAACAATATTACAAAAAAATACTGAAGAACTCTGCTCGGGGTGAAAAAGACTAGATGAGAACCAAAAGTATATTTAATGCCACTTCGTAATTTTGTCACTACCAAAAAGCAAACGCAAAAAATCAGCTGAACCATAGTTATTTCTCATCTAAGCGATCTATTTCTTGGTTTGCATCCCTTAGTCGACCGCATGATCCCCAATCCAGTAGTTTTTCGCCGAACTTGGCAACTCTTAATGAAATTAATGAATTTTGCAACCCTGGGATGGAGCTGCTTCGTGCTCTTGTCAATACAAGTGGATACATGTATGAAAATACCGGCAGCTCGCATTCCTTGCCATAACGCGTTTACGCATGAAGAGCTGCTGACGTATGCTGCGAAGAAAGTCCCTTGGCTTCTTCTGTGTCCAATAATTACGGCGTGGCCCCGATCGCTCATCGAGGCAAAACACGAAACGTTGGTGACGTTCTTGGTTGAAGTCTAGGTCGGTGGATGGGAAGCAAGATGAGCCTTCCCAGGCGTTTCCCGGGGTGTCGAGATCTCTTCCTCGCGCGAGGGTCGTCAATTCGTCATCAAATATTCGGCTTGAAAAAATTGCACGAAAAACGAACTGGAACCCACACCGCGAGTCCAGATCGCGTCCCTCGGGTGGCTCGTTACCCGGCAAGCTGGACTCGCAGATATTCCTCCTCAAGTAGCTTTTACGATACTTTTGTACAAACTCCGCTGTTCACTGCTCTCTCACCTCATCGAAGACGCTTTCTTTACTCAATGGACCATTTATACCAGCTCGTGCGTACGTAATAAGTAGCGCGATACGAGCTTGAAAATCGAGCCCGCGAAATGTGTAATTTTGTTTTTTAAACCTTTTTCGTCATACCGAAATGGAATGTCTTCGGCAGCTGAAACGCTGCGCTCCTTGTTCGGGACTGCAACGTTATATCGGCCGGCATAAGGTATGTAATTATCGGAGGGCTAAATGCCGGGGCTGACTAACGGTCGTCTATTGTTTAATTGAAACAATCAGAAAGAAGTTTGTCTCCTTTTTTGCCCAGGATGTCGACAAGCTTGCGTGACAGGGATTGTTCCTCCTTTTACCGCTGTTCATTACCCCTCGAACCCCATCGTTTATTGTTAGCTCCCGCGGAACACGCGCGGCCTCAAAGCACGGGGAATCAGCTAAACGCTCACCTGTGTGCGTGGTGACGGGGGCATTGCTTCACGGCAAGGAATGTATCTGTGCGGTTTCGATTAATCAGCTGTTTTTCGGGGCTCCGCCTCGGGCAGCCCGTTGCAGAAAAACTTAAGTTATGCGATGATGCGAACGGACGATGCACGGACACGGAGATCACTGCCCCCCGGAGCAGGGATACAGAATTTTTGAGAAGCGAAAATGCCGCGACTACGCCGCTCGATCTGTGCATGTCGCTGCATTCCGCTTCGAATAACGTATTTTTGCGATCGATTTGAAAATTCGTTACTTTTACTTTATTTTTAAAACAAAAACGATCCTCGGTAATACCTACATACCTACCTCGAGGGGATACACGATACACACCTCGGAACTCTGTCGGAACTCTGATAAATCTCTGTATCTGTAGGGATACGATTTCTTCGAGGAATTTCTTTGTGATTCAATTTTACAAGGGAATTTTGTACACTCAGAATAACGCTTTCTTAGTTTCTGGTTTCAAGTGGTTTAAAATTTACTTTTTGCGGCTTCAGAACGCATAGTTTAATTGCGTTTTAACAGATTGAAAAATTGATCTTGAGATTTTTTTTTACAACTTCTATATAATCAATAGAAATGAATTCAATTCATTGAAGACACCATGATTTCTTTTTCATTGGAGGATCGCGTTGCGAGAAGATATGCGAATTTCACCGAGACGTTCGCACTCGCGGAGTGTGAAAGAGGTAGAAAAAAGAAAGGAAGAAAAGGGGGAGGGGAAAAAAATTGCCAAGTAATGATGTTCGCTCGTGCCAGCAGCTTCCGGCATTCTTGTTTTTCATGGACGGTTAGTGTACCTAATCTTGGTCGATTCCACGGGCTGCTAGCAAGGCGCGTTGCAGCCGCGTTGCGCCGTAGAGAGTAATAAAACGAAGAAGAGGAAGAAGAAGCACAAGAAGCGAGTTTACAAAGCGGTTGTAATCTTTTTCTATCGTCGTTAATCATCTTGGTGGCAATATACCACAAGCTCGTTAAACGCGGCGGTGCTTAAGTAATATAACGGCGGTGAAACGCGGGCGAGATGGAAAGAGCAGGGCATGCAGCTTCCTCTCTGATGTCTCAATCCGGCGCGCGTGACCGGGCCGATATCACAAAGGGTTACTTTGACGCGAGAACGTGGCGGCGTCGGCGTCGCGACGGTATCAGACCTTTGGCGGTGTCCTGCGGGCTGCGATAGTCGGCGACGTCGTAACCGAGAGCCATTCAGCGAGTTCAAAGCGAGAACCAAAGCATGACTTACGACTCTGGACCGCGACGTCCCGACGTCCCGACGTCCCGACGCATCGGATCGTCGTTATACGATTCTCCCCACACCTCCGAAATCCCGGTCGTCCTGCCACTGAACTAGAGAATAGACATTTCGCGCACCCGGTGTTACCCAAGTTAAACTTTACACCGGGGGATGTGACGCGCGACACGTGTTCCTCCCCCGGCGAACCTCCACCGACCCGAATACCCCGTATGCGTATTACGGCGACTTGTAAAACATTCTTAAACGACCCCCGCCGATCGAAGGACTCGAGCTTTCGAGGCGAGACGCTTCCCCGAGCCGCGAAATTTGCTGAATCGATAAATCGGCGATTTTTTCTAAATTGACGAGAATCTACTCGGCGAAATCGGGCGATCGATCGCGATGTTGCATGATCGTTTACATCTACCTATAATATAATCGACTGTCAATAAGGCCGGAGTTAAATCACTTATAAAGCATCGTTGCGCACTTCAGTTTCAATTATAGTACCATCAATTACCGCCTGTCCTCACTTCGCTATTTCGTCTCAAGTACGAAGTCGCGTTACGTAGGTATACGTGCATCTCGACGAGAAGGTTCAGTAATGGAAATAAATATACACTCTGACACCCTGACTCGCGAGGTGTCGTAAATTAACCGCTGCCATGTACGATTATTATTTTATTATATTTCGGTGGTAAATTAGCCCGAATTAGGCTCGTCCTTACCGCGCTGAACGGGACTCTGGTATTAATGGTGGAGGATAATCTACGACATTGACCAAAGGAGGAAATCAGCTGTCGGTACAGCCGAATAAATTGCCGCCTAGTGATCTAATAACGGGGGCCCTGCCTCGATCTCACACCTCACCTGCAGCAGTTTGTTGAGACTGGTGCGATTGGGATTCTCGAACCATCTGTTTACTCCTCTCTTTCTTATTGTTAGTCATTTCGTTATACGCCTCTATAAATTGGATGCGATTGAAACACAATTCACGTACGATCTCACGAATTTGTCCCAATTAAATCGATTATTTGTTAGATAAAAGATATTCGATGCGTATTAACAAGGAGAATCGCTCTGCGAGTAAATTTCTTTCAATTTATCGTCAGTTTCTTCGTGGATTCGATCTTGAAGAGACTTGACTAGCAATCAGCTGGTCAGTAGCGGTGGAAAGGTCCTGGTTCACCCCGTGGTGCCGATTCCAACTGCACCCACGAAGCAATAAAACCGGCAATAACGAGTTTGGCATGCCACAGAGAGGGTTGCCATCCCCCGCAGAGGTGGGGGACATTAGCGGTCGAAGATGGCGCTCATAGAGACGTCCGGTCGCCCAATTACTCGCGCATTAAATCAATGTTCCTTTGCCCGGGGTAGACGTGGACGGTAATAAACCGCTGCTCGAATATCTGCACGAGAGTCGAAGCCCCGGTCGTCTGTCCTCCCCCTTTCCTCCCTCCCTTAGCTCCTCAAAATATGTACATCCGTGTGATCGCGGAGTACTTGGAAAGCCGAGGAATGCCTCGTCTGTCGTAATATTTGGCTTTAAATCATGTCTCGTTGACAGACCCCGCCGATCTTCCAGTGTGAATCAGCTGTCCCGTCACGCCCTATCCATTCCTCTTCTTTTACCCGGGCAGACCCCATCCTCGTCCTTCTCCTCCTCCCTAACCTCGCCTCTGCATCCGCACCACTCGAGAACTCGCGAGTTATGAACTATTGGAAATTATCGGAAGAGTGGGTGACGCGGTCGTCGCTTGTATGCTGAACGTGGGTGTAAAGTTGGATGTAATCCCTTCTTTATGACTTGAAATTACACTTGTAGAAAAAATGTTTTTGCCTGTAACTGTGCGTAAATTGCAAGTAGGACGTTGAATCAAAAATGATTTTGAAGCTGACAATTTTAGCTCCAAGCTCTATTTTTCATATTTAATCTATATGCAATGATTATCGAGTAAAATTATCTCTGAATCATTTATGTCAAATTTGTAAAGTGAACCTCGACGTCACACGGTCATACGACCATTTTGTAGCTTGGAGTCTTCCCTTGAAAATAGTTTCTTTTACAATTTTTCCAGTGATTTTTTCCGGCTAAGCTATCCAATATCAAAAGAAATGGTATCCGACAAACTTTGATCCTTACAAAATAATTTTACCGTGTAAAAATTTACACTCTACCATGTCTTGGTAATTCGTGAAGAAAGGTGAAAAACATCATTCAAAAGCTGAAGATACCGGAAGTATGACACACTGGTTTGTTTTTGAATACGATTGTCAGATTTGAGACTCTCTGCAAGAGACGGAGGATTGTTATACAGATATGTATGGACACAGAGATGTATATAAAAGGCATGACGTGGCATTCCCTTTCGGGCCAGACTGTACGACGCGACGTCCCTTCAGTGAAGGCGGTTGTTATCCGAATATTCTGGCGTTAGCATAAGAATATCGCAGGTGCACCACCACACCGGTCTCGATGGTTCTTGTCGTCCTGCTTCGTCCAAGGAATGCGCGCTCCTGCGCGAGTTTTTAATCTTTGCATCAGCGGACTTAGCACTTAAAAGCCAGATAACACATGGCGGGTATAAATCAGCGATGCGCGTCGCATGTTTTCCTGTTACGCTAACGCCCTGCAGGCCCGAGAGAGGGAGAGAGAGGGAGAGAGAGAGAACCGCCAATCTCTTACGCGCGGTGGCTGAACTGGTAACCGAGTCTTCTCCGATTTCAGGTGAGACTTACGCGCGGAACGTATTTGTGCCTACATTTTTAAACTTTTTTTTTTTCGAACTTTTAAACGTTGCTAGATCAGGTTCGACGAGACGAATTCTCCATTTCCGGAAACGAAATTGCCGAATTGAAGCTGCACTAGCTGCTGACGCAAATCAAGTGCAGGATTCTCTGTTCGCATCTCGAGATTAGGCTCGACTCGCCTGAAATTTACGACGTTGATCTTATTCATATGGCTCAGCTTTCATATAAAAGCTTTTCCCTGTAAGCTCTGCGACACGGAAATTGCGCGCGAGGGTCAAAGCTAAAAGGCGGAGGGTGGGGGGCTCCTATATGGGGAACGAAAAGTCGAATTAGTGATTTAGTAAAAAGGCGGAGAAGTCAGACGTGCGCTGCCAGGCTCGACAATGACGCGAATGACGTCTGCCAAATACGCAGCTGCCCAACCGTGTCTCAACTGCGATTCGGTCCATAAAAATCGATCGGACACGGATCACCTACTGCCGAGTGTGAAGGCGATTGCGGATTTTCTGACGATGAGAGGTGTAAAAATTTCGCGAGGGAATAAACAGAATTTATTTTTACTTTCTAGAGTGTTTTTAATCTTTCAAGCGCTAGTTTTTACGTATGCTAATTTACGAAGCGAATTTATGCATGCCAGATTTGCAACTGATTTTATCTTATTCTTGTTTCAGGTATCGCGAAGATGCTCTCTGTTGGACGGATAGGTAAGAATCTTCTTGCGCACTTTACTGTACAAATATTACCAATCATCTGTCGTCGATTTTTGCAATTTCAAATTCGGCAAGGCTTCTTAGCCGACGATAATTATGATTCCGAGCACTGTTCTTCTTTACTCAAGCGACATGTATTTAGAAAAACAAATAAGCACTCGTTTCGTGAGATTTGTTTTTCATATTTCCCTCCACGAAATGATAATTGGTGATACTCGCTTCGACAAAATTCCCCGATCTCAGTTCAGGAAATATACGTTCACCATAATTCTGACTGCACCCGGTTACAATCTCAATTTCTCAGAACATATTACTTTGTTACTACAACTGCGGTAATAAATTTTAAATCACCGTCAGGTTACACTCGTGTTCAATATATTCATGTCTCACGCTTGGCGCCACATAAATTCCAAACAACGCTACTTGCCTTTATCATATAAACGTGGCGAAGGGGCTTTGATTTCTTTCGATATTCTTGTTTTTTTTTTTTTTTTTTTTTTTTTTTTTTTTGTTTTTTTTTTTTTTTTTTTTTTTTTTCTTATCAATTTCCGATTAATCCCGACGCAAATTAATTGTCCACGAAAGAAAAATAAGGATGTAAAATATATATATTGTACATGTACATAATCATAATACTGGTTATGCAGCAATGCAATCCATTTCGTGTATAATCTTTCAAAAGGTTCTTCGTTCAAAAGGTTCGCGAAGGTCGGGAAGAACGGTTATTCTCTCAGGCCGGGAATAATTATTCGCGTCAAGATTGATTGATGCAGTGGGCAAGAACGCGCGGAGGCCCCTTACTCGTACCTATATGAGTTATACCTCCTCCTCTCATATAACTTTCTTCTTTCCTCACGTCCATATGTGTAATATTATGTATACAACGCGATATAAATTTAGGAGCACTTATCCGTACCAACACACGCGTGTATTTATCGCCACGCGAGTTCGTTGCTCGGCCGTACGATAACTTTTCAGCGTAAAAAGCTGCGAATTCTCTCGACAGTTCGCACTTGCCGTTCAGTACAGTCCTGCGCTTACGAGCTTATCATATTTGCAACGCGTTTTCATCCGGATGGATTTGAAATTTATTTTCATATAAACCGATTCACTTGTTAATCAATCGCTAAAAATTATTCGTAATCAAATCCTGAATCTATCAGCCGGCATGCAGTCTATCATTTTTGGTCTTTCAATTTGCCGATGGAGAAAGGGAAGGAGTGAGATGAGGCGACGGGGGGCATAAAATTGCGAAGGAATACGCAGTTGAGATTGATGGAAGAAGATTGACGTTGCAATGCAATTCCATTGTTTAAAGCGGCGAATCGTCGACTCTGGGGCTGAGGCCGAAGCAGAGAGCTTCTGCACTGCACAGGGACATAAATCAACGCGAGAGTGACCGGGCGGGTCCGGCTGACGAAGAATCGTAGGAACGGCCAGGACCTGCGGGCTTTCATCACGGTGAAAGCTCAGGCGGGGAGAGGCATCAGCTTTTGGCATATGACGGAGGGTCGAAGTTGAGGTGAATCGTCGAAGAAAAATCGTCGTCCTGTAATGTCTTTGCGAGTTCATTTTGCCGCACGGTGGCTCGAAGTAAGACGAGAGGCCCAACTTCCCCTACAAAGTAGAGCAAAACAAGAGTTTCCAATATGCTGGTTAAAATTTCTCGAAAATAAGAGCCGAGTACGGGCAGGGGATAATTAATGGCGGTGAATCCGGTCCCGCGGACGCGGAGCGAACTGCGGGGTACAAGAGTCGGGGGTATTAAACGCGGCAATTAACTATAACTGATCGGACGCTAATTACAAACAACCGAACCTCGGTAATTAATAACGCGTGTGACGTTATCGAGTCAAGTCGAGATACTTGGCTCGAATCTGTAATAGTTCGAACTCCAGAATCCGTCTTAATTGTACGAGACTCTCGAAGATACACTAAAGAAACGTCATGTTTTTCGGAAAACACATTTTTTACCAGAACAACATCGTTTGACGGAAGAATAATTTCAAAAATACCGCGAACTTTCTGTGAAACTTGATCGAATCACGCGGGAATTATACTGTCACGGTGAGTGTTGAAGAGTACTTGATTCAGTGTTCCTTACTCACGGTAAAAAACTGCGAAACAAAAAAAAAAAGAAAAAAAACTGCGCAACTTGCCCGCCGTGAACAGCCGAGATGTAATATTAGCAAGTAAAACCGCGTTTCAGATCCCTCTCCGAAGATTTGGACCGACTATTGTCCGAGGCCAAGCGAAGTGTCTCGTAAGTGTCCGTAAATTGAACAGTGTAAAATCGAAATCCTTGTGTACCGAGTGCTATTACGATCGAGTTCCCTGATCGTCGTGTG
Organism: Diprion similis; assembly: GCF_021155765.1. Taxonomy (NCBI): domain Eukaryota; kingdom Metazoa; phylum Arthropoda; class Insecta; order Hymenoptera; family Diprionidae; genus Diprion; species Diprion similis. The sequence goes on along the minus strand of NC_060112.1, from coordinate 16,810,061 downwards.
AATAAAACTGACTGTTACGATCTCTCGTCGATCCGCGGCCGCTGACATCTCTAGAAATATCTGCTTATAGGTGAATTCAGGCTGTTTCGGGAGAATCGCCTGCACCTTTCGGTACCTAGGTAACCTAGTTATAGGATAGTCAGTTTGGATGAAGGAAGTGTTGGTCCTGCGGAGTCTCCCTCTGATGCTGCGCCAATACTTGAGAAGTCTTGGAACATCGGAGAGGAGCTGTTGCAGTGGTAGTAGGTACTCAGTAGGTAGTATGGCGTATTTTTTGCGAGCATCAGATTTAACTGGATGTCGTTACTACAGCGGGCATTGTTGCCGATCCGTGAGTTGGTTCACCTCGACTTTCATCTCGTCCCTCGTTCGCTCGTTCGCTCGATCGCCAATGCTGTATTTATTGTATCGAAGAGAGACCGAAGCCGCTGCGCATTCCTACCGTATGCGCCGCCCGTAATGAGCGGCCTCCAGCTCCTCTGTCCGTCGTCCCGTCCGTCCGTCCCTCTGTCTGTTCGCCTGTCCCTCCGCAGCTTCTCCGTCCTCCGGCCGACCGATTCCTCCGACCGGTCGGCCGACCGATCGCCTCTCCTCTCCTCTCCTCTCCTCTCCTCTCCTTTCCTCTCCTTTCCGTCAGCCCGGGACGCAAGCCACGCGGTCGGACGGATGCCTCGTGCCCTTGTTCGCGCCGAGGAGCCGACTCCCGCGGTGACGATATTATAAAACAGCGATTCCGCACCGGGGGACACAACCCGCCGGTCTGTCATATCGGGGAATGGACGAGGATTCTTCACTGGAGCCTCTCGCGAGCTTCGATCATGGCGGATAGCCTGATGTCCAGAGGCTACGCAGTGTCGGCGAAAGGAACAAATTGAACAAATAAGATACGAATCTGTCGAAGCGTACAAATTTTCGGAAACGTGCATATAATTATTGCAATTTTTTTCTGTTTCAAGAATTCCACCAAACGTATAGCGTGCATGTTCATCGGTACGTGAAGATGGAAAAATTAATATTGACAGTAAGATTTGTCGTATATACGTATAACTTTAAGGAATATTGCGATTTAGGTATATATTTGAACAAGAAGCTGTACATGTTGGGGAAAATTTATTATTCATTCATGCATGAATAAAAGAATATTCAAATATATAAGCAAAGGAGATAACATTTTTGTTCACAAGTTTATATGAACGTGTAAATCCAGTGAGTAACTTATTAGGTACATTCGCAATATACGTGATCCAGCCTTACCAAGTACAGTATCGTTATCAACCGAAAAATTCAGCAATGATTGTGAGATGGATAACTCATAGTTCTGGATGGTTGGCGTTGTTTTTAAACAGGATGAAAACGAAAAAGTGGGCGCAAACGAATAAATGAAAAATTTGGTCCCGGTGCATCTTACGGGAGTTAAATATGTTCTGCAACAGGAGACACCACGTATGGTATATAGCATGGATATAAGCATATGTATATGGTTTCAGAGCAGCGCGTGCCAGACAAAAAGCCAGTAGTATACACATACACTGAGCGTGGGTTCGGTAGACAGCGCGAGGTGAGGTCCCCGCCTCTGTCGGGGTTTGCTTATCGATTCAAATCGCGTGCAGCGCGTATGAATGAATGAATGAGCGAGCGAGCGAGCGAGCGAGTGGCGAGCGAAAGAGTGAGCGAGGAAACGAGCAGCGCGCGACCGACACGGGCCGGCGTTGAATGGGTGCCTGGGGCGACCACGAGCCTACTAGAACAGATGCCGGTGGAGCCGACCTGGACCAGGAGGAACCGCGAGGACGAGGGAAAAATCCAGGAGAGGGCACTTTGGAGCGTCGAAACGGTGAGGAAGGAGTCGAAAACCGATTGTGGAGGCGCGTAGGCGAGATGCCGTGACTCGGAAGCGCGTTTGTTGCTCGAGGGATCGGATCGGGTTGCAAACCGGGGAGGGAGGAGGGTTGCTGCTGATTTATGGCACGTTATGAGAAGTCATAAACAGCAGCGGTTCGCACCCGGAGCGCCGGGCGAAGACACACGCCTCGCGCTTATTGACACTGTGAGTTGGAGAGGGTAGGAATGGGGTATATAGACGTATTGTATACGTGTGGAAGCGAGAGGAGGGAACCTTGATAGCCTCAGGCTCTCTTCCACTCCTTAATTCAGATCTCGTTCGCAAAATTTTTTACACAGACCTCGCCGCGTCGTTATATCGAGTCTATAGGCAGCCTCGCGATTCCATCCCCAAAAAAGCCTCCAACTTTTACCCCGTAATAGCTCGTGCTGGAATTCCAGTATACCTAGTCGGTGAGATGAAGAAAGAGAAGAAAAAAAGATGTGCAAAAGTATTATACGAGCCTCCACTTCTCCACGGATACTAATAAAACGGAGCATGTATGTTTTTTTTTTATTTTCTCTCTCTTTTCGTCCTCTTCGACATTGTAGGCTGGTATTGCCACATTGTACAACTAAACTCGTCGTTATTGTTGACGCTCGTTATCGTGACTAGAGAGACGAAGAATTTCCTTAGATTTTTAGAGAGCTCGCGTCACTTTGTTACCGATCATTCTGACGGTCGAGCGTTTTTTCGTAGCGAGGCTCCAGGTTCTTCGCGGTGATACCGCGGGCTTGTATCTTTCGTTCGTATGACAAAAATTCAGGATGATTGACTTTTTCGTTGAGCGATAATGCCGCTCCGTATATTTTAATTGACAAATAACTTTTTGCCAATCTGATCTGTTTCCCTTTGCGTCGCTGCAGGGACGTAGACCCTTATTGTGCGTGGCGGTAGGGTACGTATTGCACGAGCTCATATTCTACTTTTTGAGAACCGGTGACCAGTAAAATGCTGTTTTCCGCAAATGGTAGCGGAATGAGGACGGGTCCGTTTTACTCAAGTAGCTTCATACCTCAAGTATACCATTGTATCATTCGATTTCATGTGAGGCACCTCTTACCCAGGGTGAAGAAAAAACAGAACCATCTTTCAAATTTTTCCGACCCTGAAGCCACATAATAGTCAATGAATGCACCAAAAATGCGCAAGTTGATTCATTTTTGTTCAGCACACTGCTTTGAGTATTCTTCGTAGGTTATAAATTCACTTGAATAAAGTTCGAACGAAACAACTCGCAAATTGATCAACAAACAATGTAACGACTGCCTTACCTGCCAAGTAGTTTTCTGAATAGCGACACATTATCGAGAATCGGGATAGTAATCGGATACCGAGTGAAAAGGATTCATTCGAAGAATCCAGATGCTACGCCATTGTCAGAAACGGACAAGAAGCTCAGACGTTGAGATCGAAGAGCTAAAGATTGGAGTTGCATTGTCTCGTGGACAGCGACGGGGCGATTTATAAGTACTGGAACTTTTATTGCGGTTGGTGTGTAGTAACTGGGGGGGAATCGAAAGGAAGTGGGAGTAGAGATACAAGCGGGGACATCCCCTGGTCAGCTTGTAATTAGTACGAATCGGCTATTAATCTAAGTGCTCGGTTGGTTGAGTAGCCGTTTTATTTTCAACATCTTCCTTATATAGGACCACGCCGCAAATCCTCGTTCCTCCATCCCGTCCGACTATACGGTTAAGTCAACAAGTTACCGCGACTCCGGGTGAGTGAATGGTCGCCTGCAAGGTGCAAGACAAAGAAAACAACTGGCTACGATTCCGCATAAACGACGCCCGCAACGTCCGTCCGACACAAGACGACGTCGACGGTTCTTCGGCTTTCAGAGTCCGGTTTGTATCCTGAACGTATTTCAGCTATAATCTCTCGCTGACGTTAGAAACTTCAGCGAATTCATTGACTGCATGAATTTTACCGACGAGATCATTTTCCCTGACGAACACAGGGCGGGGTCTCATGGGTGGCAGGTAATACTCCGAGTCGACAAATGGGACCAAACAGTGTTCAAGATTGTTCGATTACCAACGAGATGAACCTGATTGTGAGTGTCTTGACGCTTCTTCTTGGCTGATTCGGTGCGCGTTACGCAGCGGGGCTAAATGTGCGTCTAATGCGCGGCTGAGAGGGTGCAAAACTCCTGGGCCGACTTGATTAAATCCGGTAACGTGTCTGCTCCGCGTCTCGTCCCATCCCTCTTCTCGACGATTTCCAAACGCTCCCCTGGAACTGAAATAGTGGGTTAATTCGACTGCAGGTGTCCGATATCTTGCTCATCCATCGTCTATAAAGCTACTGTGTTTATTCGATGCCGGTGACACTTTGCTTTTCGTAATCAAATTTTTTTTTCGAGTTTTCATGTAGGTTTCTCTTCAAACAATTTTCCACGGCGCGGCAGAGTCCTTTGCCTCGAGGCGGATTGCTTGTAGCAGCTCGAGTTTAGGTGGTGCACCGGACGAACGTCGAGCAGGACAGTGGTCAATCTAGTTCCCGGTTATGGCATTACAAAATCTTGTGTAACTAGGGCTATGCCCAGTATTTTCTTTCGTCACGAAGACGGCTCGGCATTTTTTCCTGTCTTTTTCTCTCGTGGTTTGTTTTGTTTTGTTTCTTTTCCGCCAGTTTTTTTACTTTTCTTATTCAACCAGGCATAAAGTAGTCGCTCCACTCCGAACTCTTAACAGCGCGGCAGGCCGCTCCTATGGATCTCAACTTTGCATAATGGGTGACCATTAAAGCAAAGACCCTAGAATTTTCACCCATGGTATATAAGGTGCCCATTTCACCCACCTCGGTGATGATGAGAACGCCAACTCTTCCCCTCTATCCGTACGTGTTACGTATAGCCTACCTGCATCACGTGACGATTCTCACCGTCGAATTAGCATGGTTGCAAATTTGATTACCAGGTCTGGGGACAGGGTAGAATATTGAATAGTTTATAAAATTTGGACAGTAAAACATTATTTTGTCTCGCAATGAAAAGATCGCGTGTAGTCAGAGATCAAGGTGATCGTAATATTGTCGGAGCGGGACGTTTGGTCTACTTTTTCTGAATTCAGGTCGTGTCACATAAGCTGTGTTGCATACGCTCGTTATTCTTTTATGAAGAAGTGAAATTTCTTTCTGCACTACATCCATTAGCCGTTCAGAATTATTAGTTATATCGCACCATTGTACGAATGTGACGAAAATTTTTTTTTCCGCATTATGCCACTTGCAGTATAGGAGGTCAGACTTACAAGCGTCATAATGTATAGCGGTTTTGAAGAGAGGCCTTACTCTGTTGAAATCGCACGATGTTGCACTGTTTGAATACCAGTTTTTAAATTTATTATAATATGTACGTTACTATCCGGTATTACAAGTTTCTTGAAACCAACAGCACTTCTCTAAAAGCGTTTTGTTAGTTAACAAATTTTCCTTGGACAAAAAGTGTGGTATCATCGTTACACCGAAAGTCACATATCTGGGAAACATACAACCTTGCCGCTTCGCCATTTTACGCACAAGATTGTTGAAAGTAAGAAGAAAAAAAACGTCCTACTGACTCACACTGACAGGCAGAACGGATTTACGTTCAAAATTGTTTATCCGTCTCCTCGGCTTCCGCATACACGATTCTTTAAAATTATTCTGGATTCTCTAGCGGAATTTCTATACTCGTATCGTAGTCAAAAATAGAAAAATAGGAATATCAAGAATATTTCGGTTGACTTAAAATACAAGAAAGCAAAAAACGTGCCAATACAGGGCGTGGCCGATTAGCCTTGGACAAAATCGCTAATGAATTCACTCGAACGAAGTTAGATATATCGTACCTTCGAGATTCGTTTAACGGTGGCCGATTTTCGCAGCTAAATTTTCAATCAGCCCTGAAATCTCTGTACAGCTCAATGAAAATTAGCAATAGATGATTCCCTCTGCAATCTTAATGACCGGGGTGTGGCTAATTGCTGATCTATCTGGGGTCGGCGACGAATTATCGTCCGGGACAACGATATATACTTGCGTCTCTGCAGGGTAAATGTAGAACGGGTATAACCTTCATGCCTGTGTACGTCGGGGATGCCAGAGTGTGCGTGTATAAGTGTGACGGTCGCGGAATGGCAGTCGAACAGATACACAACCTGTCGTAGAGATACGGAATTTTATTGGCGTCGCGGGGGTTCCTGCAGGGCTAACCTCACCCAAATGAAGATAGACCATCTCCGTATAGTTTATTCCACGTGCTGCTGCTGCTGCTGCTGCTGGTTCGGCCGGGAGTTTGCCGGGGCGCGCGCAACGAGGGCGGATATAGTGGGGAGGACATCGGCTTGGGGGTGGCGAAGCACGCGGCTCGCACGAGGCGCGACTGTCAAACGAACCGCGACACTTATGCAGCACCCTTCGTTTTCGCTGTTCTGCTGCACCGGCGACGAGTCATTCGGATACCCGCGATTTCTTCAAGTGGAGAAGAAACAAGCAGCTGCGTAGCGACGTTATCAGAAACGATGAATTTCCGATACTGGTGCGAGTGAAGAGGATAGGGGTACACGTATTTCCTCGCGGATTGTGCTGAGACGCCAAAAAAGACCGATTTTAACTGGTGCGCGATTTTCGTAGGACATGCGATGCACGGATAAGTTGCCGTGAGCTGCTATTGTCCTTTTCCGCGACATGGATGTGCAGGCTTGCGGCATTATGTGGCAACCCCAAGTTTACACCCCGTACAATGCTCACCCTGCGATCATGCAACTGCAGACTAACAATAACGAGTTCCATTCATGGTTTCATTCTAGGAAGCCGTCCATGGATGACGTCGGCAACCCAGCTTCCGTCAACGTTCGGTGAGTACCTTAAGTTTACGTCATCTCTGCGGTGGGTGTAGAGCATAGTTTTCGAAAATCCGCGTATATGGGTGGTAAATGGTGTTGATTCAAACGAAACTGTGAATCGCGACGTGAAAGGCAGGTGTGTAATTATAACTTTCTAATTAAAATGCCTCGAATGAGAATATCTCGTGCAACGCTGATCTTTTTGCTGTCTATTCATTTTTTCATTCTTCGTCCGTTATTCTGGAGCACCCAATAATTAACCAGCGTAACCCATTGCAGGTTACGTGGCATTTGATAAGAGTGTAGGAATTCCGTTTTTTCTGCAACCATTTGAAACCCTCACCATCAGTTGTACAATGCACATCTGATACATACTCTCTTCTGAATTGAACTCGTCCAGCTTAGTCACAAACATTTGTACTACGTTTTGCAAATAGTTAAGAATCTTGACGAAACTTCATTCAGATTGTGGTTCATACAAGATAATTTTTTACTTCATGTTGGTTACTTTGGAATCGTTTGAACCACACTCGATACCAGCGATCGTAATCGCGTGCATTTCTTATTTTTAAACTGATTTTTCATCATCTTACATAGAAGATTTCAATGTGACACTTGGCACTGTCCCCTGACACTCTCTTTGGCTTTTTTGCAATTATCACACTGCCGAGAGTACGTATGCGAAAGTAGGAATAGCGACGATTCATATATCGAATGCACAGCGAGTTTATCTTCTCCGGGTAATGATGCTGCGGCATCTCGCGTCGCTTCGTATCACACAAGTTTCTGCGAAACTCATCGACGTACGTTGTAACGATTCGCGTGATTTATTGGTCTGACTGATCAGCATTCGGTGCAGAGGGATTAATATCTGCCGCAGCGATCGAGCATAAAATTGAAGAGAAAAACGGACGAAAGGTACAATCCGATACACGCAGCCACTCCTTGGGCCGCTAAAAAGTCGCTGTTTCGAGGCTCCGGTGGTTCTTCCGCGTTTCAAACTCCCCGGGGTATCCTGAGAAAAGTTCTCGAAACACGTCCCCGGGGACGTCCGACGTTGCGCGCATCCACTCGACAAGAACCGTTCGGGGTGATGCGGATAACATACTTGAGCGAAAGGATCCCGCGTCCTCGGACTCCGATGTCCTGGACGCATCGCCGCGGCGGGCTATCTAAGTCGATCATTGTTTTCTGAGTCTGCGGCGATCGCCGAGAAAAGGCTGACCAACAAACGATCAATGGTGGCGATAGGGTCGCCGTCTGACTGGACCGGTTAGCGATGCTGATCTCTTATATCTGTCCCCCGCAAAACCCTCGTCATCCTACCTACATATACCTACGTGATCTCTCCTCAACTAAGCCCTTAGACTACCGGGGGAATCGCCTTCCGACGCAACCTCCGCCGACTCAAAAGTGTCGACAAATTGGCTCTTCGGGCGTAGCTGATTATGTTCTCGAACCATCAATGTTCCCTCTTCTTCTTCAGAGGGAACAGCTCGCTGTTGGAGGTAGAAGAAGAGTTCGGTCCAGTAGCTAAACCTTTAGGGCATGAATATGGCTAGAATTTTTATTCACTCGTCTAGTCGTTGCTTTTCTATAGACGTGGGTAAAATGTTTTTGGATGGACTTCAAGCTCTAAACTTCGTTTACTGTCGCATAACGTCGTTATACAGTAAAAATTTGATCAGCTCGTTGGTTGGGTGAAATCAGTTAACTCCATCAGCACTCAATTTCCAATCACATTACACTTCAATCCAGTGAAGATATATGGCTTTAAATTTTGACGTACGATATTCTAAATTAAGGAGTTGCACATACCTGTTGAATAAACTTTCAAAGGATCGTTGAAAACGAGGGGAACGTTGCTTGCAGATTCTTGTGCAATTTTTCTTCTCTCTTCTTATGCGTGGGCGCAACACAGAAATGACATTAACATGCTTTCAACTGTTTAAACAGGTACTTCGAATGAACATCATTTATACTTTGGGGCAAAACTCTTGTTTTGTACATGCTCCGCCGCTGTTAGTATAGGTCGTCAGACGTCATCGTCTATTTATAATATACTCGAGGCGATTATTGCTAATAGGTTACGGTGTAAAAAACATCTGGTCCAATATTTCTCTTTCGCACCGTACGTCTCTTCTGAGTTTCGCGCGGTAAGCCGGGTGCACGTATGTACACATATTAATGTACGTACATCAAGGAAGGTCCGGGCCCCCAAAACGTTTTCGCAAACTCAACGCGGCGAGCATACAAATTATTTAAAAAATAACCCAAAAAATTGAGTCTCTTACTCTTCTTTTTTCTTCAACTTGGATAAGAAGAAGAAGAAGAAGAAGTAGTAGGAGTACCCGACGTTATTCATCCGCTTCCATCGCAAGGCGCACGAGCTCCGTTCATCCCATGGTACGTCCGCATCATGCATGAGGATTGCGAGGAGGAGACTGACCCTATCGGCGATGATCTTCCCCCTCGTAGCCACCGGCCTATCTGCCGCCGTAACAATTGAACCCGTAATAGAATCACATTCGTTCTTATTACTCGGCGAGGTCAACCGGCGAAGGAGCCGCTGCTCAGCCCCGACCTCCGGATCAAACTGACCTCTGCCCCTCCTTTTTGCTTCTTCCATCTCCGAATGCACCCGGGATTCTATCACTATACTTTACCGTTCGGTCTTAGGTACGTGCCTCGCGGTCGATCAGCTTCACCTGTTATTTTCACGAGTCAATTAGATTCGGCGATTAGGGGTAAACCCGTGAAGGAACGATTGTCGCCGTCTATACGACCCCCGTTCTCCGATGGCGTATCAGCCCCTTTTTAATTCGACGGGTGAGACAATTCTTGTACCGACGGCGCCGCGATCCCGAGCGAACCCGTGTTATGACCGAAGAAGAGGATCCTCCGCTTCTTGGATATACGAATTACAAATGAGACGGTTGGCCCTGTGGCGTGACAACGATGACTCGATCTTGTCGCATGGCCGGGTCCAAGGAGTGACGATCTTGCCAGACCACCGCCAATGTCTTAATTATTGCAGGAACATTCAGGCCGCGGACTCTGACCGAACGGAAACCTCCGCGTGTCCGAAAGGCTGCGAAAAAAGATGCGGAGAGGCGTCGTCGGTGCAGCTCTTCTCCCGAATTGTTAAAATATGGTAATTCTCGCGAATTAAACCATTACGTGCTCAAGCAGCCTGAGCCGCTCCAGCGAAACGTAGGAATTTTAATTTATATATAATGCGTTATAAGCGGCCGCTTCGTTCCTCCGCAGCCTGTGATTCCGCGCAATTAGCCAGTCCTGCCAAGGTTCGTTGCAGAGTCGGTTGCAGTTCTTCGTGCTGCAGCTGGGTTGTAACCAAGGTTCCTCATGCATTTCTTACCTCATCGCTAACCTCTTTCGCTTATCTTCATCTCTCCCGCTCTCTTATGCTCACCGTGCATGCATGTCTGCACATCACACTTTACGCGATTACGAAATTGCTCCGGGCGAAATGGCGACTACGCCAAAACCGTTGCAAAGTCTGATTCTTCAACCTTTCGTACATATGCTTCGTCAACCATTTATGACTTCACTAATGCATGTGCGAGAATTTTAAAGCTTGTTCTTTTCCCGAAACTTGAAATCATGATGTGAATTCTGAAAGCTCGTTGTTGTGTAACACGGCATGATAAGGTCGTTCCAAGCATTCTGTCGGTTGACTCATTCTCGGCTAACAGCGATGGCCTCTGGACCCTGCAGACTCTAGGTGCATCTCCTGTCTGATCGTCAGCGCGCATCGGGCAAGTCCGGCTTGTTGAAACAGCACTTATTCACTCATTCATTCACTTCATTCATTCATCCATCTAGTCTCATTAGCCCATTCATACGACCCTTCGGCGCGTTGGAGTACCAGCTGTTATTTTCTTGAGTCGCGTCGTAACGCTGCATGGCATATACCTATACCTACAACTTTACGAGTGTAAGCGCCTCCATCTGGCACTGCGACAACAATAACACTTCTCATGAGTGTAAGATACTTGGCTAAATACACCGCCAAGCTCATTCTCCATTGTCGTTTAAGACAGGACCATTGTTTCTTTCTTTGCCCAATTTTCTCCGTCACGAATTCTACCCACTTTAGACACGGTTCAGACAATCTGGCCTTAACTGAGAAAGACAATGCACGGCGTTAGAAATGTATGTAGTCAACCCATGACCCTGTCATTAAGCGGAAATAATCGGTGATATAGAGCAAACATAATTATTCTAACATAAAACGTGTTTGGCTCGTTTGTTTCCCATCGTCGGTTATCACCTTCAAAGGATATTAGTACACAATTCAATAGTAAAACACAGTCAATAGCAGTTATACCGAGTCTCGTTTATTCTTCCTCAAATTACGAACAATAAGTGATGGAAAAGTTTACGACACTTGTCTCGTCTTTGTTTTGGAACATTGTGACGTCATTCTACGTCCCATTCTAAACAAGTCAGTCTTATCGTTAGTCTGGACATTCGTTAAGTCTTACTACGTAAAAGGAAAGAGGGTTCTATTGAATCATGGTAATATCACACAGATTGATCATAAAACAGAGCTCATTTCACGCGACTGTAATTGGTTTACAAATTTTCTGGTTCGAAACTTTCATTATCATTTCCTTTTTACGATTTTTAATGTAACATTATCCAAGAATCTGCGATTCTGAATTCCTGTTTACTTTTGACATTAACGAAGCGATTTGCAGCGGTCAGATATTCGATGATGGAATAACGAGACATAAGCGGAATTAGCAGCGAATGATCGAGTCGAACTCACAAGACATTCGATCAGGAAGTTAACAGTACGTGACCATGTGACGCTGGAAGAGTTCGACAGAGTTTTGGTCGGATGCGCGAGGTTTTTTCAACGCGGGCGGCAGACGTGCTGACATCGTTCTAATATGTCATCTAAATAGAAGCGTGGGTCGAGGTTGACAGTGAGTCATTAATGACAAGCGCGTTAGCTTGTTAACGACGATTTTGACGGGTGTGGAATGGGGATACACGCGTGGGGACTTGACGGTGTGCGTTATACGTCGGCACTCAGCCTCTCTGAGAGAGCTTTCTGTTGGCATGAGGTAGAACCCACACTCCCAACGCATGCTGGTGGTGGACGCAACGTATCTCCACGTACACTGGAACGGACTTGCATGCTTGTGTGCCGTGTGATGTATACACAGCTTGCGTGGGCGTGGGCGGCAGCGGGTGCCGGATGGCGTTGCGGCAACCTTTAGAGGCGGAACCAATGCTTCGGGCGACAACATTACGTCGTTGCCACTGTTTCCAAAGCGATATTTCCCGGCCTCGCTCTCACACATACGAGTATATATTACATATAAATCTCGTGGTCAAAGATTCCATCAGGAATTTAAGGATAGTTTTATAACAACGATGCTCAAGCAATGAATCAGTCAATGAAATCTCTTTATTGAAACTATCACGTACTCTGTCTGTATGAATCTAATGAGTTATTTGGATGGAGATCGATTAGCTCGTTACAGGAATTTGCGAGACTTTATTGTATTGTGTGTAACGAAGGGTGAGGTTACCCTGTATAGATTTGTAATATGGTAAAAAAGAGTTGGGGAAGAAAGGATCTTCATTTCTACTTTTCAGCTTCACAGTTGAATAAAAAAGTACTTTTAGTTTCGCTTTGAGTAGTAAGGGATGGTAAGGAGTTTTCTAATCAACGGATTAGATTTCAATATCAATTGTAAGGTGCATCGGTTAATAAACTGTGACCACAATCAAGACGTTGGAGGTAATATAAAGGGTGGTAAGTAGGTGGAGATTCGTTCTTGGTGTGACGTCTGTTTCTCTGGCGTGGGAAGTTCATCAGAACGGTCGACACGGGTTCCGACTTCGATCAGAGCTTTGTGTGTTTTATCTTCGGAAATGCTGAACTAAATTGTACCGTCACTCTTGGTTGGTGATGAGGAATTTCTTTTGGTTAGGAAATTATCTCTTAATTTTGTTGACCAGTACGCTCATGTTGGACACGGCGCGATGTACCTGCACCGAGATTTGTGAAATTTCATTTTTTTGACCGGAATGTTCATATTGGGCCCTAGATTTGGTTAATGAGTCATTCTCAATTTTTCAAAATTTCAACCGTCATGGGGCTGATCGAATAGTAATTCACGAGATTTCAGGAAAAACTTAAATGACCCGGAATTTGATGGTTTGGATTCGCCAATTCTGTTAGTTTCTGTGAAATGGACAAGTTTTTTTTAGTTTCGGGGTAGAAACCAGTTCACTTTTTCTATTACTCGTTTATTACAAGAGCTTCTAAAAAGACGGATCAAACTTTCTAACTCGTAATTTCTTACTAATTGTTTCACTGGTGTTGAGTGGTTTCAAGTTGTTTCAATACCGACTCCATCCGACTCGATGTTCATTTTGGATCACGTTCGATTTGGAGTGATTAAATTTTTATTCCAAGGTGGCTTTATGGTCGGTGACTTCACGAAATAAATGGCTTCTCGATCGTCTAACATAGCAGAGAGAGAGAATATCGAGAAGAAGTACCTACAGTCGAGTCAATCACCGCGGGTTTTTTTTCGCCCCCCTAGTGTCGGATCCCACGCAGGAAATGCTACATAGACAACGGTGATATCCTTTCTAATTAAACGAAGGAGTCGGATTGGCTCGACGGGAATCCCTCAAGAGCGTGAAAAATTTGTAACAAATGAAAAAGAGGAAAAAATTCAAGAGAACAACAAAAAGAATTACAAATAAAGGAAAAAATCTCTGGTAGTAGGAATGCGTGTCGTACGTAGGTGATCCAGGCGGTAGCCGCCACCGCCGCCGCCGCCGCGCATCTCGGAAGAGTGAAGGAACCATCCGTCCCGCCGACCGGAGGGTCGGAGGACTCGGAGGACTCGGACGACGACGGCACAACACCTCTTCGGGTATCCGCGGGTCTATTACCGACAGCCGCGAGCCGGCGCAGTATTAATATTAATGCATTCTGCCAGCGCCGCATTGTGCCCGCGTCCGCGTCGCGTCTGCGGCGACGTCGTTCGGCTCCTCCTCTTGTCCCCTTGTCTTCCTTTCCTTTCCTTACCTTGCCTTCTCTTTCTCTTTCTCTTCTCCTCTCCTCTTCTTTTCTTCTCCTATTTCACCCCTCCTTATTCTCTTCTTCCTTCTCTACCTCTGCAGTTCTCTTCTCTTTCACTGTAACTCCGCTTCGCGCACTGTACTGCAGTGTGTGTATAAATAAAAGTTTAAAAAATTCCACCGAAACAATATCTAACGAACCCTGCAGCAGCCGGATTTTTCCATCCGCGCTGGTTGCAGGCACCTACTCGGCGTATAATATAGGGATAATATGGGTTTGTTGTTCGCCGCGCGTTAAGTAAAACCCCCGGCGTATCGCCGCCGCGACGCCGACGTTCAGTGTCCGTTCTTCAATGTGTCCCCATTGTCACCCGGTATTTCCTTTCGCTTTGCATCCCGCGTTTCACAATGGAGGCCTCTTTGCCTACCATAACCAATCCGTTTTTATACTCGAGAGAAGTTCTTCTCTCGACGGACGATGATGTATGCCCCGCGTATTTCTTTCTCTTTCTCTCTCTCATCCCAGCCGTTCGTTTAAACGCATAACATTCTTCTTGTATGCCTCTTTACCCTCGCGCCTCTGCCTCCGTCTTATTATTTCACTCCAATGTACACGGGTGTGCATCATCTACACTTTACCGCGTAATGCGCAGGGTACTTAGAACCGATGTCCTCCCTTTCTTATCCTCGCTTCCAACTCGATGGCAACATTAATTATCGTTCGCGTCGTTGTAACGATAAAGCCTCCCGCTCCGTTGCTGGTACAACTGGACGCCCTTAAACGGAGGATTCAATCGTGTGCCCTACTTCGCCTTATTATACCTTTAATCACCCTCTTTATTCTTTCCTTCACATTAGCCGAGATCCGATCGTCAAACGATCGCCTATTCTGAAAGAGATTTACTTTGCAAGGTATCAAGTTGATCCTCGGAACAGCTATAAAATTCTTTCATCGAACTATGATGCCACCTGATATCCTCGCGTATAATCTACCTGTTATCGTCTAATCTCTACTGATTTTTTACGTCATTACGCAGCAGCGTTTGTTAAAAACGTAAAATTTAACGCGTAAGTCATCCTTTCGACAGCGACTGATTTTCGCCGAAAGATAAGCGTCGTACCAACACGTGTGACTTAAACTCCCGCTTGTAAATATGACGAATTTAAAAGTCGCTTTCCACACCGAGTAGATAATGGGTTAAACATTGAGATGCCGCGTACCCCGTAGGTCAGCCCAATATAGTAGAAATCAGAACAGCTCTACGGGTGACCAAAGATTGCATCGGTAACACCTGTCTTGAAGGTACCTCCGCACGCTGTGAATATATTCACAGTAAATAGTTACACCGGCAAGCATACCTGTAACATCGACGCCGGTATCGCTAGCCCGGCGTATTCAAACATCATATTGAGCAATCAGCTTCGAAATTATATCCAGTTAAGCGGTCAGAATTTATGCGTTTACCAAGTGGTGAACCTAGTGAAGACCCAAGCGCGTGGCCCTCGAACCGAGCGTACCTCGCCATCTTTCTCTTTCTCTTTCCCTTTCTCTTTCTCTCTTCGTAGACTGCAGGCACCATTAATTATAACCCCCCGAAACTGGTCTATTTTAACGAGAGATGTGTGCGTACACACCTTGACTTGCAGACGTATTTATGACAGTTAAACTATACGCGTCAATGAACTGGCAGACCATGTTAACACCGTGTTTTAGATTGACTTACGTGCCGACTAACGAGCCTTCTCGTGACCATTGGTTATAATCACATACCAGGGACTGGGCACTCACCAATATTTCTCTCGATAACCTATCGCTATGACTGTTAATTTATTCAACGTGCAGATCTGCTCTGACGGATATTAGATATTGGTTGTTGGACAGTTTACAGGAGACCGGAATTTATGAGAGATTTAAACACCCGTTCATAGCGAGAGTCGTCGGTATTAGTTTAATTGAGGAATTCTGAAATCGAGAGTTTATCGAGACGGAACTTCCAGCGCATTGTCCTGATTGAAAAACCATACGAGATTTAGGGAATCAAGGAGTGTAATAGGTTTTAGAATAGTCTTTGGACCATACATTTGCAATTTGTATTTTTCTGCAGGGATGATTGAGGGCGTTTGATTAAGAGAATTTTCCGCCTCCTCCTCGTCTAGGATTTTCGAGTGATTGAGTAAAAGAAAAAATGGCGAAGAGCCGTGTAGTCGACGGGAAATAGTTGCTGACGGGAGAAGTTACCGTGGCAATGGCTAGACTGGAAGAAGCCGGATTCGAAGCCAGAGTGTTGGGACCACGAGCCGAAGAGCAGCGGGGGGCGCGAAGTATCTCCACAAATCTCTCCCGAGACTCGGCCAATATAAAGGAAGGATTGAATGGATATTCAGATATAATATCCACCGTTATGAATTATCACGCCGTAACTTAAATTCTTGCGAAGAGTTATTATTTGATGTAATTTAATGGATAAGGATACCCCATACACACCTCGCACGCTTGGGCCTGTAGGCCGATGGGCCTCGCACAGCAACTCCCTACTATTATGTACACCTGAGCTCGAAATATCTCCACAAGCGCAGCAGCAGCAGCAATTCTATCAGTTTATCCAAAGAAGCTTAAACCTAGCATGAGCCCAGCTCACTTGCCCACAGTAAGTCAGGGCTTCCGATACCCGTCCAGCACGTATCTTGCCTAAATAATTATATCGCGTATATTTGGTAGTAATTAGAACGGATTTCGCTCCTCATTCTTCATCTCGTAACTACATGGGGATTGAATCAAAGTCATCAACGCCGCCAGGTTGTTTGCTCGAATCATTGCAGCATCGCTTTAATCACTTCGTGCTGAGCTTCGTGCACGACTGAAGCAGACTCGTATATGAGTAAGTGATTCGACGAAGCTTGGGTTCGAGTTAAAGTAATTTGGCGGGCAGTGTTAACACACATTTACTGAAGACCCGAAAAAATCGATCCAAAATGGTGGAATATTCTATGCCAATTGAAAGCTTCCAGAATTATAACGTATGGTTATATCGATGAATTGGTGCGATACGGTCACCGTATTTTTCATCCAGATATGAAACATGAAAATGAAAATGAACAGCCACCATTGAATATACATGGTGCTTTCAGCATGGGATATAAAATTTCTCAAGCGTTCTTTCACTGGTTTATTTATTTCTTCCGCGTAGGAAAATAGAGTAGATAAATGGAATTTCCTGATGAAACATCGAGATGCAATGGCGCTCAGCTTCGTCATAAAGATTTCGATTCGACGCGCGATGGACTAAAATTTCTGCCTCCTAATAATATAAAGACAGGGGTGCAGCAGGTGGCTCGGTCCATCCTTCCGACACCAGGTCACGCCGCGGGGGTCTCCGCAGGTTTGTGTGAATGACGTAACGCGGACGTGGGGCTCGTCGCCCCGAGCAGCTGGGTCACGCGCCGAAGTAGACGTGCGGTCGGTGCTCGGGCAGCAGCCCCATGCTGGACCACAGCATCCACGAGGCGTTGCCACCGAGTGCCGGCGGCCGGCGGCTTCCTCCGCTCTCGGATTTAGTCTTGGAGTTAGCCTTCAGCTCACGTGGAGCCGTGGAAGCACATGTTCTCTTCACGTGCCTAGCCTACCGTTTGGTATACCGGGCGCCGGGATCGAACCCAACAAATACGCCCTGGTCCAGGAGCCGAGGGACGTGTCGTTCACACGGGAAATGATCGATTTGATTTACACGATAACGTCCGACGCGTGTCTCTCTTGTATGCTCATCCGAAAAACTTATACCGTCTTTCAGCTTTTTCTTCTTCTTCTTTTTTTATATCGTTTTCTTCTTCTCTCTCCTCATCGCTGATGCGGACGCCAGAGTCTTTGGTCTCCATCTACGCATCTGATTCAGCTGGTGTTTGGTCCGTCGATCATTAATGTACACGGCTCTATGCTTTTTTTTAAATTAATGTTCAATCGACAAGAAAGATAAATTTATTCACGAACGATTTATATGATTTTCAACACGGATTCTCGTTCATCATCTTCACCAGCAGATGACACCTCATTTTTATTTATACAAATCGTAGGTCAAATAATTTCTAGTTCAACTGAAAACTCGATTTGATTCGATATCTCTTGTGGATTTTCACACGATTTGATCAATTACTGTTAGGATATAGGGTAATTCCCAATTCGTAGAAAATCACATCGTACTTCGGTGAAAAATCTTGTTCAACCGTATGAAATTAATTTTGTACCGAATACCGTGGATTATAAACGCCAACCAATTACCCATAGAAACTCCACGGATCGATTCCCTGTAATCGGTGTTTTGTGTTGCTGGAATTTTAGTGTGTGCTGTTGCGCCTTTATTCAGGACTTGAAAATTATACAAGTTCGAAGTTACGGAATCAGGTTCTTGTATGCGGGACACAAAAGGGGGCGAAAAAGGCAAAAAACGAAAAACGAAAAACAGAATCGAAGACAACGACATGAGAGATCCCAACAACCACCGAACGACATCGCTAAGACACCGGTGCTCGGTGCAGAAGACCTCGTAACGTAAAACCGCGTTTAGGATCGTTCAAACGTTGCTCCCGATGCATCAAGGAACAAACTGGGGCAGCCGAGAGACGCTTTGCGGGGCATTTTCATTAGGACGGCAAGCGCGGACCTGATCGGAAGATATTTGATTCGGTTTTTATCGGTGCTCGCCCCGGCATTCCTGGTTTGCCCGGGGCCGGTTGACTCGCGGCTCCTTCACTTGCCGTTCAAATGCGCGCGGCGAGTCGAGCCGCCCTCGAAAAACCACCGCAAAGCTAAGTCCCTATAGCTTGACCCTGTAGAAAAAGCTGGTTTAGCGACGAATAACGTGCCTCGTGTACGTCAGTCCCTCCACCACAGCTGTCATGCCCGATACCAAACTGCAGCTCATCTTATATTTATGGTTCCGAAAATTGAAGGATCACTTCGAATCTACCTATTTCACACAAGTTTTCCTATCGTCGAATTATTCCTGAAGACTGCGGCTGGATTTCACGATGAGTACGAACCGTTTTGGTTTACTCCTATCCCATCGAAATTTATCCTGCTTCAAGGGGATGCTATATATATATATATATATATAATAATCCTGACGTATCGTATAATGCCCAGACGTCTTATAATACCTACTGACGTGATTACGCGTAACAACTTTATAAAATTGCCTAATCTACTAAAC
The DNA here is from genome assembly GCF_021155765.1 of Diprion similis. Taxonomy (NCBI): domain Eukaryota; kingdom Metazoa; phylum Arthropoda; class Insecta; order Hymenoptera; family Diprionidae; genus Diprion; species Diprion similis. The sequence goes on along the minus strand of NC_060112.1, from coordinate 16,791,066 downwards.
GCCAAGATGTGGAAAAGTTGATTCGAAGACGATAATATGGGCTTCGGAATTAGCCCTAACTGCACTGGTAGTCATTATGCGCCTACCTATACGGATAACAACTACCTAGCGGTTCAAAATAATGTTTGTGGTCTTATCCCCCGTTCAGGCTCCAGACTATGTCCTCCCTCTTCCCCTTTTGCTCTCTCTGCCTCCCTCGCTACCTCCTCACAATATTATATGCATACATCCAGGCACAAAGAAAGTTTCAGTTAACTGGAATCGAATGATCATAGTACAGTAGTGAAGATCGGGTCGATTTTAATCTATCATCTGTCAGTGCAATCATCGCAATAATGTCACTTTTTCTACCGATGTAGTGACGATTTCTATTTATTGTGTTACAGATTTGAGGAGAGACACTACGCGTTCGAAAGGTATGCTAATTTTTTGTCAACTGCATGTACCTGTCATACGTAATTATACTTGTATAACTTGCAATCGTGTGTCGCCAACTTATCGGATTTCGAATAATATAGTTGCATCGTGCTGCATGACTCCTCTGCTGCCAAATTACGTTCATTCTTTTCACGTGAATTTATCGATAAATCGGGCTAATTCCAACAAAGATTGCACGGTGAAATTACGAGTCAAACGCACGTGTACTTGCATCGACATAAGATGCCAGCAGTGAACAGGATCTGGACAATCGAATAGATGGACTCTGTTTTCTATTCCCTATAAACTTACTGTCGTGAATGTATTATATTATACTTGCGGAGTATGCGTGCGATGTGTGGTTACACATGTTTGCACGATATTATGCATACATTCGTAGGGAAAGCTGTGGAGGAAGATGCGAGAGGCCGAAGCTGGCCCAGCAGCGTGGGCCCAACAACTCCCAAGTAATTATTACGCTACTCGACAATTAACTTTTTTTAGGGTCGGGCTGCGAGGATGGCGCGACCGCCTCTATGATTTCGCAGAGTATATCGCAAAAATAATAATGACGGTCTCGCATCTCTGGTTCCCCTCCTCCCCCCTCCGTCTTTTCCCGCAGCGGTTCTGGCAGCAGAGTAATTGGGCCGATAAGTGACCTGCGCGGAGCGTACTAATAATAATTCTATTAAGAATGTAAATGACGCAAAATTTCAGCCGGGTAGGCAAATATAATCATTACGGAGGTAGCAGCGAATGAGGGAATCGGGGTTGGATAATAATGCCAATTATTTTCCTGCATACCTGTCTTACCTACTGGGAATATGGGACCACGAACGTGTCTGTAATTTAACTTCGTAAGCAAGTAGATTTTCTTTCTCGCTTCGCTATAGGTATTATAGTTTCTACCTCTTCGCATCGCGGCGTATCTAATATATCGATACTCGTCCTCTACTTCGCGCGTGACTCTAACTCTTAACATAATTCAGCGAATGTTCATTGCAGAAATTGATATTGGTCTCAAAGCCAAGTCTCAAACGTGGCGTCTCTTGGCGTTTGATAGATCGACGATAAATTGCCGCATCTGCATTGGGGGATAATGGCGAAGATGAAAACAGTTTACCGATATTTTGCTCAAGAATTGATAAATTTTATTCAGTCAATGCTCACGATCAGGTGAAAAGACTTGAAAATATGATTCGAGTATTGGATCGCCATCGGGCAAAAAAATTTTGACTGAAAACAAGTAGCTTCGGCTAGCCGAGGGGCACTACCTTGGGCCTGGCGCCAAATCGAGGGGTCAGGCTGGATTGGACACGGCCACGGCACGTGGGAACCATGCATGTATACCGACATTAGAGGATGAGGGGTCCACTCGACACTCGTTTCTTAAAATTTTAACAAAGACCACGCTAGAGATAATCGCTTGCTCGTTTCGGAGCGAGTGGATAAATGTTTGGATCTCTGGCTGAGCCTCCGAAAATATTTGGATAGACAGACAGAGTTTTTAAGTTTGTACTTTCGGCTAAATGGTTGGACGGAAGAGAAAGAGCACAAACAATACGGGAATAAAGGAAGGACGAGAGGAAAAAATTGGAGGGGGTGAGGAAAAATTTACTCGAGCGAGGACATACATACATACTGAATATATATTCTCGTGTGGGTTATATAAATGAAAAAAATAATTGTGCCCTACGTAGACGTTATATGTATGTAATACAAGCTTGAGGTTGTACCCACGTTTTCGCCTCCATAATGCATGAACATTACATGTATATAAAAGTATGTTTTAATGGTAAGAAAATTCCTCAGCCAACGGGTTATTATCACATAAATATTAATCGACGTTTAAACGCGATTATGTAAAAATGGTAAGTCGGTAAATGGGTGCGCGTCATGGAGTGCGATTTTAGTTGGCGGGTACTTATACTTACTTCTACGGTCTCTCTCAAGTCGTGTATACATTATAATCCTCCACCAATGAATGCTTTTGTTTTCCAAATGAGTTGTCCCCGTGGGCCTCATCTCTTCTCTTCACCAGGTCCCCACTGCGTTTGGGCCTGGCCCGCTTCTCCCGCCTCTCCTGGCCCCTCTTTTCTCTCTCTCTCTCTCTCTCTTTCTTTAAAGCGGGTCAAAGACCTGTCTCTGACATCTGCCCCCCGCCCCAAACCGCCCTACGTCCCTTGTCGTTGTCCCTTGCTTGTCCCTTATGTTCCTTCTATCCGCGGTGTCCCTTGTCCCTTGTCCACCGTAGGACCTCACTCGTTCTCTCTCTCTCTCTCTCTCTCTCTTTGTCTCTCTCTACTCTTGTAGTTTCACCACCTTTGACGATTCACCGGCTGGAACTACACCGACTCTTTCATCTTACATCTTCCATATTTCGTCTTCCATTTACAAATTCTACCGGCGGGAGCAAATGTTTAGTTATCTCGATTTCACGCGCGACAAGGAACTCCTTGAAATGGTGTATTAGGCGCAACCTGATAACTTATACATGACCATTTCAAACACAAAGAATTCCGCTTGAATTCACTTAACGGGCAATCGACCCTCCAGCCGTCAATAAATCAAAGCTCTCTCGATCACAGCGAAGTTGAACGTGTGAAATGATCCGGGCTCCGCCAGCCAGTCGATCGGTATTTAATTCTCACCGATCTGGAGCAGCTGCTTTACTATGTCGAACGGAATTTTTTCATATTGATGTATGTTGGCTTTGAGGCAGCAGGTTCGCAGCTGAGACTAACTGTAAAACAACTCTCACGGGGATGCGGCATTATATTATATTTCTTTATTTTTGCGTAAAACTAATTTTGCGTCAGTGTGTTTTTTTGTTCAGAATTCAATTTAGAACAGCCTTTGATAACAGCCAAAATAGAAGACGTTAAAGCAGTCCGTAAAGACTGACTATAGCATAATATACAGTAATATAAGTATATTAAACCCTTACCGGCTGTGTTAAAATTCTTCTACTTCGGCTATTATCAGGGGCTGTTCCACATACAATTCCAAACAAAAACACACTGATGCATTTTAGTTTTATGCAAAAATAAAGAAATTGCATGAAAAATGAGAATAATCATGCCATATCCTTATTTTTGTGTAAATTCAAAATGTGTTGGTGTATTATTGTGAGTATTGCATGTAGAATTCACCTCTTGGGTATTCCTTTTTTTTTTACGTTAGTGTTCCATGGACCTGGATATTAAGGTAATTGGATATTGGGCATTAAGAGATACCTAAGTGCGCGTCAAAATCGAGTACAGCATCACCTTGAGCACGGTGCAAATTTGGTGTTTACGGGTAACAGCATCCATGCTGCTAGCGAGAGACTCGCTGAATGTAATTTCACCATCTTCTTTATCCGATGCGATCTTTTTATTAAACCGGCATCGCCGAGCGAGGAGTTCACGGCTTATTGTATATTGTTCCACGACCTCGTCTCGCTGGTACGATTTCAGCAGCCCCCGCTCGCCTTTTAAAACCATTTTAAATCGACATGTACTGAAAGAATCTCATACCGACGTGACGTATAAAAGCATTCCAAAACTTAAGAGGGTCGTTCGTTCTCCCGCCTCCTCTGCACCGCACTCTAGAATTCAACTTTTCTTCCCTTCCACCCAATACTCGGTCTAGCCTGATCTAGGTCTGATTAAAGATCCGTGAAAACTTTTCAGAGATTTTATTCCATCCAAGATTTTCGTCGATAAATTATTGCTGACCAAATAATATTATTATCGTTAGAAATTTGGACGATTTCGCGTAGTGAATTGTCGGATGTCCCGTGTCCATGACGTCAGCAACCTAGAATAAGAGGAATGAGCTTTACGGACCAATGAGGAGCTTGCGGCGAGGGTTTCGTTGCCTCGTTGTCTCGCGGCTCGCCCACTGGTGATATTATCAATTTTCCTTTTGTGTTGTGGACGGGATGTCATGTACCTTGTACTGCCCGAAAGAAAAAGGATTTGCTGACTTGTCAGGCTGACCCTTAACAGCCAGTGTGTCATTCGTGTAACTGCACCCGTTGCCTTGCAGGAACGGATCGACGCGGTTGGTCAAGCTAAATAATAAATTTTTATCGGAGGGAAGGAGACGCTCCCCGTATCATTTCGGCTACTTAGTCTCTGTCTGGTTAGGGTCGAAAAAAAATATATACTTTGGTTGGCAGACAAGCTCCGGCCGAGCGGAGGAATTGAGGTCTTCCTCAGGCTTGTAAGAGCCCGGGGCTGGATTACAACTTTGTTTTTCTTTCCTCGCTCTGCAGTCTTCTCGGTTAAATAGAGAAAGGGGTTGAAGTCAACTTGGCATCCCCTCCGTACTTATCCACACGAATAATCAAGTCATAATACAGCCTCCATCCACCTCGCCGTCGTCATTCAGAGTGGCAACTCGCTCAGTTGACTTTGCGTAAAAACTAAACATTCAATGCATATTGCGGAGGAACAGCACCGGCGTGATATTAACCCGGGAACTTTGAAGGGAATCTATATCCGTAGACTAGATGAGAGAGGGAGGTTAGGAAAGAGAACAACGATCAAGAGGTTTGGGGCGGAATAGAATAGAATCGAAGGAAGGGTACGCTGGGATATGGGATAGGTCAAAGGAGGGCGGGGAGGCGATGAACGCCATAGTGCTGCAAATCCAGGATCCGATAAGCCGGCTATAGCCTCTTATTGGGATAAACTCAGCCCCGTGGCTGCAATAGAGATACCTTGAGAATCGAGATTCGAGATGCGAGGTGTGAGCAGGCTCTTATGGCACTTTGGGCTTCTTCTTCTTCTTCTTCTTATTCTTATTCTTCTTCCCAGACGCACAGCGTCGAGTGTCTTTTATTCAGAAAGGATGATGCAGTACAGTATCCAAGACCAACTTTTATTGTCTCACTTACAAACATGCCTGTTCTCTTGTGTTCAAGTCCATTCACAAATTACGTGATGAACTCTGTATGAAATTGTAACATTCTTTCAGTACTACGACTCGTTTGGTACTGTGCTAGTATAATAATCGCTGTAACTGGAAATAGCTGACTCAAAAGTTATTATCGAGTACAAGGCAATCTGTCAATTCATTGGACCATTCAAATGCTTGTAATGTAGCAGATGTGTCGAAATTTATGCTATTTTTTGGAACACTCGATAGGCATACTGCACGGACAGTGTCCACAAAAAATACATTCGTACGGTTAGCCAGACAGGCGGTTGATACGTTTTAAACATTGATGTATCCTGTGATGGAGAAACGGAGAACTGCAGCTTCGGTCCACGCGGCTTTATAGTGGATTCATTTATTCCATAAATCTGACAATAAATAACGTGCGGGGAGGCTGGAGCATATTTGGGGTGACCTACGGGGGTTGATCGCCCCCGCAAATTCACCGGAACGCATTTAAAATGTATTGAACTGTCACGCCACGGTGGTTTCCTAGATTTTTACATTTTTCATCGCGCTCCTTGTGCGGTCGGGATGCAACTGCTCCGGGATTAGCGGCTTATTGTTATCCTGGAAGAACAGGGGAGCGTTCCGACGATGCCCTCACCGTAACCGATGTCCTCGTTGCGGTCGCCCCGAAGCATTGCGGTCCGAGTCAGTCGGAGCATCGAGATCACCGGCACTTGTGCTGCGGAACGCCCTGCTCTCCATTTGACGAATACGAATTTCCCCGGGTCTATGGGGCAGTTATTTCTGGAAAGAGTCGACTGATCGAACCCCCGTGATTCAGGTTTCCACGAGAAATGTTTGAGATTTTTGACGTACCCTGAGTCCGCCGCTCGCGCCTCTGAAATTAATATCCCCGCGGGTGAAAGGCGGATAATGGAAGCGGCGGGGGTGTAAATCTGCTTATATACCAAAGTCCCCAACTTCTATCAGCTTGACTAGACTTCCGAGTGAGGAACGACGCTGCTTTATGTTAAGATTTCCGGGCATCAATTTACCTGACTACTGCCGCGTCCACCGCTCGTTTAACCCCAGTCAAATCAAAGTGCTAGGCGTGATTCGATTCCTGAAAATTAATAGATTCTCATCTGTAAACCGCGCACGATTTCGCCTGGTCATGTTTATACACAGAATAGTGGTTCAGTCAGCAATGAAATCGCGAGAAACGTAGTCAAGTTACATCTTATAGGTACTTTCGATATTTTATCTACCCTCTCTCAACTTGCTCGGACCAACAAACGTTTCCTTCCAGAAACGAACTTCGATATCTGAACAAAATCTAATCGATGGTACGATCTGCTATCATTATTGTAGATTTCTCAAACTCGTCTGTAAGGACTTATGCTAAGTAGAAAAATTCTGGAATCATCTAACGTCCTCGAATACATGAGATTCGAAAGACAGTTTAGAATACTGCGAGGCTTGATGACGGTTAAAAATCATTCAAAATGCTATTCCAAGCGAAGCGAAGTCAGGAATGCAATAATACGAATCCACCGGGAAAAACTGTTTCAAAATAACCTTAATGAAAGTGCATATCGATAGCAGTACTGAAGGATTGTTTCAGTTTTCTCGTCAACACAGCGGATTTCGCGGAATGTTTTCTTCTCGACGATTTTAGCCGTATAAGAAGAGGCGATCAATCTGATATATCGCTGTAATTATCGCCCTGAATCAATATAGGTTTGGTCAATTCGCGCAGCTCTAGAGTACAGTGTAAAAGAAACAGCCATAAAATAATTGTAATTCCGATCGTGTTAGCGAGTAAGTGATCGGAGTTGATTATCCGGGAGTACAGAAATATTTTCATAGACCTGGTGCAGGTCTATGTATAGTCCCAGACGCACGACGAAGGCCGGCAATTATAACAGTGAAACTTACCAGTGCAATTCTCCCTTCGTCTTTCTCTTTCTCTCTTTCTCTCTTTCTCTCTCACGGCACAGGTATGTATGTACATAATAGTAAATACCTGGTGGCTCTCCCTCGGGAAAACCTGCAGCGTCGTGGGCAGGCGGCAAGAAATTAATGTCACTTCCAGGTATGGTCAATCTTAGTCGATGAGTGCAGCTTTCAACTCGCAGATATGTCATCTCTAATTATTTATTGTCAGTTATCGCGCATCTCTCTTGCAGCCTCGTCAATCGCGTCATAACGCACTCATCCTCCGTCCAATCTATACTTTATGACATATCGATACTTGAAAGAAATGATCTCGGTTCGAAGAACTCCGTGTCGATTTCAGGCGGCATTTTCTCTCAACTTTTTACTCGATCCTTTCGTCACTCTGGCCCACTTGTTTAGTCCTTATGCCATCCACTTGGTAACAATCGAGGAACGGCGCAGTTAACCGATGAAGATTTTAAAGAGGGATGAATACACAGTGATGAATAGGTGTAATATTTTACTCGCGTGAGCACATTAGTTTCAATAAATATAGGTAATCAGATGTAAAGATGTAATGAAAATTTAAAAAAATAATATGTACAATAGATTGGCCGTTCATTATGCTTCAAGAGGAAAAATCTTCAGTTATTTACCTTGAAAAAAGAAAATCCTCAAAGTTTCAAAGCGCTGTTTCACTATAAAGAAGTGCTGATATTTTTTTTTATTATACACTCATTTCTAGGTTATATTTTTTTGGACGCCATGTTGAATATTCCATCATGAAAAATTGAAAATGTTTGAGTAAAGAGTGTTTTCAATCTTAGATTTGTTTGTCTACCGTTTGATATTTTTGAATCGTTATAAAATTCATAAAGATCGAGGTCTGAAAACAAATAAAATCTCGTCTTATGAGAAAAAAATAAAAAATAATATAAAAAAACCTGCACCCCTTACATAATAGTGAGATAGAGCGTTGAAATTTTGCGGATCCTCTTTGTTCAACGTTAATTTAAGATCATTCAACTTGGAGCATAAGTATTTTTTTCAACGGCCAGTCTGGCGTACAATATACACAAACACTACGAATGACCCTGAATCTCGGTATCGATGGTGCAAATCTTGAAAGTTCGGAAACACGAGAGCCCCTCGCGAGGGGTGAGATCGGTAAATTGGCACCGCCTTGTCGTCACAGCGGGAGAAATAAAAATTTACGGGATAGAGTTAATAAACAAAGGATCCCCCTTTGAAAGGCCGGAGCCGATAATGGGAGGAGGGCAACCCCTAATGACTATCGAATAAAACTGATCGGAAAAGGCAAGGACGGCGAATGCAATCACTATTACGTCGGAGAGGCGTCGCCGGATCGAAGGTCGGGGTGGGGGAGGGAGACGTCGATTCCCGGAGGGTCGTAGGTCGCGGTGAAATCGACAGATATTGGCCCTTTGACTTTGTATCTCATTTTCATACATACATATTTGCGTGTCATTTATAGCGATCGTGAGGATCGTCATATTCGAGGTCCTGAATTAGCTCGGCGCGTATGGAACTCGCGCCGCAGGGTGTGGAAAGAAATCACTCGTAAATTAATCGAGCCTAGGTACATTCTTCGCCTATGCAATCTGATAATAATCGCGAAGGCACGCTAGACGAAGCGAGATGTGGACGGGTTAACGGAGCTCCCTAGGGATATAGGATTACAGGAGAATTGCACGAGTCCTGCAACCTAATCTGCATCAGCAGATTGCTCTGAGAATTGACGAGTCGGATCTTGGCCACCCTCTCAATCGCGCCACCCCGACTGCTACACTTGACACCTCGAGTCTTGAATTTGTCCTTCCACCCTCCTCACTCTCTGCTGAGGTCCGTTCTTCCTCAATGCCGCAAGACACAAACTCGATGCATACATTACAGGGGCGCTTTAATTGGGTAGCGCTCCCTGGACAATCTACTCGATATTAATGAGTACAGGTCTGATTCTACTTTGTTCTTTCTTCTGTTTTCCGATTTATCGTTCATTTGCCAAGCTGTCTGGCTGCGTTTCACGGAATCGAATTACTTTTAATGTCAATGCAGAGAGAGAGAGAGAGAGGGAGGAGAGACGGAGAGACTCAGTGTAAGGAGTGTCTAAATCAAATCGATTGACAATTTGAACAGAGTTTTTGGGAAGACCTATGATTCAACGAATAATGTCGCGTTTCTCACTCGCGCAAAGCGCGTAACAATTTGTTAAGGATATCGTTGTATGAAGGAATAGGTGATAACCGGTATTCCTGATGAATGGCCTCACCGGCGACTTTAATTACACGAGCAACGGCTGATCAAGTTCAATACGAATCGCTGGTACGATCTAATATCTTTCCATTTCCGTATCGCGGTATGGATTTATCGGCCATGTACTTAACGCCGAGTGGATATTAGCCTGAGATATTTCATAAGGCGCGTTCACTTAGCAACGCATAACCCTCGTATCGCGAACAGGCGTTTTTGAGAAAGAACCTGGTTATTAGCCGATACTGAGATGTACGTATTCACGCATTTCACACTCGACGTGCAATGTATAGAAAGATAATCGGTGAATCAGGTTCTTGCTCGACTAAATTCGATCCTCCTCGACAGCGATAATTCCTGAACCTGCAATATACACCCGAGATTGACGCGCCTGCTTTATTAGGATTTCTGTTACAACAGAATACTCTGGGCTCATTGGAATGCGAGCGACGTGAATCGCCTTGAGTCTTATTACTCGATCGCTAGCTGCTCTGCGCTCAACTCTGTCCTTTGAATCGGTGCTGGAATTGGCGTTTGAAAGAAATGTATCGTGGGATGAAAGAATCCGTTATATACCTACAACTTTTAAATCCGTGTTCATATCACGGCTGCTCAATAGATAAATTGGAAATAGAAGTGCCGAAAGGGAATTCTTGCACCATATTACAGACTTGTGAAGATCCATCGGCTACCATCTCGTTACATCTTCAATCTAACGCGTTCGATTTATACATGAGAAATAATTTCCGTTGATTGTCCAGCCGAGGCGAGTCGATCCGGTAAATAATTCTTACGATCGACGCTCGCGTTGGATCTTTGAAAAAGGAAGACACCTGGATCTCTGCGGGAAAGAAGAAGAGATTGCGGAGGAGCTTGGAGCGATGGTAGCGGAAGCGATAGGCCGCATCCCGCCTATTGGCCTCGTATGTAGATTCACCCTATAACGTCTGGCTGATACAATATTTACCAGTCGCTCTCAATATTTCAGTGACGCAGTGGTGTATTAGGTTATTTATAGGCCATTGCTTATGAATAACCGCCCCTATTCGTAACTTACTCACTTCTCTTCCCCGCAGTATGCGGCGTCCCGTACACGCCTATCGGAGAGACGCACGGAGAGAAGAGAGAGCCTCTCTCCCTAAGTGGGATTTATACCTTTTACCGTTTCTCTTCCTGCCGCCGCGGCCGCCGCTGTACCCGCTGCTTCACCGCAGTCGTTTCTATTCGTGTAACCCCGGAGTGATTTCTTGCTCAGGTATATCGCTGCTTTCCGTTTTAACATATATATTTTTATTCTTCGCACTTTTTTTTCCACCCTTGCCAAAAGATGACCCCAACCAGTAGGCAAAATTTTACAATCCCTTTGTATTTACCGAAGCGAAAAAATTGTTTCTACGCAAACGTCGCATTTTTCAATGGCGAAATATTTTACGTTAATAGACAAGAAGAAAAAAATAAAATTATTAATATAAATCTACGAATGCGATTAAAGATCTTTGTAAAAATTTTCACGCCAATCTCATTCAACGAACCGGATGAAAATAAAATAGCTCGGAGGAATTATTTCGGCCGTTGTTGTATCGTTTGTTTGAGGGTGAAGGATGCACCTGTAGCATGCAGGTATTACCGAAGTATGCATGCATGTAAGATTGAACGCTCGAGGGACGATTAGAGCTGATCAATTAATAGTCCCCGGAAGGCCATACATCAGCATTGGTAATTAAACACGTAATTATAGAAAGGAGAGGCGGGGCTGGAGAAGTTGAGGGAGGCGATGCAGGGCGAGGGGTGCAGGAAACGGTCGGCCGCCGTGCAGCGAGAGAAACCCGACGCACATAAATATAAGTCGCCACGAATTAAAGAACCTCCCTCCTCTCCTTATTGCAACACTTTTAATTACTGTGAAATGGCGGGAAATTTTTTTCCTCCTTCGGTATATACGTACAATGCGAGAGAGGGTGCTGCCCCCGAAGTTTTACTTTCGGTCTCCGTCTTTTTTATCCCTTGTCTCCACTCCCAACCCCCCTTATTTCTTTCTTTCTTTCTTTCTTTCTTTCTTTATTAACTACAAAGAAGTATATGGGATTAATTAAAACGCGAGTTCCCATCCATCGCGGGGTTACGGACGCTGTTTATTTATTTTCTCCCCCCCCCCCCCCCCCCCCGCCCTTTTACTTATAGACTTTTTACAAAAGACCCATGAAGTAAGGCGTGTCCTTTGGAATTCTTACATTCACGATTTGTCACAGCTTGAACCGTGTAGTAATTAATCGTTGTTCTTCATTGTCCCGGACTGGACACACTCCGAAATTTATCTTATATACGTGTACATCGAACTTTTTTCTTTTTTAATTCTTACACCGAAAGATACAAGCGAAGGTAGGCGCGCAGGAATATCTCATCGATGGGATAGTTTAAGCCTGTGCTTCACTGTTATAAGGTGAGCACCTCCGATGGACGAAGACAGTTGTATTTGTACGCTGCGTGATAATGTGCATAATTAACGAGTATTATGCGGTTAAACGCTCGTGCCTCTTGGCTACGGTTCCATAGCATATATATGTATATATGTATATGTATATGGATTATATGCGTGCTTCCAAATGCCACGTTGTACACACTGAAAATGTCATTAACCGCATTTCGCTGTCGCATTCCGCAATTCCTCTGCATTTTAGCGCGCTGTTGTGACCGTTTGTGTTCCAGCAAAACTTGTGTAATTTTACTGATACAACCTTCAACCTATTTTATGTACATATATGTGTACATATAAAGAATTCAGTCATTTACTCATTTTCGAGAGTGACATTCTTAAAGACGCCAAAATATGCAGAATAATTTTGCAAATATTATGAGATACAAATCTTGAACGGGAATTACGTAACGTGTGACATGTTTTTTAAATACATTATATACACTATTTATCGCGAACGTAAACAGTACTTACTCAAAGTATATTTCGTCCTTTCGAATTTAGAACGTTTTTTCAATTCTACTCACTTTTGTGTTCTCAAAGCATAAATTGGATCGTATTAAAATTGTAGAAACTTAAATTAAAATCAAAAGGTACCTAACGCAGCTGATAAAGCGGGGGGTTGTTTCACTCAACTGCGGTATAGAAAGTCGTTCTATTCTGAAAATGAGGCTAAAAACAATATTGGGCTGTGCCACATGCCACCTTGAATACTCAAGCACAACTCTGTGCGCCCTGAGTGAATAAAAATGCCGGCGTCATCTCACAGAGAGGCACTGGCGAAGTACGGGAAGCAGAAGCTTTTCTGCAAGCTCTCCTTCGGTCTCTTCTTACATGGGACGGGATCGCGGCGAAGAGTTTCCACGGCCAGCTGCAGCGGAACCAAATGCGACTCCTCGCCAATTTCCATACATTTACATTTCTATAATGCATTTCCTTATCAATGGACACGCCGGTCCGACGTCGGCCTATTAGCGAATATAAAGACGCGTGTATTTATAACCGCGTTACGTTCGACGCAGCCTGTTGAGCTACTGAAATAAACTTGGCATACGGGGCTGGTTATTGTGCCTTGGGCTGTTATCTTTATAGTTGATACTTTGCAGTTTACGGTCGCGGGGCTCTCAGGCCGGCCGGAGCACTCGTCACTTTAATGTTAAGGACGCAATTTATGCGAGACAAGCCATTCGCGATGGTGCAGGACGGAATACGTCCGCGGGGAATTGTCGTCCGCAGGTGAAAAACCGACTACCTATAGAGTGATTTGCGATGCGGGACAGCAGCTTGTACTTATACTCATCGTTCTCGATTTTTCTTTTTTATTTTCTCTTTTTTCTTTTTTTTTTTACCCGCAAACGAGCCGTGCATCATATTTTATATTTTTCCCACCGTTATCATGAATTTTATTTGACGGATTGCCACGATCCATGGGATTATTTTTCAGAACACCGGTACAGTTCATTCTATCGGCACTTGAACATCGCAGTCTACAAAATTATTTCTCACGAATCTGGGGCTATCCGTTCATCACAAGTTTATACAATTTTTCTCTATCATCCTCAGGTATTAATAAACTTTTTCTTTGCCATCCAATGCATGCAGAAAATATTGTATGCCGATTGACAATATACTACAGGAATTATTTGTCCCCCGGTGATTTTTGTTAGATGAAAATTCTGTCGAGTTCTAATTATTGTCGCCCAAGTTCAATCTACCATTTCGAGTTTAACCTTGATTAGCAAAATTCGTCCGTACAATTTATAAGGAATAATAAAAGAAAGAAAAAAAATCGAGGAGATTTAATCCCTCCCCCGTGAGATTCGTGACGCGTTCCATTCCATTCTATTCCACGTATCATTCAATGCAGTGAATAATCCGATTGATTTTGAAAAAAGAAAAATGGAAACACATGCCTTCTCGCATAAGCAGATACGCATAGCCTACTTATTTATGCTCGAGTGCCCTCGGGTCGTTCGCATTGCGCGTGTAGGCACAGTGCCTTGTACCAGCCAATGAGCCAGCTCTTGCTCTTCCGACAAGATTAATGGTTATTAAAATATTTCCTCGCTTCGACGATTTCGGATCGAATCCATCCGAGCTATGGGCCGTTCGATCTGATTGGTTACGGATGCTTTGTCAGTGCCCCGTTTGCTCGTCTGTTTGTTTACCCGCGTGTTTAGTGTGCGTTCCTTTTTTCCTCGACTAGACTAGCTTTATTACGGCGCCTCTATTCCTGCAGCCGGTATCCCGCGTCCCGACGCCTTTTCGTGTGCGAATTTAACGGGCGATTAACCGTTCGATGAATATGCACGGAGTGGCAAAGCTGACTTCCGTCATTTGTTTGCTCTACAAAGCGGCATATATTACTCTGTTTGAATTCGGACCAAATGTACCGAACTTTTTGTACCAGATGTAGCCGTTCTTTGCAATCCGTTTCCAGGCGAAAACTATGCCGAACAAACGGTGATCGGAAATCGGTGCATGTTTTACGTTCTGCCTCATCTTCGAAGGGCGAGTATTTATGCGAATATGAAATAATAGTAGCGAGGCGCGAAGTTCATTTACGGAGCTGTTTCGTCACTCGTCCCTAACGCGGAGCGGAGATAAAGGTGGATGAGCATTAATCAAAAGGCGGAATATTACACGCGGGGGCCGGGCAATTGTTCCCGCTGCAATCTTGTAAAACATTATTCTAACTAAACTATCATAAGCGGGAGGAAATGAAAAGAGCTGCTTAATAGCTTATGTATGCAAATTATACGGCGGCAGATTGGAGAGAGTGCTTTCGAGCGAAAGGCTAAGAGCCCTGGCGTTGGCTGCAGGGGTTGGAAAGGGTGACACTCGCCACTCTTCGCTACGTGTAGGGGACCCGCGACACACCCGAAACCAAAGACCGTAAGACGAGAACGAGGTTGACACGCAACCATCGGCTTCCTTGCTTCCACCAATTCCCCCATTCAGATCTATAGATCGCAATGTTAACGCGACTCGGCGATCAAATGGAAAAATGCATTTCGGTTGTCATTAGAAATTTTCAAACATCAATTTTCAACGGTCAAATTGTCTAAGATTGTCTCAAATCTATTCGGTATTCCATTTACTATACAGACTCGGGCAGGTTCGTCGTTTTCTGGATACTCGACCGGCTGCATCCGGGCGTTAAAATATTGGTAAAATTCGTAACGCGATATCTAGCCGGTTGTAACTAATACCAGCTCGAATCTTGTTTGGATTAGAGATTGTCCGCGGGCATAAATTCGTCCCCTCGCCGCGGTGTTGCGCATAATATTATTGGCTATTGGGTATAGTGGCGGGTGTGTGCATTGCAGCTATGAATATTTGAATCTCATTCGATGGCATCCGATCCCTGAGCAATAATTCCAGATGACGAGACGAGCTCGGGAGTAAGTAACAACCTCGCCCTCATATTTTTATATTTCTGGGGAATAAAAACAACGAAAAATTGTAAGAAAAAAACGTGGCGAACTTTCGCATTTTGGGAGAACAAATTCAGCCCGAAGACCCGCAACGCGGGAATGAATATTCATTCAAATACGGGCTGCTGCCTCACTGGATGAAACATCTAATCGCGCCCTCGTAAACCCCTCGGTATAAACGCGTGCCTCTTATCGCGATATAATTTATTATAATTTTAATTAACGCAGCCGTGGCGAAGCGACGCTCTAGCCAACGTCCTTCTCGATTTCCTGCCGTCAACTCTATAGCCTGGGAATCTTGTTTTTTACATCTATCAATTTATGCTGGTATATTCGCTACATCCGTATAGATCTGCACCGACTCGCTCACCTTAGAGTCGAATCGCGCAGATTCACTAATCTCTGATGGAAGTCTCCGTCACGCTTTGCGCTGTCTCCAGAAAATTGATGAACATTGCAGATGAATACTAATTTCTCGCGTACCTAATTAATGCGAGAAAACGCATTCGCGCCCCGAAGAAACGAATTTACTCGCTATGTTCTTCCGAAAATCACCGTACCAAAGTTATCAACTCAACTGTACAGAATTACTCTTTCGACTTGTGGACAGGTCAAAGTCTTCAATAGTGACAAAAGGGAAACAAACAGGTTTTCTGATTCTCTATCTGAACCTCTATTGTGTCTAAAATTGAATTTCTGTGAGTGATCTGGGCATGAGTAAAAGTTTCTTTCGGTCGTAAGCGAATCAATTAATTTTTTTCACCCTATTTGAATGAAATGATCAGTAACGCTCGTCTCACCTTCCATGGCTCAAGACTTTCAAACATTTCTGGAGGCGGAAGCCTAGGTGCACGGAATCGAATAATGATAATAATCCCTCTGAACTTGAACCACTCTCAGGTTTTGAACAGCAGGATCCGCCATTGGCATTACTATTCAAATTTATTCTCTCATATCTTCTGTAAGATTAATCGAGTGCCGTACTCAGGAGAATTCCTCGAATTCTTTTCGGTGGTTTACACGAATCAGAGACGCCCGGGCCCGATCAGGCAATTCTGATACAGATATACAGAGGAAAGTGAATGGTATTATTGTGACAGGTCTACAAGGGGCGTAATTAAACCGAGTCGGCACCCTTGTCGCCCCGAAGGAGGATCGTTCCGACTTCATAATCCAATTAACGGAGCAAAGTTAGACCCGCGGTGGCGCGCGGCTACCTTACGTGCGACCCTTTGCAGCGTTCAATCTGCTAACCCCTCAGACCAATAGTCTATATCGAGTTGGGCTCGTCTTAAACAATTTCATTTGCATAGTAAATAATCATACAATTTCCTTTGACATTTAAATCAGCTACGCCATACGAAATAACGAAGCGAACCTTAACTCGCTGTAATTAACCGAGGCATCAATTAACCGTACAACATAATTCAGCGACGAACAACTGACGCGACGTAGTTTCCGCTTCCGTAGACTCGCTAGGTATGCCCTTTTAAATTATCGTCCTTCGACTGATTATCCAAGCTGAATCCTTTCAATGTGAGATAAAAGCCAGACAAGAAAGATCTTAGTGTAATGAATTGAAACGAAGCAAATAAATTATCGACGCTGCATCGCTCAACGACATATCTTGGAATGGTGATACGGCTGCTTATCCTTTGGACAAAATGATCCTGAAATAAAGTCATACACACGTACTCCATCATGGCGCAGCCTAGCTATTTAGATAGGAATGGGGTTTAGAGTAGAACAAGACAGACAGCAATGAAAATAAAACGGTGTGAAGTTCAACGCTGCATAAATTCAAGTATACCTTTCGTATTATGCATAGTAACGGAACATCAAATATTGCAAATTTGTGAAAATCGAGCGGATGTGACGCTTCGGTACGGTCGTCAGATTATCTTGTCCTCGGCTTTCGGCGTTTAATATCGAGTAAATTTTTGCGGCTCAAGTGAAGCCTGCTCCATCCGAGTGTCATAGAACTCCTCGGCTCTCCGTGGTCTCTAACTCCGATACAATTGAATGCTGATCCCGTGGCTGAGTGGGCATTCTTATGTATGAAATTCCCGAGCTGTGCAGATGGAGAGGTTAGGCGATCCGCTCTCGTAATACATACACACACACACACACACACATATGATACTATTATTATACCCTTCGGGGGCTGTCCGGCATATGGAGCAGCGTCCAGGGGCGCACGCCGTTACACCGCAGCTCTGGTACGAGCTGAGCGAGTCTCCTCCATCCGGTAGCGGGCTGCTGAGTGTCATTATGCAAAGGAGATGGCCAAGGCCGGTCATCGCGGGGTCTCGATGGCCAGAGGTCGACGCATTCCGGACATCTTGCGGGCCCTCGGTGTCCACGGGCGACAAAAAGCCCCGCGGACTTCGGGGCATTCGGGTCTGATTGATGCCGCGCGTTATTGAAAACAATATCCCATCCTGGACCGCTTACTGTCCACCCTGCACGCCTCAACGCCAACCATTAGGACCGGGTTCTCTTAGAGTCTCGGTGTCAGCGCTGCCTATTTCCATTTTATCGTGCCTCGCCCACAACTGGACAAGTTTCGGTAATCGGCGGCCGCAGATGCCGCATGGATTTACGGTCAGGTGGAACTTCTTATCTGGATCGACGGATGATGTGGGTGCAGTCTGGGACTCGAGCTTTTTCATACCGCTTCATGGCTTCGACGATTACGACGATTTTATTAGAGGAGACGACACCGAGTCACGTGCATGGGAATTAACACGTTTCACACGACCTTCGGCTGCTTTGCTAATTCAACTCAAATTTACGGTGTCTTTGCGCGGATGAATTACGCGAGCATTCGCCGGCTGTTGTGTGGCAAGAGTATACACTCATGTATATAGGCTCATAGGTACTACGTACCTACTATAGTTTTCAGCAACGATATTATAAGGAATGAAGCGAACTAAGCAAATGATGGGCAAATTCCTATTTTCTGGTGTCTTCCTTGTTTGCTACTAATTCAGGAGTAGAATAATTGGACGAAGTTTGCCTCGAAAGAGTGAAAACTCTTTAGATCTTTCCAAAGTTCTTCGTCGAAGCAAGCGGCACGTTGCGTTGTTCTTCTTCTTCTTCTTCTTCCGCCCTAATCCGGCGAACATTCGGGACCGTTATACTTACTTCTCCCCGAGTAAATGTATACGGGATGCGACGTGGGTGCTGGAAGCATCCAGGGTTAATGTAAGGTGAAGTTGCTCGTAAAGGGAGGCACTCGATGATGACCCTCCTGTAGCTGTTTACCACTCGGACCGAAGCATCGCGGTCTCTTACCTCGAACATACACACTTGGCCAAGATCTTACAAACACACCGAGAGCAGAAGCTTTCCGGTAACACACGCGTCGGCTAGTGCGGATGAATCATTTATCGCGGCCATAACCCGAGCGACTGGCCGCAATGGACGGTCAGTTTTATGCCGGCGCAGTAGAATTTGATCAAAGTTCGTTTTGCGGCCACTCTGGGAGCAATAAGGACCCCGACCCACGACCCTATAAAGAGTCCACCTCCTCTGCACCGCGTTTCTGATGAATCAACCCTCCTCCACGCCACCCCTTATCACCCCCTCGACCGGTAATACTCGGTAGTTTTCTAATTACCGTTAATAGGCAGCGTTTAGTCGGGCTTTCGCCGGTTTTTGCTACTGCGTGCAAATGGGAGAAAACGTGAGTACCTGTACGGAGAGGAGCGATTTGTTTTTGCACGTTGACGAAATTAACACCGTGGTAGTCGGGTAATTACACACACGGTATATCCTCACTGAGTTTAATTTCAAAACTCTCACGGAAGCGGCTGCGGAGAGGCAAGAAAGTGGAGCAGTGTGTAGCCTGGGAGGTGATGAAAAGTTGAAACGTTGAAAGCCCGGCGTCCGGCGGGTTATAGGTGATTGAGTTCGCGCGGATGAACGAACGCTAGCTGCGGAGACGGCCAGGCTAAGAACCGGTATTTCTGATTCGCTTTGTCCGCGTTCACGCGCCAGGATATATACCCGGACGATATACCTAGTCTCGGACGAGTGTGTGCCCTGACAAGAAAAAAATATGTATGTACGTATAATATGGGCAGTGAGTGTGTGAGAGAGTCTAATACGTGTATATGAGAAACCAGAAGCCAACGTAAAGTCCATTGCTACCGGAAGTTCTTATGTAAGTATATGCGATTTGCCAAGACTTGAGTGAACGGCTAAGTTTTCTCCGTTAATTTCAACCGGGCAAAGAACTCCGAAAACTACGTCACACCCTGTATATTCAGTAATGCTAGTCGAAAGGACTCGAGATCTCAAGTTCTGAACCAACAAATTCTAAAACAACACCAATTCGGATGACTTTAGCAATAACGGGGCGGAATAATGATTATCACGAGCTTCTCTGAGGCTGCGCTGCACGCACGTCAGCCTCAGCCTAACTGTCTTCGGCGCTTCCGAACTTGCGGGCTTCCTTGAGTTTGTTCTCGCAGCATCAACGATATCACGATCTCTGCGGGGTGTAATAATTTAATACCACAGGTAGCAGTGTTGCGTCAGCTGCTGCTTTCAGGTGACTCGCTTGGGACCTGAAACTCAGAAGTATCCGGACAAGACGAGAGTGTTGCGTTAAGTCAGGTTAGTTATAAGTTGAGCGGAATGGTACCGCTACCTACAACGAGTTCTCCAAACATTTTCACCTTCCAAATCTCTCGAAACAAGACTCGTAGCATCTAACATCTAACATCAGTCTTTCCTTTTTCGACCACTGTCCAGGTGATTCGTGATCAGAAGGCCCCACAGTAGATTGGACGTATGAAGTTTCAATACGGTATCACATTCAGTAGGAAAAGGTTTTGTTGGTCAGAAATTTAAATATGATACTAACTCGAAGAGCTTAATTGCAATTATAACTAAGGATATGTATTTTCATGTAATTGCCACCATGCCTAGAAGAAATACGACAGAGCTTCTTTGGTGTAAGGTCGCTGTAATTGTTACAGATATAGCAATTACGAAGGTTTTTTACAACCACTTCTTTTTTTCTCTCTTCGACGCCACGTTCAGATTGCGATACTGTCGACCGCATAGCGATTACTGTCAGACTCGTTTAACGTTACCAACCGTTACTCTATTTGTCCAGCGTACCCCTGCCACACTATAGAGCCTGCAGCAAGCAGCAAGATCGAGAGGCGAAGAGGCCATGCACAGTATAACATTTAAGACCAAGAATCGCGACCAACTCTCCCAAGTCTTATAGGCCTGCACCTCGTTGTCGTCCCAGCGGGACGCGGATTGCGTCACTCGATCTCCACCATTCCTACATTTTTATGAATTTCCACTTATGCGTCGGGGAATAAGGCGAGTCGCTGCTACCACAGCAGTACGCCGTGTTATATGTTATATACGCTTGTTTCCAGCTCGCGGACGAGCAGGATTTAAAATGCGGACGCATCGCTGTGCAGTGTATCCGCGTAAACTTTGTCCTGCCTTGAAGGATAGACCCGCACGCAGGGCAATAAATTTACGAAATACTCGGTCCATTTGAAATCGAGATCGATGTAGGCATAGCTTTAATCTCTCGTGCGGAAAACACATCTGTGCACAGTAAAAAGTCAAAGCCTGTACAAGCTCTGTTGTCGTATAATCTTACCGTTCAACATCCAGATGCACTGTAACAGTCTCGATAATTAATGGGTAATGAAACGTCGAGTGCAAGCAACACCCAAGGGTTTCGCCTTAGGTACACCATAAGCACGACAGCAATTATTAAATTCTTACTTAAGTGGCGCGTTGGTGAAATAAATTCAATCAGCTTTTCGCACATTCCACAGTTCGCAGTTACAAGTATAGATCGGCCAGTGTTTACGAAAAAATCTCCGGCTATCCGTCATTTATACTCGCCGTTCTCGCCGGGCAGCTGGTAGACATCTCGAGGCATTCGTGGCAGTTTCTTGGCAAATAGTTTCATGCTCCTGGACCAATTACAGACAGCGCGTGTCACCGGATCACCGATCGCCAATTAAGAAGCTGATACCAGGCGTCCGTCACTTCCCTCGCTCCGAGTGTCACGTTGGAACGTTGACATTTAGCGTTCACCTAGTCGGTCGGCCCTGAGCGCAATTCACCAGGTTCGAACGCCTCGCGGATTCTATCATCCGCGTGAATTGACGCCCTCTGCTCTGCACGTGAGGAAGTTTCTGGAAGTCCGAAAATTTTCATCCTCATGGATGAACTCGATAATGAACGATGTGGGAGCAGAATGTAAATGAGTGTACCGGAGCTCCGCGCTGTCCATGGACAGACATCCGCCGAGGTGGACCATTAGTATCGCTGCTGGTGTCCATCCCTCCACAATGTACACTTACCGAAGCAGCATATTCCTCTGTTCATATTACTCCTGCATGATAAACTACTACCTGTCCTGTCTCCATGCGACCCACCATGTTAACAGTTTATATAACCAATTATGCGGAGACAACGACGCCCGGCCGACATGGAATACCCTCGAGGAACGAAAGTTAGCTGCAGTTATGAATGAGCGTGCGCCACGACGGCACTTTGGATGTATTATGACCGATTCATGGTTGTTGCTTCTCTTGCCATTATATCGTTGGTTCCGTACTCAGGAAATGTGGTCGGTATTCGATCCATTAATCACCTCCTTCTTCGTCATATGTTACTTGGTCTCTGACACGATTTTAATTGAGACATAATTTTATTCTCTATATTACATTGTGTTATGAGAAAAGAATGAATTAATTTGTGGACTTTTATCTTGAGAGTTAGTCAGACGACCGTCTTGTTTATCATTGTGAACGACCCATGGAAAGTTGAGAACCCCTACAATTTTCGATATGAATTAATCAGAGTAAAACATTAACGTGGAGGGTTAGCTTTGTGTTGTACAAATGGCTTTCGACGGTCCGTTGTAATTTTCGATTTCCAGCATTTACGCGGACCTCCATCAAGAGCCAGCCCGTTGAGGAAGGCGGCTGTGTGTGTGAGGGGGAATTTGGGGAGAGACTATTTGTTTCGGTAGTTTCATTTGCCAGGTCTGAACGTACACTCGTGACCCGATACACAGCAGCTTCAAGCCGTGATGAATGCCAACATTCAATTCCGTGTCTTGGTCAAAACTTTCCAAAGACTTCGAGGAGTTCGTTATTCATCTGGCAACGACGCTCAAGAATTTGATCATTCCGTCCCTTACAGTCGACGAATGAATTATCCTCCACCTATTTAAGGATCGTGAAAAATGAGGAGATTGTGCCTGTTGAAGAATCTCAATGTTCGTTGAACAAGTGGAAAATTTATCGTCCATTAAAGATTGGTGTGTGTTTCTTCACTTGTCCAATTTCATCCAATTGGGAATATGCAGTTTTAAAACACTTTGACTGGAAATATCCAGTTTCTAAACGATGATCGGCCGGTTTGTTCCAAACGAATTATATTCACTTTGAATCCTTTGTGAACGGAGGGCTAATTGAGACGTTGGAAAGGCATTCCGATCTTATCAATGGGCTTCGAGGGAGCCAAGCTTCGTGTTCGCCACCCTGCGGTATCTGAGCGGGCCTACACCTGATCCTCTTACCTACTCATAAGACGGATTCTGTGCGCAAGGAAGCCCGCTTACAGTGTGAGTAATTGCTCGAGGGTCGCCGAGGTGTCCCGCGAGTCCTGGCCACCCACGATCCACATTAAACGTCGACTCAATCCGCGCTTCTTCATCTCGGAGACTTCGACTCCCCGAGGATATAATGCGCAAACCCAAGTTCCAAATGATTACCCGATCTGGATTTTGGGTTCGTTAGTGATTTCAAAACTCGGACTTTGGCTTTGGTTGGCGCCGAAAACGACTTGCTGGTTCTCTAATTTGCTTAAGCGACCAGCGAGCGCAACGCGACGAGGGTTGGTGCGTTAGGACGGGGTCCCAGACGATATAAAAACACCGTAAAAAGTCTCCCACTCTCCCGTTCACCAGGGCTTACGTGGGTCCTGACAATATATCAGGCAGCCGCAGGACGTCCCGCGTCTCCGCTGCGATAACCTATGTATGAGAAGTAAGAGAAGGTGCAGGCGCGGATGTGACGTAGCGCCTCGCCGTCGAGCTTTCCACGTTTTATGACATTGCCCACGCCCTATATATTTATCAGGGGTCAGCCAGCCACTTCACCCAAATATTTCCTTTCTCGATAAATATTCGATCGCGGTCTGCCAAAAGCGGAGGCAGACTGTTCGCACATTTTTCACTGGTCCGGCTTGTATCGAATCGAGTTTCCTTCTGATTCTTCCAATATAAGTATAAGTTGATGAAAAAAAAACGTTCGATCATTTATGATTGAATATAATTACCGGACGTCACTCGTTCATCCTCGATGAAAGACGAAGAGTTTCTTTGCTGCATGTTGTATTGTAGAGGAGTAAGTATTTACTTCGACGAGTGTAAGCTTGCGGCTTTGCGGCAGTTATGCAAGGCACGCAGTCGACCAATAATGATCAGCTTCGTATATTGACGTTAATATACCGAGAGTAATTGATACGAATCCATCATAGCTGTTACAAATGAATCTGACGGAATCCCCGCGAGAACGGATTATTATTCCGCAGATAAATTAAGTGAATATACATACATGATGCGTCATTCGCGAGTCTCTGAGTTTTTATTTCGCGGTAATTAGTCAGGTATTCATGTAAAACACGTAGATGCGGTGCAAGCTACAGGCGGAGAAATGATTATTCGAACGTAAGCCACCTTCGACAAAAATCTTTCATTAATCGACCATATGCTTCGGAACATTTCAAGACTTTGCTTATTTATTGCTCTTCTTTTATCGAAGAAATGTCAAAAATGCGCGGCTCATTCGTTACACTGTTTCAATAAAATTTTTGCTGATTAAGCAGCGTACCGTTAACTCGCGTTAATATATCTTTGCATATTTATGCAACGTGTGGATAATTTGCAAGCAAATTCACGTGAAATGTGCTCAGGCATCGAGGCTCCATGATGAAACAGCTGTTTCGAGGATAATTAACGCCGATCGAAAAATCAAGGCCTGAAATTCGCGAGCCACTCGTTTCGTTCAAACCAATCAAAGGCGGCCATAACCCGGACAATTACGATAAAGAAAAAGGTATATAAAGTGTAGGGTGAAGTAAAGTCCGCGGAAAGGATCAGAGCAACTATTTAAATCCAATCAATTCCCGATTGCGCGTTGGCCCCGAGAACCGCTCTACCCGTGTAATAACGCGCCGCGAGGTCAAACCGGTACCCATCTTAGATATCGGGGCCCTATTGATCCCGGGGCTGACCGAAAACTGTGTAGTTTTCGACCCAGTAATCGTGTATACATGTGCATGTATAACGGCTACGCTGTACACGCGTGTAGCCTGTTAGGGAAAAAGTGTGTTACACACCTAGGAGAGGGAATTTTTCGTTTTTTTTTTCTAATTTATATTCGTTTCTCTTTCTCTCTATTTCTCTCTCTTACCGAGTAAGAGAGAAATTACACGTTACAGAATCTAATGCCTCAAATAATTGCGCTGTACGTACGATTTAACTTCCATAAATCTTCGAACACGACCCGGAAATTGACGTGCGGTTAAAGTTGCTTTGATTTCTAAGAATATTTGTGAAAACCGTATTTTTTTTCTCTTCTTCTCGTGCTTATTATTTATCACCCGTTCAGTGAGCGAGGATCATCTTTTTCTGACCCGCGGTTCGGGAATCGCAAATAGACGATCATCATTCGACGCTTAAGTATAACTAGGAAGAGAAATATGACCTGCGGAAATAAAATAATATCGGGACGAGCAGCTGTCCGGACTAATCGGCAATCAGTGGTTGAGTTATCGATATGAATTCAGAGAGCAACGTTAGTAATTATAATTGAGTGCAAAGTGATTCTCTTCTCACTTTTCGCTCTCTCTCTCTCCCTCTCTCTGAAGCGGCGAGCCTGGTCGTCTATTGCGTCGGACTCATGGCACGTCGCACCGTATGGAATTGACGTGTACGTGGTTACGATACACATGTGTAATAACGCGTGTGTCGGTATGCCAACGAACCGATGAGAAGACCTCGAGTATATGCCTCCTATGCCTTATGGTATTTCACAAACTCATAAATCTAGGAGCAAATAATGGCTCGGTGGGCACACTGCTCACAGACAGATCGACTCTGTTGATTTAGCTGCGTTCAGGGGTCACTCGATCCCCTCTTTCCTCCCTCTAGCCAACGTTTCATCTTCCCACCGTTTGCTGCAGCCTCTTTTCCTTTTCCGAAAACGCTTCGGTTATCAACTTTCTTTCTCGCACACTCCCCTGCGGATTCGACTTTCAATTTTCCCTGTAAAAACTATATGATCTACGTCATAAATTTGAAATCATTTGTTTAAACTATATAACTCCACGAAACTCCAACGGTGGAAACTGTTTCCAGATCAAAGAAATTGTCTATTTTCCGGCAGTGTGCCGATTGTTTTCGTTCGAAAACTGTACATTTTTGCATTTTTTATTGAATTCAAAAATCGACAATTTCAACATACGTGTCTCGTACGATAAACGGTAACCGAACACATCTCGCGATCAAATAATTCCGACAACATTATTGTCGACATTCTCGGTGTCCTGAAGGAGCAGAAGCTACGCACTCGAGCTCAAAGAACAAGGCGGAACTGCCTAAGCGGAGATTGAAGAGCGTGTCGACCCGGGTTGAATGCATATAAGTGCATAAGCGTTACCGGTGCGCAGCTAGCGTCTAGCTCTTTGCGTCTGGTAAACGCGTGTAATACCTGTGAGCTATTATTGTACCTACTCGTTGGGTACCTAGGCGTATAACACGCGAGTGGGTGCACACCGTCGAGCAAAGGAGCTCCAGTCCCATCGGGAGTTGTTTGATGAGTCTCTGGCCGCCGCCACTGCCAATATTTGTCATGCTCAAGCTTAGTATTGCCCCGCAGCTTAAGGTGGATCGCACACATGCGACAGTCGGGTACTTCGATACGTCGAGTGCGAGGGTAGGTACTGCTTCTTCAAACCTGCAGGTACGCACCTCCACACTCTGGCCCAATTCCACGCGACCACTCTCCGGTAATAGCCCAGCCTCTTTGCTGCCTCTATAGGTAGGTACTACCTTTTACCTTTTCATTGGTGTACTTGACTCGGCCTCGACGTGTAAACTTGCACTGTCGCAGAAATCCTCGTGGAATACGTCGAGATACGTCGCCGGAAGTGTGGCGCCACCACCTGACTTGCATCGAGAGTTGTCGAGAAGTATTTTCATCTGTTGTGGATTGCGAATTGAAATTTTTGCGACGCGAATAGTTTTTGTCGAATTCTAGACCGAGGATGGGTATGACATAGGTACCTTTGTGATACCAGTGTTGCGAAACACCTTGGAACTCGTGTACAAACCTGAAAATCCAAGGTTGTTGATCGTGCACGGTATGTTTACCGAGTAATCGCAGACGTCTTGAAAACCACTTTGGTAGAAAAATTTATATTTATTGGTAATGCTGGTTCAGTCGGTAATAATCAGTCGTATTTCAATATACAAGTAGTGAATGAGTAAATATTGGTTTGCTTTGCCACACCGTCATTCCCAGTCACAAATATGCTTAATACATAGAATTTATTGAATTTATACGTCCGTTCTACTCTTATAATGTTCTACCGGTAGGTACTAAAGCTAATGGTCAGGTGGTCAAATAAAAAAATTTTTAAATTCGACCCAATCTCTCTTTTCGAAGTCTCTGCGCACTGAAATACGTATATTCAAACCCTTTGAAAACACCTTGGTTTCAGATTATCATTGGACAACAAATCATCAAAATTGTAATCAACTTAATGACCTCGTGTATCTCAGTGCGGTCCTTCAACTCATGTGGCACCAAAACATTTCCTGCAAGAAACGGTTGAATCTCGCTCAAATTTACGAAATTAAAGAATGGGGTTTGTGTGCGCTTCGCCCTGCAGTCGAGACTATCAAAGTGAAGTAAGGAAACGCAAATGTAAAGTAAAGTAAAGTAGAGTAGAGTAAAACTGCCAGTAAAACTAGTACCTTATTGCTTTGCTCTGCCTTGGCTTGCACCGCACCACCCTTATAGTTACACCCTCACTTCCACCCCAACCGAGCTTAAGCTACAATGTGTAGTCTGAGAAACTTTACGACCTCGTCTCGGTACATGCGTGCATATATACTCGCCTATATACAGACGCTTATACGTTTATGACGAATAACGAAGCTCCAACGTCGCCGTCTGGATGCTGCGATTACCAGGGATTAGATGGATCTTTTCTTTTGAAACCAACCATTTCTAACGTTGAAGTAACGCGCAAACACATGACGCGCAAAATAAATTTATCTCAATATTTGATGCCTATGCGAGGTACTCTGGGCATCAAAGTTTGAAAAAAGTGCATGCTTCATTGATCGATTCTCATTCTCAGTTCAATGCGCACGTATTACAGCATTACTCACAATAAGTGCTATTTGTCCGGCAGAAATTATGAATGGAACATATAAATACAATTACCGCCTGGCATCTGTTGGATGGTAATCAAGTGTGAAGCTTTGTTTAGCCCACTGAGTCTACAGTCTGTCGAGCCCCCATCGCACCGTGAGTATTCATACACAGCCTCCCTTTCATACTCTCTCGGCTATTTACGACTTGGTTCTGTAGGCGCGACCCTCGCCTTCTGATTCTCGTGATTTCACTTTCAGGAAGATTTTCGGACGTTTTTAGACGTTGAGGCACAGCTTCGTCACGGGCTTTAATCTAGATACAAGAAATTTATGAACCCAAAGTAGGCCATCGTTGTGAAAATAGCTTTGAACTGTTTCTTTTCTGTCGCTGTGTTAAACAGAAATGAAATCAGTTCTTGTATCTTGATCTTTACAAATAATTGGAAGCTACTTTATTCGACAAGGACTACGAACATGCCATAATCACTATCTTACAAAATCGAGAACCTTGCACATTGCTACAGAGATAATTCTCACGATTCCGTAGACTTTGAGTCTAGGACGAAGATTCCAGAAGTATTTGAGGCAACATCAAAAAACGCGACGACTATTCCCGCAGGGCACACTCGAGATCCGACTCGCGAACCCCGTGGAGCGCCATGGACAGTGCAATTCTCGCTTGTTTTATCTCGCCTGGCAGAGTTAGTCAGTCCGCGAAGAGTTCACAACAGTCCATGAAGGCAGCAGGAGGCGGCTGTCTCTACGTCCTACGGCGAACCGCTTCTCGGCTCGCTAACGTAGTTGTCAGCAGCGATAGGATCTACCGTACCGCGGTCTCAGGTTACTTCTGCATCACAGGTCGTCCGAGCCCGGGTCAACAGCGGAACTACGAATTCATTACAACGCACACCGCTTCTTTCTGAAACTCGCCTGGTTCCGCCAGAGGGTAGCTGTAATCTCTCTCAGGCGGCGCGTTTTTACCATAAAAAAGTGTACGTCGTCAAAATTTTAGTTCGATGACGCAGTCTGTTAATGTTAGTGATTTTCTTATCAAATTGACGCCTTTTTCTTGCTTCCTCGCTTTCATTTCGCATCTACCTGCGTTCTCCAAAAAAGAATTGTCCGAATTTCTCGTTTACCTTGTAGCATTCGAAAAGCAAATCATACCGATTATTTGAATATTTGTTAAAGATTATAGCTCGTCGAGTAAACGATTGTAAATGGTTCACGTGGCCCGGAGGCTTCAGGGTGAAAAAAAAATTGAAGCTCACCGAATACTTTTATAGTTTTTCTAGTAAAGTGACGGCGGAAAAAATAGAAAAGAAAAGTAAAATGTCGAGGCAAGGTCGCGACCGGATCAAATCTTCTCACGTCGATCGAATGGTTCATTCTCGTCCCTAGACTAGACCTGGAGGAACGCAGTTGAGCCACCGGTTTTGTTACCCGGTTTTATAAAGGTGAGCAGCACCGTCGTCGTACCTACTGCGGTCCTGCAGGAGCGTTGACGGTGGATGGTTTATGTCGGATGTTCAACGGTGGATGGTGGATGGTCGAGCAGGCGGGCCGGTAGACGTCTTGCAAGAAAGCCGCGCTGCCATAAGAGGCTCCGACGTGTTTCCTGGTATGACTCCGGTCCGGATGATCAGTGAGTAGCGATCGGTGATCGGCAGCCAATCCCGATCATTTCTCTTCCTCTTTACCTCCGCTTCGGCCATCAACGAATCAATCCTCCCTGGTGCAGATTACCGAGCGTGACGTTCCTGCATGCGCTAGCTTTATCCTCGACGACAGGGTTCTCTCTTTCTCTCTCTCTCTCTTTCTCTCTCTCTGTGATGTCACTTAAAGTGTCATGCCATACCTACCCCAAATGACTCTCGCTGCCTCCTTCAGGCTTCTGAAACGGCCTTATAGACTTTTTCACTTCCAACATAGACGCAACGCTTTACCCCATGACGTACATTCATCGTATATTTATATGAATGCAGGATATTATGCGAAATGTGAAAGCTATTGCGAACAAGCAATATTTTGTTCTATGGTTCGATTGTTTTCAACAACTTCTGCAACAACTGACAATACAATTTATGGATATCTGCAAGCGAAATTCGGCGCGTGACAGAGCAGATTTGGAAGCAGCGATGGGGGAGGTTCAGGGGTCGCGGTGAATCCGATGCCCCCACAACCGCGGGATGACCGCAGATGAGTTTTACGAGTTGGTTTGAGGCACGTCGCGGTGTTGGCGGTGGCGCGTCTCTACGACCCTTTACTGCCGCCCCGGGTTGAGCGGCGTTTGGAAAGGGCAGAGAGATGCCTTCGAGAGGGTTGTAATTGATTACGCCATTATTAATACTTGGACGCTTTATGGCGCGACCCGACTGCTTCATCAGCCTTACGAGATTTCAATTAGTGGTTCCCTGAGGCTGTCAACAGGCAGGAATCGCCGCGCTGTATTTGGAGCCTTTTTGTGCTCGATTCGTCGGTGCGAAACTTGAAAATGGCAAGGAGAAATGGGGCGTGCCAACTGCTTCTGATCGTTACAGTTCGTCGGAGCTCATTTCGTTTTCTTCCATTTTGTTCCATTTTACTTTATCTCTTTTCGCAGTCATCCGGCAAGGGTAGCAGTGCCTAATGTCAAATACGATCTGCTTTTTTTACTTTTTCTTTTGTTATCGTTCAGTTTTATACCGTATCGATTTCGACATGGCGGAATATTTTTTGCCAGATGAAGTAGCTTCCTACTTCGAAAAAGTGAAAGTTTCGCGAGAGAGTCTTTGGCAACAGTGAATCTTCTACTGATTATATTGGTTTTCCTTACCGATCAGGACAATCCGCCGACGAGTTGAACCAAAGTAATGTGAACGAGTACTGAAATGCTGCCAATTAAAAGAAGTAAAGGATCGTAAATAGCAAAATGCTAGATTTTACTGGCCTCTGGTTACCGAGCTATACATAATGCATACCCGTTCGCGTACCAAGTTGTCCCGTAATCGTCTATCTCTTTGAAGAATCTCCCCATAGTGTAATAAATAAAGCAGAGTGCTAATTTCAACAATTAACAGCGGATAATTGATCGGGATTTTATAAGTGATTATAATACCGATCATGTCTTGTACCTACAAATGTTTAAACCGAAGAAGAAATTTCTCCCAGTATATCAAAAGGTAGAGTGAACATCGTGCGATGTAAGCGCGTTGAGAATTTAAAAGTGATTAATTCTCAACGCTTGAACGTTCGTAATTAATGGCGAGTGGTTAGCGTCATCGTTGTACGGCAAATCGCTATTGATTAATTGCAAATATCCACTCCAGCTGCCAAGTATATGAAATACCGTATACTCAAGTCTTCACCTCGAGATCAGTTATGTTCTTCCAACACTGTATTCACATATCTACTCATCAATATCCCTCTCTCTTTCCCTTTCTTCTCCAGCCACATCTGTACTCGATATCTTCAGCTATAAACGAATATTCGCAGAGAGCTGCGGGGCGAAACGAGACGCGGAGAAAATTGAAACTCGGCGTTGAAAGAGCGAGAGCTTTGATATGTGCAGAGGAGAGGAGAGGAGAGGAGAGGAGATGAGATGTGCTTCGTGGATGAAATGAAGCGAGTGGTGTTAATTAAGACAACACTCGCCTCGCTATCGTGCACCGTGTGTGAATGCATGTGTACATTATGAATACCACTCATGGCGGGCCATAAGAGATCAAATAGTAAGTTCGGTTGGCACGATAGCACGGATAGGTTCGAACGCCAAAGTCAACGGCTCAGCTGTACATGTACGTGTGCCGTATAGGAGTGAGTGAGTCCCTAATCGTGGGAATAGAAAGGCGATCGGCCTTCTCAGAGCCAAGTTATCCACAAGGATTATACGTGTGGGTTATACACGGATTACATCGGAGGCTTGTACCCGCTGCACGAGGGAGATAAACTGAAGCGTCGCATCGTCGCCAGTAATTTGACGAGCGCCGCGACGCTGATTGGCCCTGACTGAGTGAGTTCTTTGTATCGAAATTCACGCGGCTGCTCTGCCCGCGACCTGCAACTCTTCGTGGCCTACACATAAATATGATCCGCCTCAAGTACCGCGTCTAAGACACTCTCGTACTCCACAGTGTTTACTTCGAGTGTAAACAGACCGCGTACTTCGTACCGGTGATGGTGACGATGAGGAGACCCCAGATCTCCACGGATCTACGAGAAGAACATCATCGGGTCTTTTATTCAACCATGCATACCAGTTAGCTGTTCCAGTTTCGGATGGCGATTCCTGCCTGTAAGTGCAAAATTTTCAACATATGCTAACTTGTCGTCTGTCCTCTTATTTCCTGGAAGTTTGAACGCTCGGTCCATGAGTGTCGGGAGATCGGTTGAATCCGAGGTGAAAGATCCGTGTGATAGATATTTGATTGGAAAAAGTTGGGGAGGAGAATTCTCACGTTGGCAGGAAAAAGCTTACTGGGCCTACGGCGTAGACCGTTCAAGTCCTGTAATGGGCGAAAAAGAAGGTATATACTGTAGGTACCTTATATCTTACCGCCTCGAGATACAATCTCAGACGCGCCGAATTAACATGCGTAATTAAAATAACCATAACTTGTCGAAGCAGCTGTTAACGACTCATTAAATCGAAAGAGTTGCTGTTTAAAGACTGCGGGCAGGTATGTGACGAGATTCGAGTCAGCTGATGATGCGGTACCTGCACACTTACAGACGTTACCGACGTGATCCTACCGTTTATCTGTAACCTGCAGTAGACCGCTCGGTATCTAATTTTAATCTCTGTACCTTCATCCAATTAGTGTTAAGCAACGATTGAATGATTAGATATCGCGGGCCTACATTCAATCGATCAACGCTTGGCACATAACCGTTTGGGCCTCTAAATCATTCGTTAAACGTCACTTTTATCTGAAATTGCAGTAATTGTATGTACGTGCCTATCATGCTAAATGATTTAAATTCATGAGAACAAACACCTAGCTATATGTAAATATTCTTTCTACGTTTGACAGATTTGCCAAGTACAAATATAAGTCGCACATATATCTTTACACACGTGACAATTTTCGGCCTTTCTTATAACCGCGTTTGTATTTTCGTTGAATATCGCAGTTTTTTGTTACGAGTTGATGATTCGGCTGAAATTAAATAGCATTCACCTCATATTTTGGTATTGACTCTCACATATTTTCCTCACAACGGGACACTGATACTCTAGCTGGAGCCAATAATTTATTTTTATATGCATACACATTTAATGCACTGTCATCAAAACTGTATAATTTTTTACGAAATCTGCGATTCTATCTTGATTGTACGCATTTGTGCAATATTTGTATCGCCTGACTCGAAGTAAAATTAATTGAATACATTTGATGATGACATACAGATGCTTGAAAGCCATGGCAACTTTTTTTTTACATACTCCGACGTATATTAGCTGAAAAATACAACCCCCACACGTGACCTGGGAACGTTTGCATTATTTTTTGGTAATAAACTTTCTCGTGGATCTCTGAAGCATGTCGGACCCCCCTTGACAGCCGAGCTCGTGATCTGAACCCGCTTCACGCCTGTCACGGTCAATAGGTGTCTATACCTAGTTTCCTATCGCTTCCTGACGACAAAGCAACGCGAACAACGACGTGGATGGTATCACGACACCCGGATCGTTCGAATGTCTGGCAGAACTGTAACGGTCTTTTCCTACTGAAAACGTAGCAAGAAACCGCGGGTGACCACTTTTTGCTCAAGTAGGTAGTACACCATTGCACGGAACTTACTTAGGTACGGTCTACACGTACATGTAAACGTGTTAGTATGTGTACGTATGTACCGGAGCATGGCGCGACATGTCTTCACGGTAGAAATGAAAATTTTCGACCAGCGGTGCCGTGGCTTGTCCTGTTCTTATTGTTGCTTCAAATTAAGTTTTCAAATCGTGAGGTGTTATACCAAGAGAGACAGAGAGAGTCTCGCCCAGCGGGTATCACTTGTGAGTAAAGGCAATGCGCATAGGTGAAACGAAAGGTCAGATGTAATTAGTGAGGTTGCTTTTCGTTTACACCGGGTACAAAATACTGAAATGTTCCAAGATTCGTGGCTTTTTTTAAAAACGGATTTAAATCATAGCCGCGCCTCTGAATTCGAGATTACCTCGTCCCTCGGAACATCGCTTATTGAAATAAACAAAATATATTCAATACAATTTTATACGCCTGTCATACACATCGTAATTAATTATGATATCCGTGGCGGAAGCAATTATTGCTGCTTTTATGACTCGCCATTCGTATTATTATACCGCTGACATCGCACCGTATCGCATCGTCGAGACATGGGTGACCACCTTTTACTCCGTGGTTGGATGTTACAAAATCAAGATGTTGTTCAAGTTGTTGTGAAAAAAAAGAACGGAATTCAGAATTCGCTTGTATGGATATTTCAGCGAGCTCCTCATTCGTGAATATTCCAATGTCGCGATTAGCGTTGTAATAAATGAACGAATCAAAGTAATAAAACAATATTCAAAAAAACAACGAAAAAGGGATCATTAATTGTACCGATAATGAGAAATGTCTTCCCGTTGTCGAGTCATAGAGCAACAGTGAACCGTTAAGGTCAACAATCGATTTCTATGCACTTTATTTCCAAAATGGTATTAAAGCGCTCATTAACTACTAATGAGACCCGCGCTTTTACGAGCCGTCACTTTCCGTAACTTAAAAAAAACCAACTTGAGTATATCGAACAGATTTGATGCTCTGTTCAAAAATACCATAACGAATCATTGCAAGCTCGAGCGTTTGTTTTCGATGTGTAGAATTAGCAATTCACAATGTATTCGAGGAATTTAATCAATCAGACGATGCAACAAGGATAAAATATCGATAATCACTCTTCACAGCGATTTGATGTTTTACACAAAAAACTTTGGCTATCATCGTCATTATGCCTCGTGCCTGCCCACGCGCTTGCATCACTAATTATATACAAGATCTGGAGGAGCGCTCAATTGCGTTCGAAGCAAATCATTCCTACGGGTAATAAATTGATCCAATTTTTCTTGGAACTAATATATCGAGGAGAACGTGTATCAGGGCTGTTTGTGCGGATCCCGATAAGAGCGGGAAAACTCGGTACCGTTGAGGGTCAGCCTGAGAGCTGAGCAGTAGCGGGGACTTTGGCTCGTTCAGATCCTACAGTGCACATAAGTGATTACCGCCATTAATAGCTGTGCCTTAACCGTACGAAGGGAAAGAAATACAGAACGAGGTAATAACGCAGAAATGGTGGGAGTGAGAAGGGGTGAGAGGAAACAGAGAAGTGGAGGAAAGAGGGAACGCTGCAGGAAAGAACACGTAACGCGTTCTTACAGCCCGAGCTATGCATATTATTATCAGGCCTATCCGGCTAATGACGGTCCGATCATCCCGCTTGTTTATGGCCGCGGTTTGCCCGCGATCCGGCCTTCGTAATTAATTTAACCCAACGCCGGATCTCTCCTCGTTCCGCCCCTTGCTGCCACCCCTTGAAAGCCACCTGCTCGAGCCGATGCCCCCCTCGTTCTCGCGTCGGATCCCCTTTTGCTGCGGCCACTTTAGCTTGCCATACGTTTCGATACAACTGCCAAGAGGACGTCTTAGATACCTAATCAAATGTCAGAATGCAAATTCGACACGTTTTTTTACCCGGTCCGCATGACTACGGCATGCTACACAATGCAAACATGCGGTGTGCTCAAATGGTCGATTCTGAGTGATACAAGCCTGGCTCAACGTAAATTAGTTGCGACTTCACGTCGAGCTGGAATTACGCCGCGCATTCAACGGGTCGAAGTATTCCTACTGAGAGGCACAAGAGCCTGGAAACGTGACGGGGACTGTTGGCATTGCGCATCAGTTACAGTTTCCTTTAGTCATATTTCACCTTTTGTCAAGGCTCAGCGTCAACTGCCGAGAGCACGAGAAATTCTAATTTTGCGGATTTGCTGCTGTCCAACAAGCGACAATGGGCCCAGCGCGATACCAGTTCCGGGTAAACCAGGCCCGCGTCTCGATCACCTGCGGAGGTTTTGATCCCAACCTTAACGAGGGTCTCGTCCGACGCCCCACAGACGTGAAGCGAAATCGTTTGGTTTCCGTCTAACTATTCAAGCGGTGAAAAAACATCCCGGCATCATTTGCAGCCGATGCACAGCACGCGGTACGCTGCAGAGGGGCTAATGAGATTGACGCTTGTAATTGGATTGTCGCAGGTAATTTCAATCGCATCTTGAATCGATGAAAAACTAGTCCGACCGAGGAGTCTAACTTATACGTGACTCGCCGTAAGGTCGGGGGTTAACCCTGGAGTTGAGATTTGCGGCTAGGCCTATAAAGTGCAGGTTCCTCGCTGCGAACTAGGACGAAATAAGTATTCCCTCTTCCGGAATACCCGTTTAGCGGTGCGCCCCGTGAGTGGTGGTCTCGGCGATGACCGACCCCCAGGAAGCGCGTGCGCGCCACGCCGCCCTCGAGTCGTGACGTCATAAAGCAACTGGATCGACCGCCAATACGACGGACGCTGGGCGGCGCATACTGATTAGAATAAAGGCGAACAGCAGCTGTGGCCGATAGCCCAAGTCTGCACGGTGGAAACGCGCATCATGCTGGCAGGTGACCTAGAACAACCTTCAACTGCCACCCCTTGTTCGATTAGTCGAAGAAGATTGGTTGTTCGACTTGCAAACCTTTTTGCGAGCTTACAGACGGAATTCAATTTTGCACAATGTTTCGCAAAGCGTCGTGTTCACGTTTCGCCACGTTAAGTGGGTCGCTAGGCTGCTGGTGTATAAGTGTACCACTTCGCATCCACTGGGGGATGCAAGTTTGGGGGTGAATCGACATGCGTCTCGTCGAGGGAGAAAAAACACAGCGTGAATATCGGTCTAGATCATCTCCACGTTTGGGCTATTTAACACGTTCAACCGTTATATACCTACTCTCTAGACGCGTTTCATTAAATCAATACCTACAACAGAATTTACTTAACTCTAGAACAGTATCTAGAAGTCTAAGAGACGTAGTTCAGTGGGCAAACAGCGGAAAAGATCATTGAAGGTACCACGGTTAAAATTGACTGAATTTTAAAAAAACATTGTGAATGTCTGCTTGACGCTGATAAAAAGAAAAGTGTTTAGTCACAATTACTTAAGGTGCAGCCAAGTCAGAATCGTGATGAATTTTGGAACGGCGTAGTAACGCAGTTCATTATTTGGCACGTTAGAAAGTGCATCTTGTATTCAGTGACTCGGGTTATCTCTAATCCAGGTGTAAATTCCCCAAGCTTAAAAGTCAGAGTGGATGTTAGGAATGGGGAGTAGCCTAGAGCTTAAGGAGAATGTTATAGTTGTTGGAACAAGGAACGTGGACCACGGAACAAGGCGCATTAGCGAAAACTTCGTTCGCCTTATAACTTGAACTCCTAAGAAGACGCGTGACTTACCGAATGGCCCTGCGTGTCGCGGGGTGTATAACAACTCTCGTGCAGCGCGTAAAAGCCCACGTAATCACCGTTTAATTGGACTTTATAGTAATTTTACGGGCTGGCATAGCCTGACAAACTGCCTATAAATCCATTTTATTACTATCCAACAGATAGCTCGCACCCAACTGCAGATGCATTGGAAATGTAGGTGAGCAGGTAGGCAATGGTTAGCAGCTACTACCTGCCGACTGAAAACCACTCTTGTTTCCTTACCAATAAATATATATACTTACACACTGTTTACACGAACGACTGACGACATCCTGCGATACTAACGACGTTTTGTAACACATGCCAAAACCTGTCGTACAAGTGAAACTGTGTCACTCACTGTGCTGAACAAGGAAATATATCTCTGTTGTACATTATTGAACGAACGATGTATTTGTAGAGTGGGCTTCGTCTCGGCTTATACCTTGCAATATTATCGGACGCTGTAGTCTTTGAGGAGGAGATGCGTGTACAAACTGTATATTATGAAATATATCCATAAAACGTAGTATAAATTCTAGAACTTCTCAGACTCTTGTTAACTTTTATCTTTGACTGCAGAATCGTCGTGGAATTCTTATTCAAAATACTTTTTCCCGCGTTTGAGTTACGGCGAAAGATTGCCAAGATATACATTCATCTTATTATAATTTATATTCCGGATAACGTGCCAGCGTAAGGCAGGTCAGGTACGAATCAGCTCAGAGCGTAGAATGCAGATATCGCTTCTCCAAACACGGCTTTTCACTCAGCCTCCAGCGACCGAGAAAGCTGCAATCCCAAGGAACTCCTCTTCGCTCCAAGCGACGACGTTATAGTTAATTAACCGTTGAATCGGAATACGCACACTTTTACACTAATATCAGACACACTTTTGCAAATGGATAAATGCGCCAAGGTTCTGAACCGATGTCCATAAGAATTCACATAAAAAAATTCGTTCCATACGGGCAATTCTCTTCCGCACCTCGTCGCAAAATTATGAATCTAATCTATCCGCCAAACGGTAATAAATTTTTACTTTTATGCTATTAAAGGGACGCTTGCCCTACGCGCGCAGCAGGTATAACCGCTCACGCCTTGGCGTTATTATTTATCTTGAAACCTCGCGCCGCGCACATACGTGATGCATATGCGAGCTCAAAGTTCCTCAACTCGCGGCAGAGTTTGCTCCTCAGCAATCCTCTTTGCGCGTTGGCAAACGTGAGCATAAGCATAAGGTAGTAAGAACCGGAGAAGATGTGACGGTACGACTCCCAGTGGAGTGATTTCGTAATGAACCCGAGACTCCTGGACCACCGTATATACCCACCACCCTCTTCCTAGCCTTCTCCCCTGGCGCGCACATTACTAGATTAGATGGAGTCATGCACTAAGTGCAGCGGGTCCTTTGGAATTTCGATATGAGGATGTGTACCTACCTAACTGTCTTTTTGCGCGGGCGTTGAGTGTGGAATTTGCCATGAACATAGTGACGTGACATCGTTCTATCCGTTCCTGGACCACTCGTAACGGTCCAATGTATGCACTGATCTGGCGGTGCCGGATGCTGCGCACTTGACTCCTCATTTATAAGTGTTCAAACGACTTATCGTTCTATTTTTTTTCCTGTTCCAGGTAAGAATTTCATCACACCATTCCTATCGTTGCATGCCGTGGTTGGTGAGTATAGTCATAATTTTGATCTACGTACGACTTAAATTGTTTGAATTTTCCTGAACGTCGACAATTTTACACGCACTGATTACTTTTCGAAAATAGGCAAAAATAAATATCTGCACAAATTGCATCGGGGAAATGTTTACCAAAGGGGAAAATTGGCGACGTGTAACAAACGGACACAGCTTCGAGTCCTCGGCGAGCGATTACAGTGGGCGTGTTAGGGTCTCGACGGCGGCGTCGCCTCGGACACGCTGTCTCTTCTTGCACATTTCTGCCGGTGCAACAGCAACGCCGGTCGCGGGCCGAGTTCGTTCACGGTGTGATTGCCGGATCGCTGGTAGGATTGCTCCTCGGATGAACCTAATTGGACACATGGCGTACGAACCTTGGCCAAACGTACGTGAAGGCTCGTCTCGAGTAATTTTCCACCTTTCAAACTTCTATATCCACCCCGCATACGTGTGCCTAATGTACAGTTACACTTATAGCCACACCAAAACACGTACCTTGTACAGAAACCGACGTCTTCGGGTTCACGCAAGTATGCTAAACTCTGTACATTCTCCATGGCTCAAAGATGAACAAAAAAACCGCGGTAACGAGATTCTGGTAAACGTAAGTGCGATTCAAACTTCAATAGCGCCTCCACTTCCGTCTAACGACCGGGGTCTATCTCTGTGATCAAGACTAGCCGACTCCAGTGATCAAGCTGCCTTTTCGACTAATTTTCTTTGCTCGCTAAAGCACCTGTAACTCGTTTTGCCACTTCGATATTGCATGGTTTGCAATCAAAGCACGTCGCGTGTGAAATTTCGTACCCGCTGAAATTAGTAAAGTTTGCAGGAATTGTCGCCAAATATTTTATGACAGACTCTACGACCGCGTTTAAGATCACGATCATGGAATCGGCTTGGGACATTCGAAATGAAGGCATCCCAGGTGGGGCTGCGATGATTTGCAGCTTGGGCCGCGGTAACTTGAGTCGACCTTATAATGCACCGCATGCGGGGAAGGTGGACAGGCAGATAGGTAACGCGAGCAGGGCTGACTTATTACTTAAAACCGTCAGTGGGGTGGAATGGTACCCGCCCACACGAAGAGCCGGACGGACATGGACACACGTGTGTAAGACTCCGGATGGATAGTCGGTCGGGGCTGAACCTGGCGCACCCGCCCGCCGCCCGCCGTCCCTGTAATCACAATTGAAGGCTATTTTCTCACCGGACTGATGATGTGCTCCGAAGATGCCCACCACCGCTGCACCGGCTCAGCTCTCGCCTCGTAAGACCATCCGCCTCGGTCCTTTCGGCATCTCTCTGCTCTCGGGTTCCACGGCCACCATAGAAACGGGCTATAGTGCAGTTGTGGTGGTCGTGGCCAGCAGAAAATAAGTATAGGAGATGATGGACGCCACGAGTAATTCCCTCTAATAATTGAAATATACCCGCGCGACCGCTTGGCCCTGCCATGCCGTCCCGTATCCGCTCAACCTGCACACACCGAGGTGTACCTTTAAAATATGTATCCTCCTCCATATACCTGCGGAGATGCACGGCGTAGCTCACAACACTGCCGTATCAAGGAAAATTCTGCTTCTCCATTTGAATCGTTCCTGAAAATCGCAGTGGATGAAATTTGAAACCTTCGACGTTGAGACTGGCAGCATGTTATTCGCGTCTATCCGGGAAGCTAATCCACGATGCGTACTTGCATCTGATTGTATATCGACAGAAACGTAATTCATCGGTAATGAAAAGGGACCGATAACCTGTTTAAATTTTTTCTATCTTAAAGGTGAACGAGGAAGTGCGACCGCGTCGCGATAGTGGGGGTCGTACAGTAAGGGTAGTTTGGGGCGGTTTGGGATAAGCCAACAAAGTGAGTGACTTGCCCGAAAGTTAGAACCTTTGAAAGTTCTTATATCGTAAAGTGTCAGCTATACTTGATCTCTCAATTTGGCTGAGGGAAAAAAATTCTCCGGCTTGTGAATAAATCGTAATTTAATATCTTGCGTAAGATTTGACGAACAATTATATTATAATTCGATTATTTATTCACGTTTGGTTGTGGTGCTGATGTGTCTTTTTTTTTAGAGATTAAATTACTCCAATAGCTATTAAAATCCTCGGTCTGGTCATAGAAAAGTAAAATCCCGGACGTCTTAGCCTTCTTTGCGTAACATACGCGATGATCATAATCGAGAGTGAGTATCACTCAGGTGAAAACTGCAGAATTAGAATCCCTGACGTAATTAATTTTCATAAATTGCAGGACCAATTTCTCTTATGATGCCAGTATACCCATAATTATCTGAAGGATTTTAACCGTAGTGAAAGTTGTAATAATTCACTTCTCATGCAGTACATACACCTAAGTAGTGCAGCAATCATCTATATTAGACGTTCGTTCATCCGTATAGGAGTAGAATTCTCACACGGTGCAGATAATGGTTGCCGCTTCGATAATGCTCTTATTAATCGCGAAATCCTCGGATCATCCACTTCGCCTAATCGGCTATAAATGGGCACATCGTATGATCGGGATAATATCGTTTACCTCATAAAAATTTTCCTCCAAAAGTCTACGACGTGACGTGACCGATTATAGAGTCGAGGTTGGGATGAAATGTCACAAAAAAAGTATCGATTGATAGAAGGAGCAAACGATTTAATCATCTTTACCTCAGCTTCATTATCAGTAATTCATTTCCATCAGCTGTTGTAATATTTTAAAGCACCGTAGTGAGGATTGAGTATCACTTTTCTCATTACTAAGATATCGTACCACTAAAAATGAAGTTCTAAAGATCAGTATGAATAGAAGGTGACTCTTCGTACGCTGTTAGAAAAATTTATCTGAACATAACGTCCCAATAGGTCCACTTTATATTTGTGTTACCTACATGTTACATTGTTATCAGTAAATATGACACTATTTATTGTAATTTTAACATTTACATTGTCATATCAACATTCAATTTATATTTTGTACATTTTTTCATTTCAAAAAATGATTAAATCTACCCAAAAACCTTGGTGGACCTGCAAGTACATTTTTTTTCTAACCGTATACCTGTCAACAATCACTTCAGGTGGATGGGTGGACATTGGAAAATGAGTTGAAAAGTCCTACGTCCTCTGTAGGCGGTCCGGAACCTCAGGAACATCCGATTAGAAACCTAGTTTACTATCGTGTAAATACACTGAAAGATGCGTTTTATTATTCCAAGTCGAGCTTTTAATTAGTTTGCCGGCTAGATCGTCCGCACCAGTATCGAAAGGCCGAAGCTGGGGGTGAACGCGCCACCGTGGGCGCACCTGTTCGCCGTTCAAGGAGCCCCGCGCCCACGTGAACCTCGGTTCACACGCATAACCTCCGGTAAATCACCCGGCCACGGTCAGCACCAATAATAAGCATCCGTACAACCTTATAACCTTTTGACGATAGATTTAGATGCTCCCAAGATACGGGCGGGTTTATTAATACGGTTCTCCCTCTCTCTTCGGCTCGCTGCATCCATCGCCCTGCCCCTTCCTCTTGCATCTCCTCTTTTCGCTTCTCAATTAAAACCCTTCCCTTGCCAGCAAGGATATTAACCTGCGCGTTGAACAAACCGGCCGAACTGAGTACCACCACGCAGGTTGTAGGACTCAAGAAGTGAAGTTTGAAGAAACTTCAGTGATCTACACACAAAAACAGAAATTTTAAATTCACCGAATATGGCGGTGAAATATGCCGGTAGAAATGTTTTTTGATTCAAATTGATGGAATTTTACTTGATGACATAAATTGTTGTCTGATAAATGGCTTCTGAAATCAAACAAAAAATCTCTTAATCGAAAGAGTATTCAATGTTTTTGTTTTCTTTTGCGTCATATGTGGTGAATTCTACAAATCCATCTTTGTCTGTAGGCCAAACAATCCATTTTACAACCCTTCATCCTCGTTGATTTTATAATTTCATATAATGAGGACATTGCCCGACATTTTCAGACAATCTGAAGGATTTATAGTACAAGTCCACTAGAAAAATTCCAAAATATTTCGAATAGTAAGCTACAAAGTGTGCAACTGGGAAGAAGTGTAAACTGAATTTAGCAACGAAGCAATTGTTAATTCATCATACTGGACGACGGTTTTATTTTTCTTACATTTATAACTAATATGCATAACTAAACTGCTTGTCAGGACTATCTTTTCTCTCCTGCACGAGTGCAGGAATCATGTGCGTACGTATGAATACGTTTATAGGCATGTACATGTAGATATATATATACGCACCTGAATCCTCGCACTAAATTTAATTGTTTATAATTAATTCTGTTAAGAATCGAGGGGCGCGTTCTTCGGCGCGGCGGATAAATTTCCCATCAACCCGCGCAGGATCCAATGTCTTTGCACTCATTCAATGAAGCCACCATATTCATATTTTTACGGGAGGTGTATAATTTGGCCCCATAAAATAACAGGCTCCCCATTTCTCCCCCTACTCCCGTATCTTGAACCTCTGCGGTCGGAAGATCCCGGGTCGATCCTCGATCACTGACCACCACGCTGACGAAGTCCGAAACTGACCACACGTATAATGCACATCCAGCTCATCTATTACATCCCATACAGATTCGAATATTCAACCGTAACATTTGATACTGATTTTTTTTTTGGATGTTATTATCATAATTCATAAGACCATTTTCTGCGCTCTTTCTAGTTCTGTGAAATTCAGCCACTGGCTAGCAGCATC
Organism: Diprion similis; assembly: GCF_021155765.1. Taxonomy (NCBI): domain Eukaryota; kingdom Metazoa; phylum Arthropoda; class Insecta; order Hymenoptera; family Diprionidae; genus Diprion; species Diprion similis. Next base: position 16,747,282 of record NC_060112.1, on the reverse strand, counting down.
TTTTTTTTGTTTTACTGCCGTCACCCATTTGCATGCACCTATATGTATATACCTTACTCGAAACAAAGATAAATAAAGTAGGTATATAGTATACCGGGATGGTATATAAGGGAGACAAATTGCCCCGATGTTCTTCACCGAGAATAATAGAGGGAAATTCTTCCTTGTCGCTTTACTCTTAGTCTTCAACTCTCTGCCAGTTTTCTTTTTCTACTTCTTTTCTGCTTCTTCTTCTTTTCCTTCACTTGCATCTCGTCTCTTTTTGTTTTCAATACTCGACGTATAATTTCACGCTGGTTATTACGTATGCGCATGCAACATATTTTGCATACTCGACCGTGTTAAACTCGGAGATTTGTCGGGAATCTTTTCATTCGATGCATTTGGCTCTGACTGCTGACAGCCGAACGATCGGGAGAGCCGGGCAACCAGGCAACGAAGAAACTAGCAAACTGGGAAACCGGGAGACCAGGCGATAGGGGTGATGTAGTGGGAGGGCGGCCTCGCCAATATGCCCACGTCCATACATCACGCGCAGGGCGACCCGACAAACTGGGGAAACCTGACCAGAAATATGATGTCATTTATATGGTAATGCATCGGAATCCCGTCATTTAGATACTTCAATGATTAATGCCTCGAAAAGACAAATGGCGCCAGCTGCTGCCCCGCGCGAATTTGTACAAATTTCTTGAGAACGTTGTACAAGCTTTCGTTACTCTTGATGCTGCCGCAGCTCATATCTATAGGTATCCACGAATCAGTCATTGCTCATTTGACGGTTTGTATCAGGCGAAACGTACCCAAGTGGTATTCTAATTTGTATAAAATATTAAAAACTTCAGTACCGTGGGAAATTACAGTTCATAAATTTCAAGACAGGTGGAATGCGAATGTGTAAATTCATCGTTCTATTTCCCACTAGGCTGATTTACCGAATCGCCGTAAGCGTTGTAGGAGCAAATATTGTACCTATAGACACTTGACAAACTTGAAAGGGATATCGGCATCATTGTTTATTTTGAAATAAAAATGAATCTTCTCTGGAGAAGCATGTCTTCGTCTAGTACGCAATTAAAAAGTTAATTACGTTTAAAGAAATCGGCACAACTTTGGGCACTTCGGATTGACCCGAAGGATCGATCACCGCTGAAGACTTTTGCCTTGCTAGGTAATACTCACACCCCATAGCAGGCGGAAAAACCCGGAAGCCCCCGGGGTGCGAGGAGGCGGCGAAGGGAGAGGAGAGCAAATCCCGCTCATTGGTATTCCAGGAGGAAACCGCCCCGCGCGCCACTTTATGAGAAAATGTGAACTTAATAAGAAAAGCCTTAAGGAGCTAGATAGAGAGCTTTTATCACCGCGCCTCTCTCCCACTGGCTCTACCAATAATCTATTGATATTTTTGCTAAAGGTTATTCTCTCGCGTCTCTAATGATATGCTAGGTCGACGAACGGACAAACGGATAAACCGATTTGCTAGATTGGGGTAGAGAGTGTACGTGATGCAAGTTGTTTTTCCAACGGAGATTAAAAGAGGCTGACTCTGTTGGCAGCGGTAAATTTCGATATTCATCTGTGGCAATACCCATGGTTAATTACAATATTTCATTTTCCTTCGTCATCGATTTTTTTCTCTCGTACCCTCGCTGCTTTCGGACTCGTAATTGTTGAACTGACCATGAATACGTAGATTCATTAACTCATTCTTGAGAAGTTTTAATGGTGCACAACTGTCCGCCGCTGTGATATGCAACTTCAGCGCCAGACGAGTTGAGCAAGCTATTTAAACGTGAATGTGTGCACATCCATAGATTCTGAAAATCTTCCTCTTCAATTTCGTCGCAAATTACAAATTCCCTTTTGTTTCATTCTTAAATGTGACTCGATTGCCGCAAAAAAATAACTCCGAGTACCCGAAGAATTGGATTAATAATAATCGTACCTGTTCGACGAGTATTTAATGTTCACTAATGCTAAGTTCACTTCGCAAAAGTCATAATTACAGGTCGTTAACCATCGGCCATAAATATTATTCTTTAATTAGTCTCCTGCACCCGCATGATGCACACAACGTTTTTCACCCAGTGAACGATCCACAATCGATGCTTGCAGATATTATGAAACGCTGTTCAGATCGAGCAAAGTTATATCCGTTCGTTGAAAGTTCGAGGAAACACATCCCACCAAATACAGATCAGATCACCCCCCCCCCCCCCCCCCCCTCTGACGGATTAAAAAACCCTGATCGAATCCATTGATAAGCTAGAAAGCAATTTTTTAAATAGCTCGGTCGCGAGGCTCCCCGCAAGATTACAGATTACATTGCAGGGTCCTCCTGAGGCAGTCTGAGTAGTCTCGCTCTCTGTGACGCGTAAGCATAGTAGCCGGTCGGACTGGCTTGACAAGCGTGCGGTTGAGTCGGACACTCCTCTGGCCTCTGCTGGCGTAATGAGGGAGCCGTCAACAAGCCCTATCTGCACTCAATTAGCGCGATTATCCGCCCCTCTTTCTCTCCGCTGCGATCCTCTTTCACTCAGACTGCGTTGCGCGTCGCGTGCGCTGCGGCATCTTGACAGGCGAGTAAACGCGGTTGCGCGCCTCGAGTCCGCCAGGCGTTAACCACGGTCCGCGTTATAAGGTGCTGCGCTCTTGCGGCAGATCGTGAAACTGCTTACCACTGTTTACCACGCTCGGTGAAGTGAAGCACATTCCGTTGTTACTGACATCTTCCTTACCGGTGGAGCCTTCGTTTTTTATTGTGAACAATTTGTGATGCATTTTAGCTGGATTATTTAACGCTATATGGAATGGTATGTGCCAGGCTTCCTCGTACTGTACTATAGAATACAGCGTTAAGTAATATGTGGAAGTTTTTTTATTTGTACGGGAAGTTAAGTTTAACTAACTTGTTTCACAGATATTACGAGACCAATAATTGAATAAAATATATCTATAATTTAGAGAGCTTATTTTAAAAATTTTTTACAGTTAGCCTCAGAAAGAAATGTAATCTGGGTTACACTTGAACGTGATATTGTAATTTTACGGTCGCCATGGAGATTATATTATTCTGAGGTGGGCATTATAGTCGATTGGTATAAGAAAATAGAAGTTAAAAATAGATATCAATTCCAAGAATTAAACTGAAGAGTAGGTACGCGTCTTGGGTTTGAGTTATAGTTTTGTATGAAAAACATAGGATGTTAACGATAAACACAAGAAGCATGCAACGTCACGTATTCAGAAACGCCCTGCTCAATGACATCGCCCAACAATTTTCGAGAATCACAGGCATTGATACTTATGTACCTACAAACTTGTGAGGTAGCCAATGGTGAAGACTGACTTTGAAATCAATTGTGAATTCAAGCAACGATGTGCTGGCACAGAACTACCAACGCGTAGGTTACAGGTAGGTAGGTAGGTATAAATAGTACCCTCCTGGCCCCAACCGAGTAACGCTATGCATTCTTAGAAAACAGTTAAAGCTTGAGCTCAATTCCAGATGATTTCTGAATAAATGAAGGTGATAATGGCACGTACCATCAGTCGTATCGCAAAAACCTAGGAATGCCGGATTTTTCAAACATGCAAAATTGAGCGTCGATTGGAGACAGCAGCCTGACAATTACTTCTTTGACCATCGCTGTATAGTATGGATGGCACATTACAGTGAATCGTGAGTCGCTGATGTCTTATATTTTTTGACCCCCTATACACTGTTTGCTGCGTGACGAAATGTCTTCCTTGTTTTCATCCCGTGGCTTTGTCGCGGTGCACGACGGTGCGTGAAAAATTACCTGATTAATCTGGAGAGAAGAGTGAAAAAATTGAATAACAAAGAGAGAAAACCATTCGTCAGGTAACTTTGTCACGTGTTACATTTCTAATTTTCAATCGATTTGAAGACCAGAGGAATTGAAGATTAAAGTTAAAATCGAATCGGAATGCGATCGTTTCTTACGAAAATGTAGTGATTAATGATCGGCGAGAAAGAAAGCACTAGATCTAACTGTTTCTTGAACCATCTTATAAGTAAAATTCAATTCGTTTCACAGCGCAACTGAGTATTTATTATCACAGCCCGTGCCTCTTCAGTCACTTTTAATTAATCTTTACAATTGTAACGCGACTGAGTGGTAAATATTCAGTCCCCGTTACAGCTAGCGATACTTTTTATTAAAACAGGCAAATTACTCTAATGATTCAGGATACTCTTCATACGGTGTTTCAGCCAGTATATAAATATTTTTACCCATAGATGAGTTGCAAAGTTCTGTGTAGTATATTATATACCTGCGTAAATGGATGTTTCTTACGCAGGTAAAACCTACACCAGGAATGCAATTTTGTGATTTCAATTATTTCCTTAACCATGCGTAACTAAAATGGTGTATAAAAATAACAACCACACAGATTATTTTATTAACTTTTCTTAGATGTTCTCGGTAAAGTGACCGTGACGAAAGAACAACGGTAGTTATATCCCAAAATTTTTTTGTTGCTCATCTAGTTACCATTAGTATCTTGCGCTACGATGATCAGCGATCTATAAAGCAACATTATAACGTTAAACCCACTTATACGAATGCGATAGGTATAACCTATTCAAGTGATAGTTTCAAGATTTCTACAGGATGATTTGACGTTCTTTTGAATAATCACCAACATGTTTATTTTTTTATACAAAATTATAACAGAGATGCTGTTGGTGACGCGAAATAGTAGAGATCAAGCTCGGCAGACTATAAGCGCAAGAACGGCACTCGAAGAGGAACGATTTGCAGCATCCAGCTCATCGTCAGCTCGGCTCGAGTCAAGAAACCGTGAAATTCTAGAGGAGCATTTAAAGTTGCACTGTTTATCACCGCGGTGGTGCACTGCAGTTACTAAACGAAAACTTTTATTCAAGCTCAATTAAATTGTGGTGACTAAAAGTGGGTCCTATTGTCCAACGGGGGAACAAAAATGATGATCCTAGTCGCCCCGGGACTCGGAACTGTAGACAATGCCTCTGGTCTTGTGTAGGGCCTTATGATGGGACGTGGAATACCGCGGCGGGACCGTGCAGTCGACAAAAACAAGGAAGGCGTGAAGAATCACTATCGACGTGTCACGGTTGCTGCGTCCGTTGCCCGTGGCTCCTTACATCACGAGTTACGGAGTCGCGTTATTGGGATTTTGCTACACTATGCAGCTGCGCGCGGTTTCTTCTTTAGCTTCGTCATACACGTTAGGATATGTAGGTATATTCTTCATTATTGAAGGCCCTTGTTCCAAAGTTGATGCTTTTTCAAATTTATGTACTCGCGGTTTAGCGACGGATTGGGTCCGTTCAAGAAAAAAGGATTTAACGGTCTCCGACGCGCCTTTCTTTTTATCGTTCCGCTCTTACTGTAATATTGACTAATTGTTTTAACCTTTTTCATCCAATAGTTAGAGGCAGGACTTTTCGACTAACAAAACCTAGCGTGTATCACATGACAGACTTTATACACTCTTCTTGTACTTTCAGCCTTCGAACGAATACCATATTCATTATATTCTCAATTTCCGGGTTTGTACTTTTTTATTTATACTTTTGCAACGACTGAACTTCGTGCAAATTTTAACAAATTTTATGTGCTCGACCAGGAAGTTTATAAGAATCTAAAACTCCTTACAGAAAAGAGGTACAGACTATTTATCGCTTGAACCACCGTTACGGTGCATTGGCATTGCGGATTACTGTTGATTTTATCTCATGTCAAATCGTAACTGTGGGGACGTATTTTATGAAAAATTATGACTCCACTCTATACTTGACATTAAATTGTCATCTATTCGATTAAATGGGTACTAAACTTGACAAAAACATATTTCAACGCGAGAATTGATCCAGAAAATTTTTCTCATCTCTGGCTAGATTTAATGTCAAATGTTTACCTATACAATGAAAATAATTTCGCATTTTTTCATTTTCCATTCGAAAACACGAGGACGACAATCATGATCAGCAGAGAAAAGGAAAGTGCAAGCAAGGTGGTTAAAGTGAGCCTCGTTTTTAGATTGGGATTATAATCTACCGAGCAATTGCCGTAAATTTTGTGGCCAGCCTGCGGACGCGTACTTCTTTGATCGTCGAGGTCTAATCGGATGGTGGAGAGCACTGCCATCTTGAGAACGCGGCCTCGGTTTCCATTCATAACTTGAACCAGACAGCTGAGGTAAAGCAAAGCAAGATCCGCGTGGGAAACGAATTGCGCTCGTCTAAATTGCGCTCTCCTCGCAAAGCTTCGCTGATTGCGAGAGTCCCAGCTTCATTTTATCGTCCTGCGTTTTGTCTTTTTTGCCATATCTCGATCTGTTCGGCTGCCTAGCCTAGTTACGTAATTCAGCTAGATCTCGGTTGATCATGGGCTAGTCAGGGTCCAGTTTCTGGGGAATCGTGACTGCTTTCGCTGTGAGAAACGAGGTTAAACAATTAAACAACCTGTAAGGGTGAAGGATGGAAAGGAACCAGGTTACGTTACGTTGATTCGAACAAAATTTTCATTCAAATTTTCAAACTACGTGCCGGGAATTTTAAGCACGATTCAACGTTTACTAGGGCACTGGGATAAGAAATTCGAAAACTTCTCATCGCATGGCACACTACGAAGGAGCAGCCATGGTTTCTATATCACCTCAGAAGCCTCGATTTTCAAAACCAAATCAGTACATCATTCTGACAGAGCTGCAAAGTATTTGGTCCTCAATGGTCGAACGATTCACCCGATAATTCGAACTGAACGATTCACGTACCTCGAACAGAACTCGGATTGATAGTTTGGCGCTAAACGTTGCTCATCAATTCTGTCAGGACATGATATACCGAGACAGCATTCGTACGTAAGATTAGTTTAAATGGTTCCTTTTTTAACCATTATGTTTTTACAAATTGTGTCGGTGTCACGGTTTTCCTCGATTAGCTTACCCTAAACGATTATCAACAGTCGTGAGCCCGGTAAGGCATTTTTTCGAGAGCACCGGGCAAGCGTTCCGGTCTCAGGTGCTGCCTGAATGAGCATTTTTTCACCGTATCTCGGATTGTTGAATGGGCCGAGGAAGACGTGGAGGTAAGAAAAGGTTCCGGCGAAACGGGAGGCTGAGATCAGGAGAAGTGGTAGCCGGTGGACGTCAGAACATAGACGTGAGAATCCACCGGCGCGTCCACGCCCGAGCGAACATGACGCTCGCGCTTTCAAGATCGCGTTCCTACAGCCAACGTTGATACTTAATACTTATGCCTTTCCAATCGGTGTCCGCGTCTCGATGATGCGTTCATTTCGCGTTCTAAGAATATGTCTTCATCGCGTTGTTCGTTAATCTGCAACAGCCTTCATTTCGCCACTCGGGCAATAATGGGCTACCAGTATTACACCTTCATCAGGATCAAGGATCACTCCGTTGGTGAAGACGAAGACGCCCGCGAGGCTGATAGTGAGGTTCGAGTTCCTCGCGTTCGTGTTACAATTAGGGGTTGTCTCCTGCAGGATTTAGCTTGTCTCATCACCGTGGATTGGTACAAATACTATACGAAGGCCAAATACGTCGAAACACGCGAATCCCCAGTTCCGCTATTTCGTTTTTCAACGATCGAACGTCACTCTACGTCGGTTGAGTCGTCCCCTCGCGTTGCGTATGAATGCAAAGCAGCAGCCTCCGATGGCATCGATTAATAGCTGAATTCGAAGCAAATTACTATAGTGACATCTCAGAGAGAATGCGACGGTATTTTCGCATCCAAGTTTGTTGATGAGGGCTTCATCCGTCATTCGCGTCTGACTCACTTAGACGGATTCTTTTCAAGAATCCTAATTCCAGGAGATTGTTTATAAAACTCTTAGAGGGACTGAAAAAAAAAAAAAAAATATGACATAAAATAAAAGTAATGCTCATCCGTTAACCGAGATTTATTTTGTAACGTATAGTGTAGCACAAGTCTGGAAGACAGATCGAGGAGAGACAATTGAAATTTATGAAAATGTTTTGCTCACACGAAGAGTTTGCGTGCTAAACGAGCCTGGGTTATACCTGTCGATAGAAACCTTCCTGGAATAATAATGACAAAATGACATCACCGTTGGGACGTCATTGCTTCATTGCTAAAGCAGCGCGCAGTCTTCTTCCATTCATATCGCAGTGTAATTGATTGATATTACAGAGTCGAAAAAGTACCGGTCGCACCTTCCTCTGTAGCATATAAAATATTTCATTTCCGTGCAATGCCTCGCAGCGTCGCGCAGCAATAAAATCTCAATGAACGACGTAACGGCTGATTTCAATACTAGGAAATTTGCGATATGAAAATACGGTTTGATTTTCCGGTTTTTCCGATCACACAGTAGCGGGATTTGAATAGAGAAAACGGCCGCAAAGACGTTCTTCCGGATCTTGGTCCGCAGAGTTTAATTTTACATCATTGTTTAGGTTTAAAATTGATGCCCTGGAGGTAAAGAATATTTGGAATGATTACTCCGCCTGGTTTTCGATTACGTAGAGATGGGGTGTCGGCACTGTTATAACCAGCAATGCTTCGCTCGCTCGACTAAGAATGCTAATAAGTTGCGGTCAGCTCTCACCACCGTGAAATTTTCACAAGGCAATCGCAGTGATCATCCGCTCTTGCACCGGTACACTCAGCATATCAGTCGCGTCGCAAAGCCAGAAGCCATAAGCCATCTCTTGAATTAACAACCAAATCCAATCATATCTTAGAATCGGTAGAGTCTCTATCGACGAATAGAGCTGACTCACGAGGAGGTGTCGCATAGTGAAATGTAAATTCAGAGTCGTCCAATTCTCTTCGTCCGTTGCACGTAGTCCTCGGTGTTAATTTTGACAGCGCGTGCAGCTCCTTCGTCTCGGCGTACGTTCCTCGCGGGGTTCGTTAGACAATGCGGATACTATTTAAAGTCATAATGGCCGTGAAAACGGGCGGGACCTATTTACCAAATAAATCAAGCCGCAGCTCTTAGAACAAGAAAAACTCGTTTACCTCCAGCCCGCAGGTAACGCAGAGAGAAAAAAAAACCAGTCAGAAAAGTGAAATTGACTCCATTCAGACTCCCGATCAAGAGTTTAATTAATTTCAAATTGGAAAGATGCTTTTGTCGTTAACACCGTGTCTGCTCTCCCATTCCTGTTTCTCATACTCCTTCGCCTTCTCACTTTTTGAATCATTCTTCAATTCTAATCGCTTGCTGGTCAAATATCTCAGGTGATGAACGACGCTTTGACTTTTACGAGACGGGATGATTTCGTATTTTTGTCACTGTACCAACTGTACCCGCTGATACGTGAAAAATATGAAAATCCAGACGAATAATCAGACACGCGAAAAGTATCGCATATGCGATCTTTGTGGTATAGGGTGGATGGTGGGGGTAAATCGGGTGGAAAATATCTAACGGCCGTTTGAGACTGTTACTGCCAGGATCAGGACATCCAGGAGCAGATGTATAAGGGATGAAGTGTGGGTGGGGGAATTATAACTCGCAACATCGGGTTGGGGAGTTTAAAAAGCTGTCTCTCGGTGGTGGGGTGCATCTGTTACGGGGCTCTTGCGACTCGAACTGAAAGATTGGGGTTGGAACTGGGTCTGGGGTAAAGCGGGAAGACAATGATTCTCCATCTTCGTGTTTTTTTTTTTTTTTTTTTTTCTTTCTTTCTTTCGCTCTCTATTTCTCTCTCCCTTCGATATCTGGAGAAAGAAAGAGAGAGAAACGGTAGATATAAATAGTATGAAGCGATTATAAATCAGATCCTCTTTCCTGCCTCCCCCCTCTCTGGCCCCCCTTTCCTTTCTCTCTCTCCCCTCCCCTTTCTCTCACTCTTTCCACATATCTAATCTCAACACGTACGTACCTTATGTATACGCCTCATGGTGCGAACTAATAAGATATTCTATATAACAATGCGAAGAAAGCTGAAGCAATCTACAACGCGAATGGAATATATCTCCTATGCTCAATACCACACATTATTTTATGTTAGCCACGATTGCACATGGGCATACATAACTACACTATCATACCCTATATCGGACATTATTTGTAACATACAGTCCTACATGTTCATAGTGTCGCTGCTGATTATTTACTTCGATAGTTAATTTGACCACCTTCGATACAATTACCATTATCATTGTTATATTGATGTACAGAACGATTTATTTGTAGGGGGATGATGTTAGAATAGCAGAGTTTCTGTAATTACAATCACGTATATAATATTATAACTCTCTCGTGAGTTACGAAGAAAATATCGAGGTTAGCAAATTAGAAAATTAAACAAAGAAAACGAGTTTCATTGGCGATACGTGTTTCTAGTTGAAAGTCGGAAACCAGACTTTTTTTTACAATATTACTGGTTGACGTAGCAACCTTATTCATTTTGTGACATAAGAAAGCCTCCATGCGTCTTTTATTTCCGATGACCACTACTCGAGAGAGGGTCGGGAGGGGGATGATTTCACCCCTTGCAATAATATTTTTTTCCAATCTACCGTTATAAATGTTAATTCTATAACGAACAGCGTTACTGATATTCGTATTTCTTCAGATTCTTGATGTGCGCTATATCCAGAGCTGTGGGAACGTATAAAATGGTTAACTGTAAGTGTAACACCTTTGTGTGTCTAAAAAGATGTACCGTATTATATGCTGTGTATACGCGTAGAAAAAAGTCTTACATGGTATGTGTATGAAACGAAACGAGGGAAAGAAACGACGCAGGGATCCCTGTTTTATAGTACGATGGTTTGTTTTATATCTCAGGGACTTCTTGCGGGAGACGTAAGAGCGGTTGGTAAAGTTTCTCACTGTGATTTGCATTTAAACGAACCAAACCTCTGTGAAAAGTTGACAATAGTAGGCTACCATTGCAATGAGCCTCCAGGGATTTTATTTTATTGTCAGACGCCAATTAATACTTTACACTTTTGACTCTGCCAGTATTCGCCGGAACGTTCCAATTTCAGACAAATTTAACCCCCCTCCCCAAGTTACATTGACTTTTAACATTAAGTAGATTTGAAATGAAGAAAATTTTTATTTTCTATTACTCGGTAAAGAATTAGTCTAATATGAAAAATCAACGGCAATCTCTTACCAATCCTCCTTAAACTGTCATTCGATGCAACTGATGACTGATGGCTTCACTGAGGAGAAATACCGGGTGTATTTGTGATTCGATTGGCCATAAATATTAGCTCCGATATTATAGACATTAATATATTACCCTCGCTCGAAGTATATAATAGACCAGCAGACCCCGCGAGCATCGCCTTTTCCTTCGGAGGGGGAGCCCCCTCCCCCTCCCTCCCTCCTGTTCCTTCCAGCATCCCGTTCTCTTCTCTCCCGTACCCGTCAACCCACGCCATTTCCACCCGTCTCAGCATAAATCCACTTTCGATTATGTTATCTAATGGGAGTATTATGCAATGTGATTGCTGGCTTTAAACTGCTGTTGGCAGAACAGCGTGGGGCGAGGTGGAGGGATGCGATATTCATACGGCTCCGTAAACCGCGGGTGTTGCGCGGGGGTGATCTTTCCTTGGAATAACCTCCCTGTTACACGCGACCTATACCTAATTGTATGTAATGACATTGTAATGATAATATCGCCTTCAGAATCCCCGAACACGGGAGGCTTTTCCCTAATTTTTGCCGCGGATTGTGGGGGAGGTAGGGGGAAAGAAAATTCTTCGGTGGATTACCTGCTTATTTTTTGTAGAGAATGATATTGGAAGAAATTGAAATTGACCTCTCCCAGGCCGCAATATCACCACTACCGAGAAGGTTCTGTATTTTTTTTATATATTTTTCTTTCCTCTAACTCTCTTACTCTTTCTCGTACGGGAAAATTGCCGGTGATCGTTAATTTTATTGTTATTATTTCCACGTATTATAGGTAGGTATATGGTCCAGTTTTTTGGCATCACGTGTGCGCGTAAGTCAACGAAAAGCTCGAAGGCTACCCAAAAGCTCTTATCTTAACGCAACATATAACTGGGAAAGGCTCGGTGGCGGCCGAGTCGATCTAATCTCTCGGTTGATTTAACCGGTTTCATAACTTTCGACCGTAATCTCGATCCACATAGGTATAAACATGCTTTCTCTCTTCATCTTTCTCCCCCTCCGTTCCTATCTCGCTCTGTCTTTCACACAAGGACGCAGCCACCCTTACGATTAGCTCTACGCGAATCCGCAGATTTAATTATTGCAGAGCTCCTCCGGCTCGTTCAATTACCCGTCGCATAAACGCAAATACGTAGGTATACCTAGTCTACGTGCCCACCTATTGTATGCATGCGAACCGGCACTAACTGAAACGGAATCCTAAACGCAGATCGTAGCCGATAGCATACCTCCCGACGATAAACTCGAAGTAGCACTTCCCTGAGCGAAACTATCCGTACAATAGAATGTTACACTTGTCTTTTAGTACTGTATTCAGAGATACGTTATATCCCTGACTCGAGGTAGTTATGCGTTTCCCACGCGACATCATCTCTCAACCTTATTACAACTCTCGATTCAAGGTTTCTCTCCTTTCTCTTCTCTTCTCTTCTCCTAGAGTGCAGTGTCGTATAATATACCGCACAAACAGTCATACTTGCAGATAAATAAGGAAAATACAGGGGTAGGTGTTTCTCATTCATCGCATGATCAAATCGCAGCAATCGATCTTTCGACACACGGGGAAACGTCGGGGGATCATTTGCGCGGAAAGAAATAAAAAATCTAAACTCCCCCTGCAACGTACCGCGATGCACATGTCCAGTTTACGTTGAGGGATAGGGATCGTATCTATTATAAACCGAGGGTCATTCTACGTCGGGTCAGACGGGAGCTTGACTGCAAAGGTATCCGAAGATCAACGGACGGTGAAGCCCCTTGGTCCGAAAAGGTCTACACCATCGATTGGGGGAACCCAGCGGGGCGCGATCTTGGCGGCGAGAAGCGCGGCGGCGAGGCGAAAGACACCCTTCCGGTCTGGAGCGCGGGCTGCGACACCTCATTTCCTTATCTTTAGCAGCCCGTTACACAGCTCGCCTCCTCCCGCAGGAATCCCGAGACGGTGGAATCTGGGACTCTTTTATCTGCGCTATATACCGACCTGCCTGCAGGGACACTTGCCTGCTCTCTCCTCTTCGAGGTTCTTCCTCCTGGAGAAACCTAATTGGAATGGTCCTTTTTCTCTTTGCTTTGTTGAAGCTTTTCGCGAGGGGAGGAAATATAAACTTGGAGAAATAATGTATATCAGCAACTCGGTGTATGTGAGACTGCAAAAACGGAATCGCACGTTTAATTCCTGCGACTCACTGGATCCTGAATTCAGGGTTTAGCTTCGGTTTCATGGATATGGTGATCGAATCTCGTCTTCTGATCAGCATAGAGAGTGCGCCAACAAATAACTTTGAGAACAGGAACGCGCCGTTGATGTGAAGTTGGGCGAGTCAAGGAGGACCATCAGTCAGGATGAAGGTCCGCGAGGGTGACATCGGCCCGCCGCCGTCGCCGCCGCCGGCCAATAACACCACGTGATCCAAAGTCAACCCAACCCCGTGAAAAATGATCGCCCCTAAATTGCCCGCTCACATGATAAATATACTTCGCGTGTGTTTATATTCCGCGCACTGCCCGGACGACCCGATCAATCAATGCAAACTTCAAAGTACCCGACCCTGCATACGAGCCACCGGCTTACATGTATACTATAACGGTGCTTATACGGCCACTTGCCAATCACCTCGGCCATTTATAATAAGCACTTTTTTTTAATTCGTTGTAGAATAATGTGCATGATGGCATTTTCGTTAGGTATAGTCTCATATGAGGTAAAAAGAATGAAACCTTCGACACCTTGAGTATAAATGGAAAGTAATAGGTAAATTGTGCAAATGAGATGATTTGATAATGTGACGATTTTGTTCTTCTTCGTTCTAAAAGGATGCCGTAGCGCCCGTAGCTACAGAACGAAGTAATTTTTATATTAGATTGAATGTAGGTAAGTACAATTGAAGAAATAAATGATTCGAACTGTGTCGCACCACGAAACGAAAGAGACAAATTTACATGCAGACAAAAAAGTGACGATTTGATGCACTTTTTCTAGGCAACTAATTATACGTGCAATAACGGAACTTCATTTATGAAACATTCCGGACACCCAACCTTTCAAGATTTCGCCACATATGTATACATAAGAGACAAACGATTGGAAATCACATTTCAGTTGAAAGGTGTTAAATCCAGGTATCTGAGAAGGACAAGGCTGATGAAAAGAAGGAATAGCACCTTTTTCACGGAATGCGCGTCCATCGCGAAAGGATAAAGAAGCAGTTCACGTGGCAGCAAGGCAGGTGACAAAACCGCGTTAGGGAGAACGGCGTGGTATCGAGTAAAAAAGAGGGAGAAAAAACGACAGAAAACGAGGAAAGGAAGTGAAAAAGAAACGATGCACGTGCGTGGTTATTAAACAACAGGCCAAAACTGGAACTTGAAAGGGAGGATGACGTCGCATCCATTCATCAACGCGCTGTAACGCCGCTGCACTTGCGGCCAGGACCATAGAGCGACCTTGCAGCCACCCTCGGCTCCGACTGCAGCCCTTCACCCCCCGCCCGACTAACTGTACACCTGAACCTCAGCTAGGATCTTCCTGAAGATTCGTCTCGTCCGATCCAACGTAGATCTCTTGCCGTTAGGATGTATACTCGAGCCCTCCGGCCTGCGCCGGGGGTTGACGTCTTTGAATTATGATAACTCTTGTTTCCCCCGTATCGCGGATCGCATCAAAGATCTGTTATGTTTTCCTGCACGCGACGAGCCACCCCGTAAATATTATACTTTCGAAATTTTCCCTGATTTTTATACCGCTGCGTAGCTAAATTGAGACACCTCACTGCATGATTATACCTATACAGAACGGAGAAAGTTGGACAATTTCAGATGAGGGAAAAAAATTGAAAAGTCAACCACTCGGAAGACTTTTGAAAATTGAGAAAGCTGCCCATGAAGAAACATCAACGACAAATTCTGTTGGTAGCCGCGGGAGATAGAGTCTGAGCAATAAACACGTCGACCTTAAACTGTGCTGAACCTAAATTAGTGTTCTTCTGTGAAATCGACAATCTTTCGGCGGATCTCGGACGGGCAAGGGATAACCCATAAAATTTCACCCAATAAAACGTACCCGGGTAAAAGTGACTGAGCGTACGGGGAAAGTGGTGGATGCAAAAAACTACGGTGAACAAGTGAAAAAGTGACGGAACGCGCGGCGTACCGCATCCGTCAGAAACGTGAGGGTGTCCCAAGAGCCACCCTGCGGTGTTTCGAGTGGCACAAAATTACCCGAATGCTTAAAGGGGACAGTTGGGTGCGGAGTCAAACCGCCCCCGAGGATAATTATGCGCTTTGTAAACCCTTCGCCACGCGGTCAACCGGCTTCTGTTTGGTGACCGAGGACGTCTCACTGATTCTCGACCCATAAGGACGCGTGAATTTTGAAGAAAGGAAAAGGTAGAAGAGCCCAGATAAAGGAGCGCTTCGAGCCGGGCTCGTAAACTCGAACAGGTTATGGAGCAAGGGTGTTTGGGCTACGGGGATGCTGCCGGTTGTCCACGCAGCCTGCATTCTTCCGAAGCGCACGGGGCTGCTCAGCGCCCAGTATACAAAAATACAGTTACTCGGGGGATGAAGCGGAGATCAGCATCTCGCCTTCGGTACGGCTAACAGAGATGTTACAGGGTGTCGCGTTGCCTCCGGGCTCGTGATATATCACCAGACTGCAGTTACCGACTCTCCCGTTATTTTTATTTATTTTTTTTTTTCTCTCTTTCCCCTTCTTCGTGATATTTGTGCACAATGCAGCGCAGCGCAGCCACATCTTTTCTCTCTGTTTAGCGCAAAGGCAAGAATGAAGTGGATCCCTGACCGACGTCCATGAGCTGTCTAGTCGCCCTATGTGGCGGAAATTGGAGCAAAACCGAAACCCCTAATGGTTCTACTTTTCGTAGGAAATTTGCTCCGAGGTCAACCTCGCCAATTTACTGGACCGATCTGATCCTTACCGCGAACCAAAAGACCACCTGTCCGGCCCAGCAGGGCTCGGGAACCTTGTTGCTAAACAAGCAAAGGCCGACCTTCTGTTTTCCTCGACGCCTGCGGCCGCCTTGACACCCTGAGCTCGATTCGGACGGGACCCAATGTATGCATCCGCGTGTGTCCTCGCTCTAAGAAATCCCCAAGGACTCGGGGCTGCCGATTGTCTCCCAATTACGATATACTACAAGTGACACAGTCTCCTCGTCGTTAGGCGTCTTTTTACTCGAAAATTTTCCACGTCTCCCAACTGCGCGATGCGGCATCGTCGGGAACATTCTCAGCGTCGGAAGATCCTGGCAGGGATGCTACTGCGGCAAATATCCTGGCCGATAATAGCTGACTACTGCGCCCCGCAATCATGACACGGCTACAGGTATGCGAGCGTGGACCACAATATGGACGTGGATGGAATCGATGTGCGCCATTCTCACACAGCAGTACGGACGCGACGTTTAGGTATGTGAAGAGCGGCTAACCGCTGTGGTTTGCGGCTACTCGCTCCAATGGACGACGTAACGAGAAACTAAGCCGTCTTAGGTCACATATCGCCGTGGATCCTACGCACACAGACTGATTCCTTCGACGATTACGATGAGTAGGTGGTGAAGGAATACACCCAGCGTTTCTCGCTTCGTATATCCGCATCCAGTACCCCTACAACGACGCGGAGGTTTCAGCTGCCGAGGTCGTGGATATTATAACAGACTTTGCTGCCGCTACGAATGCCGCAGTATAATATATATCGTAATTTCCGATTTCCTGCACCACCGTTCCTTCTGTTTGTATTCACCGCAACGGTCTAATAGACATATCACAGACACCTATTCCCGCGGTCACCAAGCCGGTATTCAGGCCGGAGTCTTTGATGCGGTCGTCAGTCCCTGATGGAAGCCTTTTTGCTCGGATATTGCTTACTTGAGTCAGGCCCCGGTTAGCCGCCGCAAAGGCTTCCATGCCTCGTCGTACAACGGTATCAATTTGCTTCAGGTGTTACGAAAAAATAATCACTAATCTTTTCGCCGTCGAGAACTTTTCAGTTTATGGGAAAAACGGTGAACGCTATCGCCATCCGTGATGCTGTAGGCATTACATGCCGATTCCGAGAGTCAAATCAAAGCAAATGTGCCCGTTTAACTTTGAACTAAATTCACGCTGGTCAGTATCAAATCGATGCTGATCGATATTCCGCAGCCTGGATGTGTGCCACCGTTGGAGGGATTATGTAAAAAGGTGTGTATAATTCTTACCTCGTGAAGGATTCGCGAAACGTGATGAAAAATCAAAGAAGCGAACGATCATATACGTACGTACATACATGGGCAGGCATGCTGCAGTGGCATTAATGGCGGGAATATACATACATACATACACCTATGTGCATACATATACGCCCGTTTTGCATGCCCTGCATGCCTCAATTCTCGCGCCTAACATGACTTTGCGCTGATACCCGACGGGATTAATGATTTTGCAAAGCACCGGGGCAACCGGGCCGTCGTCTGCACGTGGTTCAAAAACAAATATGCCCGCTACATAAGTACGCTGTAGCGGTATATTAACGCGGCTACAACGGACCAACGGAAAATGAATGAATCGCACCCGCGCTTTTGCTTCTTCGGCCACGTGTGTCGGCTACAGATCGCGCCTACCTACCCTAAACGCAACGTGCCTTGCACTACGTGCACTCTGCGTCTCCAATCGCAAATATCGTCGTCTCGACGCCCCGAACGAAGACACACTCGTTGCAGTCGTAACTGCAGACACCGACACCCGCGGTGTCCGTCCAGCCGAGTCACGTACGTACGTGCCGATTCGACTACGTATGCACGACGTTACTTATGTGCAATGCTGTACACTCACTGTATTCACGCTTCGTGTTCCTGCGATTGGAAATTGAAAAGTTTCCGCGAAACGGGAATAAAACGAGTCCAAGTTTTTCCTTCGAAAATCGATTTGAGGATTCGTTACTTGCTGTCTCTGTTATATCGCGGGTGAGATATCACAGACAAAGTTAGTACTTTATATTACCCAACGAAATTGCGTTTCAAAGATTGTTCTTATTAATTACTTTCTTACTGAATGATATTTAATAGACATCATGTGGTAATTGCAAGGCAGCAGTAGTGAAAACGCCTCACAAATCTCCATCAGATATATTATGTATAACAAGTGGTGCAGAGGAGTAGAGGTGCAACCACAGACGTCTACCTGGGACGAAACTCGTCGACTCGACCATCTGCGGGGTCCCGCTAGAGAAGATGGTATCAGAGACCGTGCCAAACAAAACAATATCGTGTTGCTTGGCTAAAAAACACGTCAAGTCGTTGGTCGTAGGTACGAACCGCGTTTTACCCGGTGCCCTTGTCTCATCTACGGAGTCTCGAGTCTCTCGTCGCCCTCGGCCAGCTCCGCTCCTCCGGCCCTCTTCCGACAGGCAGTTAGTTACGGCCAAAGCACAGTCCCCACGATGCCCCCGCAAAGTAAAAATAATAATTTAACAATTATCTCCAGCATCTACTCCGGTGCTCTCGACTCGCTTTCGACTCGCTCGCCGGTCGGCACCGCGAACCACAAAATTATGAGCTTGATGGCACTCGCATTTTTGGGGGGGCGTCAGTGGAGAGGGCGAGGAGAGGAGGGAAGGGAAGGAGGGTGAGGGCCGCTCGAGCAGACGGAAAAAAGGGCGAAAGCCTATAAGACACCCTTGCGATGCGGAATACAAGATTTCACAAATCGTTATACACGTTGTCGCACTATTATCATTATTTTTTATTATTAATCGAGGGTATCGTTAGGCACGGGGTCGTCGTTATCCATAACTTATGCATAATAGATTCTATTGCCAAGGTGTTCCACATAAATGGCAAATAGATACATTTGTATACGAACCGCATATGCAAATATGTATATATGTATATTCGATCGGCAAGAATACGTGAGCTATAAATGATCAATTCTTTGCAGCATACTCAAATCCGTATCTCATATTTTTATCTACACCGTTTCAGAGACTCCGAATCCCGAATTAACCTCTGATCGCGCGTCGTGAGAAATACTCGGAAACGATCACATCTCTTCGACGATATATACAATCGATTCTTGCCATGTCAAACGCGCTAGTATAACATATTATCCTACACATGTGCAATATACCTATCCGAGACTCATCTCGCATCGTAAAAAGATACGCGTCTGACTCCGCTGCCTTATGTTTTATTATCATTATTTTTATTACTATAATTCTACTTTCTAAACACCTGATGAATATTGGAGTCAGCAATCGCGTGCAGCATTTACAAGTGTGCAAAAAAATCGACATCGTTTTCGTCATTTTATTATATTATAATATTGTGAATACAACGTAATAGACGAAATTTCGTATGGCTAAATGTATTGGGGGGGGTATTTTTTCCCCCTCATTTCATCGTTCATCGACTGCAAGCGAAACGACGACACCTTCGTGCCTGCAGGCTTAGGCCGACGTGACGCCGGTTTGCACTCCTGAAAAACGTGCTCCACGAGTGTCACGATCCAGGCTCTCCCGCAGGATCGACCGCGTCCCGACGGTGCATGAACGACGTCGGCTCTCCAGCAGAGCACACATCATGCGGAATCTTGAACCTTGGTGAAAGTGTCGCAACGAAAGTAGGGCTGACGACGACAGCAAGCACGAAACTGCTTCATGCACGCGTCTGTCGTACCTACCACGAAAAGAATGAAAAGAACCTGCACGCGTTCACGCCAATAGCCAGGCATAAATGTAATCCAGCAACGGTCATACGGACAGTCGGCGTGCCTTCGCGTGGCCATTAGCGTGGGTGCGGCTCCTCCCCTTCCTCCTTTTCCCCTTACCCCCCTCCTTCCCCGCCCCCATCCCATGACCCTCTCCGATTCTTCCCCCATTCAGTTACGACACGCGCACCCACACACGGGACGTCGGGGCGCACGCATATATAAAAAAACGCACCTTTGCAACGCGCTCATAAACAAATCGGCCGCGTTTTATTGGAATGTTAAAGCGGAATTGGTATTCTTCTCGTCAGCCACCGAAAATATGTAAGCGCACGCCTCGCATGCCAATTTTTCCCGCGCAGGGCTGA
This sequence comes from Diprion similis, assembly GCF_021155765.1. NCBI lineage: Eukaryota > Metazoa > Arthropoda > Insecta > Hymenoptera > Diprionidae > Diprion > Diprion similis. The sequence continues at coordinate 16,727,046 of NC_060112.1, read as the reverse complement.
GGAGCTCGGTTCAAGTATCGGGGCTCTCGGCTCTCGCTGCGCATCCGGTTGTCGTTCGCACCGTGTCACCCACCCGGTATATACAAGTATGTATGTATATATAGATATATATGTATGCTTGTATATAATATGTTATATACACACGTATTTACGTGCGTGTGTCTGCGTCACATAAACTGCAGCTGTATTAAGTACGTGGACGTGTCGCAGTGTCACGCCGTTCCAACTGTACGCACGCGGAGCCAACGATGGATTCGCGTCTCGAGAAATTCACCCGTGAACCTATTCATGATGGGTGCAAATTATTTCCTATCCTATGTATTTATGTGTATAACTTGTCGATGGCACCTATGTTCGAACCGATCACTCGAGTCACACGCACCGCTTATTCCACCGTAGGTAGGTACACGAGATATGTAACATTTTGGATGGATTTTTTCATTCCCAAGTATTCCATCTTCGACGTTCGACTAACCGCTTATTTCCAAGGACTCTCGTAGCGGTAAGAGATATATTTTTTGTAAGAATTTTCTGCAAATATAATTGTAATGTGGTTGTGTTTTATTCGCAAAAGGCTTACGCTAAATTTCTTCTGCGTGTTTGTATGTTAGTATCGTGGGGAAAAACTGCACGGGTCTGATATTCGGAAACTATAGGTTCATAGTTTTCCCTTAAATCGTAAAATATATAATGAAAAGATGTATGTCATTCCCGAACAACTATATCAAGACTGTAAAAATTATTTTTATAAAGCAAAGCAAATTTGAAGGAAATCTCACGATTTCGGAAAGCGTTTTCACTTTTCAAGCAGTGTAAAAAGAAATCACCTTAAAAGTTGGTGATTTCATACGCTGCTGATGGATGGAAGCCCACGTGAATGGTTTGAAAGTAGCGCTATAATTTTAAGTATATCTTGACAATCGTGAAATGATGTGTATAATATAATCATCTCGTTTCGTCACAAAAGATGGACAAATTTCAAAAGGAGAATTCGTGTTCGTGCTTGAAATTGATCCAACTTGACCTTCTTTATAGCATGTAATACGAATCACCCGAGAAGGATCTGTGAATGAATGCAGAGGTCAGAGGAATCGTACCGAGAAGAGCAGCTACGATCGTATAAAATCCAAACCCGCGACGTCGCGTAGGGAATGGCCGAAGACGGTGTATGCGATGTGAGTCGCGCATGTTGTCGTGGTGAGCGATTGGCTATTTCACACCACATTGCCTCATTCTTTATTGTACAGCGTCAGCGTTCGGCCGATTCTATGCAATCCTGTGGGATTTCACTTGGTCATCGAATTTATCATGCTCAAAGAATCCGGTCCGAATCGACGTTGTATGACGGACTCTATAATCCGAACACATCTGATTGAAACGATCCGCATATAGAGATATTGAATTACCCTGAAGATGGCTAGCAGTAGTATCACGATCAGCTGCAAGTCACACTGCACTATTCCATCTCGAATAAATAAGGCAACACTGCACTTTCGCAAGGGATGAATGGCCGCGATTCTTCTCCTCCGAAGATTCTGTTTCAACAATTTTTCAGGAACATCGCACCGAAGTTGTTTTTGAGTCACATCCATGATAGTTTGAGAACCAAGATGGTTTGTACGATGAATATAAAGATGTCCAAGACTCCAAAAGAGTGGACTACTTCAACTTTAACGGTGATAGTTGACGTAATTTTCATTGTCACAAGTCGGTAATGATCCACGACTGACAAGCAGCTGATGTCACAATTTACAGAGTACATTTATTTTGCAGCCTCGCAAATGAAAATTGCCACCTTAGTACTGCCCAATGAGCCTTTGAACTCGGGGTCGAAGGTACGAATTTCGCAAATCTCTTTGTAGAAGATTTAATCGTGTTTCATTTGAAGAAAAGAATCAGCCGTGCCCAGGACATCGATCGGTTGGAAACTGGGCGAGGGTTGATCGATTGGCTGTATCAGCTGATGAACCGATCAGCTGTTCTTCCGCGTTTAATGTCTGCTGCAGCTTGAACCTTTCCTCCCGAAATGACAATGGAGATGAAGGCCTAGCTTGGCGCCCTTCCTCGCCCTCTGCTCCCGAGGGAATGACGGGGAGCGTTTCGTCCTCTTATACAAGTGTCACGGAGCGTGGATCCGTGGAGACGAGCGGCTATAACCTCGAGGTATCCAAGCCACTGATAGTAACGAAATACGTGATCAAGCATGTAGGTACGGGGAAAACCAAAAGCCTGACTGGCAACGATTATTGATTATAATCACCGAGAGCTACCGCTGTGCAAACCAATCAGATTATTTGCCGTCACGGTTAATGTTAACAAAGGTACATAATATATAGTTGCAGGATAGCAGATACGTATAAGGTACATTCGGAGAGTGGAGGATGCGTTGGTTACATTAGTGGGCTCGAGGCAGCTAACTCGATCAAGGTAACCCGATCTGGTATGGAAATGGCCTGCAGCATGTCTCTACGGTGAAACAATGTTTAACCTGGGACACGGGTCGCGTATTGTTATTTTAATAGACATTATTTGATTTTAAAGTTCAGTGAATGCCAGTGTGTTCTTGAAGGGGGATTTGATTGCTCCGCGTCGATAGGGTCGAACCCTGTTATTTCGTCCCCTGCTGGTCCCCATTTCCGACTACCGGAGCCTAGCCTGCCTACCCGGCATCTTTGAATGCTGTGTGCCCTGCAATCCTCTACTGCACATTGGCACATCTGAGCTGGCCGCTTCCGCCTGCTTTCTTCCTACCCTCGGTTTCAAAACCAACGCACCTCGTGCGGCCAGTTTTCACCATAAGCGTATACTGTATCGTGTGCCCTGTCTTCGTACTGAGTCAAAGCCCTGAACATGCCCGAAAGCACTGCTGGAACGAAAAAACTTGGGGCAAGACTGGCGAGGGAGGGAATCGCGAGCGAGAAGGGGACATTTGAAACAGTCTATACGTGGCCTATGGCTCCCAGCGATGCGTGCCTGTGTATGGAGGTTGATTGGCCGCAAAGGGGCGATGTGTGTGGAGCGGGTGGCGGGTGGGAGCCGCTAAACTCGCCTCGAGTAAATAGAGTCTAATCAACTGCGAGGATCGACTGATCAGGCCAGATTCCAAGCCAAAATCGGCCCCATTGTATATACAGTGGGTTTCCTCCCCTATTCGCACCGGTTTCGAGATAAGGCCTCCTGCAGGCCGAATTTCTTGTTCGTCGTGTTACTAGACGCACCTTACATGCTCACAAATTTACAAGAAAATGGTGCTTCTGCAAGTTTTCGGAAAAGTTGTACATCTGGTATATTTCATTGGTACGTATTTCAGACCTAACGTCAGTCCGTTGAACGGGAAATTTCAGGACCAAAGTGGATCAGGGACCCACGATTGAAGGACATCCTCTTTGATTTGGCAGAAGTATAAAATTCGCACGTGCAGATTGAAGCAGCTATGAGGCGGTATGTATGTACTAGTCTTGTCACAATAGCCGGGCTATTAATAACGTGGACGTAAAAAGGATGTACGATCATGCTTTGAAAAGAACGAATCGGTAATTGAAAATTAGTCACGTCCTGAATCATTGTCTTTTTCGAATCCGCGAGTAGGTACTTACACATGACAGCTGTGTGTCCGTCGCACACGTCATCGGTTGACTCACGTCGTTGCCACATTCTGAGCATCCTCGAAACAAAAGCGAATCAATTGCATTACGACTTGTCAACACTATCGCAAGTTTATTGATGTTCAGAAAATTCTTCCGACCAAATTTATGAAAAATTATAATAAAAATGACGAAACGCGCTGCGGGAAATTTCACAGGCAAATAAACGAATCGATGTTCCTGGAGGTAAACCCTTTCGGACATTTAGAATTATACCGAGTTGTCTATGTGGTGACCAAACTACGTGCAGGCATCGCCACGATTCCTTTTTTACAGACGTATATAGTTGCAGTCTCTCCATGCAACGGCGCTTAACGCACTCGAGAGATTTAAATTGACAGGCCGATTGTTGGCTTCTGACTCCCTTGAATTGCGATCGAGCATCACAATTAGCTACACGTGACGACGATCCGCGCGCCTATCCACCTCTGTAGCTTTACGATGCTATTACAGTGAGATACGGTAACTTTGCAAGTTAGTTACTACCTCCGTTTTTTATACGACTGTACAGTTCATGCGTATGAAACACACTCGTTCCACGTATACATCGAGGAGAAGACACGAAACACGTATACGTATGCATACTCTGGAATATTCTCGTTGGGAAATTTTCCTTCATCCTGATATTCTTGCGCGATTAGATCAAAGAGTATATTCGTAGGAACAATGACTTCCAGACGGTGACAAGTGTGAAGAAAAAAACGGTGCCATTTTTTCTTCTCTCACGAGCACGAGTCTAATACCCGGAACGACACTCGCAGAAGCTGAACCGAGATGTATTGTACAGTCGAGTAAAAGGTGCTCGATCAAGGTATGGGCGCTAGAAATACGTTGTAAATTTTTTGATGAACCATCGCGTCTTCACAGTATTACCTGCGATTCTCCACGTTAGAGCCGACACGTATGTAACCGTGTTCAATTGGTTCTGGACCAAATAGAACAATGCCGTAAGTTGTTACTACGAACAGCAGCAACGGAGCTAAGCAACTCGATGAACGAGGTTTAGATAATATTCGTCAAAGAGTCAGGTATTCGAGTCAAAGCGTCCAAAGCAACGAAGTCGGCTAAATTTCTGGTTATGGGAGGCGTAATGGAATGCCAGTAAGAGACGCGGAGAAACGGCAAGAGACGGAGGCGGTAGTCTAGACAAATAGTCCCTCAACGACAATTTGGCTCCCCGCGTCGTCCTCGTCGAAACAAAGTTACACCAATCCGCCTCTTTTTGGGGGATGGATGGGGGGACGGGGGGCAGAAGCTGGAATAATTAAGTGAGGCCGGGGCGCGTGCGAGTGAGCGAGAGAAAAAACTGCAGGGGAGAAAGAGAGGCCGTGGCGTATTGAGCATCGGGTATATATAGCGTTCAACGAGGGGTTCTTTTTCCTTTGGCGTTGCGAAGAAAAAAAAAAATAGAGAAAAAAAAGAAGGAAAAGGAGAGGATAAAGAAAAGAGAAAGCAGACAGTGTGTGAGAGAGAGAGAGAGCGAGAGAGAAATTACACCAATATCTGCCTGCCAGAACAACGGTGCTGCTAGGAGGGTGTAGCGCTAATCTTTCTCGTCGACAGGCATAATTGGAAGACAAACGTAATTATAATGGCGTGCGCGCGCGATACCCTGCACCCGATTTTTTTTCTTCCCTCGACGACCACGAGGGTGCGATGCGAAACCCATAGGCAAAGTTATTTGAAGAACGCGACCCTGACTGATGTTACTCGAGGTCCTATGCCATCCATCAGCATCGGTCCCACAGGCAGACGATTAGTCCGGCCAGTATACACCCGACACCCATAATAACCATCGACACATCACATATGCTTCAACGTTTTTTATCAATCAATTCCCAGCCGCTGCATGTCCCGCTGCTCTTCCTGTCGATAAATTCTTCCTCTCTGTGACACGTTATTGCAACGTTGATGACGATCGTCAGATCGTTCAAATCGAAATTTGCTGATTTTAGAAGAGGGCTTCGGAAGAAAACACTTTTTCACGTTTGGACTTCCATGATGATATTCCTATTCCGTGAGTGTTTCCCCCAGTTCCTCGAACAAGCGAATCTACAATAAAATCCTCGAACTGCTTCGCCAAAATTTAATTTCCTCTTGTGCGAGCAGTACCTACGTTACATTTTGTATGTAAAATTTGACTCATTTCATCAGTGTGGAAGGAAGCTTGAGAAGTTTTGATATAATCAACTTCTAGGTATATACGGTTCCAAGCACACGGTACATTTCTTATTAGAAGAATTCCCACATATGTACAACGAATAAAAGGATTATACAAAGAATAAGAGAGGCGAAAGGGGGTGCGAGCAGAGAGGAAAGGAATAAGGGAATGGGGGATGTCTCGTTGGTGCCCGCACCTAATTTCACAGCAGTATTATAATCGCGATCTAATTTATAAAAGGGGTTCCGCAGAAGCTGAGAGTGGGTTGAATATTTCACAAGTTTATCTGTCGGAGTCCGCCAGAGTGGCGCTATCGGCAAACTTCTTACCCGCGACGCAGGCTTATTATTTTGAAAATACCCCACCGTTGGAAATCGCGTTGCAGCTAGCGTACAAATATATGCAAACTCGCGATCAGATGCTTTTTATTATTTATCACACGTTCCGCAGCTCTCGAGGCTCGAGAGAGGGTGTAAGGCAATAATCACCGACAATAAACGCGAATTGTACCTACTTGATTATTATTATTGTTCCGACTCCTTTCAGACCCTCAAATAACTCGCGTCTCGTTAGTCGGCGGCTCCCCTGCAGCTGGAATTAGCTCTCGGTTGAACGCCGCGAAGCGACGACGCTCGATCCTGCAGGAGATCCACGGAGATCCGGGGGGTGAATGACTGTGACGCAATTTGAAAAATTACAGGAGGCCCGCGGTTCGTCGCCATGCAAGGACCCGTGTATTTTCGCATTCTGCGAAGGACTTGTCGTGAATACGCAACGCTTTTACCGCAGGTATATAACGTATATACATATCCACCCGCTCTTCCCGCCTTCCTCCCCTCCTGCGCCTCACTTGCAGTACCTACCTTGAGGAGCGACCTAGCGGAAGCGATATATCTCCAGGTTTCTCCCCCTCCCATTCTCTCTTCGACAAAATATTCCTCTGGGTGGAATATATTATCATTTACCTCGGTACTAACTAATTTCATTATAAAAAAAAAAAAAAAAAAAAAAAATTAAAAAAAAAAAGTCTCACAATATATCCGAGGTGCGGTGTACGGATATATAATTGTTTCGGGGAATCGGTCGCAGCTGCAGTAGCACCTCTGCAGCACACGTATACATACCTGCTTTCTCGAGTTTACAGGTATATCAGGTATAGGTACAGAGCAGCAATGTTCTCGCAACAAGGCGAATTACGCAAAAGTCGGGGGTGGGGGGTGGGAGGTATGTAGTTTATTGCGAATACGTGGGGTTGCTCCAGGTACGCGAATACGCGTCGCCGGTGTGGGTAGTTAGCGAGCACCGTAAGATAGGGGGCTCGTTATTGTAGGTACGGTGTTCCTAAATTGCCGCCCTAGGCCGGGACATCCTGCAGTCGCAGAGGAGAACCCACCGCCGACCTCGGTGCTCGACTAACTGGTGGACCAATTAACTTTCAATTAGAGAATTGAGATAACTCTTATCGCGTCCACGAGGGCGGATTTTATGGGCCTTTCTTTACCCACTGGGCGACGTTTATGTCCGCGCTGATACATGGCCGCGGCAAGGGTTAGAGATACCGATCGTTATAGACGCGTAAAAGGGATATTATCCGGATGAGGAGGTGAAGGATTGTAATATGCCTCGGGCTCCCAGCGGCCAGACCTTACGCGACTACCGCCGTTATTAATAATCCCATAACAGAAGCCGCGAAATCCCAATTAGAGGTAATTGTGCAGCTGACTAATTCAACTATATGTATACCTACTTGTCTCTCCACTTGTACTCCAGGTCGAGACCTAATTATTGCATAACACGTCAGGCTAAATACAACAATTTTTATAAGCTTAGTACCGCAGGTACGCAAGCAGTTCGTTTCTAACTATACCTATAGGCGGTCCATTTGAGCCGCGATGACGAAAACTGACAGAGATGTCGCGTGCACGAAGACAGTAATAGAAAAGCTTTAAAAAGGTTTAGGCTGTTTAAAATAATGTGCTTGGGATTGTGTCCCTACGTAGGTACGCGTTGCTTTCTTCTTTTTTCTTCTTTCTCTACTTTTATACGAGGGAAGACAATGCCTGGGCGGTGATCGAGTAAACATGGAAGTGCATGGGTACAGGCTGCGGGGCAACAAACACGAGGCATCCATATGTATGATTATGAGGAAGAAGTTATCACCGGCTGCAACAGCACCGACCGACCGACTGCAGGGAAGGCACCTTCGGCCTGGGGACACGGAGGCAGAAACAGAAACCCGCAGGCCGGTTCATATTTGTGCATTACGCTCACGTGCAACGATACAATAAGGATTCCTTGATGGCGGGGGATGCATGCTAAGTGCTGCTAGTCAACGCATGCTGGCTCGGTATCTTGTATAGGTACCTACGGTGTACCTTAAACTCCGTTGAGACCGCGGCGCGATGCGTCCACCTTGTCGAGGGATGCGTTCACCTGCAGCTTCGCCGTCCGGTCGTCGCGTCGTCAGTTTATTCTCAACAGGTTTATCGGTCCCTGCGATTTAAGGGAATCGCCATTAGGCACGGACGTCGTCGGGATACATGGCACCCATGCCCTACCTACCTACGCGTTAGACGATGTCGTACACGGAATAAGAATCGTAACGCCCTGCGATCTACAATTTTTACTGCAACGCGGCTCGGCCCTTGTACAATGGCCGATGCAAGTACCTTTGCATCGGCTATAATGTACGGAGATGCAGTGCTTACCAGGGCTTTGTATAAGACCCGGGGTACCTATCTATCTCGCCGGAGAACCGTTAAATTCCATTTACTTCTTATACTATAATGTACCTATAGGTACCTGCGCCTCGAATGCCTCACCACTAGATTTTCCAATGGCCACGTACACGAATTAGCTTAAAAGATTTGGACCACTGTGCTGCCTGCAGCCAGGTTTTTAGACGTTTTAGACGTTGTTCGGATTACTGCTACCCGTGTCAGTATAACTATACACCTCATACTCTGCATACATACAACTGTTGTACTACACCGAATACGGTACATTTCAGCAAATTAAACGATTCCAGGGTAAAATTCAAACGAGGAATCTTACGTCGTCCGATATCGATCACGCCATAAGTATCGATCTGGACCACTGCGAGAAGAAATCTCCGAGTCAAACGTTGTCAGCAGAGTTTCGGTCACGTGTATATACTATATTTTATATAATATAATAACGTCACCGAGAGAGGTAATCGCGGTCCAGTGGTCAGCTAATCAAGCATAGATGCGAAAAACACCCAAGAAACGGACATCGGTGCCACGCATGGCTTGGCGAGTGTCAGCCGCCCGAAGAGACGTCCTAATACCCGTGGAATCGAACCGTGACACTCGCGTTGCACGGTGTCTTGTATATATATACTTAAAAGAGTTATGTATATATATATATATATATATATATATATATATATATATATATATATATATATATATATATATATATACGTCGTCTCGGCATGGGCACAGCGGTATGCAGAGGGAGCTGACCCGAACAGTTGGCCGGAAAGTTGCGAGAGGTAGTTAACCGGGAAAGAAAAATACATAACGGTCTAACGAAAGCAAATAACTATATACCTGCCGCGAGAAGACGATTTACTCGCGATCGATTCGATCTTATACCGAATTAGGCCTCAATAAACGATATCGGCCGAATACCGTGCTTGGCGATATTACGTGAATGGAAATCACTGGAGAAACGCAGCTATTGGGAAAGTAAGCGCTCGTCGAGGCCCTATAAGCAAGACTCTGTGATACGAATCAACCGAATTTCGAAATAAGGTAAACCACAAGCGAGCTCATGCTGTATAAAGAGCTGTGGATCCGGATTACAGAGCAGACGGTCGGGGCGTGTTCATGCTCTCAAACAATCTCGGGTTTCAACCCCGATGAATTTACCGGTCAGTCAAGGTAGATTTGGTACCGCGTTCTTCTGGGTATCCTGCCCGATGCGAGCGGCAACGTTACACGACTTCACCACGGCGACAAAAAACCCTTGGTTCATTTAGACCCACGACTCGAACCCTGCATGGCCCTACTGCGTACTGGATGCATGGTTGGCTCTTGTGTTTCAAGACTAGCCGTGCCGAGTGTGACGAAGGGATCGACGGCCGCTGGGACCCGCTTCGAATGGCCCTGCAGTTTACGCTATTATAGGTCAGGTCGAACTGGACTGGCAACAGGACTTCTCCAGCCGGATCATTGTTCTCCTCTGACCTTGCCCTGGGATTGAAATACGTCCTCCAGACGGATACGCGGTTCAGAAGACCACGGACGTTCCAACACGCCGCAGATGAAACAAGTGCAGGTTAAATTGCGCCGCCTCGTGACGTCCGGATCTTTGTTCGTTTTCCATTCAGCGCAGAACGCAATTCTGCCACGGTGTCAGGTCCAATCGCGCCAAGGCTGTGCTGCAGGTGGAAAGAGAAATGTTCGAAACACTTCGCGATACCCGTAGGACTGAGATGTAAACCGAAGTTTTCCAAAGAATTTAGTTAAAATAATGTTTTCTTCAAACTCATACTTAATTTTCAAGTTCGGAATTTTTAAAATGTCATCAATATCACGCTGCCACTATCAATTCATCGGACAAATAAATAACTGTACTAAAGTTAACGCACCGATAAGTATGAGTTACTTTCATCTGACCAGGTAGAGGACCTGCTCTAAATCTGGAATTCACAAGACCAAGAGACCTAAATCTCGACAACTCTTCACTTGATTTCTAACTAGTGCCTTCACTTATTGTGGTACGTCGGTATCCGTAATCGTAAGTTGCATCATCTTAACGATCATGACTTTCAAATTATCATGATATTTCATTCCAAAAGAAGATTCCATCGCAGTACTAGAAAAGCCTCTTGTAAAGTGTACCTACATACCTATGATAATCACACTCTCTCACATGAGGTCAATTGTTAAAAGTATTTTTTTTCTACCATGAATCTGAGCAAGCATAATAATCGCAGTACACATTATCACATTGGGCGATGCGAGTACCTCCATATACAAACAGCATACCTAAAGTAGGTATACCTATCGTAGGAACCCAAAATCGCACGACCCGTGTTCTAGGAGCGGCGTATCGCACAGGAGAACTATTAATTTAGCAAGTTTGTGAAAGCACAGGTCTGATAAACCTGCACGGACTAATTCCCAGGCATGGAATAACTTTTGCGCTGGGTCTGATCCGCATTAAGATACGCCGCGTGTTCGTCGTCCCGTCCGTTCGGAACGAGCCAAGCCACCAAGTCAGGGTGGCTTGGTGCAGGATTAGGTTAGGTTGGGGTTAACTCGATGTTAGACTAGGCTACCAGCCACCTCGGGTTGCGTTATGAACGACACACCAACGCCCGATCATACTTGTGCTTTTGTGCTTGCGCGTGCGAGCAACCTTCCACAAACCCATGAAGAGTGGAAAGACGTGAACACCTATCGCTACCCTCTGCATGTGTGTAAGCTCAAGCTCCACCGGAGCATTTAGCATGCTCGACCCAGGGAAGGCACAGTCAGGGGTCGATTCGTACAGCTCCCGCAGTTGTTATCGCGGCAGGGAACCGCTGTAAGCCTCCTCGCTTATACGAACAACTTGTTGATTGTCCCAGTACGGATCGCTGGTGTAGCGACTACCTATTAGACTTTGTCGCAAGTGGAATTTTACACTGATGTCATCGGTCTCACAGCGGAACATAGGTAGATACACACTGCAGTGAGGCACATCACGGAGAGTCAGGATCACTGAAAATAATCTTGCCGTACTTACTTTAAACAATACACGAGCTCATTGGTGATGCAGGTTGAATTTGATCATCGCGATGATTATATTTGTTCAACGTGTCACAGTGAAGCAATAAATTTGATCAACGAACGGATTTTGGGGTTAAAATAATGCACATTGTTCGAAATTTCTACAGTAATCTTCCATGTAACTGGGACTTATGAACCACAATACACGCTACCTTGAATTATTACTGAAGTCAAGGGTGTACCGATTCGTTCATAATTATATATTTCAAGAACTAAGAGTTCTTATACTGGACCGGTTCAGTAATTTCATTAAAAGTTTCTATCAATTTCGCTGCAAGCATTTTTGAAACTTTTACATCTGGCCTTTAAACATTCAGTAGACTATGTGTACTATGGTGTAGACCACAGTATTTAGTGTTTGTTAAGAGGTCCGGTAGGTTGTGACGAGGAAAGGACTGCATTTGGCCGGCAGATCCTGAGTCCGTGACTGATTGTTAAAGTATAAACTGCGCGTAGGTATAATTTAATCGACGCGGCATAATGTCTTTACGATTATTCTTACTACGCGAGTCGCGGTTGTGTAATACAAAACGAATGGCTAGCCAGTGTACGTTATGACGGTGAATCTGGCATGGGGTTGGCGATGAATAACAAAAGGCCCGGGATGACTTTTTCGTATGCACTTAGCGATGATGGACTGCAGTCTCGCTTCTTCCTGGACGGTCTGGCATGGGAAGAGTATGCGGAGCCATATATACCGTTTCATGATGCAACTGTTTAAACTTGGGTTATGTAGTTCCCTTATCATGTATCGATACGTTCGATCGTATATCCGACTCAAGTCGAAGTGCATTTTTGCAGAAATTATTGATACTGGATGAATCGCGATCCTTAAGTATCCGTTTCGCGTGCTGGACGAAGAAACGGAATTTTGGTACACCGGTTCTGCAATCGCTTCGTCAGTCTAGCAGGATCATTATTTATGTAGGCATTGTGAATTCGCATATATTTATTATGCGTAGGGATATTACATATCGTCCAGAAGGACACGGGGGTCAAGTCAAACTGTCTTCACAGTGACTGCCTGGGCTTGGAGTTATTTACGAGCGACTCTCAAGCGATTAACATTTGCATTATAAACGTTTAAGGGAACGAATCTTGAGACATATAATGCTCCGAGAAATTTGAATGCAAAATTTACTCTTGCGGAGCGTGTTTACATATCATATGTACACTGCATTTTCCGGTATAATAACTCAGAGCTCTACGAGTAAATTTGTCACTAAAAATTATGCGATTATCGAGTAATTGTCAATCCCCGTGTACATTACCTACCTATAACGATGAAACGTTATAGTCATTACACCGAGAGTGGTTTAAATGCACGTTACAATTCAGTCAAGTTTTTATTCAACATTCGAAAAAATTAAAAAAAATATTTTATTGTCAGCTCGTGCTTACAGTGAATACTATGGTATTACAGCTAAGCGGGCTAAAGAAATTCTGTACAAAATGCATGACGGAACAGTTTGGGAAAGAATGCTCAGTTGATTCGATAACGTATGTATAGGTATATAGAAACAGAATGCAAAGATATAAGCGAGTATAATTATAAAAAATTGAAATTCTCACAAAATGTATGAATTCACAATTAATACTGGCGACTGTAAGTGTATCCTTAATGTATACGAAAATTCTCAACTTGATATATGAAAAAAAAATTCTCTAGGTACAGTTATAAATCTGCCCACTTTCGAAAAAGAGAAATAAAATCCAATACGAGGATACCTATTCTCTATACTAAATGATATACGATTCACTATATATTCTACAAAAAATCTGACTGTACAGTTCAAAATAAGATAAAACCAAAAAAATAAAAATAAAAATCGAAGCTTCAAAATTAAATTCCCTGTGTCGAAACGATTCTACGGATCGATTTGAAAAACTATTCCTGAGATGCACGTGGGCCCTTGATGGTAAGGATACCTCGAGGCGAAGGACGCGGACCAGCCTCGTGGTCCTGGCGAGAGGTTCGCCGCGAGGGAACTTGTTTACCTCCGTCGTCAAGGAGGAGGTGTTTCCCTCCGTTGCGGTAGCGAAGCGACAGGCCCAATGAGGGCGTGGGAGGCGACGAGCAGCCACGTGGTGCCCCGGCGACCCGGAGGCCGTGGGGCGGTCCGAAAGCTCGAAAGGCGCGAAAAGCTCCGCCCAGAGACCGGCGCGCGCCCTCTCCTCGACTCCTCGACTCCTCTTCGGCGATACTCGCCTCGCGGCACCCGAGGTACAGTCCCGTCCAGTCCTCCCACCCGCATCGTTCGCGGGGGATCGCTACACGCGTTAACGCGACGACGCGAGCCGCGATACCGCGGTTTACACGCTCTCGCAATCAGAGAGAAACGCACCCGGGTATCACCGTTTCCGCCATGCCGGGGGTCGACTAGTTACCTCGAAGCAGAGACACGATCGGGCCCAGGAATTAGCGGTTAGTGCGGGCATTCATCCCCTTCTGTTTGGCGCGTATCCCTTATCCGTAGAGTGCGGTTCGCGGTTTTCTCGATCTGTTCATCGCTCGTCAAAGAGCCGAGACGATGAAGCCAAGGTGCGGGCCAGGGTCCCAGCCGACGTTTCGCGCGGGTGAATTCAGTGTGTGATACAGTCGTAAATCACCCTATAATTAATTGTTGTGCAGGACAAAACGATATAGGTGTTATTCGATGGTGCGGGTACACGTATAATACAGAGATAAGTGAACGGGAATAGAGAAGGACAGGAATTATACTGCTGTGGTGTCGGAGGGTCGCGAAGAGCGAAATTCTACGGTGACGCGTTGAACGGCCGAAGAATGCTGCCGTATCAGGTGGCGGTGGCCGACTATGGGAGCTTCCAGAGGCAGAGTCCGGTCGGCGTTGGCGTCGGCGTCGGGGTCGGTGGGCCCCATCAAGGGGGCGCCGGGGCCCTGAACATCAACCCCGCGTTCACGCACTCCTGGTTCGTACCGGCGGACCTCTGTGTCCCGTACAAACAGAGTCAGGGTCCTCTCCTCGAGCCAGGGCATGTTGTTTATCTTATATTTCACTATTTACATGATACATATTAGGTATACCGTACACTCATTTTTACATATACCTTGACATACACTTTATATTATACACCTGTAGGTACTTGTCACTTATGGTAGTCAGTAGATATCAGCACACACACGAATAATCGTATACACCATTGATACATATGCCTAATAGGGTGGAAAATTGGAAAATTATTTTACAGCTGAAGGAACAATCATAGTTTTATTCGTACCTCTGCAGTATCGGGAATTATTATTATTATTATTATTATTATTATTATTATTATTTTTGTACATCAGATCCGCGATCTAGTCCTTGGTTTTTAGTCACGGAATCCAGCTGCGACTTTATTCAAAATTATAACTGAATATAATATATTATGTATAATTTTATGTAGTTTATACATATAATGCCTCTGTAGAATAATTTTCACCAATAGATATACATTGTATAGATGAACTCGAAAGAAAGAACTGACAAACCAATTGCAATCTTTCTTCCGAAAAGAAATTTCCTTTGAAAAAGTTATTATAAAATTTTGAGACGCCTACCATGACCAAAATTTTTGCAAAGTTGTATCTACGGATAGAAAATATTTGACAATTTAAAATTCTTTATCGGGTGATTCGCTCTTCTTAATAAATTTCTTATAAAAACATGCCGGAAAGAAATGTAACGGAATAAAATTTCTCTATACAATCAATTTCCATACAGACAATTTTCACATAATTAAAAAGTAGAGAATGATGGAACAAAGACTGTCGAGATGAGAGACTTGATTGTGCCAAAAGAGGGAATTAAAACAAACGGCTTCCGCTGTAAGTCACACCCTAGTATGGTGCAGGTACTCGATAACCATGCAGACTTGAATGATCAAACTAGAAATCGATCCAAGTATCCGGTTGTTTTTTGTTTTCATGTCTAGAATGTTGAAAGTTTTAAACTCGGTCTATTCACGATGAACTTTTCAGGTATCGAATTAAAACACAAAATAGTGTATAACACATATTTTTTTTAACAAACATACTGTAACTGTGGCTGCAAGATGTAATAACGGGTCATTTGATGCTTGCTACATAATATGTATAATATGATTTATCCATATATCTGTACCTCGACGAATTTTGAGACTTGACCAGTGTAAAAAACGATCGATATTGCGAAATCGATAATGACTCGTTGACCGAATAAACGGTTAACAATTGTTGGCAAAAATAGCGACCAAAATATTTGTATCGCTATAAATCTTGATTCGATATGATGACTGGCATGTTTGAAAAGATGACTTGCGAATAATCTTAAATTATGGAATACTACTCTGGGTATTCCGCTCGTGCCTTGGCGAACAGGACAGTAAATGATGTCTTCAAGAAATCGCGATTTTCACACATATCAATCACCCCAGACTTATAGTTGGTACCTGTGCCAGATCGGACGATTTCGCCGTCCAGACATCCGAGTCTCGTCCATTGAGCCAAAAGGTTAAATTCTCAGTCCATGTTAGATCTCACTGTCTGTAGTTTGCGATTTAACAGACTTGTTCCCATTGCTAGCCATAATATATGTTGTGCGCGACGAAATTTTCTGTACACCATATCCTGACTATTTTTTTTTTTTTTTTATCGAAGCATTATATCATTCGCATTATGGAGTCTTGTCATTAAATTTTAATGCTTTGTGAAATGACTTTTGAAACTGCGGATAAAAGAAAAGAAGATAAGTTTTGAGTTTCTGTGTACAAGACTAAAATCTCTATGTAAAACGATTTTGACACAATCAATCATACATAAAGAGGGCGTGAATTAACATAATCTGTAAACATACTGCAATGACGGCGTTCAAGTAATTATAGCAACTCATCAATAAATAAAGTGTGCATGCCTCTTTGGTAGGTTCAAAATTTAATTTCACGAATAGAAATCGCGCTCATCGTCATTATTATACAAAAAGAGTTGCTATTTATTGCTATTTGTAAAATGGTTTACGGTGCGACAGATCGATCTGATTGTAATTAGTTTTCATTGAATTTATTGCATTAGCTTTGCAACATTAACCAAAGAATTCTTAATGAAAGAATGAATATTTCCGAAGTACGAATTAATGATGAACCGCATTATGTTATTGCTTGACTATTTCGGAACAAATATATGATATGTTTGACTGTGTTGGGATGGATAGATAATCTATTAAAAAAGACTTCGTTGCAGCATATAGAAAGTCAGAATATTAACCCACTTAAAGTAATGAATATTAAAATCAATCACAAATCGATCGAGATTAATCCCGGATTCACGAATACCTGATTGCTAGAATCGTGGTTGAGTGGATTGCAAAGTACACAATTGTGTTCGGTCACATACACTTCCATATGGTATACATAATATAATTGAGCCGATATAAAACGTCCATGCGAATACGACTCGGCCATTATTCACGGAAAAGTGAAATCTAGTGAAAAACAATCGGTGCATTTTTCACGTTCGAAAGGAATAGGTTACTACTAGGTGGTACAGAAAATTGCACAATATTCCAGGATAAGTGGCCAATTTAACACCCATGTAAAACGACACCGTCTCGCCGAAGAAAATTCTATGTACCTACGTTGCTTAGCTACAACCAGGGTCTGGACATTATTATACCAGTACTTGTCACATTTTTCATTTATTACTTCAAGTTTTTGTACGTTATTGTTTCATACATTCTCCGCTATGTCGAGAATTATTATGGGCGTGTAGGCAGGCTAATTGGCGCACGTGAGGCTGAACGCAATCAGGCATTATTAACTACTTCTCTCCGAACACTGCTTTATATTGATATACGAATGAACTAACGGGGCTTACAATCGCATTCAGGCTGAAAGGTTCCTCCGAGAAAATTCATCAATACAATGTTATACGGACCACTGAACATATTGTAGGTATAAGGCGAGAACAAGTTAATTGTTACAAAGTCGATATTGTTATAAACCGCTGCTTGACTGTTAAAAAATAAATCAAGTAATGAAATAGTCTATTCATCCTGCGAAGGGCGGGTTACGGTGTCTTACAGTCAAATCGAAATCTCTGACGATTGATGCACATTTTCAAAATTTTTACTACACCTGTACTTACATGGCCAGAAAAACTCATTCAGTTGAAGAGAAATTATATTTCACGTGTTTCTGCAGTTGGTCAAGGCTCTAAGTTTTTCTGTTCTGCAACGGTAAAATGTATATAACGTATATATTTTCTATGAAGTCAAAAAGGTAATTTTGAAATCCAGTTAGTATATTAGTCATCCACTTGTTCGGTGCAACATCAAATATTTCTTCTTGTAATCAAATTGAAATTATAACGGCAATTCTCAGGAAAGTTTGATACGCAATTACCATATGCAGGATATGCGTTTGTTCATCCGTACAATGCGTGTGTATGGCCGCATATGTTTCGGATCAAGCGTAGGTGTTGGTACCTTATATACCAGTTAAATAACAAATAACTATAATTGTGGAGGTAAAAAATGGTCTGGATGTGGGTATAGAAGCAGATACCTGGGGTTGCTCCGTATTTGACGGTGATATTGCGGATCGTGGAGGTGGATTCCTTTGAGTATCGATCGACAAAGAACGAGCGTGAAATTTGTTTCTTGAATGATTCAAAGGAGGGTACAGAGTTTCCTATTGCCTAATCCTGATTAACCGATCAAAATCTGAAGGGAAACGCTTTAACGATCGTGTACGGCCCAAGATTATTAAGCCAACATTTTAATAGCAATTGGCTATTTGCTTATTTTGCCTGTTGAATTTTCATGAAGCAAACTCATTTAAAGTATAAATTACACGGCGCGATCTTGCGCCTTGGATCCGAGAGTTTGGAACGAGCACTTAATCAAAGGTGAAGAATCTCATTTGGGGATACTGACAGTTTCAGTTTTCGGGCTCATTGTCAAACAGGTAGCACCTCACGCGGTGTACACCGTTCTTTCGAAATCTAGTTACAAACGTTGCCTAACCACCTGCAATCGTGCCGCGGTTAATTCCCTCGAAACACGCTCATTGTCCTAAAAGGTACGTGTTCGTTACCCTCGATCGGCGAGCATAAAGGACGAGTAAAATCTGCAGATCCTGGTTTCATTGAAATCAGGATTCTACGTTTCCAACAACGCGAATCCGTCGCGCGGTGTGAGTAACATAATCCATGAATTAATTCAGCGGACGATCTTATTCTACTGGAACGATCTGACCGCATCTTGATTCCACCACCACAGAGACATCCGTGACGAATCAAATTCGTTCTGACTTCTGATTGGCTCTCGGCTGCATACTGTTCGCGTATAATATTCTACACGCAGTGATAATTTGTCACTGTCTCGTGGGCCAGACGCCGCAGACCAAATCGCTTAACATCGTACGGAAATGAAGATTATACGGCGAGAATGGGAAAAACTAGTTGGCATGAAATTCAGTTTAAGAAACGTGCGATCATGTCTCAAGCTCCGTAAACAGTGCAATAACATCTCAATAACGCGACCTGGATTGTGCCTAGTTTTGCCTGACACGAGAACAACCGATCGTCAATATAGGAAGCGATTAACTTGTCTCGCGGAAGCGATCGATTCGAGATAAACAAACTCAACGAAATCTCTTCCCTAGTTTTCTAAACCGCGCAACAGTTTCGCACATCTCAGTTTGACGAATCGCAAATTGCGCAAGGAGTCCCGGCAAAGCGATGCTTCTTCGTCCTGCCGCAGCTCCGGTTCCCCCTATAAAAACGCGAATGACCATACCGGCCTGTCCCAGGAGAGTCCTGTCACAGCTCGAGCCGCTGATGGGTCATGGCTATATGGTCATGCTGGGTGAGCAAACGGCACGTGAAGGGTGGTTCGGGGATGAGAAGAGGCATAGGTATATACGGGGTGGTGAGACCTCGACGAAACGAGGACGTCACGGTGCGGCAGTAAACCCCTACGCGATCAGAGGACCGCTGACGGGGCATCCCGGGGAGCCGTCAACACCTCTGGGGGGAAAGGGGGGTGAAAAAGGGGCGAGGGGGTGAGGGTGTCTCTCCGAGGATCCGTTCTCCACTCCTCCACCTACTCTCATCCGTTTCCCTTTTATCACCCCCTGCTTTTACCAGCCATGAGCATTGAACATTGCTTATCACCGCGTGGAACCTGCGGTTACGAATCTGCTGATCTTTGATGCTAAGCAGGCTTGCGGGGTGCGGCAGTTTTATAAGCTGGCATGAATCTGATTGTGAGCGCGTTGCGTTAACCGATCGTCCACTGCTTGACGCTTTAAATTATGAACCTATAACGAAGTTACACTTTGAGGTACGATGATTGGTTTTTTCTGTTACAATTATACTACACACCGATTTTTGATCATCTTTATCTCGGTTTCGTTATTTAACGAACCTGTATTACGTTCCAACTTGCCAATTGTTTTGCGATAAATACTTTTTCGGACTAGTCTATTTAATGGAGACACATCGTTATCGCAGTTGAAACGAAGAATTTTGTGGAATTTGAATGTGTTTAATGATTTTGTTTCGAAACTGCAACAACTGTAGTGAACGGTAAAAGAAATAGCAATAAAAAAAGAGTTCACACATTTGTAAATACTGTTAAACCTGCGATAATCTTTCTCTGATTTCCGATCACAGCTTGACCATCTATGACGTGAAATAATAACTTTTTCCATTTTCAATAACCTGTTTACCAGAAAGCAATGAATTTCTTCGATGCTTGGTTTTACGTAAACAAAAAAAAAAAAAAACAATTTTTGTTTTCTCCTGTTTCTCTTTCCCCAACAAACAAAGTGCGAAGTGGTTATGGATAGTTTGCAACGAATCGAAGAAAATAAATGTAAAAAGTAAATGCGGTTTATAGTTCTTACCGAAGCGCAACGGAGAAAATTTCTGTAATAACGATGAAAACGAGCAGCAGTACTATAAGTAACGTCACACGAACCACTTTGCAAAGCATTCGAGTTGTATTACGGAGCTAAATGACATACGTTTTTCATCTCTATCCCCGACCCTCCTTACAATGAGTCGGTGTCTTTTCGCACCGGAAACGTATTTCGACCACTTGGCTGACATAGGATATGACCCTCAGCGGTGATTTGAACAATTTGTTAGAGGGATGATTCAGATATTGTTTTCGACATGAGATAAGAATTGCTTCCTGGTGTCGATAATCTCGCCTATGATTGGGTATCCATCCGCATTCTGTTACACGTCGTTACGTCTACCTAAGCCGAAGTGTTGCAGCGCTTCGGGATACGTGCTTCGCGTAAGATCAGTGACCGCTGACTTCTCCAAGTTGGGTGAGAGCGCGTCAGCGTCGATAGGTGAGAAAGGGGGAGGCGTTACGGCCTCACGTCCCCGGAAGTCGGGACGCGAGAATGTCCGGAAACGAGCTGCGGGACGTGCGCCCCGCGTCTCCCCCGCGCGTATCGCGACCCCGCCGACGTTGAACGGGCCCAGAAGGGAAGAGGAAGACGCGGCCCCGGGCGGGAAGCGGGAAACGGGAAGCGGGACTCGCGTTTTCCGGGGGCGGTGCAAGCTCCGCGCGGTGGATGAGGATCGGACGGTCACCAAAAGTTCTCAGGCCCGAGTCTGGCCGCTGCAAGGCGGCGGAACATCGGGAGGCCCGGCACGTATACTTTGAGCCGCGTCCCTTATCTCGGCGTCATCGAGAGAGAGTCTCTCTCTCTCCGTCCCTCTCGTCGTACCGTATCGCCAGCTAGGCATTGTGTGTGCCTACCTATACCTACACCTCTACCTTTTATGTGCCTGCTTTTATGCGCGCGCTTTGGTCACTCGCGTGTGATTTACCGTCGGCGGATGCGTCCGGGTGGTTTATGGCTCCTCCTCGTTTCTTGAGGAGAGAAAGAGAGAGAGAGAGAGAGAGAGAGAGAGAGAGAGAAAGAGTGCTTTCAACATCGGTGCACTACAAGGTGCAACGCGCCGCTCCTATGCAACGTCGAGGCCTCCGGAAATAAGCTTCTCTTTGTCCAAATCCTATAAAATAAAGGGAGAAAAAACGCGGGATATTGCGAAAGGCAGCGGCCCTCGTCGATAACCGAGTGCCAAGGGCCGAGAGAAAATTATGTCGAAACTGGAGCCGTAACATTAGGAGCTTTGTACGGTAGCGCCGGGCTACGGCCCCCACGGGACCGGCTCCGGCATTCGGTCCTCCTGCACGTCCCTCCTTCATATCGACTTACGCGTACGGGTCCGAGAGCCCAGAAAAACGAACGGACGCCATTCCCCCAGGTGATCGGGGTGGTGTGCAGGCGGGCAGCGGTGGCGGCAGTGGCGGCGAAGTCGAGCCTCCGCAACCGCCGCCGAAGACGGAGAGAAGTCTTAATTAAATTAGTCCGAGCGGCGATGGTGCGCATTACAATTTTCCATCCCGTCTCCGCTGGAGGAAAAACGGGGGTGAGAATCATGTACCTTCTGAGGGACGGAAGGGAGGGAGGGAGGAAACGGTGGAGAGTGCAGATCAAAAGTTTACCTATAATTTACATTACGATTACACTACGCGGAGAATTTTTTTCTTTGACGGGAAACTTTTTACCGATATCTAATTAGGTAGATATATACCTAAGCGTTTTATGAGGTGTAGCGACGTCTCAATTCCGTCCGGAAGTTGGGCTGAGTCGTTCTGTATCTATGTAACTCGATGAAGTTCGAGGAAAAAAAGTCCGAGAAGGAGAATAAAACAAAGATGAGAGAAAGTAAAACAAAAAGAAGTTAGAAAAAAAAACGTGCTAGGCGCGAAGAAAGGGGGATGGATTTTGTTCGCTTGCTTTGGGATCGGGAACGGGGCTGACGGTAATCTCGTCATAGTCGGCTACTGAATTATTGATGCTTGGCACTCAACGCCCTCGTTTGTCCGTGGCGTTACCAGCACACGGCCAACGACGGCCGCCTCCACCTCCACTTCCACCTCCACCTCCACCCCCGCATCACCTTATACAACACGCGAACGGTATCCCGAAGCTAGAGACGCGGCCGGTCCGCGCCCGGCGGAACGGAAATACGGAGGTATGCGGAGAGGGCGATACGCGTATGTGAAAAGGAAACGGGACCACCTCTCCGGCTGATCCCGAGGGACCCTCGAGCCGCCGCCCAATTTCAACCAATTTTACCGAAAGTTCGGCTTAATTTTATTTTCACGCGTCTGGAGCTGTGCCTACACACGATATAGGAGCTACGCCGGCCGGTCGGCCGTTTCTAAGATCCCAGGGGATGAGACCCCTGGAACAAGAGGAACGCTTGAGGAAAAGAAGGAGCGAAGGACGAACAACCTTTTCGCTTTTATCTTTGCGCAATCAGCACCGGAAGGTCCGAGCTCTAATCACACCCCGGGACGCCGGTCTTCGGATTCGCCCCCTCGAACCCGCGGCGCAATTGCAGCAGCGGTCCACGTCGATGATTTCGCACTGCAGAAGGGGATTTCGGGAAGGGTGGAGTGGGAATGCCCGCTGCGGCTGAAACCGCGTAAAAAGTAAAAAGAAGAAAGAAAAAAAAAAAAAAAACAAAGCACTGCGAGCGACGTATAAATAAATAGAAATGCACCGCACCGAGCTTTTCATCCCTTACATAGTCGGTTCTTCCCTCTCTCTTTTCCACCGCGGTATATGTATGGCACATGTGTGCCCGATCAGCACCGGCCAGCTCGGCTCCGATAACCCGATTAAGGGTCGGCTTTATCCTGCAGGCGCGGCTTTTTAGTATCAACGATTTTCACAGATTTTCACAGCCTACGAGGGGGCGCGCACTGTGCAATTCCCAAGGGTGCTTTTCAATCAGCCACTAACCCGCGCCGTGTGCAGGGGCACCTAGGAATTCACGTCGAAACAACCATACCCAGCGATATAACAGCTACTCGTGCAGGTGGCGCGTATGTCCTCTGGCTAAGTTCCACTTTTAACGTGCTGAATTCCGCTCAGGTTTCGAGGTCTAAGAATCGGTCGTCCGCAGGCGCAGAGTTCGCTCGAAATGATCATGCAAGAGTTTTTCAAACTGTTCCTCTTCCACCATCTTTTGTCCAGGTACATAAACGCTAATTGTTTTGACGCACGCCTGTTATTGCGGTCCTGCATCTGCATACCATCCCTTCCATCTCAAAGTCCTGGGAAATTGGCGTGAAGTAAAAGTTCGCCCGGCAATTGTGCAAAGGCGTGCAAATACCCGGTGGGTGATTCGTGCGTGACCCGGGGCCGTTGTGAGCTACGGTAAAACGGTGTAACAACCGCCGTTTCACGGTTGTAAGTAACGCTTGGAAATATAGAACGAAAGAAGGCTCTTCGGCGGCGGAGCTCGCGCGATGAACTCGATTAAACTCGAGTCTAATTGCCTCTCGGTGAGCTGAGCTACTGCAGCCGGAGGTGAGGACCCGAAGCCTGGTTATTTATCCTTAGAATGGCCTGCAATTATCTCCGGAGATCTCAATTTACGGAAATGAAAAGACCCACCGCTGATGCCGGATCCCGTCAAAGTTTACGGCTCACGGTCCTCCAGGATCCCTGCGTCCAACCCTTCCGCGCCCCTTTTTCCCAACTTCTTTCCCCTTCGAGAACAGCCTTCTCTCTCTCTCTCTCTCACTATCTCTCTCTTTCACTCGGAAGCGAAAGCACCTAGCGTCTGCTGAATCCTTGAAGGGTAAGTAGCGCCGATGATTACCCCGCCGGGACAGTGCGGGACACGAGATTCGCGTTACCAGACGTTTACGCCCCACGAAGAACCCGCGTTGCCACTCAGCCCCGCGCGATTCTTCCACTGCACCAGACCTTCTTCTTCTTCTTCTTCTAGTTCTAATCCCGTTCGAGGCTTTACGACACTTCGCGTCATTTTTCGCCGGTTGAATCGTTGACGGTGTCTCGTCGCAGGATTTCAGAGACCGCAGCAGAGCGGCAACAAACTCGGTGTCGCTTTACAGTCGTTAAGCGTCGTAATAGCAGACCAATAAAAAGGCCATCTTCTTGTTTTTAACCCCTTCGGCTTAAACGGCGCGTTTAATTGTACTACCTCATTTTTTCCCGCGTTAAGAAGAAACCGCCCCTTGGTGGGTCGTTCCGCTGCGACGTGCCCTTTCTCCCCGAAGAAGATGATCGTATTTCGCGCAGCTCCTGAATCTGCGATCGTTCCCAAGAGCCGATAGGTATACAAGCTATAGCTTCGACCACCAGTCGAAGGAATTCGAACCAAGGATTCAAAAATGTCCCCACGATTGATCGTCTGGAGTTTATTTTTGTGCTGCTCATGCAGTGCTCGTGCAGTGAGTTGGTATAACGTATAACCTACCTACAGAGAAGCGTGTCGTGCTGGAATTGGAAAGTTTTTTTCTCCGTCTGCGCAGCGGCAGTGCGTTATTCATCCTCAGTCGAAAGCAACCATTCTTCTGCAACGTGTACTCCAACAGTCCTGGCTCTATTTAACGTAAGCAAATTTGACGGTCGTACCGTATCAATAGATCTTCAAGGTATACCAACGCGTATCCGGTGAAATTTATACCTTTCGAAAACGGCCGCGTACCACAAACGTTAAACGTACCTAGGTAGGTGCTTCGGTATACGTCATGTCAAAACGTTGCGTTCCAACTTTCTCGAATCTATCGTCGCAGCGGAAACGCAGGTTCTACGCATTCGGGATCTATATAATGAACCCTGCAAAGCGTCGCATGGATTCGAAGTCCAATCTCCAACGGAAGTTCGATTTCTTCGTTAGCTGATCAGCTTAAGTACTGCAGCTGTGCGGGATTTTAATTAGTAGCCTGGGTAACCCGCTAATTGATAACTTGAAGGAGTTCCGCAGTTTCGCAGGCCTGCAAGGGCGTGGTCGATGCAACTGCAATGGGTTCACGGCTCGATATTCTCTGAATGCTTGCGTGTTTGGCGATAAGGATTCGCACTCCGATCGCGGTATAATGCATGCGAATTTACTTGCGGATAACCGCGGACGGCCTCCATAACACCATGGACCACACCGCCCACGCAGATTTACGGCGTGACTCCCGCCATCAAACCGTCGGACACGCCCGCCACGCCTCGAACCACCGGACAATGTGTTTATGCAGATTACATCTGCCGACCTGCGCACAGTCATTTTACACGCCATATGCACATCGACGCTCCAACAAACGCAACGAAATCAAAACAGTAGCAGCGCAGACTAGATTGTTGAAATTTATTGAGAAGTTTTCTGCTGTCTCTTCTTTCTTCCCAATTGTTGTAAAATGTTTTAGGCGTATTGACCAAGATATGGGAGTAAGATTTGTGCAGATGGACATTCTTGGACGGAGATTTTATTATCCTCGCATTATCCGTAGGAAATAATTAGTGGCGATCAGCAAAATTCTGATGTATACGATACGTGTATCGTGTTATATGTAGCCGCATCTTTACCACAATGTGTAGTTGTTAAGAACGCAGGTGCGGCCGCTGTCGAGGGAAAAAACTTTACACCGAGGTCGTGATTCTCCATTATACAATTAAGGTCAAACGCTTGAACACTGTTCAGGGAATACAAATTCTATGGGGTATACGGCGGAATATAATAGGTACAGACGTATGGTTTGAAATATCTAATTCCAAATGATTCGTTTTTACATATTTTAAACATAATTATACAATCTGCAGCTACAGCATCTGTCTACGTATACCTACAAAAAGGTTCTGAACATGCGATGACACACAAAAACTCTTATAATTTTGTACACGAAGAGGTGTCTGTGCCCAGAGGTTCGGACAATAGTAATTTGTGTATCAATTATGTAATTAGCAATTCAATTGTTATTCGACATTGTCAATAACGAGCTCATAGTATGATTAAGTGTTGAAGCATATCCAACATCTGTACAAAACATTTTCTGACCATGTGTTTCAATTCAACTGTAACGAAGCCGATTTTTAAACTAATTATGTAAATTAATTTATATTACCTGAGATCCACGAAGCAGTATCAATCTCTTACAATAATCAGGTACATTGTACCTGTGAGAGTATTCTGTTCTGAAATATTGCCAAATATTGTACGATAAATTTTGATCGATGGTTGGACTGATCGCTAAGTGAAATCCAGATGGTGGGTACGATTCATCGTGCATGTGTAGACGTTTGTGAGGGGTGTATTAAAATTTCAACTAGCCTAACAACAATGTTCTTTCGATTCTGCAGCATCCTCGAGCTTCGTAAAGAGAAGAGCAGAGACGCGGCGAGGTCGCGGCGAGGAAAGGAAAACCACGAGTTCTACGAGTTGGCAAAAATGCTTCCGCTCCCAGCGGCCATTACCTCCCAGCTGGACAAGGCGTCCATCATCAGACTCACAATCTCCTACCTCAAACTCCGAGATTTCTCGGGGCACGGGGATCCTCCATGGAGCCGGGACGGTCCGGCGCCGAACAAGTCCATCAAAGGTAAGATAAACTCGATTCCAAACGCGGCCCTTCCGCCTTGTGTACCGCATAAAACTCGGGAAAATTACCACTCCCGTGTCAAAGCGACATCATGTAGGTATGTTCCTACCGCGAGCGGTTCGCCTAGAATTTGAAGCGAACCCCACAGGAGTTGGAGCAATGCGGAGCGGGTCCGTAACAGAATTAGGCCGGGACAAGGGATGAGCGAGCGGTTGAGTGGCGGCCGCAATGATGGAATGGAATAGAAGGATTCCCTTGATTGTCCCCGTCCCCCATGTCCGACTGTCTGCCCGTCAAATCAAACGACTTGGTCTTCTTCTTTCCGCTCTGTGTTCAGTGCGAGCTGAGTACAGCCTTTATTTTTCTCTTCCTCTCTTATCCTGTTTTTCTCAACCCCAGGACGGGGGCGGAGGCACTAAACTAAACCGAGTTATCCCAGCTCCAGCAGTCGCAGAATCGAACGTTATTTATTGTTCGTGTAGTCAGCTCACGGGTCTTGTATTATAGGTCGAGATCTTGCCCTCGCGGAGGGCAATTGGCCAGAATTAAGGAACCCTTTCAGCCGTCGAATACGTTCAGGTTCTGCCTTAACCGTATCCGGTCTGCAATCATCTTCCTGCACCAGCGCAGCCAGCGTGGCTCGAAAGAGAGAAATAGAGGGCGAGACCTGGGGCGGGGGTGGAGGCGGGGGCAGTGAAAAAGTCTATAGGTAGTTCGATTTTACACGCGATTAATGACCCGAGGCTGGGTTCAATTTATCACGTTGGTTAAGATTGGTGTAGGAAGTCGAGCCTTTCAAACCGTTTGATAGACTCAATTATTTTTTAACCATCACGAATTCAATCCTTCTGATCACCGATGCGGCCTCTTAGGTACCCGAAGGAATTGACTCGAGGCTGACAATAAGTGTAGGTATAACTCGCTTTGTTTTACAGCGTATGAAACAACGCAATCGAAGAGTCACCGGGAATGTCGATCGATCGCTTTCAATAATTTATCCATTGAAAAGAATTCGATGCTAATGAAATCCGTGACATTTCATAATGGCTGACGACGCGACGCTCGAGCGACGACAGGTAGATACCTACTATTGTTCCACTCTTAAGTCCCTGACGACGCGCAATATAAGTAATTTGCTTTCGACGAAGCCGCACTCACCGAATGCCTATTATAATTTCACGCATATTGCTCACTTGTTCAATGTAACGCTCATTTCTTGGCATTTGACAACTGCGGCGACGCGGACGCGTCTGACTTTGACAAGTCTTCGTTTTCGCTCCGTTGACTCCGTTCACAGCATCTTTCGAACTCTCGTATCTGCCAGTGATGTAGGCTGATGGATCGCCACCCGGGGTTTGCGGAGGGTTGTTGGTTGTCGCAGGGTTGGATCGGCGCGACGTCACCGACACGATTCGATACAACCTTTAAGCTATGGCGGAAAAACAAACAGAACCGCACAGGCGGGTGGACGGAATGACTGACGTAACTCCGTTAACCGCGATCCACGACGTCAAAAACTGCGTCTCGTCAACTCTGATGCGCTTATCGCCGGACACGTGCCGATCCTAAGCCGAACTGATCGAGATCCGTTATACTCGATCGGCAATTCTGGATCCGGGCTCCGATCTTTGGAATCGAATCACTCGACTTAGTCTCTCGCCTGTAATCGTATTAACTTGGCAGACAGTCAATCGCGGAGAAAGGGACGGGCGTCACGCGTCTCTCGTTCGAGATGCAACATTTGATGCTGCTGTATTGATGATACAGATATTGACTCATGGTGGTTGGTCTGAAAGTCGCGCTTGGTGTCATTAAAGCGACCATAAGCGATGAGCTCGACGACTGCGAGTCGCTTCGCGCTTTCTTATCATTTCTACAAAAACATTATCTTATGGTTTTGGCACAGGATGTGACGAACCGTCATTGCAGACTTCACTCGCGCCACACTTGTACCTACATTTTTATATGGAGTCCAATTTATGGCAGTCAAGCTTACCCGGTGACAGCCATATACGTTAACCTGATCGTTCCATGTGGCGGGAGACAATAGGATTATATACTTGTGAACCATATTACTGACATCTAATTTAGGAAGCCGCATGACTAATAGAGCTCTAAAGCGATCGCCGCAGCTTGTGCCTTATACCTAGATGGGACGGTGAATCGGTAATGCATCCACTCTTCACGATCGCGAGTATCGGAACATGAATGAGTTCATGTGTATTTATGGAATGCTTAATCACGCGATACGACTTTTTAAAAATGACGGCGCATTAAGATCGCAATAGTCTGAGGCTAACTTCAAACTATACTTACGCAATTTAAATTCAATGACTAAGCCAGTGAAAAAAAATCGGTCGAATTTTGTAGTTAAAAATATTAATTATATGTAATATTGGTAAAACAAAACTTTCCAACAAATTCATTCCATTCTGTCAAAACTATCCAATTCTTGTGTACCAGAAAATTTAGAGAGAAGTATTTACTCTTTCGAAAAAAATCAATTTGTAAACAAACTTCTCGTTGGACACAGTGTTTTGTCGTAAGCACCATAATTAATCAAATAATTGTTTCAAAATTGAAAAAAAAATTTCATTGAATAAAATATACTTATAAATACGAAATCTTGATTTCAATTCAGTAAATTTAATGTAATAATACTCGTTTCGTGGTATCATAAAAATATTGAAGTACCTTCTGGTAGATTTGACTGAATTGCTTCACACTGCAGTTTACTAAATCTATTTGGTAGATAAAGATCAGTTACATTTACAAAATCATGAGAGCTACTAATTGATTACCGCCAAAAAATTATAATATAAATTTTACATCCCGAATTCACAAAATCTTTTATCGAAGTGGGGAAATAATCTCTGTACTCTTTAATATTAGGTCAAGTTAGAATTACTAGAACATTGTCACACTTCTTTCTGTAACATATGCTGCAAGCTCTTATGGGTTAGCCCCCAGAGCTAAATATATGAATCTATCTATCTATCTACTCTGTCGAAAATCTTTTTTCACAAGAGATGTAAAGAAGTGAGTATTTATTAGAAGCGACTCCATCACTCCAGGCGTCTGTCTAGTAGAGTCAGCAGAACGAAATCATTCGTGGTCTAATACCATTGGATCAGATGGTCAATTCAGAGTGTAAAAGAAATGTACTAAATCCTGAGCAAAATTCATTGAATATAAATAAGATTTAGACGATGAAACCCGTACAGCTGTGAAGATTCTCCGAGTTTAACACCATGCACGTCTGCGGGGAATTCGATTCCTTGGGTTTTATGCGTATGCTAATTCTTCACGATGCTCGATTGATTTCGAATTGAATTCGGCGTTGTATTTTCTTCCCAGCAGTTCTAGCCAGCCGGCTATCAGCCCACAGTCGGATAGTTGTATAAAATAGAATTCCCCGGCATGAACACACGTCTTTTGGAATTCGCGCAGTTACTCTAGGACCCTCGCACCCCGGAGAAGTCGAGTTCGTGGCGCCGTGAACATCGCTGAAATAGATAGATTCTGTCCCTTGATATTGTATGTAATACATACACCTATACATACGCCTTGTACATGACCATACATAGGAACAGAGCCACATACCTACCCGGCAATACACAATGACGCAACACAGCGCCTGGAGAGGGTAAGAGATTCATAGATACATAGTAATCGAGTATTGTTGCGGACAATCGGCCGACGCGATCGGTCTTCTTCATTTTCTAGCTTCATTTAACAGAAATTGGGTGCGTCACCATGACGGCCAATTCGGCGTTCGAGCATGCGACCTACGACCTGAGAAATATTTTTAATTACTACAGATGCCAATCTTGCGAGCAGGTACGCGAAATTACGCAGCAGACCTCAGCTGCTGCACCATTTTTTCTGCCTCGGCGTCAAGTTGGTATTTTCTCGCTACCTTTCCCGTGCTCGAAAGCAAAGCATGATGAGCCGCAATTTCTTCCCTAGGTGAAGGGGGGACCCTCGTATTTGCGGAGAGTTTTGAGGGGCGTGGCGGTCCGAATGCTTCGCATGATTCTATAATGCGGCATGCGTGTGTGGGCACAACTGCCGTACGTGTAGTCGAGGCCCAACGCCCACGACCGAACCCACATGTAAATCTAATCACAGCATCCCCCGCGAGCCCTTGTACAGCGGTTCGCCTCCGCGCCACCGCCCCCCTGTAACTAAACTAACGAAATCGAGTTAGACGCCTCCAGCCACAACTCGACGTCGAACTAAATCTACTGCATATCTTCTACCCTCGTAGACGCCGCTCCTGAAACCGGATTTCCAAACTTAACGACGCAAATTGGGTTTCGAATTCCGAAATACGCCGCTCTAGAAATTTCCACCGAGGTCTATTTAAATCGCTGTTTTCTATTTCACCGAGGTCGGGCATAAATCGCTACGAGCGACGAGTGTCTTATATTTTGTTTGTACAACACATTCTGCCGAGGGTTTTACAGATAATGCTTATAATTCAATTGTAAGTAATGCATCTTAATGCATGGATCGTGTGATTTCTTCGGATAATTCGAAGTATATCTTAATATCTATAACCCTCTACAGCTTCATCTCTCGAATCGATATATCGAATGAGCAAAAAAGTGACCGCGGTTTGCGAGACAGATCCAAAACATGGCGTGCACACATTAAGCCAGCTCGCATGTATGCCGAAAGGTCCGGAGTGGCCGAGGAGGCATGAACCTAATTGCGGTGCAATTTATATACCACAAGCTTGTTTCCATTAGCACCGGTTCTTACGTTAACTTTCTTGCCTTCCGAAGGACGGAACAAGTGACGGACTGCTCCTGCGTGCGTGACGATTGATCAGGAGCAAATTTCTTGCGGCGATTTTAAGATCGTCGGAGATTCACTTGACCACTGGCGATGGGCCCGTGCCGCAAGGTGATGTTCGGGAACGCGTTATGCCATTACAAGCACTCTCGGCTGCAACAGCAATTTGTGAGTGAGCCACGAGGTGTACAATATCCGCGGTTTGCAGACGGAGACGTGACGGCACGCGTCTACATCTCCTTCGCCTTCGCAGACCTTCGCAGACGTGAACGGATTCCCATTTTCCTCATGTCCCAGCTAATTCACCGATTGCCACTGCACGTACAGTCTTTCGATATGGGAAATTCGATGGCGCCTGCGGTGGAACCTGGTGCACAACCATGCACGCAGAGGGAAGACACGCGGGCGAGAAGTGAAGCGGAGCGAGTCAGCGGGGACCAGAAAACCTCGAAGGGAGTTTAAACCAGTGTTTAACGTAGTTGGAGGCTAGTTAGTGGCGAGGGGTTCTCGGCGAGACCGAGGGTTAAAAAAGCGGTGCTCAGCCGGAGATGAGTTCGAAACAATCGCGACGGTTTCGCCAAGATCCATCGGGGTTTTGCCGTGCTAATTGTGAGCTTGCAAACAGAAGTGAAAGGAAAATTTGAAAACTTGTTTCGCACTACAAGACAGCAAGATTCTATGAGAAATCATGGAGCGAGTTTTTCGTGGTAAAACATCTCGCTGGTTGAGAGCCACTGCCACCCCTCAGCGACTCACCGGCCTAATGAAATACTGGGATTAACTAAACACACCTGACTAATTAAGCAGCGCTTAACTAGATCAGCGTCACCAATACCCTAATCAACGCCTCGTTAGCATCATCCTATTTGCTCTCACGAATGTATACCATGCGGTGATTTTAAATCGAGGCTCTTCTATTGACACAACGATCTGGCAGCTGGAGGTTCATTCTCATACATTCCGTTCCACGAAATTTTTCGTAAATAATCACGATCCATTGCAGGTACCGATATTTGATAATTGCTCCAAATCCCGCGTGTAAGGTATTATAAGGTTCATGGACGATTGAACTCGCTCTCGCGGATTACCAAGCAATTCCGCGATGACTGCACGGTTTCGCTTCTTTTCAATGGAGTGACATAAAAAAAAAAAGAAAAAAAAGAATTGAACAAAACGGACAAAATTTTCGAGGACAACAATTACGGATGAGAAAAAGCTGAGGAACCCTCCGAATCGGAACAGAGTCTGATTTTCTTTGGAGCCACGCGACGTACCTACGTGTTTCGCTCAGATTTTGCAATGATTCCTGTAACACGGTGTTGGGTACAGATCAGTTGATGTAGTCGGAAGGTATTCCTCAGGCCACCGGAATGCAAGCAAGAAGTGGACATTAGGACTCTCTAGGTGTCGCCCGATTACACGGGATGTATACAAAATATGTGTGTGACTCGGCGCTAAGTGGCGTAACAGGGTTTTAATTTAGTCTTTGGCGGTAGAAAAGGTGCGTCTGTATAATACGCACACGTACGCGACTCGTGTCGCTACCGGAGTTTATACCGGCTCATTGTGAGGTCCGTTTGGCTTGCGTTGGATACAGGTATGGAGGAATGGAGCTATGGGGAATTCGAGGTGGCTTGGTTCTCCAAATGCCAAGTGCTGTCCACATACGGAAAAGACGACGGTACCAACTGTGCTGAGGAAATATCGAGCGCTGGCATTCACCGTCTTTCCAATTAACTACGGCCATTATCTCCGCCCTCGCGTGTATTTGTAATATGAGCCGCTGTTCACCAAACCAGGGTCGGAGAGATCGCATAATGAATGGAAGGCGAGTAGGTATTCAGATGAGTAGGTATCCAGGTATCCATAAATAGGCGAAGCCTTGACACGAGTACAAGCATTGGAAGCCTGCCGAAGACGCGACACTTGATGCAAATTCGAGTGTTACGCGCAATAGATTCACACGCGCGTGTCTTGCCTGCGATTAATGCGCTGACGGCGAGTGACGTTCGGCCGAATATATGTACGACCTACGTGAGCCATAGATTTCTGGAAGGGTCCTGTAACCATCCGAGTGAAGTCAGCGCACCCTGAT
Source organism: Diprion similis (assembly GCF_021155765.1). Lineage (NCBI taxonomy): Eukaryota > Metazoa > Arthropoda > Insecta > Hymenoptera > Diprionidae > Diprion > Diprion similis. The sequence continues at coordinate 16,693,129 of NC_060112.1, read as the reverse complement.
AAGCTCACCCAGTAACCGGGCGAATTTGGTCGCGCCCCGCGCGAATATAGACTCACTTAATATAACAGCGGGGTGACAACGCTGCACGAGTTGTTGCACGCGACCTTATGTTCCTGATCGTGGGAGGCTGGATGCGGGAACGTATTAATTCCTATGATCGAGAAAGGCGCGGACACAATGCGCGGTAATCATAGCTTCTGGGCTGTCGGACCTCCCCGTGTCCCGAAGGATGGTTGGGAGCGTAACGCGTGAAATGTGCTAATACGCGCTGCAATAACGGGAGGTGGAATCGTCCCCGGGAAAAATACCCGGGTCATATTCTGCTGTCCGTCCGCGTCAATCCGTCGGATCGAACGACCCGCTTTGAGTGAAATATTATTGGACGTCCCCGCGGGGCAGCTTCTCGCTTCTATATATCCGTTCTCCCGATATGAAGATTAATCGCTCAGGATCATAAAGCCCCGGGTACGGCTGTAGGTGGCGGCTCACACCGAATCTTCTTCGAACCCCCGACGCTGCCTTACGGGGCATCGGAGCACAGAGCCTCCCTGCTCTGAATAAAAATGCTCCCGCAGGAGGGAATCGTGCCGGCGGATTTTCTTGGGGACCGCGACCACCGCGTTTCGCTCTTTTGACACGCCGCCGTTTCCCCGCGCTTCCGCATCCCCGTCGACTTTACACTGGTTTACATTGATGGCCCATCAAACCGGCACTCGAACCACCCTCGACGCGCCGTAGAGCAGACGCAGGGCATATGTGATATCGCGCGGATGGTACTCGAAGGGATGCTTAACTGCCTGAAAGTGGCCCGTTTAAACCGTACTTTTCTACCCCCGACACGCACGCTCGCTTACCGGTTCACACGCAGTTGCTAACAGCAGCAGGCTTGTCGCCTCTTCCTGCCCAAACCCTTTCCATTAAATTTCAATTTGTCATTGCCTCGAGGATGGCGCAGTCTACAAATGCGAAATATCTTGCACTGGCTTTCGTGAACCACTACAATACCGCAAGGACAACATCCTTACAAATTTGCGTTTAAAATGATCCAGAACTACTCCAATCAACGGTCACCAAAGAACACGCGTCGGCGTGAAATTTGAAGAACCCCTATAAAGTATGGAATCGTGAATTTCACACGTGGTTAGATTTACATACGTGATATAGGAATACCCGTGTATACAAGTATCAACTTCTTGGCAGAACCGCTTAGTCGAGGAAGAAGAAGAAGAAGAAGAAGAAGAAGTAGTCTCGGTTTCCAAAGAGAAATGTCTTGGGGCTGCACAAACTGTGCCATATGTTGCGCGAGGAGATAAATAACTGTAAAACATTCGGTCGTATTTCGCGGCTCCTTGCCGGGAGGATCAATTCGCGGGATGCTGGCGGAAGAGGAGGCGAGGAGGAGGGTCTTAGGCCCATAAATCCCCGAGGCGCGGTATCCCGGCGCAAGGCTGCAATATGTGTGACGTCACGATCCGACCCCCCTGCCACTGTTGTAGCATCTAGGTGGTTGCAGCATATGAAGAATATAATGTAATATCACACCCTCCCTCGGGACTGGGATTTAATGAAAAGTAGCCGAATTTGTTGTCTCTCCGCCTCTGCAGCCGTAGCCCCGTAGGTCTGCTTTCTATACTTGCGGGGAAAATTGCGACCGGCCGTGAAATGGAGGTGGTTAGTCGGACTTGGCGTATATAGATATGACATTACGTGACCAGCGATTATTACCGACCTGTTATGGTGTAGCGAATAGCGAGGCACCAGCTTAGCTAACTTTTAACGCCGCGCAAATGCAGCTCTGGCTATGTGCTCTGGTAATTCTATTCATGCACATCGCGTCCGAGTTTACACAGATTTTCGTCCGAGATTAAAAATCATTTCGGGCAATTCTCTGGCGTATTCACTGAAACAATTAGGTACATGTGAATGCTTAATCCCGATTATACGGCGAAAATTCTTTCCTAAGTAACCCGAAACCACTGCATAACTGTCAACATTTAAGACACAAAAGTATAATTTCGCTACATACGAGAAGGAAATCTTGTCAGTTGCAGAATTTATAGACTACGTTAGATCGTTAACTTTGACCAGTGTACTCAGTTCGTATAAGTATAAGCCTGTGAGGTATGGGGTGAGGTCATATTTTTTCTGGACGGAGAAGTAGGTTCCCTAGGATTATGTCAGTGCTTCATTTTGACAAAGTGCGGTATTAAGAAGCGTACCGTATTTTTTCTATACATACATGGACATGTAAAGAATATCGTCGGTATTTGGGCCTTTGAGACATTTTAATGAATCATTGGTGCAGGGACGAGAAATGTTGCATCTGCGGCACTTGCCCCACCAATTGTACCGCTCTGATTTTGTAGACTAGTTAGTAGAGTTGTATTGCACCGACAATGAGAAGTTGAATAAGAATATCTAATAACGATTGTGTGGACGTTGAGAAAACGTGCGAGAACTGTGTTTTTGCTGGAATAACTTCCCGAGATTGTTGAAGCGGTTCTCTTAACTCCCTCATCTCAAGCTGTATTTTATCGGGTGCATCGGGACCCTAATCCAGGGTCTCAGCTGGCGCTGTAAGAAAGGCAACTATGTCGGTCGGTCATTGGTATTTTTCTATTTTCTCAATATAAATATCGCTGAGTTATGGTACGAAGAAGGCACATAAAACACGCCTTACGTATTTATCAAAATATTGTGATAGCTAGTCGCGAGGGAGAGGCGCAGACCGAGACGAAAGACGCTAAGGGAGAATTTATTGCCGTTGCCCGAGAAAACTAACAGTAAAGTACCGGCTGGCCGAGAAAATACCCGAAGAGGAGCAAACGACTCAGGTCGTGCCTCGTGACCTGCGGGGGTCACGGGGTTCAACCGTTATTATGTTTCCGCCGAAAATTGGGTTAACAACGATAGTCGGATAGATTCATCGCTACAGTGTTCAAGATTGATTCCTGATCTTTCCACGAACTCTTGAATCGCCTCCAAGCTGTCAAACTACAAAACGGGTGTATTCAACAAATTAGACTTGTCGTGAGAAAGGAAAATGATAAGTATGTATCAGTATTTGTATATGACACGTGATGGATTGGGATCGTATATTGAAGCGATCCGATCTTCGTCATTTTCCATGATCATTCCAACGATCTCGCACGTGTTTTCAACGTTACATGCGGGACGACCTCCAAGAAGTTCGCGGTATTGTCCACTGGTCAAGGGATGGTCTCGATACAACGGTAGAAATAGGTATGTGCATAGCATACGTAGATGCCTCGATAGGTAACTATATATAGGTATAAGGAATAAGCGTATACGATGGGATTATAGTCGGATTAGCCCTTGTCCAGCAGAAACATCGAGACGAATAAACTTGTTGACCGAGCATGGAAAGCCGGGGGTCAGCGCGTGGCGAAGTCGGTTGTGCGGTGGGTTGGGGTTGGACTTTGAGGATATCCGAGGTGCAGGAGACCTCATCCCGGTGGACTTACCAGATTAAGCAATGCCCGGGCGAGTTTGATCGAGTCTCTAAGTCTTTCATTAAGGGTACCGGCGTGGGGGCGAAACGGCATTATTATTACGGAGCGAAGAACTGCGTCTTGTTTACTAAGCGAGGGTGGAGTTTGCGGCTTCGGGTCCGCCGAAGGAGCTGAAGGGGTTGCCAAATATGTCGGGTCAAGCGGTGATTCATGCTCCTTCGTGAGAATGAGATTCACGAAAAAGTATACATCATGCGCCGTCCGCGTATGTGACAATATTCACATGCGCCATGCTGACTTAGTTTCACGATTCATCAATCACTCATACCTTATACGACCGTTTGGTATATCTGGTTACAGGTGCCAACCGGGTGAGGTCACCTGCAACACTGGCAATGGACATGTTCGAGCAGCACCAGGGTACCCACATCCTTCAGGTGAGTTATTTATTATATTTCTACTATTCTCTGATCGCTGACGATGGTAAGGAGTTTCATTTTTTGAGTGTACAACTTTTTCGAAACGTTGCACGGATCGAAACTCCATCCGTAGACATACTTAAAATACCTCAGTGACACTGTCATCTGAGCGGAGATAGAATAAAAACTCGCCAGCTTGGAACGTATTACTGCATCCCATACGTACAAGTTCTGCGTCCAACAAAAAGTAGCAACTAAATTTATTCGGTTTATTGTATTTCTTGTTTCAGTCGCTTGACGGTTTCGCAATGGCGGTCGCAGCTGATGGAAGGTTTCTGTACATCTCGGAGACAGTCTCCATCTACCTCGGACTTTCCCAGGTGAGTTTCACTGCGTGTCATCCGAACCATCTGAGGCGGTGAATCCACCCACCAACACCCGCAGTGGAAGCTCGTGAGGGATGGGTGTGAAAGGCGCATAACGGAGTACGTGCTACCCCCGGTAGCACATACGTGGGGGTAAAGAGGGAAGGGTAGGGGGTTGAGGGAGAAACGCCAGAGAGAGGTACACATATAGTTCGGAGGAGAGGAAAAGCGGAGGTTGTGTTAGTCGGCGGCCATACTGGTTGCCTGGCTGGCTGGCTGGCTGGCTTGGCTGGTTGGCACCGGAGGAAGAGAGGCCAGAGCGAGCCTTGGGGCGGGGAGGAGGGACGGGAGTGCGAGGGGGAGGAGGGGGGTTGGTCGCATGCCGCTCACGTAGCCTCTGCACGGCGGCGTGTTCGCCATTCCTAATGCCTCGAAGGGTGTGGAAGGGGGGTGAGGGGGTGAGGGGAGTGGGTCGGGGATAGGGGGGCGGAAGGGTGGGTGAGCGAGAGGGAGGGAAGGGGGGTCGGTCGGGGCACTGGCTCCGTTCCTCGCGGCCCGCGGGGCAATCAATAGGGTGTTTCGGAGATTCTGGAAACTGCCAACGTCGCTGTCGCAAACATGGCTGCTGCCCCCCGTGCAGATGCAGAGGACCCCTAACCCCCGGCTAATGCTATCCTGTGGGGCTAGGCAGGTCCCGAGGTCTGGGGGACCCAAGAATAAACGAACGTGGCGTACCTACAACCTACAACGTGTTAACGTGACCCGGCGCGGCGCCCCGACGATTCGCAGACGCCCCAACGTCGATGACCCCTCCTCAGACCTGGCTGACACTAGTGACCTTCGGAAAGGCTTTCGATTGAACATAAAGCGCGACCTGGTTGAACTCGGTGCTGCTGAAGCCACTTGAAAGTGACGTGGATTAACGCGAGGTGCAGCTGGTCAGGGGGTGCACTCGTAATGCTGACGTTGGACGATCCCAGAGTTTTCAGTTCAATGTAACCGATACGTGACTTGAAAGCCGTGTGATTTAATCAGGGGATTTTGCACGAGAGGTGCGTCTCGGTATCGTAGCCCGAATTTCGTTCACCAAGATGACTGTGAACCCGGGTCTGGAAGGTCGAGGTCCATTCAACGTGAAGAAGAGTTGAATTTCACGCATGGCTTCATAGGCACGTTTATCCTTCATCCTTGATCCGGATTGAGTCCTGGTCTTTGGTGGGTCACCAAGCGCAACATGAGCCCAACTCTCACGCGTCCATGATGGTATAGCCGACAGGCGCGTGACCGGTGGAAACCGCGCGTGCACGCGTCACCGTCGACGGTGTGCTCCAGGAATACGATATCAAGTGACACGTAGTCAGCCGAGTGGCTTCTGTACAATCGCGTATAGTTTCTCTTACGGTGGAAGGCCTCGCCCCCCGACCCCTCGCCACCCACCTCGACGACTCATGTGCTCGATCGGGGAATAAAAATAGTTGCATGCAGCGACGATTCGATCACAGCTTCGCGGCACTTAACATGGGTGTGATTTCCGCGGAAAACTCCGTCGCACGCAAGCTACCCGACGCATGCCAGACGCGGATGGCGACGCTTGGCTTACTCGTGACGTAACGTCAGCCATTGTCATGCACCGGTTGCGGTCACCTCAACCGCAGCTTCTACATTTATAGGTATACTCGTGACAAGTTGACTCGATATTTGATTCTTGCAGGTGGAAATGACCGGCTCCTCGGTTTTCGACTACGTTCACCAGCAAGACCATTCGGAAGTCGCCGAACAGCTCGGCTTGGGCCTCGCGTCATCCTCGAGTTCCTCGGGCCCTCATTCCTCCAGCTCTGGTCTCGCCTCTCCGAGCAGCGCTGCATCCGAAGAGCACGGTTCGTCGTCGACAGCCAATCCTGATGGTAGTTATAAACTTCGCCATATTCTCTTTCGCAGAACTCGAGAAAAATTTATGATTTTCTTGATTGGTCAAACTCGATTTGCGATAGGCATTAGCTACACATTGCTGATGTCACGTGAGTAGAGCTATCCAAAGTTGCGACTACCTGAAATGATGATTAGTATAAAAGTAGCGTAGGTCTACTACCCTGTTATTGTTAACTTGGGAGAGTACATTCGCCAGGGTAAAAAAAAATTAGGAACAATCACAGGGAAAGTTTCTGGAAATATTTGCCAAAAATAATTTATTTTCCGTACAATTAAATAACGTACGACGAAGATAGCAAAAAAAAAAGTTTTCACCCTACGCTCACAAATTTTGAATTTTGGATTTGGCAAAGTCGAGAGTATTCTCTGTTCGCCGACCTTGACGGCATTGAGTAGTGGTGGTGGAGGAAAGGCGCTAGTGAGACGCTGAGTTTTGGGCACGTTCGCACTTAAGCGCGTTGCGGAGCGAGCGTGTACCAGTGGAGTGGACGTGTAACCTGGAATCCGTGACCAGACCGACGTGGGGCGAAGGGTGGTCGTCTAAATCGGGTCCCGGGGCGAACGGCCAGGCGATGACGCGGCCAGTGGACGTGCCCTCGGCGTAGCCACGTGGTGGCGCGCTCCGCCGGCGAAGAGGGTTGCACGTCTTATCGCCCCCCGCGGTTCACGGTCGCGGGGGCGAAGTTGTGGCCCGGACGGGTGACGCATACGTATATGCAGCGGCGCCGCCGCGCCGTCCGATTGTTATTCCGCGTCTTCAGCGCGGCCGCACGTACCCACCCGCGCCTGTTAGTGCGGCGTGACCGCAGCCTCCACCACCGCCAGGCGTCCTGGGTCGTACGGTTTGGTTTCCACACGGAAGAAGTGGGTACACGTTGAGCGCTTTGTACTACCCAGATGCGAGGGACGGGGGTTGAATGACGAGGACGTTGCAGCCGCACCGGCAGCCGGAACTTTCACCCCTACCCGACGAATAAAGTCTTGGCAATTTACTATCTTCTTTCTGATTTCAGTATCCTCTGTAATGTCCTTGACGGCCAGCGGTCTCTACAAGGGTTACGACCGAGCATTCTGCGTGCGGATGAAATCCACGCTGACGAAAAGGGGATGCCATTTCAAGTCCTCCGGGTACAGGGTGAGTGTTGGCTTGTCTCTTGCGAAAGTCGGAACGTTATCTTATTAGGTATAGGAAGATCCTTCCGAAGTTGCACCGCCTTAGCACAACCTGTATCATCAATGTTTCGGGCAAACTAATATACGACATTCCAATAATTCTTCCGCGGGGAAATCTTGAAAAGCTCATGTACCGGCGATAAAGTCCGCGCTCCCTTTCTGATATACACAGCTCCTATACCTAAGGTGGAGGTCTAATTGCCGCAATTGGAAGATTGTCCGGAGTAGCCGCGGCTTCCCGCAGTAACGACTCTCGTTAACCAGAATTTATAACTGTGAGGATTCTCGCGGAACACGTGCGCGTTACTGTCTGGCCAAGACCCCGCTGAGCTCTATCTAAAATGAAGATATGGTTGACCAGATACGTGGACGTGCTCTACCGCCGTTGGCTAATAACCCGTTAAAATCAGACCCCGCTAACGGATCTTGCTCACTGTTAATATAAACAAACACGATCCCGCAGTGCAGCGTGGAAAACAAAAAGTGTTTAGGGAACTGTCCGGTATCTACGTTTTTCTCTCTCATTGGTACAGGTGGTGTTGCTGTTGTGCAGACTTAGGCCTCAGTATACGTTCAGCCACTCCAGGAAGTCGGCACCACCGCTGATGGGCATGGTAGGCCTCGCCATTGCCCTACCACCTCCTAGTGTCCACGAGATTCGACTTGAGACTGATATGTTCGTCACTCGCATCAACTTTGACTTCCGGATAGCCCACTGCGAACCAAAGTGAGTGCGATGTTTCGTTTTTTTTCAACAAATTTTTACCATTAAGTACTTACATTGGTAACAGTAGTTTCGTAGTATTTCGATGAGCAACAAACTTGTGAAATAAGATAATCTAATAGAGCTAAGGGCAGATTTATAGATCGTAACGATCATCGATCGCCACAAAATCAAGTTGAATAGTTCTAGCCTGAATCCTTTGCTAAAACCAACCGTATTAAAAACTGGTTTTCGCGTATACTTTCATTTACCATGTTCTAACAAAATTTATTTTGCAAAGTTTTCTTTTTTACATACCTACTGTCTCTCATACTAACGAATACTGCCAGCTCATAGATCCAAGTGGAAAAATTCAGTTAAAATTTTGCACCAAAACTGCAGGGTAGTTAAAAAAAAGTATAACCGTCAAAATACCACGTACGTATACTGAGAAAATGCTAAAATGATGTTACAGGGTATCAGAGCTGCTGGACTATTCGGCGGACGAATTAACGGGAAAGAATTTGTACGCCCTGTGCCACGGAGAAGACGCGAATCGTCTTCGAAAGTCACACGTCGACCGTAAGTATCCTACGGGAATCGGCGCCCCCCCCCCCCCCCGCCCCCGCTCCCTACGCGCCCCGTTTTGTCGCCTGCAACTGTTTCCGCGGTTAGGGAAGTCGGAGAATAAGACCGCGACTCGAGTCTCAGACCTCGCACCCCCTAAACGATATGCTTTCACCGGCGTGGTCGTATATTCCGAAATATTTGATATTGTAAACGTTTTTGTCGTAAAGCCAAGAGCCGCGTGCGCTTCCCGCATTGAGTAGTCACGTGCCGTGCTCCTGCCTGCCTCTCCTCGCGCCTCCCAGACCCGCCTGTATCCAGCCAGGATTAGGTAGTTGGTATGCAGGGGGTGCGACGCGCCGGATGCGGCATCTCCAGCGAGTTGTTACTCCCCCCGCCCTTCGCCCGCCGCCCTTCCAACTCGACTGACAGTCTCCCGGCCACCCCCGACTCTCCCCTCGCCCTTCATCTCTCAACCGAGCTGCGCGTCCGCCTAGCTTACCCGAAGTTTATCGACTCCTCAAATGCCCTTACTCACCTAACACCACTTTGCCCCACACCTCGTATACTTGCCTGGCCTCCTGCACCTCCTATCTGCAGGTGCGCTGAGGGAAACTCGAGCGCACAAAAGTGATACGATATCGCACGGCGCCGGGCTGCTAAACTGGGTCAAAACTCATTCGGCTGCGTTTCAACTTTTCTATAACTTCAATTTCCCAAGACCCTGGTATCGTACTGCGGGCTTATGGTTTGAGGAATTAGATCGGATTATCTTGTAGACATTTTTTTGTACAACTTTGTTTTTCCTTTTTGCTGTTCACAGTGATTCACAAAGGGCAGGTCCTCACTCACTATTATCGGTTAATGAACAAAAGTGGAGGATATACGTGGCTACAGACGTGCGCTACTGTGGTGTGCAACTCGAAGAACGCCGAGGAGCAGAACATCATTTGCGTGAACTACGTGATCAGGTGCGTGTTATTATATAGGCATTTGTACTTTTAGCAAACTTATTGAAACCTCTCTCAGTGATGGAGATGAATATGAATACCGGTATACAACACGTGTCAGAATGTAACAGTGCGCAATTATACGCGCGAAAAAATACAAGTAATGAAAAAAAAGAGAGAGAGAGAGAGAGAGAGAGAAAAGTTTAGAAAAAGTTTTCTCACCGACTTATGCATAATGCATTCTGGCCCGGCAAATAATAGCGCGTCAACCCCGGACCCACGAGGCGACTTTTGCACTCTCAATCAATTATCATCCCGGTATTTCCGATGGCCAGTTTTAACTTGCACCAATTATAACTGTTGAGAGTATATTGTGAACGATTAACGGTTATTCGCGAGGTGAATTTTGATATAATTCCACCTTCGATGCTCCCGGATTTCGCCCTTAGTATTCTTGACACGTTTTAAAGTGTGTGTTCACTTGTATTTACGCGTACGTGTTTACTTCATGAGACTTTATTATCTGCTCGCAGTGGTCGAGAGTACGAAAACCTCATCATGGATTGCTGCCAGCTAGAGGATGGCGTAACTGGCGTGAAGAGGGAAGATGCTGCCGGAAATGACCCTGAGAACGGTTCACCCGACGCTGACAGAGGAGGTGAGTGAACAAAGAAACTATACCGAGCATGACGACAACCTGCGGCATGATTTTACACGCTTGAACATATTGTTGCAAAAAGGGAGACCAGCCATCGAGTCCCTGCGCTGTAGCAGTTTCCAGTTAATCGTGAATCGTCAATTCACCCTGCATGTGAGGCCGCCGCGAGTTTATCAAAACATTGTCAAATCAAAGGGTGTTACAACTTGTCTCAGGACAAGCAATCAATTTTAAATTATATTCGACACCGTTAGGACATGTAGCAGCTTTTGCAGTCCGTTTCTGTAGCGGCAACATGATCCGTCTTTGCCGCTAGAATGATAACCAACTACGCATTCGTTTACCATGGGTAATAGGTCTCCATATTCAGTCACCGTGCGAACTGTATACAGTACATACTTACAATTAGAAATACTTAACATACAGCGGGTCTTAGAGCTTATACTCGCCGCGTGTGTTCGTCACGGTTTAAGGTCCATGAGTACACGTTGCATTGTGGACAAGTCGAAACTCTGAAGTAAAGTTGGCAGAGGCGAGTCACGAGTCATTCACAGAAGAATGAATCTTCTTCGCCCCGTCACAGATATCATCATTAGAACACCGGACTGCGCTCCACTAGTGCTCTGAGAAGCCGATCTTAGCCCAGTTTTTTCAAACGATCCTTCGAAGCGTTTGATTCTTTTAAAGCGATAAGTACACGTCGCGATCACGTGAGGAACTCGGTGCTTCTCGCTGGGTGAAATGAATCGTGGCTTCGAAAAATTCCGTGGCAGACACCGGGCTGTGGGATTCCTCATCAACCGGTGTCTCGTCACGCTGACGAGCCCGAATTTGTCGGACGTGCGCTGGTAATACAAACACCGGTGTTACTCTCATCCTGGTATCGACACACCGCAATAGAGAGCGAAATAGAGAGAGGGCAGAGCTAACGGAGGAGAGAAGAGCTTCCAACATTCCCGGTTGGACACGCTCTCCACGACGGCGTCAGCAGCATCCTCCGCGAAGCGCCGCCGCGCCGCCTCCTTCTATATTACCTTTAAAAGAAAGACTCTCCTCATCCTCATCTCTTCGCGGTATTATATTTTCTACATGTTAAACGAACGACCAGCGGCCTCGCGATGCACGCTTGTAACGAGACAAACAAGCCTCCTCGACGTGCGAGGTGCCTACTTAGATCCGGGTTATAATTACCGTGACAGAGGGTGTCTTTAAGAAATTATGTACCTCACTAGGAGAGAGAGAGGTCAACGACTTCTCTTCTCCTCCCACGATCGTTGGTCTGGATGTTTCGCACGTTGTCTAAAACAGTGCCAATGACGTTCTCCTCTTATCGCCTAACGTCGCAACACCAGCAGCAGAAACTTTCGTTTCATATAATTCCAACGTTATATTATATCTTGCAAAAGTTCATTCAAACTCAAGTTTGGATTTATTTCCACATCATTATTCAAGATTCATTCCAGTATTTTCACCAAGGAAGTTTTCCGGGTTGAATAATCCCGCGCATGCTTTCGCAAACAGAAGTAGTTTCGTTACTTATATTTTTCTTTTACAAGCAACGAACTATATACTCTTCAGTAAAACGTCAGAGAGACTTACATCAAGACTGTAAAAATCTGTAAATTATAATCTATCGTTATTGGAAGTAGGTCGGAGAAAATGACAAGTACATAGTTCGCAACTTTTCATCGAGGTACAATCTCGTTTCAATAGCGTTAGTAATTTTTCTTCATGCAGCCTGTTTATCGATGTCAGAGCTGGGGTTGGCAGCGTGCCGAAACCCCAAAGTAGGTACCCGTAACGACAACGAGAACCACGACCACGACGTTGCCTCTCTCTCTCTCTCATATTACGAAGCCGCGTCGGGCCGCATGGCTGTCGCCTCGAGCCTGCAGCCTGGCCCACAGTCCACTCACGTATTTAATGTTTTCATTTGACTGCACTTGTAATGCACCCCGGCACGGCGAGTTGCCCCGGGCACTATCTTCCTCCGATCCTTGGCCGAGGGTTTACCCTCTTCGCGCTAATATTACTTCCAGCCCTTATTCTTGGTCCCTACTTTCCACCTTTCTCTTTCTCTTTCTCAGTCCTTCCCTCTCCCCACTTCGCCGGTACCGCCGGCCCTTTGACTTTATCAATCAAACATCCTGCAGCAGAAGTTTTACCGGAACCGCTGATCTTCGTGGTTACAAATTATAATCTTAGAATAGAGCTTTTATACTGGGGAAAATTACATAAATAAATAACGTATCTATTTAGTAGAACGCTACATATTTTGTATATTTAATACATTTATCATCTGCGGGTAGAACGAAGCTATACGAGATAATTACGCCAAGCATATCGCCAAGTAGTAAGATGTTTAAATAAGTTCTCCGATTACGGTCTGGTGGTTGGAGTTCTGTATGTGAGGTTGCAACAAGCACAGGACTGTTTGTAATTCCGTTCTTTTTTTATTCTCAGTTTCCGATTACACTAATCATGCGCAATCCTTTTACACACGAACAGTCGATTTCTCTCGATAAATTAACGCCTATAGTCAACACACTTTCTGCATATTCATACATTAATTACCGATCGTTGCACGTGCAGGTGCGATCGCAAAGAATACACGATGCGTTTTGAAAGCTTAATATATAACCCTAGGTCTACGTAGTTTCGAATTTCCAGGCGTATACATATAAATTTCCATCATTGTATCCGTTTAAAAATGATGTTCCCTGAGTTTGAAAACCGTGCGAAGGATATTTAATGAATTTTAGACGAAACCTGTGTCGACTCGGTTAAAAATTGCCATGACGTACGTGGATACACCTAGGCCAAGTATTTGAATATTCTATTCGCTCATTGCCAGTCGGCTCTCAATTATTACGAATATGGTGACACCGATATTGTTATTCTCTTGACCAACAGAAACAGCGACCATCGTACTGTCACGACGAATAAATTAACTCGTACGCAAATGATACTGCACTCGTGTTATAATAATAATAATAACAACAAAAACAACAATAATAATAACAACACCAACAACAACAACACGTATCATCTATCGCGACTTGAAGCATGACTAACGAATGATATAATCATCGCCTCTTTGCGCCAATTCGAGTGAAAATACTTCACGATATTCTACGTGTTTTATAAAGGCGTAAAAAATTTGTTCCAGAAGGGCGCAGCAGCGGAGGGCCAACGAATCAGCAGCCCGATCATCCGCACCGGTCGCCTCAAGAGGACGGCGAGGACGCGCCAGGATCCGAGGGCGAACCGCGGGGTGGAAGGCAGCACGAGCACGCGGCGCAACTGCAGCAGGAGCCGAAGGCGGTTGTGGGTAACGTGAACGCACCGGCGGTGAAACTGCGAGGACACAAGCGGAAAATAGTCCCAGACGAGGAAAGCAGCTCCGGCGAGGAGGAGGACGAGGACGACATAACGGGGAAGGCGGCGGGGACCGGAAGAAGCCATGCCCTGAGTCCGGCGTCCTCGAACCACTCGGTTCCCGGCGGAGATCACGCGCTGCGACCCGGAAGTCCGAAGGCGCGTCGCTCGGACGGAAGTGACAATAACGGGGAGGTGCCGGGGACTTCGGTGAAGGACCTGGAGCAAGCGATGTCGAAGCATTTGCCCGGGGCGCCGCTCGGCAAACCGGAATCACCGGCGCTTCACCAGCCGACGGATTTTAGCACGGACGCGCTGCTCAAACAGCAGCAACAACGCAGCACCATCCAATGGATCGGGGCCCACCACCACCACCTCAGCCACTTGAACCCCCAGCAGTCGGCGACGGCGCCACTTCCGGCCTCGGCTCTTCTCCGGCAGCTCTACGCGAACCGGGAGAGCGTCATCCGCGCTAACGTCCACGGCATCACGTCGACCGGGGCGAGGGCACCTTCGGCAGGGGGCGGATACTACGCCGGGGAGAATCCGCAGAACGGACCCCTGCCGACACCCCCGGGTTCAGAGGGCTCGTCGACCTACGGCGAACACCAGTTTGTTCTCTCTGCTCACAACCAGAAGACCTCCGCGACGTCGAGCGGCGCCGACGCGTTCACCAGTCTGGTTTCCTCCTACTCGGCGGCGGGTGGATACGCCGTGGATTATCACTCGGCGATGACGCCACCCTCGTCGGTTTCGCCACGCGATAAGCATCCTCAGCAGCAGCAGCAGCAGCAGCAGCAGCAACAGCAACAGCAGCAACAGCAGCAGCAAATCCACCCGGGTGGCGTTGTCGGTGGTTACGAAACCTCGGTTTACGCCGATCCGCTACTCAGACATCAGTACGAACCCGCCCAGCCGCTACCCCTGAAGCCCCAGGTATATTCGGCGGCGGTACATCCCAGCGCCCTCGACGCCGCCGCCGTGGCTTACGCCTCCGCAGGACTCGAACAGCCGCAATTTTATCACCATCCGGCCGCCGGAGCTGGATTTCACTTGTATCATCCATCCAATAAGGCGACATCGAGTACCTGGTACAGCTCGGCTTCTTAGTAGCGCTCGACCGACGGAGTGTACTTAAAAAATTTATAGAACAAGGACGAGAAACGTTGTAGAGAAACGAACCCAAAGGCCCCACGTGCATATCAGACCTTCCTCCCGGAAGTAAAAGGAAAGACGAAGGAACAAGAACATAAACTGTTATTTATAACAATCCTCAAGCCGCAGCTAAGGCCTGTAGGTGGAGTATATTCAGCTACTGAAAATCATTTCTTCGTACCAGGGAAGAAACTGTGAGAATTTGTACATCTCGACAGTTGCAATTCGTCCCCGGTATACAGTTCGTCAATTTTTACACTCGATGATAAAGGATACCCAGGTCATATGGTATGACACGGGATCGCTCACGTTAAACACATTTCTGGTACGATATGCGCTGTTTGACGTCTCTTAAAAAGGGGCACCCGTCATCGAAGGATCGTTTATTGAAAATTATACCCCTCCCCACCCTTCTCCCCATTTCATAGTGCTGGACATTCCGTGCCGATATTCGTGCTGGTGCTAAATACTGTATAATTTTTGTTTTCGCCCTCCTCCCCTACCCCTTGTTTTGTTCCAAAATAATTTTCACCAGGTGTGATTGACGACGCGGGCGCCTTCGCTGCAGCAGACGAAGTAAAAATAAATAACGCGTTGAAACCGCACCCCCAATTTAGATATTTATTTAATTGTTAGTTATACTATTTATGTTATTGGATAACGAGATCCAAATTTGTTTTCATCTTCTTTTGTTAGGCAGCTTATCGTGGGTTATTATGAGTTGATGATAATTATTATTGATACAATATGATCGTGGAACCAAAATACCTAATTCTTGTTTTATCATTTATACATATAATAATACAATGTTGTGTACATATATTTGTGTAGTTATATACTTATACATATAGGTACATATATATATACATATACAAGGCATACCCAATTGACGTTATAAAAATATTTAAACAAAAATGAAAGAGAGTCGAGGAAATAAGACGAGAAAAAGAAAAGAAAAAGCAAACGAAGTATGTGAGTATGTATGTAAATCGTTCTACGCTAGAGGCTTGTACAAAATACGTGGTAGCAGTAGAGTGTAGCATGCATTAAACTTAGCGTTTACGCGATGAGGGCCAAACAGCGGATCCAGAAATCTGCGAGCCCCCGCAGCTTCTCAAGTCTTCGATCCCGAGACGCTCCTGTCACCCCGGGGTGTCGATGAAATTTGCCAAGTACTTAAACGAGTGTGGGATCGACTAGTCTGGTGGCCGTTTGGCCCTCCTCCCCCGTTGTACATAAATTATAAATGATTTTAGGGCGTTACGGAGTACCAATCATTCGAGCGCTTATATAAATAGGTATATATATATATATATATATATATATATATATATATAATATATGTATATAGTATATGTATATACATATATATACATATATATAAATATATATCTCGAACGTCAACTGTTACGTAGGTTTACAAATATTTCAACTAAGAGTAAAAAAAGAACCCGTAAGAAACTTATTAATCACAGCCTTGCGACTTTACTAATTGCTGTTCAGTCAAAGACTGTATATACGTACCTACATTGTAAGCTAAGCCCAGTGCAATAATTCTTATACATATACGACGATGTACGAATTCACGCCATATTGTTAGCACGAAGTAACAATGCAGTCTGGAATTCACAAGATCTCTAGGATTGACCACCCCCTCGGTATCGCTAATTATGATCCCCCACGCTCACCGTGTCCAGTCGTGTAATAATAAAGTCCGGCGGTCCAGGGTGCCTGGATCGCGGATGCTGCCAAAGCCCGGACCTGCAGCTGTATAAATATTGTAAGTAAACACTCGTCGCGGTGCTATTGACGTCTCGACGAATTCAATGGTAGTTATTAATACCTATCAGCTGTGTTATGTACGCAGCAGCATCCGACTTGCGATACCTATATGTTTATGAAAGAAAGAAAAAAACAACAAAATATAGGTATACATATAAGTATAAATACATATATTGTAATCCAAAATGCGCCGACGAAGGCATTGCATAATTAAAATATTTCATGGCTAGTTAATACGCCTTACACTGACCCTTACACACCTTATACAGTATACCTACTTTCGTTACTCTGCAGCTATTAATGCAATATCTCATGTAGTATCGTTCTTATTCATTCCACACCTGTGTACACTCAGTTCTACATATAAATCTTATACCAGATGCGTTATCGTATAGGTACAGGTATGACGACGCGTACCTACCTGATCGTGTACGTTTCCGTATTTATGACGCGTGTGAAAATTAATTAAGAGTCGACGCCGAACGCAATCATCGCCCGAGAATCGTGTAATGATGGTATACCTATATTCATTAATTCGTCTGATATAGTTCCAGTTTTTTCTCTGTAAAGTATCTTAGGTATGATTATAAAATTTGTAAAATTTAGTTTATTTTTGTTACCGCGATTATATATTATATACATTATATGTATATAGGTATAATAATGCGCATACATTATTATTAAATATATATTAAAATGCAGCCGTACAAATATATAGTTTTTCGTATTAATATACTGCAGTTTCGTATCTAAGATTAATTTGTTCAGATTTTACACGTTTGTTATAATATTATTATTATTATGATTATTATATCCTCATATATGCTCTGAAACACGAAATCGGTGTATTATGGTGTATCAACCTGCTCTGCAGCTATCAGTCAGCTGGAATATGTCCTCCGATTATTATCGCTAATTGAAGATATGGTTATATGTGTGCAATATTTATTATATCTGGATCGAGGTTTTTATTACCAAATACACACTCTATTTCTCAATCGACTCCACCTTCGACACAATACAAATACCGAGAACACACCGTTGGAAAATTAATTGCCCTCGATAAATAATAGATAATAGTTTCGCATTTCACTGCGTTAATCCACATTCTCGATAGATATAAAAATCGTATTCCCTGCCTTGGGAATGCCCCGGGTGTATTATGCATTCCTAACTGATTGATCAGCTGCACCCCCATCGATTAGCCTTTAGTACAGCCAACATGCATTCCTTCTGTTTAAGGTCATTAGCGATCAAGATAATTCCCCTTCTTCTTACCAATTCAAATGTGCCAGTGTTGAAAATCGTTCCCACCAATATACGCCACGATGTCTAATGTGTGTGTGCATTTTTTTTCTTGTTTTTTTTTTACGTTTTCTCGTCAATTCCATCCAGTGAGAACTGAAATATTTGAAACGTGATTATACAGATATTATGCACAAAAATAACTAAATGATCGCACATCTCGGCGCGGGACACGTTTGTCATTAATCCTCGTTACATCGGTATATAGAATATGTATCATAAACATTAGTAAACTTTTGTGCTATCATTATCGCGTTGTTTTATCTGTAAAGCTGATATTTTACAATGGTAATAGGCCAAAATACTGGATCCTTTTGATGAGATTATAATAAAGATTTCTACATTTCTTACCGCATATAAACACATCCGTTATTTGTTTCGTCATAATTAAATCAATTTTCAATGTTCGATCCGTTTCGTTACACATCGAAATTACGTGACAGTAAATTTATACGAGTGTCGTAAAAATCTATATCGGCACTTATTGATTTTTGACAAAAGAATTCTTTTATGTTAATGTAATGTTCTAAAGAGAAAATATATAATAGATACATGCTAGCTAATGCGTTGAAAATTTTTCTCCGTTTATACTCATGTGCATCACATTTATTCCTCACTTCCCGCAATTTTGCATTCGTAACACTAACCCCGATGATATTTGTCAAAGAATTTTTTCTCAAATTATAAAATGATCAACTGCATTAAAAAAATTTTCAACCAATATGTGATCGACTTATTTTTTTATTGAAAAATCTACACCATTATCTAAAATTTCAAATCAGATTTTACATAACTGGAATAAGAGGGAGTATTTTTTTTCAAAGTAGTGAATTTATAATCATCTGTTACTTTTATTGAGGTAAAGAAATCCGGATCTTTGTAATTTCTTTCACCAAAATTTGTAATCAAGGAATCGTGCGTTTTAACGTGGTTTTCACTCGAAAAACTACGAGTCCCATAACGAAATACAGCGCCATCTTCATTATTAGAAACTCAGCATGGAGTTAGGACGAGAATAAGAAACACTCTACAGCCCTGCCGATACGGCAGAATACAGCAGAAGTCTTGTAAGGACTGGTATGTGCTTAAAAGTGATGCCTGGGAAGTTGGAAGCGTCGCTGCGTCCTAACCTCGTCACGTCAAGATGTCACTGCGTTTTATTCGATATAAAGTATTGCATCAGCCCTCGATATACCCAAAAAAATTACGATAGAACAGAGAAATTCGCATGACTGGGTGCAACTTTAGTCGGCAAATATCTGGCAATAGTTTATTCAAAAAAACCTGGTCAATTGAACATGTGGGTGTTTGGTTATGGTTCGTTAATTTGGAAGGCGGATTTTCCCTACGAGAGAAAATTGGTCGGACACATCAAGGGCTATGTGAGAAGATTTTATCAGAAAAGCACGGACCACCGAGGCACGCCAATCAGGGTGAGTACAAACAGCAGTTGAATTCATCTGTCGCTCCCCGATTGATTCATACTCATGTCTGCTTTCTGCATCTTTCAGCCAGGACGAGTCGTCACCCTTCTGTCGTCGACAAATCCACAGGATGAAGTTTGGGGTCTTGCGTACAAAATCGCCAATGAAAACGTCGACCATGTTGTAAATCACCTGGATTTCAGGGAGAAAGGAGGATACGAGAGAAAGACTGTTCTCTTTTACCCTGCCAGTCCTCCCCAGGCCATTGATCCGTCCTCCTTGAATACTAGTTTCTCCTCCAGCAGTAGTTTGACCAAGAATCCAAAGATCCCAGTCTCTCCCACTCCCTCGGAGGAGACGCCGTTTCAACTCACTATTTATATCGGAGGAGAGGACAACCCGAATTTTGCTGGATCTGAGGACATGGACACAATAGCTAGACATATTTTGGTCGCTCATGGTCCAAGTGGAGCCAATATAGAATATTTGTACAAATTAGCTAATGCAATGAGAACCGTCGCTCCGGGTGTCAATGACCAACACTTGTTTAGTCTTGAAGCTCGGGTGAGGAAATTGGAGGAAGAGAAAGAAACTGAAGTACTATCAACATATCGAGAATCCTGCAACTGTAAAGATTGAAATGAGAAAATTTGTTCAGGTAGAGTATATCTGTGGACAATTTGATGAAGTGTAGCCAACTATTTCGTATTATTATATATAAACTTCATATTGAAGCTCGTATGTATTTATGAGATTTCTAGTTTCATACTTATAATATATCTGGAATCAACTATAATTTCTTTCACTCTTTCTGTTTACATATTCCTTTATAGGTAAATTGATAAAAATTTATGTCTGCAGGACAATAAGAAGTGTGTTATTTCCATTATGTGTAGTAGTGTGAATTGTTCAAAATTAAAATCCGTCACCTGCGATTAAAATTAACGTTGAAATAAATGTAAATTCATGACTTTCATTGCAGTAGATTCTCAAGTAGCTTCGATATCTGCGTTGAAATCTTGAAACGTAACAAAAAAAAAAAAGACTGTACCGATTGTCGCTGGTGGTGGTCAGTTTACTGTTTTGTAAAGCTTTGTTTGCACGCATGATAAGGGGATTGAATTTTGTTATACATATGTTGACGTGTTGAGCAGCATCACAGAGGCAAAGCATGGCAACAACCCGATCGCAACAGAGATACAAGATTCGAAGATTCGAGAGCTCTGTAGTTCATTTCGAATATCGACCGAGTGAATGTCGATGGCACAATGATGCGCTACTTTGCGTTTGACACAACGTCGGACTCGACAATCCATCACGTCAAATGCATCATTCGGAGTATTTCCTACATCTGTGGTGCAGTGCTGTTACAGTACACTACAGTTGATTAAAAATTGTTAAACACGGTTACCTTTATCGTGTTTTGTGTGTGTGGAGTAATACGTATTGAACGGCCCCGCCGATAAAGAAGTCACTGTATCGGTAACACGGCCTCTTTGATATGAACTCAGGCGCACTTACCGGCCGAGCACTGGTTACGGAAGTATACCTAACGATACTATTCCATCCGAATCTCTCTTTCATCCGCTCGCAGCGATCAGTCAATAGCAGAGATCAGTCGAGAGATGATGTCTGACCACCGCTCCCAAGAACTCGGTCCACGAAATTGCGTATCCGCGTGTTGTAATGTAAATAGAGCAGTAGTACGTCATTATCCGAAACGTGCGTGCCGGTTGGTACACAGAATATCGACAGAAGTATCGATTTTAAAATGTGATGTCGGTAACTTATGCTGTTATGACTCGGCCGGTATGGACGGTGTAACACTCTCGTACGAGGAGCATGGTATTGGGACTCCTAAGGCATACTTACGCGAGTGCTGCGACCTGTGGCAGACGGTGAGACTAAATTTTTGAGTGTGGTGTTCGGTAATCGGTGATTAGTGTGAGTGCAAGCCACTGTTTACTGCACGGAATGTCAGCGGTGGTGAATTTGTTTGGTTTATTTAAAGAGGATTGGATAAAATCTTGAATGACTGGGAAGCTCATCATTGCCAGTATCGCTAAAGTGTATTAAAGTGTGACCCCTGCTTTGCACATCATTGACTATAGGTGAGTCTTTGCTATTTCATAATCCTTGATATTTATGGAGCGAGGAAGAACCAGTTTCGCGATGCTATATATGGTCATATCCTGGATTAAAATTGGAGGCCCGCCGTAATGTTCAAGCTATTATCGTAAGCTTTTCTACTCTCGTGCTATTCTCCGCCCGACCGTGTTCAATGCTGTTTCTAGGTTATTCCGCTAACCTAACCTTACTTTTTCTGTAATCTTACACTTCATTTTTATTCACAATTACTTGTGAACTGCAGTTAACGGTTGCCTTTGCAAATAACGAGCTCCACGTTTTAAATAATCTCTCTCGTTAATTGATTATTCAGAGTTTGTGCTTGGTGACTGTCACATCTCAAAATATTGTTCAAGTGGGCCACTGTCACTAAGGTCGCAGTCAATTGACAATATCCATCTATATTCTACTAAAATGAACAAAGGTGTGTCTTTCGAAAGAATTACTATAAATGTGTTCTATGAGCTTATTCTGAAGTTTATAATCCTTCATTATCAAGGTTTGGCACAATTGCTGTAGCTTTTTGTCAATTTCTAATATCATCGAACACCAAATTGGCCACATTATTCGCCTTTTAAATGCAGATGAGATGACGACTTTCATGACATGACCGGTCTGTTTAGTAAAACCACCTGTACTTCTAACATGCGGTAAACCACAAGCTGGATAAACATATCGTCATACCGTGGAGATAAAGCCTTGTATTCGCTCGACATTTCCACACATGTTACTTTGTGAAATTGCAAGCAAATTTGCATCGTAGTTCTTCACCGATATACTAGTAAATTTGTGAAATGCGTGGTTTTTAAAAGTGCGCTATAATGGATTGACTCTAATCGGAGCTCGGACATACCTTCCGAATTGCAAAGTCAAGACATTTATGATTTAACAGGATTGTAATATAAAATTGTTTAATTCATGTAGCGTTAGGTACTGATGGCTGAGAATATTTTTCTGGTTACAGATAATTTTACTTATTGAAACAAGTTTTTATACTGTTATTGAATTTCTATATACTCGAGATGTAAGCAAGTAATTAACAGCATATTGCAATATTGAAAAAGTTATATTCCAAAATGAACAATAATCCGGCACCCTTTCAGTTAAAGCTTTCTTTGAATTTGTTAAAATGCGAAAAAAATGCATCTCATTTTGCGAGCAGGCAACACTGAGTGCACTACTTTTCAAAAAGAGACGTAATGAGTCAATGCGTTGCAGTTGCTGTTATCTTAGTCAATAAAAATTTGTAGTTTCCTGTCTCTATTAAGACAACAACAAGGACAGTATGTTTGTTATCTATACTATACAGTACTGAAAATGCTTGCGTTAACGCAATTACTGGGTTAGGAATGAGTCCAGTTGCGATGCCAACAGTAACGCGTTGTGGGTTGCCTATTTGCGAGTCAACAGGCGTTTTTGATCTATGCTGTCTATGAAAGTTATACGAATTGTTCTCACTTTTATTTTGTACAGTTGTATAGAATTTGGAAGCTAAAGCCGAATTATATCGGATTTATTTTACTCAAAATTTTTCGTGATTTTACTTTTATTCTTATGAGAAACTGGCAGGTTCAATGTGAATTCATGAAAAATTCGAAGTAAAATAACTCCGTAATGGTTCAGACAATTTCTTTAAAATTTTACACGGGTGTTTGAAATAAACGTGAGAACAATTTGTATAGTTTACATTGACCCAGCAGGATTTCGATCTACACGTCGGACGTCCTTAAAAGGGAGTTTAAGGATATGAATTGTCAAATTGTTGCAATGCGTGTAATAAATATTAAATTCAATTCTCAACACTTGAACGCAGCAGTTATGAAGAAGAAATATTGAGTTACTTCAAAAATTGATGTTTCAAGGGACGACGAAAATTTTTTTGTGTTCAAACAAAATTCTCAATTTTTCCAACATCCCTTGAACCTTCATTCCGTGCAGTGGCTACATTTTGTGGTAGTACATATTTTATGTGTTCTTTCGAAACTTCAGCTTCATACTTGACATTGACCTATTGACTTCGTCGGAATACCTAGTTAGATCTGTTATTTGGGACTGTAGGGTGCAGATAAGTTCATCTTCAACTACGCGCAGGAATGCAGTTATCGATTTACCTTTCGTCTGCATCCATACACATTTATATTTATATATATGTACATAAGCCATAAATTTAGCACAAACTGTAAAAATTAGAAGTTTGTGCTACATTTATAGATTTTGCATCTAGACAGGAAATAGTTGCTTTGTATTTATTCGATTTGTGTAGGTTACAAGTTTTAAATACAAGATACTTTGCAATTATGTTACATCGAGTTTTGATTGAATAAAATCGCGGTAAAATTTCCCTTCACATATCGTTTTATCTTATGCGTAATAATATTATCTAGTACATATTGGGGCAGGCCTCGTGCAGAAACATTTTTCTCCAACCCGTGCCTATTCGCCCGTTGACACAAAAAAGTATAATACTTTTAATTATACTAACTAGCTTCTCGTATTTGATTCATTTCAATGCTTGTAGATTATCATGCCAATTTCATAATTTACATCCTTCAGGTACGTCTTACTGCTTTCCGCGAGTATTGGCCATAATGACGCATTCTAATTTACATTAAATGGTTAATACGGAACTGCCATAAATTTAAAATTTGAAGTCCAGTTCGGGTTGTATATGGGTAGTGGGAGACTCGTACGTGACGCAAAAGGCCGGCTGACATGAAAAGAAATTATTAATCTGAATATCCAACTTTTTAATCTAATCAATGTTTGATCAATGCCAAACCATGTTCTGATGGGTAAAAAAATCTCAGTTAACGGAACCGAATACTTAGTTGGAAATATCACAGCAATTTTTCATTCAACTAATAACTTGTAAATCGATTCGGTTAATTTAACGACTTTTTATCTCCGTGCAAAAATCGAATCCTCTTAACCGCGTAGATTTTTATTTGAGACCTTGACATTTTCGATATAAAAATATTTAGTTATTAATAAAAATAATATAGTAGCAACGTTATTAAAAGAGACGTATTTAAGGCCTCGCCGATATCCCAAAGTTCGTCGGCGTACCCGGAAATTCGTCACGTACTAGAATATCGGGAGTTATTGGGGCTTAATCGCTTCTTCTTTGCGACTTTGTAATTTAAAATTACACGGACAACTTTCCGAACACCTTTCATGTATTTCGTGAAGTAATAAGTGTTATACATCGTCGAGTTTACTTTACATTCCTCGGTATGCCATAAGGACTAAGTTTTCATCCCCCAAACGTTAGCCCTAAGGTGTCGTTCTCGCGCCAACTTTTGATCATATCTCATTCTGTTGATTTGTATCGCGTTTCTAGAATATTGAAAAAAAAAAAAAAAATGGAATATGATAATAAAATTTATGCTTCTTGTAATAGCTGAATATTATACCAGTATTTATTATACCTACGAGACAAAAATAGTAGAATTCTGAAACGTGCAAAAATATTCGACCTTCTCATTATATCTACAAGATGTTATAAAACAAGACTTACAATTAATGCATATTTTGTTTTACTTCTCCGGCAAATTATCTGCGCACATGCTTACATGAGCTCATTATTATTATACCTATCTTTAAAGTAGCGTAAACATGAGACACGATATCATGCGGACGAAATGATAATTGATGTACCGTTAAATTGAGTATTAATAACGTTTTTTTATTGAAGTAATTACTCAACGTGCGAATTAGCACCTTGCTCTACCTGGTGTGAAAAGTCAAAGCGTATGATACGTCTTCATATTTTGTTTACTCTTTTTCGTCGACGTTTTATTTTACGTCTCACTTTGAGAGTCGATGAATTTTTCATGACTTTTTTCTTCGAAACCACCGTTGCGAATTATTATCTATTTACAATCGGTTGAAAGTAGCTCGGTCCCAAGTGTAAACACTGAATTATAATTGATGTGAAGGCAAACACCCCGTCTGCAATATCATCGTCCCTCGAACAATATATAACACTTATGACGTTATATACAGTATCGAAAGTAAATGAAGAAATAAAAAATTAAATAAAGTAACAAAACGAGAAAATTTTTTCCGTTACATCTGGCGCCGCTGCTCCTAGGCGACAATGTTCTAACCAATCGGGTCGAGCAGTCGATTGAACTCGATTTTATGATTTGATTTTTTCATATCTGTATAACGAGTTTACCTCCCTTATTTGCAGTTTCATCGCCACGTACAACAGATATTGCAAATTTTTGCCATTCTTGCATTGTTTTATTTTGCAAAATTTTTCTCCGTTGTGACGTCTCTCATTCCAATTTCAACCGGAACCGTATCACATCGGTCTTACGAATCGGACAGGGTAAAAATTGACGTGACATTTTATATTCGCGATCCAAGTTACGATTCGGATCGCTCTATATACTGCGATATGTCACATTTTTACGCGCCCGTCCCTCATTCCTCGATCGGCTCATATTTTTGGCAAAACGGAACGCCGGCCAGGCGATTGAAAGTAAGTGTGTATCTCTACCCTTTTTCGCGTTGCGAAACGCTGACGGGGCTTTTTTCCTTCGTCTTCGCTCGAATTTCCGTCACGTTTCACCCACACGGATTCATGATTTTTTTGTTTTGCTTTTTCTGTTTTATTTTCTTCCTCTGGCGGAGTTTGGAGAATCCCGGAATCAAATGCATCCAAACCACGGTTTCTGGTTTTCTGGTACTCAAATTCATTGCGTGAATATAAAGTTGCGTGATTTTTTCTTCGCATAAATTTTCATGCCATAACTCCTTGTTTTCAAGCAACAGTCAGTATTGATCAACTTATAACTAATTATAGAACCACGAATGGCTCTGGTTTCCGTTATAGATTTAAAAATTTGGGACACTGGTTAGCAAGCCCAATCCTGAAGATTACAAACGTATAGTAGGTGAGTCGTCGTTCAACCCCGCATCCAAATCTGCTGACGTTTTGATCTTGAAGTGCGTACATTTTCCCTCGTCGACGTCGAGTTCTGTAGTAGACGAATCTTCAATTTCATGAATTATGCATTTTTCTCCACCCATCGAGCATGTTTATTGCATCGTCGGTGTGTACAATATTTTTTGGAAAAATGTACACGTATAACTCGTACATGTAGAGTGTAAGTTCGTATGTTGAAGCAGATAAAACCAATAAGTGTGCGGGCTATCAAAACTGATGGCAAGCTCTTCGATATTATGTCCAACTGAGATGCGTCGACGATGGATTTTTCAGCATTTGCACCGGTAAAAGATGTCAATATTGAATAGATTGACACGAGTAGCAAGCAAGAGCTAAACGATCATAACAGTAGTAATTAAAAATTACTGATACTCGATCGGAGCAGCTTAATTAAGAATGAAACATAATCGTGATTGACTCGTCGTCAGTTCGGTAGGTTCGATGAGTTCACAGGTCATACAGCAGGTCTGATAAAAGACGTCGATGCAATTAGATGAACACTATCGATCACGCTGTTCATCCAGACGAATTATCCGACGAATTGAGAAGGAGGGATTCGATGTTTCGATTTCTTGAACTGTCGCGAGTATGATACGTGCTTGCAAGCATCCTGTTGTCATCCTCGCCTCAACGCAAGAGTCTCAATGTGAATGAAAATTCGTGTTAGAGTCCCGCAGATGGATCATTAGAATTATAGAAAATTGGTGGTCTACGAATCGAGGTAACCTGTGAGGCAGTTAAAAAAACGCGGGTCGTTTTTCTGACAGTGGTATCCGTGTCGCGAACTTCTCGATAATGTTATCATTTGTGTACGTGTCGCTTCGTCCGATATTTCTCTTGTAACAATGAACCATTTTCACCCACCTGCCACTGAAGATGAAGTGCAGCATCACTTTACTCTTTCGGTTGCTGATTTGATCAGTGTATCAGTACTTTTTGCTAATTGACATTATGGCCATTAGATGATTGTTTTCAGTATTGTATTAATCTGTTTAATTCTGAAATCGAATTAACTCGAGAATAGCCGAGGAATAGCTCTGTGACACTTGTTAGATTTGACGGTTCGTCTCCGAAATGGACTCGACCGAGTTGGTGAGCTTGCATTTAATGACGGACCGAGTAAAAACTATTGACTCGAATTGGCCCAGTTGACAAAATCAGATCAAATAACATTCTCAGCGAACGAGCACTTGTTAGTATAACATATAGTACGTTTAGTACGTTTAGTTTAAGTATGAAGAAGAATTGAAGTTGAAAATCAAGTACCGTGTGTACCTGTGTAGATTACATCCTGACAATTGCAAAATTGGCAAATTGATTAGTCTCGTACTGTTTACCTGCGAGAGAAACCCCGTATTCAACCTATAGTGCTGTGTTGTGTAGTGTCGTGTCGTCGGGCGATCGAAGTGAGGCAATATCGGCTCAAAGCTGTGCCGGGGGAAGAAAATGGGGAACGTGGAACGTAGGAAAGTACAAAAGTTCCTATATAGTGGATTGAGAACCGGGGTGAATCACCGTCTGAAATGCGAGGAGATGCTGAACCTATAACAGGCATCGGTCGTTGTCCGTCAGTCCGGACATGCGCAAGCGTCGCGACGGCTGGCACGCTGCGTCGACGTCTAACGTACGTCAGTGTTGACTGTTTTCCCTGATCTGACATCCGCAGTCCGCGTGGTTCCTCTCGTCACGCCGCGTTCTGTGAGATTTTCTGTGATTCTGTGCGTGGGGATTAATATTCATCCTTTTTTTTCTGCCAAGTGGCGGGCCTTTCGAAATATACCCGGTTTACTGACCCAGACGACGCTGGCCGGTGTGGACCAATCATCTCTGGGCATGACGAGTACGCGTTAATTTCACCGCGTTAAATGAGTTCACCCTCCGTATTGTGCTCGTGTCCTCCTTTTCCCCCCCTTTTCATTAATCGACCTGCGTGTCTGATCGCCGTTCTCCACTTCCTGCTTTCATTTTCGTCGTGATATGCGGCCTTCTTCAGGATATACGTAGATTTATTCAGAGGGAGAGAAAAAATAACGCAGCAATGAACGCATCTTTGAGCCTAAGTCTTCAAAGATTCCGGAGGTGAGAGTATTGTAATGTTATAGATATATATATATATATATACGCACCTAATGCACCTAGCAATTACTGTTTTTAATTGCACATTGTTACTTTCGCATTTCGTACAAAATGCTGATCAGGGTTTCGAAAATTAGTTGACACTCGATATGCAGATTCTTTCTTTTTGGTTTTTATGTACAAATCGGGGTTCGTAAGGAATTGGGAGAATCGATAAAAAATTTAGTCGAAATATTTCATTCCACATATCTGCTGGGTTTTAAAGATTGTATTTATACACTTCGCCGAAGCTTGGCTGGAATTGAAATAGAAGCGTATAATTAATTAATTTATAAGCAAGTTTTCTAAATAATAACGTCATGGAATTATCGATGTAATCAATCTCCCAATAATGTTTACACATTCAAACTCCTTCTCACATTTTGGCTAAATCGAAAGGTTCTTTTATCGCGTGTTAATCATTACCGTGTCATCAATCGCACGCCACATTTTTGTTGTATATCATACCTTATAAGCAAATTAGTTTACCGTTGTATTAAGGGTAATTTAAAAAAATTTCTCCATAGCGTGTCTGTTCATCTTTTACTCGAGGCTAACCTGCTCGTCTTTCCATCTTGGTAAACAGATCTTAGAATTTATACACCTCGAGAAATAACGGCTTCAGATTTATACGGTGAAGGTTTAAACGCGAATCAGTTAATTGGCGAAAATTTTAGAGAAGCGATGTGCCGATTCGGTTAGAGCTCATCACGCGCAGTCTGAGCGGGTAAATGAATCACAAAGAGGGGTGACATCTGACCGTAATAATATATGATTCATCCATTTATATTGATTCGCTGGTCCAATGCTAGTTAAGTGATTGCTCTCCATCTCTTTCCGTTCTTCAGCCGTGCACGCATATAACCTTCTACTGAAGCGAATTGCAGGCTGACTTGAGTTTTGCATGCTACGTGATGCACTTTCATCTACAGATGCATAAATTGGAAAATATATAACTGCAAGAGAAGGGCTGGGGGTGCAAGACAATAGTTAGGCGGTTCATACGCCGAGGCTTTTAAGAAAATTTCACTTGTACCGACCCCTCGTAATCCCTCGTGCATCTGGAGACGCCATTAGTCTACATTTCACCCCCTTGAAATAACGATCAGGGGTTTCAGATTCGAAGTTCGCCATTGGAAGGAATAATTGATCACCATTATAACACGGTTAGGTAATCGAGTTGTTGATAGGAAATTTGTTGCTCTTTTGAACGTATTAATTTAACGCGAATTAATTCGCACGAAACCGCGTGTATAGTGATGCGGTGTTTTCACGTTTATTGGACAAGGCTCAACGTTCGCTTTTTGAATGCGTATATTTATAGAGAGATATATAATTAATGTCTGGCGTTAATTTATTACGCTTAAATACGACGAAGAAATTCCTCAAACTTCGTGCGTCGAATTGCTAATTTGGTCTGTACGTTATCAGCAAATACAACATTCATCCGGCAACCGTCAAATATGAATTATCGTTGGAGTTGTGTCTTACGGTACCCGTAACGTCGGATTAGAATGTTTCCCACGGTTTTTGCGGTACTTCCGGTGTACATTGATTTTAATTTAACGTGGACAACGTAATAATTGCAGTCCTCTTGATTAGGGATATTAAAACCCGGCTATGCGTTATGTAAATACCATTGATTCCTCGATTTATTGGATTTGTAATTCGTTAGACTTTGAAAAATATTTTCGGCCATAATGCAAGTATGTTTATTCCATAAAATTCCAATATATCGATCGGATTTTCATCTCATTAAGGCTCTCACTTCAATCGCCTCATTCAGCCTTTCATATTTCCGTGGTTTTTTTCACTAGCCGCAATAAAAGACACTCAAACTGTACACTTAAATTGTTCAACTTGAGACCAGTCCGACGATTTCGCACATAGTGCTAAAAATACATTATTATACCCAAGGCTGCGCCGTCATTTATCTGAATGCTGTAAAAATCATTTCTTCAGGCTGCCATCATTTCAGGAAGAGAAATCGAATCATGATAATCGTTTGCAGAAGTAGTTTCCTCTCTCACGAGTTATCCAATGACGCGTGATTCCACATTATTTTCATATGAAACTAGCTGCAAAATAATTCTCATTCTCCTTGTGTCCGATTTTGTCTAGATTCACGGAATAACCGTATGCCAGTTGTCATGATCATTCTGAAAGCGAGCTATAGAGACGAGTGAGGTCACGCTCTAGTTAAAGTACCATCCTGGTCCATATGCGTGTAGCTCGGCACTAGATATGTTACGCATTAAACGCTGAGTGTCAGGCAGAACGACATTCGCGGGCTTTCATGACTATCCTTCACTCCATTCACAAGTGAGTCATAAAACGGCTCTATAAGCTCACGTATAAGGCTCATCCGTTTCTTCGATCGAGCTTAAGCCCACGTGAAGTTTGCTGCAGTCGTTTTTCTTTTAATTGCTGTTAAATTTGCTCGAAATATTTGGATTTTAATTCTTGTCGATTAATTTGAACCCTGGAGACCCCACATAAAAAAAGTTATTGCGTAGAAACGGAAATATGGATTCAAATAACTTGTAAAAAAATCAATATTTTGACCTAAAAATCTACCAAGTCCCTCTCAAGACACAGATATTTGAGTAAGTAACCTAACGTTGAATTTTTCGAAAAAGAATGAATTAGCGATTTTTACGATATTTCATTATTTCGGATGTTTTTTATATGCAATTTACGGTGAAGATACCGTGGGGTCATTTTGACCCCGGTCTGTAGCGTAAGAGTTAAATCTGAATACACATTGCTTTACCCTTTGAATTAACTTTGACAGATTGCATTACACTGCAATTTCAAAAGAGTAGATTAATAGAAGCATGCACGGATTTGTGAATTGAAACCCTATGAAATTACTAACCACGATGTGTCATTGGCCGCGATTTTCTCATATAACCTCATCAACTGCGCCGGTTTTTCCGCCTCTGATCTCTCTTTGAAATGCATAATTTGCCTCTAAAAATACTAGCAATATGATACTGAACGTGAGAATTCTTTCCGAGAGAGATACAGCGGCTTCTTCACCCTTTAATCATTGCGATGACGTACAGACGACTAACGAACTCTGCCAAGAATAAATATCTATCTCATAGTTGAGTTCAGACAGTCGTCGCAGAATACAGAATACGACGTGTGTGTAGACAACTCCTATATGCGTTTAATAAAACTGGACTGAACTGAAGTAACGAAAAACTAAAGCTGACGTGCCGTCGTATTGCGTTTAGAGAGTTAGACGTGTCTTTTATACTCTTTCGTTGCTGTAACTACTTATCAACTTGAATACCAGCCTTCTATCTTATTTTTATCAACTACATTCCACGGGTGGCATGTGAGCCATGAATATTTTCTGTCACTTCAAATCACTCAATTAATTTTTTAAGCTGTACTTATACTCACTGACTCGTTGTTCTTTTTATTTTTGTATAATACAATCGTCGCGTTTAGTTTGCTTTGTGGAATCACAGATTGTCGGTGAGCTTGTATTAAAAAGTCTACACTCGTCAGATTTAAATCTGCGGTAATTGAAATACCGAATGATAAAGAATAAATATGTATATAAATAAAACAACGTACCTCTTGTTTTTTGCTACCGTTCACGAAACTTTTCCTTCTACTAATCGATCATTCATACATTGCTTCAGATGAAAGATACGTTTTACGACTACATCCGCTTAAACGCGTGTCAATTTATTCTCTGCCCGGTCAGTATCTGTTTCATTGTCAGTTAATTAAACACACGTTATATTCAACTATTGACCGTCATACACGCATGGAAAATAAATATCGTTATGCCTAAGCGTTGATCATCTACTCATTACGAGATCACGTGTATAATTGCCTATCCCGTGAAACTTCATTTCAACTCTCAATAATTGACATTCCGCTAGCAGTTACTTTTTCTCTTCATGTTTTTGCACCTTATTGATCAGTTGTCAACTATTCTATTCGCGTTTTTATCTTATCCTCAATTTCCTGATGCATTTATTAAATAATAGTAAATAGTAAAAAAAAAAAATACGCTATTCCATAACATATTATAAAATTGATTTTGTTCTACTCTATAATTACTATCCTATTAAAACCTCCGTCAGCTGATGTCCTCGACTTGATTATTCATTACAAGTCCAGAGAATACGTCATATCATGAACGCGTATAGGTATCTTATGTATACCGATCTATACATAGATTCAATTCTTTGATTTTTTTAAGTTGAAAACTCCCCCAAGGATGGAAAAGTTTTTTCGTCCAGTTACCAAGTTCGATGTGATGATAGAAGTGGTGTAGAATATATGTATGTATATATATGTATGTATATTCAGCGTAGAAAAAGTCCGCGTGATTTACTCAGTTAATTGATCGCGGTCAAACCACTGTGGAATCCAAGGAATTTTGAAATTCTCTACAAAAATTAATCCCAAATCATTTAGCAATCAGTAATATCCCTTTAAATTGTGTACATAAATACTGTAAATCGCAAGCTTTAGATCCAAAGCTGAAATAGGATTTAATCATTTTCTGTAACCGTAATCCCAAAACATGATGATCACGTTGCACATACGGATATTATTTTGAGGACTGATTTAATTAGCAGCTTGTACCTAATGCAAGCAATATCCTACCTCGTCTTGAGTTTCGCGGTTATATGTATGTAAATGGGTTGGTCATTTTGTTACTCTACTTTATACTCTCGTTGCGAAGGAGTAACAACTCGTAAGTTTGAAACCCCGTAAGTGCAGGCGTTTTTCACCAGCGGTGGTTTGTAATTACATAGCTTGTGTATACCTACTCACCCATAACCCGCGTAGCAGGTGTAAAACCGCAAAAGATGAAGAAAAAAAAAAACAAAAAAAAAATGGATTACAGGAGCAAGTATGAGCCGATGTGCGTGCGCGATGTTGTCAGAGGACCGGATAATTCATTTGTGCTTGTTTCATTTTTATGATTTTTATTTTTCTTATTCGACACTCATTTTTCCGTCGCCACATCGCTCGCCCTCAAAACTGACAAAAACCTTCACGCTTGTACACCTCTGGTAAGAGTTTCACACTTGTTGTTGTCCGGCGTTGTATTTTAAGCATTGAAGAAGTCATCCATCTCCCACTCAACGTTATGTGCGCCAGATGCTACACGTGAGTTTTACCGAAGGGGAAAATACTTTATCCGAAATTCTGTGCACGCTTACGATTTCACCCTTGTATCCATATCAGATCTGCAATTCTGTTATACCTATCGACGTAGGTATTGCAGATGTATCTCGAAAATTGTTTAAGCATCTCAAAGTTCGTTATAATGTTGCCTTGAGATGAGTTGAGGGGAGACTTTGGCGGAAATTCGTATTATTCTTGTTTTCATATTCTTATTTTCTGTCTTTTTAATAGCAGTTCAAGTTCAACCAAACATTCTATTCGATCAAAGTTTCGATGCAGTTTTTCTTCAATCATTCTTTTCGCTCGTACGAGAATAACGATAAAAACCACCGATGTCTTCTCAAAATGAAAACGGGCTTGTTAGACTACCCAAGGAAATTCTATTTCATGACGAAATTCTGTTACAGAATAACACGGTCCTAAAAAAACATTCGAATGATTTTATTGTTACTTATCAAATACCTGGTTAAATAAACCCATTTTCACCCTACACCTGCACCTATTTATTTGGGATCAAGATGAAATAATAATGCGGAAATCTTGTTTCATTCAACTGTTATTTTGACCCTTAATCAGTATTTGGTAATTGACAATATCATCATTCCGTTGCTTTTCCAGCATCCTGATTTCATATCGAGAATAGTGACGTGAGTTTTGACACTTTGCACCTGGGCTATAAGGTCAGAATTAACCAATCGAATCAAGTTATTCAGTGAGTGAACATATGAGCATACCCTCTAAGTTTGAACCAGTGAAAATTCACTGGTTCCCAGTTACAAGTAAACCACTGTAAAAAACTAGCGCTTATACACTGACGATTCAGTGACTTTTCACTGATATTACACTGATTTCCACTGTACGTACACTGATTTTTCCCAGTGGTATACTTATAACTGATTCACATTTAGAGAGTACATCGAGTTCTTTGAAATTATCATTGGATGTACCTAACACGGAGTTTGTATTATGAAAGCGAATTTTTCATCACGAATTGTTTTCAGAGTTTGAGGTTCAATGCAATAATTCAAGCGAGTTTCAAATATTTTTCGGAACATTCACAATCCGGAAAATTACTCGAGAAATCCGCGCTGCTCCGACATTGCTAACAAGTTGATGTGATAATAATAATTGTACTTTGGCTGTTCCATCTTCTTTTATTATAACAGCTTGGGTTCGTTTCTCCGCTTTTATTGCCAATCAGCGTCTGTTCGCGAGATGTCTTTTGTCTCGTATAACGTAAAGTTGAAGCTGTAGAATATTTTTCTTAAACAGATTGGTATTGTTTCAATTAACCACTTCTATCCATCTCTATACAGGTATATTCAAAGACTTAGCTTTGCTATTTCATGCAGTTCTGAATCGTCCATCCCGTCTTCCGTTAAATGAGTGTGCTACTTTTGCAATGCGAGAATCAGCTCTGTTTCAGGTAAAAGAGATTAAAAACTTTTTGCGGTTTGTGTATGCGTGAGATGAAACCTTTGCTTCTGTTCCGGAGGCGAAAACGATGAGAACCAAACACAGAGAAAAAAGAGAGTAGAAGAAGGGAAAGGAGAAAAAGATATTGGAACCCACGAAGAACTAAGAAGCCTGAGGCCGTCGAGAAAAGGGGATTCGTCGGGCGTAAAATATATTGACTCCTTCGGAAGTTCGGTCGACCGATGAGTTTCTCTGCTTCTCGGCGAATTGATTTGGCAAAGGTACGCCGAGCAGTCAGAGTATCTCGGGTGGTTTCTGTTTGTATTGGGAAAACTCGCCGTGAACGGATTCGATGGTGTTCTTTGCTTTTTTAAATTAAAAAATATTACATATACAAAATATTGACTTCTTACTTCTAATTTGTCATTTTGTTAAACGAACTAAATAACTCGATCGATGTTCGAACTTCTATTCTGAAGCTAATATATTTGCGTCAATATCTCATTTCTCAATCAATTTTCATTGATCATATTGTTTTATCGATATACGCATAATAGTTGTCCACCAACAAGTTTCACATACGAAGGCATGGCATCGACAAGCCGTATACACCTAGATCGCAGTTAAATTATGTCTAATATCCTTTATTGATACATTTGATTTTCCCGCAGGTGTTTCGTACAAATTTATTCTTTTATTAATTATTTTATCGAACGTATTACATAAATGTATATAGCAAAAAATTCATACACATTATATTTAATAATAATAGATCAAATAAATACATCATATGCATATGTATGTTCGTATTATACATACGATCAAATTTATATCTAACGTACAATACCCCTTTATACCATCTATGTCTATACCTACATAGATAAATACTTACATCTAATGTGTAAACGTGGAACCTAATTATCGTTAGATGCACTGTCAGTCGGAGCATTTCATTGTCAATGCCGTGCAAACCGATCCCATCTGACTGAATCCCGAATCTCAAATCGATTATATCAAACGATGTCAAATCTGTTGTAAAAATAATTTTGAAATAGTAACAATTTGTTCGATTTGCTAGAAAACAGCGCGGATCAAGAGAAGCAAGAACCGCGATTATTAGGAATGATTGCGTGGGGATAGAGGACTCATCAGCGAGGAATTTCGCGCTACACGACTAATTTGCTCCGACAATATCGCGAAATCTTACTTTTTTTTAGTCACTTCTAATATAACAGTAACGTTTGTCATTATGGTGGATTCTATTTCCAATCAGTCTTACGTGTTCACTGTGTGCTATACAAAATTATTACGGACATTTGCTTTCCATGAAAGATCGAATAGCTTCGATCAGTATATAAATCAATTTTTTTCTCTCAATCCGGAAAAATCTTGTAACCGTAAAATTATATACTTTCCATATACAGCACTGAGTGTTTGTAGTATACACGCACATGCACTTATACTTTTATCATATTTTTTGTTTTGTGCTTTTCGAATACGTGTATACAGAAATTTCACAATGAAATTATGCACAAACTTAGAGTCAATTAACAAATTAAACATACGCGTCATATCATCCAACAACACCACGCGTGATAAAGGCAATTACACACCGATTGCTTCGAAGCGGTTGTTATTCAGGCTCTTCGCATCCGTCACTGATGATTCGGGTTGTTCTGGAATGTAACCGATATCCCTTGGTTAACCTAAATTGATTCAATTCGAGCTGGGCTTCGCAAAAGTAGGTATCAAGCCATCGACGAGTTGAGACGCGAGAACCTTCTCAAAATTTCGCAAGCGACGCTTCTAAGAAGTTCAACTGCCGTCTGAATTTATCAAACGCGTATCAGGATCATGCCGAGATCTCGCAGATCATTTTTACGACGAGGAATCGTCTACGAAGGATCTTATCAAACGTTTGAAACATGCTTGAACGAAATACACTTTGGGTGAGAACATAAATTGACCCTTTCGCAATTCATACGTATATAGGTATAACTGAACCACCTTTCAGGTCTTTGGTTGTGCAGCGATACCTTAAATTTTATTTTCATTATTTGAACACCTTTTGTAGCCAATTTCCGCAGAATTTTTTGACGGTCGTTAAAATGACAGTTTGATCAAGTTGAAGTTTATTTTCCGAGTAGAAAGAATCACAGTTTGGGTTATCTATCCTCGGGTTGATACTGCATATCCTTTGTTATCCCTTCGCGAAGAGATCCGTTCTCGACGTTATCTTTTTGATGGCGGGTAAAATCCTTATAGAACTATACTGGCCGTAACCCAGTGAGATTTTAAGGTCGTTTGAATCTTCCCCTTTGCTGTCTTCTTCGGCTTGCTGGTGAACAATCCGGACGGTTTTCAAGAGAGAGAAAATAAAGGTAGTCACACCAATCACCCCCAAAATACTGATAACCACCGTCTGCACGACGGGGATGATCTGAAGTCCCAGTCTCAGTAGCAGGATCAAATCGCTCGGCAGTTCGGGAATGAACTGAAATACGGTAATTGACAAATTCTAATCGTCACTGTAGTGGAAAAAAGGCAAGAAATGAAAGGCACTCCATCAATCCTATCCGTTGGCGACAGCCATTGCCGTGTTTGTATATCAAACGACGCTACGCGTCGGACTTGTTCAGAATGTTCAACCGATCGCATTCCTTGCAAAATTTGTCACGGACAATCGGTATAAAGTCTTTATTCACACTGTAAAAAATTTCATATCAAAATTGAACGGTGTGGACTTATATTTAGTACCAGATAGTGTTTCATGGACACCAGTGGTGTCCGAAAGACAGCAAATTGTATTGCTGTCTCTCTCTCTCTTTCTCTCTCTCTATAATATATATATAAGTCCATGCCAGAATATTTTTTACAATGCACCCTCGTTAAATTTGGAAGTGAATTTTTTTTTTTTTTTTTTGCTGCAGAAAAAACGTGACTCAAATGCTGCTGCGAATATTGATTATTTGTCTGTGCCCGAAATATAGTGAAGCTTACCAAATCCGTCCAGATCAGCGGTATCGTCAGGTCGTTGAAAGGTTTAATCCTTTCACTCCACTGGACGTTTTCCATGACCAGATTAGTTTGCATTCTCGAGTTGACGTGCAAAGGTATTCCGACCTCCTGTGAGAAGTAAACGAAAAAAAATTTTTTTAAATACGGAAATAGAGAAACGAAGCTGACATTATTCAAAACTTTTGTCGGACTATCGCGCTGCAAAGTTGTGAACTCTTTCAAAGTTCACTGTATAAATATACATGCACGTCGCAGATACGAATACAGTGGTGCAGAATTCTGAACCGTCGGCACAAGATAAATGCGACGAGTCTTTGACTCGGGTCTACGTACCGGCTGAAGGATGATTTTGGTGTCATGTCTCTCTTCATCTGGCCTCAGACCGTCGACGGCCTCGAGCAGGCTTGGATCAGCCTTGTAGAAATGTGGCATTGACATTGTAACTGGCACATCTACAACGATCCGACAAACAACCAATTAAAATTACTTGATGCGATGTTGTAATTTTTACCGTTTCATTGAGTCGGTATAATCGATCTGCCTTTAAGGAGACATTATTTATTTCATCACTTTTTTTTATGAATCAGGAAACTGGTAATATTTTAGAGATAGGTTTTGGGATATTCGATCACATGTAAGAAGAGTTTCTCGACCTTATCAACGTTACAGAAACGGAATTTCTCGGTGTCTGAATAAAATGAAATAAAATTTAGATCTGCGGAGGGCCTCTCTCATAGGGGCGAATCTTTAAACATATTTATTAATATTGACTTTCATATTTGACCTTTGACACCGAGGAATACTGTTCGTATCTCGGATCGCAGTTGGACGCATATTGTGATTCTATTTATCTTCTGCGTCGGTACGCGTGGCGCGTTTGTAGTAATTTTTTAACGAAAGCCTTTTCCTGTAATTACCTCTACAGTGATAATTGGCAAAGTATGTACTGTACGCTGCTGGCACAACAGCAAAGTGTAAATTACATGAATGCGAAGGACGCGGTAACCCGTGTAGAAGCTTATCCTGGAACCTATCGCTCAAACGCAGAACGACTTGGGGAATTTCTGATACTTCTGGACTGGGATCAGAGATACTAGGTATTATATCATCACGGGTTGGTGAAATAACGAGAAAGTTGACACGTGCAACGTATAATTTTACGTAATCATCTTAAACATGATAATTGTACGTAACTCGCGTGTATATGCATGCAGATCATAAATGCCGTGAGAATAAGACGCTAGTCGGTTATGATGCTGGCCCTAAAAGGGTACAACAATATGTTATGTCAGGACTCCAGACGGCAAAGTTCAAAACATGACATTTCAGTTACGTCATCTAGATGAGGTTATACGTCGTTCGGGACTCTTTGGATAAGTGTTCTCGGTGTATCGATTTAACAAGAATTCAATTCAACGCCTCTTCTTTTTTCCCCGCCGCTTCTGGAGCAGGGATTGAAAAGTTTGTAATTTGTAAGCTTGGTACATGTGTACAAGGATTGCTTCGATTGCGACCTTTGCACCGAACCATTTTCGCTTCAAAGGTTGACGAAAAGTTGCGACAGCTTTCTACGCATATATATACACATATATGAATAGAGTATTACCTTTTAGGAAAAATAATCCGATTTTACATGCATAGTGGATAATGTAGGTATACATATACGTACGTACGTTCTATTGATTTGTCAACCAGGTTGACTAACCGTGATTTGAATTTCCACACTCAGATTTTGACCAATTTTTTTTTTTTTATTCTTCTTAACACTTCGACGTGTTCACCCGTATAGAGAGTTGCATAAAACTTTCAAATTCTAAAGCGTTTGATCGGCGACGCGTTTAACAACTGTGCCGAGAATGGAAGTAGAGGCGAAACTGAAAATCTGTATACTTTTACCAACAATCTCCTAGCAGACCACAAAAACGAGTCAACTTATATTACCAGCTATAATTTTTTTCTCCAGCCTCCGAATGGCTCGTGAAATCTTCTCCGACAAGACCAATACCTACACGGGCAGCTGACAGACCACGCGCGTTTGATCTGGCCTCCTCATCAATCATGAAATAAAAAAAGATCTACAGCGAAAGTGGCTATCTTATGTAAAATAAAATAAATCTGCGAGCAGATTCGAACATTTATCCGTTGCATGCAAGATAAGAAGTATTCGACGCTAATTTTTAAGGTGCGAGAAAATAATGCCTACGTGTCTATCACAGTGTAATCGCAAAGTGCGATATTTTCGACTGTCGCATCTGCGTAGTCAATAAATTTATCTCGTGAAATGTATGCGTGAATTTCGAACGGCATATGGATGTATTGCGGATGTGCATATCCAAACACTCGTATATATGTGTGACGTAATTTTTCTGGTAAAACCCGATCACAGAGGACGTCAAGATGATTACTCCGCATTGGCTATCTTTTATTTATACGCTTCAAGACACAAGAGTACAAAAACGTTTCTATTTACATTTCGAATTAACAAATTTTTAATCTTGAATCCGTATACTACGTCATATCGTCACATTGTCCTGAGTCACGGTTTGTTAATAGAAAATCGAAATACTCTGTACTGTCTACACGTGTCAACGGTACAGTCCCAGCTTTCATATTGTTAGAACTAAAGGTATGGATGCATCGCAGACTTACTGTAGTAGCACGGTGTCATGTCGGAAAGCCCCATTTTCAGGCACTTCTTCTTCCCGCGACAATAGCACTCGTTGTCGGGATTTACATCGGGTGGATCGAGGAAATCGTCCACGAAATTGTACATGTAACCGGGAAGCCCGCTTTCCGTGGTCACTTCCTTGATGAAATGGATCGGCAAAGTCCGGCAGAAAGCCTTTCTGTACACACGGAATACAGCGTGCTTGTCGAGGTTTGGAGGGAACAAAGTGCCTTCCGTTGAACCACGGAGACGGTTGCATTTTGTGTTTCTGAAAATATTCAAACAGAACGTGTTCATGGCATCAATGAAACAGTCACTGACGCTGGTAACGAATCACTGCGCAAAGCTATGGTTATAGATATTAAGAAAAAAATTGGACTTTTATGTGACGTGAAGAAAATTACGCGTCCCTTAGGAACTTGGAATGAAAACTTACGATGGGTTCGTCTTATTGGCTTCGGTCTGCACCCAACCCCAGTTCGATAGTCCCGGATTTCCGTTGAGCACCTCGATGCTGAGATACCGTCCATCTTCATCCGTCATGTTTTCATTCTTTTTTATGTTCATCGTCATGAGATTATCCCCCTCGTCGTAAAGCTGTGAATTTTTTTTTTTTTTTTGTATCGTTAATCTTCATGAATTTATCTAGGCTCCCAAATTTACGGTGAAACATAAATATCCACCAAAGTATAATCTACTTATAACTTTACCAAGTATCTTATATAACCATTTGCAAATTTTTGCAATGTTTATACCTGATATCTCTTTAAATGCGAGGCTTTCGCTTGAAACTTTAAACCTAAACACGCGAAATACTGGCACTTTACTAATCAAAAAATTGTTACTGGTCAACGATATGAAAAAGTGTATATTGTACCGATGCTGAAACGCAAAAATTTAATTCAAATTCTTTTATTCTGTTTTGAACTGTTACTTAAGTGGCAAGCAAAAGTTGAAACAAGTAGGAAGTAATTTCCCACA
Source organism: Diprion similis (assembly GCF_021155765.1). Lineage (NCBI taxonomy): Eukaryota > Metazoa > Arthropoda > Insecta > Hymenoptera > Diprionidae > Diprion > Diprion similis. Next base: position 16,651,400 of record NC_060112.1, on the reverse strand, counting down.
TTGCAGTGGAGCTTTAAACGCTTGGCCAACGACTTACAAGCATCTTGCTAATGTCGATCCAATGAAGACAATGGGACCTTTCTTTGAGACTGTATTTCAAAACGGTAATTAGTCTTGGCTTTTGAAATTAAATGTTGCGTGCAACTATGAGAACGGCACAATCTTTCCAGTCATAGTAATCGTTAGCGTAGTCCTTCGATCGCACTTGAAAGAGCAGGTGTTTTATACACGGTTGTGTCAACATAGTGAAAGGATTGGACCAATAATTAATATACCGTAGTGGAGACTCGTTAGGGTTCCGATGCATGTAAGAGATGAAGCAATATCACCCGACTGACATATCGACTTGGTTCTACGAACATACAGGTTCACAATTTTCCTGTCAGTCGAGCGAGAAAGGCCGAGCAAAAGAGATCGTGCAAAATGTGTTTAGACGAACGTTGCACGCTGGCATAGTGAAGCACATTGAATCGAGAGTTATTCAGGTAATAAGTCACCTGATTGTAACAACCCGCATATAACCGGTTCGCGAATTCTGACGTAAGTCGATTAATCGCCAGCTGAGTTATAGCACTATAATCCTGATTCGCCGCCGCATGTATCGCCGAATAAAACACGAATTTGCCCTCTTTTATTTGCGAAAGATTTGCTCCAGTTAATTATCGAAGGATCATAGATGCGTGCGAGGCTGGCCTACTCGGGTTATATCAACGTGACACTTTGGTTGAAAATTGCGAGAAACCTTCTCAGGCGTAAAGGTTGCCATACTTTTGCTCTTGTCCAAAGGTTGGCCATTAGCCGAAGCATAATAGCTGCGGTAGGGAACAATGGCGATCTTTTCTACCGTATCAATGTTACACGAGGTACTTCGCCCACGTACGAATTCTGTGAAGTACTCATTCAGCAGCAGTCACCCCCCGTTGCAAACTTCATGTTGTACGTAGGGGGCCGTCGAGCGACGAACCCTCCGTCTGTCAACGTTTAAGTATTTCATTTTCAATTTCTCTCCCTTTCACATTTTATGAAAACCACGTGCAAAATCTTGTTTAACCGAAAGTGCAAAGCTGCTTTTACCTCCGGCACACTTGCAGGGTTGCGATAAAAGGACCGCTCCAAATACCGATCCTCGACTTTTCATATTTATACACTAACATCGCAACGTTGCAGATGTTATCTTTAATCAGACGGTGAACACTCACCCTATCCATCAGACCAAATTTGCGGAAGTTGACGAAGTTTGGCACAAGGTTGCTCGCCAGATGAACCAGAGTGTCGTCGTACCCCCAGAGATAATCGTAGGCGGTGATGTTCAGGATCGTCTTACTATCCAGCAACTCGATGAAGCCCGATAGTGGAACCGTCACGAAGGAGCTGCTGTCGTATAAGGCTGACGCCACTCCCTGGCGAGGATTAGAAAACACCAAATTATCTTCTTCGTCCTTCGGTGGAAGGTTGTTTGGTGAGCGAAGGGAAAGCTTTGCGCTCGAACAAATTTCAAACATCAAGCACCGTTACACTCAACTTGACTAACGAGGAGGGTAATTGGAATCGAAGCGCGTGGATGACGTTTAAGAATTTATACTTGAACGAATTTCACGTTCAAGTGCTAGCGCGTCCCTCGAACCCTCGAACCCTCGATCGGCGCTCTTATTTTAGACTAAGTGCGTTCCACCGAGCAATGAGACGTTTTTCTTCCCTGACTGCTTCACTGAACGTCCGACTGTCAGCCGAAGGGAATTTAATATTTCGAAAAAAGGACCGGCGGTACCGTTATCCTACGCGTTTTTAATAATATATAAGCTCGGTGTATCGCCACGGTTTCCAGAATGTATGAGAAGGCAAAAACGGAGGAAAACGGTAGAAATAAGGAAGCAGAAAAAAGGGGCACGAGAAAAATTCGTAGAACGGAGGAAAAAATAGAGAAAAGAAAACCCTGCGGCGTGACCCGGCTTCTTTCTCTGATGAATAATGCTGAATAAATTTCATCCCTCGAGAAGGGGCGAATTTATGCTACTGCTGTGCTAGCTTTTCTTTTCAGCTAAATTATACTTAGGTATGACTTGGCTTGTCTTCGCTACTTGAGCCGGTGAGTGCCAAGTGGGAAAATGATTCTCTGAAATTGTGACTTGCATTCGTCGCTAGTACAGCTTACGTGTATCTTATTCTAACCTCGCAGACCTGAGTTCAGCCTCCAGAAAAGTTTTATCTCACGATAAGGTTATATTCGAGGGGCGTTGTTGAATAGTAAAAATATTAGAAACTCTGATGTGAAATTCCATGCAACGCAATACATTTTTTTTTTTTTTTTTTTTTTTTTATGAAAAATAAGAATACAGAGTGCAATTTTTCAGTAAAATTGCACGCTTTCAGATGTAAGGACACTTTTATATACACAGATAGTCTTGAATAATTTTCATGTACTATCCTTCCAGAGTGAATTTCACTGCGCTTCCTCATCTCACTGTGCAAGTAATGAAATGTTTTAAAGATCCTCAGTTCGTCTGAATCTGCGTATATAACGTTTCTCCTTAAAATTCAGAAAATATGTAAACATATGCAATCACGTACCCGGTATAAGTGGCAAACTTCTTGTACTGAACTCTTAATCTCCGTTGATGATACCATGTAATTACCAATTACTATACGAGATGTTGTTCAAAGCTATTATGTATTTACTATTGGCTATAAATACTGTTGATTCGCATAGAAAGCTCATAGAAGTACAGATAGATACGCCTAACACTCGTCAGAGAATGGATATAATTTATGCGGTGGCAATAATGGATAAGTGCATGTGTAATCGAGTTAATTGCATAATTATCTGGCGTAATTGTTTCCCGGTGTCAAGTGACAGGTTATGTTGTCAAGTCTTCCAAGAGCACAGGAACAAACACTTTTTTTTCTTTGTCTTTTTACCACGTTTAACATCTCCAGATAATTCTGCTACCATTAATCTCTGTAATACTCTTGATAAATATTTCCTCTCATCATCTCAAGTACCAGCTTTAAGCCTATATAATCGATTACGATATCCGTAGACTATTTATATTATCAATTAAACCACAATTGCAATTATAAATTCGAAAACGTCATCTAATAGCATCCGATTTATGAAATTTTAATCATTCACTATCCGCACTACACTCGTAACTTATTTCGCATTTAGAATTGAACGTTGACTTTTTGCCTCTTCGCAAGAATTACATTTTCTCACCGAAGGGACTTCGATAAGGTATTCGCTTGTATCGAGTTGGAAAATAAATTCGCTTATATCAGATTCTTTTTCATTCGTGTCTCTGCGGGGTTCAACTTTTAGCTCATAGCTATATCCTGTTTTAGTCGACAGGCGGCACGAGAAACGATACCATCTTTTTTACTTTACGGCTGGTACTTTACAGTCTCGCCTGAATTATCTCATACCGTTCGGATTTGCAAATTTTAAATACCGAGTGCGAGGAGTCACCTCGAGAATTGATTAAAACTGTACTTATGAATAATCTAAGGCCTGGCTGTGAAGAAACCGAGAAAATACCAAGGATGAAAAGAAATTGCTTGCACCCATATACGATCTTATGTATATTATCACGGGATTTCGTAGATTCATTACCATCCGCGCGACCTTCATCGTTGAAATCTATTGCCACGATCACGTGTACCTATTTGTCTGATCGGTGTATTATACATCGGGGAAATGAGAAGACTAATTGGAATGAGAATGAAGTGAAAAAAACAACATCGTTAAAAGAATTGGAATCGGGACAAAAAATGTGTGTCTACTGCACCGCTGCGAATTAGCAAGTATAAATAATAGTATGGAAAAAAAACTGCGATCACAGGGTCAAACAATTAATATGTATAAATTTCGTTACGCGCAAGCTGCGCAGAGCTATTGATCATTGCTATAAAATCCGCGATCATGATATTTCGCAGATTTTATATAATGGCCAGGTGCGTGTGTGAAACTAATCTTAAACATCGAAAAATTAATTAACACATGTCGGAGATCTAACAATATTTGATCACGTTAAAGTATTTTAGAAATTACGCAATACCCACGGAGTTTTTCTGTTTTTTGTTTTCTTTTTGTTTTTATCCTGCTTCCTTTCTCATAGTCAAAAAACGTTCGCCGGGAGGTTCGATGTGCGGGGTGCAGATATTACACCGACGTTACAGGCCTACTTATTATTGCCAGAGTGACCTAGTGCTCTTTAAAATGCTGACAATGAAAGTATACACAACATGTATGGACTCACGTCCTAAACTCACCAGTAGCGGAATGTTCGGCACCCGAAGTATCGCGTCTTTCGGATCGCCAACAGACATCTCGGGAACGAAGTAGACCAGCCTTTTTGGACGATAGGAAATCGTCCCGTTGGGATTCCACGTTATGTTATTATTCTCGAGCATTTCCCTTGGGAGAAAAAACGCGGGAATTAAGATTAGAGCAGATTGGTGGCTGCGGTTTATCACTTCCACCGTCGAGCGAGCCGCGAATTAAATAGACCTGCGGGACGTTACCTTCGCGTCGTCACGTATGCACGTCCATCTGACGCGCGGACGAAACGCCCACCTGGTTACTAATCGTTATCGATATGCCTGTGTTCTCACTTACTGGTAAACGTACGGACCGATCTCCTCGACCCTCAGCTTCTCGGTGCCCGCAATGAACTCGTTCGGATTTGTGATGTTGAATATGTAGACCTTTATGTAAATGTCCACCGGCGGTTTTTCCCAAAGTGAAAATACCAGCGTACCGGGAGCCATTTTCAGCTTCTGTAACATGCACGATCAAAGCCGATGATTTATTTTCTGCACTCTGCAGCTTGTCCGAAACCATTATACCCCAGAATATGTCTGCACGTGTGTTTGCCTTCTCTACGATTACCTTGACAAAAATGCCAGACAGGTTATATGTGGGATTTTATTTATCTCCACGTTTAACGACTCGGGAGAGCGTGAGATATAAATTTGTTTTTGTTTTTTCCTCTTTTTTTTTATTTTCTTTCTTTTTGTGCTACGCCGCGTTCTTCGGAAGGAAGTCAAGGATCCTTTTAACGCTGTATCCTCGAGTCATGCGTAGGATTAACCTTAAGTTACCCATGTGTACTTGATCTTGGGAAACCGCGCAATTCATGGATTCACTCCTTGATTATTTGATAAGCTTGTGTAGCGTGGCTTCTCGAATTTATTGTACTCACTTGTTCGACTATCACCTTGATTGGATTTATCACGTAGATCGCGTATGCCAATGCGCTGCATGTTATCCCCACTGTGAATAGAATCAAACATTCTGAAACAGAAAAATTTTACGTCGCTCAGTTGGTTGGAACACGTTTTTAATCGACTTCAAGTTCAGGTTCACTCGCTGAATTTTTCGCTGAATTCTTTTCAAGACAAACTCACGAGTAGAGCTGCTATTTCGGATTTTTGCTTTTATTTTTCTTACGTCATTTCAAAATTCTATCGCTGTAAAGTTCAACTATTTTTTTATGAAGCCACTTCAAGTCAACTCTTCCGTATTAAAAGTCAATGGTGCTCTACGGTGTAGGTTATATAATTTGAAATCCTCATTTCTGTATAAAAATGGTAAAATCAACGAAAAATCAAGGGGAAGTAGAAAAAACTGGATATAATTATTTGACGTTATACTCGATAATGAGCCTTATAAATTACAACCAGAGAGTTTCGTTCGTTTACTGGTCACATTTCGCAATTCCGCATATGCTATAAGTATGGTAATGTACTGTTACGTGATATTCAGAACTTGATGTGCTGCAGTACTCAGCGGTGAACTTTATCGCCACATTCGTACATAACGCGAATATTTTACTCAAATCGTGATAATGATTATCCAAGAATCGATCAAACGTGAATAATGGCCACCTTTCAATTTCTTTCGTCTAATATGCCAAGCCAGTTATACAGAGGCGTGGTGATGGAGCTAAATGAACGGAAGGAATATTTAGTATTAGCTTAACCTAAAATTAACAGCATTATACGAATATAAATTGGCAATTCAAAATTCAAATTTATTTTAACGAAGGTGCAACGAAAAATATTCCGTCAGACGTCTCGTGGGTTGGATTGGATTGGCATAATTACCTAACGAACGGGAAATCCGTATTGAGCTCTTACGTCGAGTGGCTCACAAGCGAGTTTTGCGAATTATTCAAACCACTAAATGACCTTCTGTGACATAATATTATATCACTAATAAATTATGCAAAATATTGCCGAGTAATATTTGCTCTGCGATCTTCGAGGAGTGTTTCTTTTTCGTGCATTTTCGCACCAATTTTATGGCATAGGTCCCGAATAACGATACACTTATTGAAAGTTTCGTTGTGAGATTTATTCTGAATCTTACAAGAAAAAAATTGCAGGCTTAAAGGCTAGGCATTTTTTTTTTTACATACAGTCTATACAGCTTAGGGTGTTTCAGAAAAAGATAACTTACGATTTTCTACTTTTTCACTTTTGTTCCCAATTTTTTCAATTTATGAAGAAACACGTTGTAGCACTTCAATTATTATTTCTTCCCTGACATTTATATTGAACTCAAAGATCACGATCCATAATACAACAATATATCAATCGAAAATCTTGTTTACCCTAATTAAAGGTTCGTATTGAATTATAACTACTTTATCAGATTCGATTAATAATCAAATAGTCGTCTCACACATTTCTCAAACATCAACTGGAGAATAAATATTATATACACAAGTGAGAGTCTTTTTGTGACGTAAATTAAATTTATGATTGATGTAAACAATAAAAAAATTATTTCATTCACGATATTTTATGTATTCAAAAAACTGTAAAAAAGTGAAGAATCAACTGATCGCGATCTTCCGCGTAACGTGAAACGCTCATCTTTTGACAACATCTTTCTTTCAACGTGACCAAACGTTTTACGGGATGCCATTGTGGAAAATGGCAAACTATTTGGGAGAGATAAAATAAGAATGCCTTTTTTTTTACATGTAAGAAACCATTGAATGCACTTTGAGGTTAGGCAAATTACTATCACAATTTTGGGCATGTGGATATTACAATTCGCAGGGGCACAAATAATCGTTATTAGTGTTTGACTAGGAGTAGAATTATACATACAACTTGCCTCTCAAGGATCAACGGTGACTTTGGGAGGTTTGAATGTATCCGTGTATAAAATCCAGTCTTAAATATTCACACATTTTGTATCGAGTTGTATAAATCGATGATACTTTGACACCAATAATGGGTCAGTGAGCCCAAACGTCACTCACCTTGGCCCACATGACACATCAAGATCCAAGAATTAATCAAGGCTCTCGTCGAACAGTTTCGATATTTTCCACTCAGATTTCTATTTCTTTTTCTTCTTTCATACAGTCCAACCATTATTTTGCACCGCCGGTCCCACCGTTCAATTTATTTGAATTGACCATAATACTTAGGTACCGTGAAATTACAGCACGGGGTCAACCATTTTTTATTGCCACCCGAATTCTCTATTTCAATACCAACAGTCTGATATTTTATATCTATAGTTCCTGTCGTTGTTGATTGACAGGTTTCTGCTCCTGGAATAACGTTACTTGTACGTTACTTTTTTTATTCATTTTATGACGCTAGTCAACATTTTTTTCTCCATTGTTAACACGCTAATGAATGTCTGGAATATGGCGTAATTCTTGTTCTCGATCTTTTATTCGACACCGTCTCTTTAGTTGAATGAAATCGAGAAATGGAGAATGAAAAAAGTCTGGACATTCTAACTCAATGAAATAATTATCTTAATCTGAATCATTAACTACAAGATTGATGAGATTGCTGCGGATTACAGTGATTTGTCCATAATAAGTGCTGATGAATTATTTATTGACTTCTGTATTAGCCGTGTTAGGCAACGCGGTAAAAAAAAATAACGCAAAATAGTGTAAAGTTAGGTGTACAGTATCGTTCGAAAGAATTCATGGAAAATTTTGAAAGAAAAAGTGATTCGACAATATAGTTGATTTGAAAAATATTTTTTACGAGTTGGCTACTAATTGTGACGAAAAGTTGACAGTCCTCAAAAATCAAATTGGAAAACCCTCATCTCAGATAAGATTATAGATGAATCGAGGAAAGCCAAGAAATCTTCTATATTTGAAAATGATTTTCCCTCGCGTCTAGTTAATTTTTATTCAATTAATGAATTTCATGATCCTTGGAAATGATGCTGTCTAATCAAAAGTATCTGATTTCACCTTATCACACATTGTGTCGTGGTGATATAGATCCTGTCATAGCACGAGTGTAAACATGCCGACTTTTTCCGACTGATTCACAATCAATATTGACTCTCGGTTGTGTCTGTTCACACAAAATTAACATTTGAACACCTTAGCGGTCATAAGTTCTAGGTATCAACGCGTTTCAATGCCATTTTTCAATATAACTAGGTATGACATTATTCACATATTTGTACGAAACTATTCTTGGTCAGAGAAATTTATGGATATTCAAAGTAAATAAATGTTATTTGATCTTCTGCGAAGCTGATTCATCACACATGCGGGATTCACCGGTCAGGTCATACCTAACACACGTAATCCGGTACAATTCCGATCAATCATAATCCAAATGAGTATACAATCTGGCCGAAAAATTCATCCCGATTCTGCTATAAACATCGTTTCCCAAGTCAATGTCAGTCATCAGTCATCGCGGGTCATGAATCACGAATTGGTCATGCAAAGGCGAACCGCGGCATGAATTCTAGTCTCCTTTACGATTATCCTGTGCTTTCCATGTCCATTCAAGTCTTCGCATAGCAGCGCGTAGTCCACGGAAATGGAAGAGTAGATATTACGATAGTGATGCAAATCTGCCTATAAAATAGTCCTTCACATTTGTGATTTGCATCACGAGGCAAACCCCTGAATCATTTCGTTTATATTACGTAGATCATTGCTGTGTTGTATTGTTCGAACGAGTTGCACATGCTGCCCATCCTGAGGAATGGGTACCAGGTATAATATAGACTTTGAAACGCGTGCGTCCTCCAATTCGATGTCCATCGCGAACCATCCGCAGTTGCACAACGTGCACAACTAACTTGCAGCCCGGGGTAATCCTCGCAACGCTTAGCAAATATTGGACGACCACGATAAGTGCAAGTTTAGTCAGTTAACATCTATGCTCGCGGTCTCTGCACAATTTTTCTTCAAACAAATGAACGAACCGTTTGGACACATTCCGGTCCCCGTATGCATACAATATCTGCGTGGGATTTTGGCACTTTTCAAGGCCTCGTCCACCAAACAAAAAATTTTTTTTTTTGTTTTTTTTTTGAACAAATGTTAGGTATGGGTTTGTATAATCGATTGTAACAAAGTTGTGTTCCCATCTCTTATACATACTGGCACGGCTGATTTTTTCTATGATATTCAGTCATCATCAAATGTTTAATCATTTTTTCGTGTATGTACAGCTGCCGCGTCAATAAGTATTATTCAGTGAAAACAATAAGTCTCCAGACTTTGACAGGAGTGTACACGTTTTCAAAATATATCCACTTTTTCATGTTTCATTCTTTACTGTGAAATTTTTTTGGCTCATAACAACGTTTGTTAATTCCATTCCCCTTTATTACAATATTGTGTGTGTAAATTTATGCCTCGTGGTGTGTTTAACGTTGTATTATCAAAGCAACGATTGGCACAGAGGTCAGCAGTACTTGAAGCTACTTTCGTCACAAAGTCATGCTGAGTTTAAAAACATTTTGTTATCTTCGGCCGATGCTCAGTATTCATTGATCTTGGTCTGAAAGTAGGATGTAACTTATAATTTTTTAAAGTTCACGAGAAACCGGTTTTATTTATGATCAAAGTGTAACCCATCCGTTTGTAAATCGAAGCGGTTAAGAGACAGCTTTTGCAGGTGTAAGTAATAAAATACCAGCCGTGGCAAGTAATTAATATCGGCAAGGAAACGTCGATTGAGAAAGTTGACGTGATAACTTTATTGGAAAATTAAGATGCCACTTTGAGACACTGACGTCATACAAAAAATTCGTATAATTCTCGTATGCTAATCAGTTATAGACCGGAGCATCTTTCACGAGTACCATACAGGCTGTCGTCGCATGGTTCCTGCATTAATTAAACTTGACCCTCATATGACGCACGTGGATTCGCCTGTTCGCCAAGTTTATAATCAGCAATCAGCAATTAACGCGCCATTCGGTAATTTTTCATCGAGTGTGATCACGATCTCGTCTTTCCATTATAATTATCTATATCTCATATGCGTGATGTGTTATTCGTGTAAAAGCACCGTCATTTTTTGTTTTCATTCACGGAACGCGAATAAATTATGGCATTCAGCGAAGCAGACAATGTTCAAGAAAATTTTGTCATTTTTAAAGATTACCGGCAGTACGAAAATACAGGATATCTATAAGGTGCCCGATGCCTGATAACCTGAAGATTAACTCTCCCGAACATGCAATTTATCGAAATGGCACTATATTTTTCCTGCCTGCAGTGTATCAATAAATCACCGTTGTTTCAATCCTATTTGTCACTTCCAAATGGGACATGAATTAATCGCGGTATTATCCGCGATGCGTTGTAGGCTTGCAAGTCATTCCAGTTGATTTTCGAAAATAGGTCCAGACGTATCGTACCTAATATTATCGGGTAGCGCGGTTAAATTTTTTAGGAAAAATTCTGTCAAGTGAAACCACAATTCACAACATTCTGACGCGTTAATTATCCACTTAGGATAATTTATTATAATAGGTACCTATACTCCATTAATATTTTGGAGTTAGTTTTTTGTAACCGCTTCATCAGGTTTTAAACCTGTAATTAGGGGTCAAGACGTCCTCACGTCGTACACAACGTGTGATAAATCAGGTAAAAAATGTAGGACAACGCGCCGATCTTAAATTAAAAATTGATTTGGTCCACAAAAACATTCGCCGATCATTGCTAATTCGTCGGACATTTTGTTATTTACACTTCGCATAGTTCAGAGTTATTTACACCACTCGAGACCTGGAAATGCGAAATCTATCTTGATATGGGCTGTTTTTCATCGACACTGTAAATGTTACTCGGGATTACTCAATTTTTTTTTTGGATGTAAACTGAATATATGATTTTAATATTCGGTAGCGCAGTTTTCTTAAGGATGATATTCAAAACACGTGCGCATCATAGAACGAACAAGCCAGTGAATATTTCGCTCTAAAACGAGAAGTATTCGACCGATACAAAAAAATAACAAAAAATATCATGACTGTCTTAGATCGAATTATTCGAAATTTAATTTAGAAGAGAAAAAGTTTGTACAATAGTGTTTTGTGTAAAATGAACCATTCTCGAGATATCGAATTAAACGCGTTATTCGCGTTTGTGGCGCCACTGACACTCGGGGAACCCCTAAAATCTAGAAATAAGCTCAGAATATAGCCCTTCTATAAATCATACTAACCCCAAAATTACGTTGTAAAATGTAAGCCAATTCATCTATTCCCTGACCTTATAGAACCCATAATTTCGCGTCGCTCGGCCAGCACGTTTGCGATCAAGAATCTGTGCATTCTTCATGTAAAATGATTGCGTAAAGTACGATTCGTTTCTCTGAAACCTAGTAATTTTGGCAAGATACACTGATATACTTGCATGTATTTACCTGACCGGCTTTATTAAAACCCGGTTATCATTGGAACAGTGAGGTAACATTTCGTCCCCCCGTTGATTGCAGTGCAGTCGACAGCTACCGTGGAAATCAGTCGTCCGTAACATCGCGTAAATAGATGTAAGATGTATGATGTATCGGAAATGCGAACGTCGCAAAGACATGACTTGAGAATTTTCACAAAAATTATTTACTTGACGTATGAGCATAATAATCTGGTTCCAACAACGAAACGAAAGATCGTCGTAACAGGATAATAATGATAATTGTAATGATAATGATGATAATAATAATAATCGTGGTAATAAAAGATTCCCGAAAAAGAGGATCACCGACCAGTTTCTAGAAGCCTGAGTAATTCCTACAATCAGTCATACTTATACGTATATTATGCATGTGTGGGGTTAAATGTGCGGTCCAACGATGCCTGTGTCCCATTTCATTTATTTGAATAGCCTTATTTAGCAAAAGACTTCCTTGACATTATTTCGAAATGGTATTTCTTTTTATATTTCTACATGCAGCGGTATGATTTTATTCTCATTTTGTTTTGTTTATCTTTCTTCAACATTATTATGTGTTCCGTAGCGGTAAACAGTCTGTAAAAATTTCTTTTACATACATATAAAGAATATACCTGCATCTACTATTGTATTTTCGAATTGTTAATCAAAATCTCATTATAGACTTATTGTAAGTGGTAACAAGCCGGTCACAGAATCCTTTTGACTTCATTGACAAAACTTCAGAAAAATAGAGAAAAATAAACATTGAAAGAAGGAAAGAAAATTAATATTTTTAAAGCCTAAGGTAAGTCGCAACCTACAAGACGTTGAGGTACGACTCTTTCTACTCGCGAATGTGAAAACTTGAGTATTCTCGTTTTATAGCTATCGTATAACTGGGCATTAAGTAGTTCGACGAATTCGCATGTTAATCTGCGTCACGCAGTTTCTCTTTCACGGCTACTCGCGCGCTCATTAATATCCGTTTTATTAACGTATGGTTTTCTTTATTCTCTTTTTCCAATGAATTAGTCAAAACCGTAGTTGGTACAAATTAACCATCCGATAACATCTTGCGTCCGTGCATTAGTGAATCGTATTCATTTATAGCGATGATTAAATCCACCAATATTCGCAATCGTAATTTTGCCACGTAAACAAATTAAGTGTTTCTTCTCCTGTATAGCTATCTGATTTTCAAACATCGCATGTGCTAAATGTTCGAGCACATGGAATTATGGCGGTTTTTGCAGGCAAAATACACGGGATTCATCTCGGCTTCTTTTGTAATATTACGCTGTATTAAATTTGCAGCTGACACGTTCGTTCATTTTTAATATTAAGCGGCTGCGTGGCCGATGAAAATTTTCCTGTACCTTCAAAATTCATTAATTCTATAAAAAATGGGAAAAACTCACTTTTGAACTGCTGTAATTGCGCGTTGGCCTTCATGATGAGACGGTGTTGGATTCTCTTGATAAATTCGTCCAACTTCAACCGGCTGGATTTTTCGCTCCTGAAGCAAACGTAAATACAAGATTTTCAAATAATGCATTAAAATTACTGGTCCACGTACAGTTTTAACATCTGTCAACTAATATTCGTTGCAACTTTGTTAACCTAACGTTCTACCTACGAAGAAGGACGTTAACATTTCGACGAAACGTCGTATTTGGAATCCGGTTATTCGTGTGTCTCGGAAGTTTCCGAAGAACACATGAGCGTTATTAGCAGGTTTTTTGTTCTCGAGATATGGGATTTTTCGAGGTAACTAATGATAAAAAGTCTAAGCCGCAAACATGTTGCGTCCTCGGAAAACAGGAAGGTGCTAATAAATACAGTAAATCACAGATCTCTGCGAGGTCAATCTTCGAATCGACTCACACAAAATAGACGTAGGATCACAAATGAGTCCAACCGGAATGTTGTTGTTGTTATTTATTGGTTACTTTTGCAGCGTTGTGCAGCAGCCGCGAAATCTTTTATACGAGATGAGAAGAAGATGAAAAGCATTTTTTTTTTACACTCTCGTTTCAACGATCCTAGTTTTGCTTGCTCTGTATAACATATGCCATGAATTGAAGAAACGGCTCTTTGAACTTTGCAAATTCAAAGTTCAATACAAATGAATTAAATTTCATAAGTTTTATTTTCTGTTCCTTTCGTGCATTGACCCGATACTGTCAGCCTCGCATCCTAATACATATTACGCTATCACTGAGAGCATAGACGACCTTTCTTATTTTAGTCGTAAATTCTATTTAATTATGTATCCATGACTTTTATGTACCTATAATGCAAGTTTATATACCAACAAAAAACACCGTCATTCGTATTTCTATGAATAGGAAACCGTAAATTAATCGTGCGTGGTTATTTTATTTCACTTTTGATTACATCCTATAAATTTTTATTACATTATTGGTAATTTTGTTGCCAATTTGAGAGATGCCAGCTATTCATATCACCTCTATCGTTTCGGTATTAAAAAATCTCTACCTGCAATCTTATGATCTACAAGCTTTCGTTTCTCACAATTTTACCTCGTGGTGTTTCCGGTCATTCGGAAGTTCCCCGCCTTTTTCACCGAAGTCACTGATTTCTACCATTTGCACGATTTTAAGCAATTACCTGCTTTTCGCTTACGTGCTTACGAAGATAAAAAAAAAACTAAAATAATTACAACGTGTAGAAATACGGTTTCCTATGTGTTAAAAACTCACTGTTCGCTCTCCACGAGTCCTTCAAATTCAAAATAAATTGATTAGCTAATTTATTTTCTTCTTATAGATTCAAAAATTGTAAAGAATTTCTTACTGCTTCCTGTTTATACTAGTTTATTAACATTTTTAGTAATTGCAGAGACAAATATTTACCACTCTCTAATATCTGTGTAGGCACACGATTTAATGCAAGTCAATCGTTGCAATATTTTTGCAATACTGCATCTTTCTTTCGTCGCAACGATATACGTCTCTTCGGATAACCCAACCCTCGATATCAGTTTTTCCCATTTCTTCTGCTAGTCCTCGAAGAAGCAACAAATAGCAAGCTTATCTATCTCCATGGAGTATAAATATTCCACTTTTATCTTCCCGACTTCTCGCGTCGTTGCAATTATACTCCACGTGCTGTCCATTTTTTTCACATACTTGACCGTGAATGTATTTTTTAAACTATCTTGTATTCTTTATCTATCGATTCTGAGTAAAATAGTGTATAATTAATACGCATGTCTTTGTTCATTTTGTCGTCGCATCGATATAATGAGACGATTCTCATACTGGGATATTCTCTTATTCAGTGTTTCTCTTTATCATTTTTTCGCTAGAGATACGAAAACGCTTACATACAGGAGTTCGGAATGTATCCCTTTCCTCTTGTCGCTCTTATATACATATAATCTTGGGAACTCCTCTCGAATAAATCGTCAACGCGTGACTTGCGTTGATAACGAGACCCGTGATACTTTTCACAGATACTGTTCCCGTAATATACAGCCCAAATGCCTTTTCATTGGCTAGACACGGACAACGAAAATAAATAGCAACGAACAAATTGAAGCATATTTTGAACGTTTTATAAAAACTTCGAAAAATCATTCGATCGCCTATTCTCTATGCAAAACGTAGTACTTAATATTGTGCTTTCTGTGAGGAAAGATCGTTTTTTTTTAAAGATCATTTAGTCTCCCCTCATTTATCGACGATTACTTTGCCGTTACAACGACTCTTCGCTTCTTCGCGACCGAATTACACGCTATAGCTATTCCGAAGCAACAAATGAAGTTCATTACGTCCAGAGAAAACAATCAACATCAAATTTGACATCTGTGAAGATGAGAAATACGCAACCATAATAAAAAGCGCAGTCTATTAAACGCGAGCTGTCAAGATGCGTCGATCATGGATCAGAGGCGGTAAACGCTGCAGGATCACTAGGCTCGATGAGATTATCGACTCCATAGATCAACTCCGCGCCTCCAAGATATATGGGATTGGTTTTTCAACGGTTCGTATAACATATCCGAATAGATCTTCCGTTTGGGACTTATGAATAATATATGAACTTGATGTTAGCAAGATTTGATTGGAACATGAATACTTACTGTAATGGGTGGTGAAAAAACACTTTTGAAATTTATACACACGCATATGTAAATATATAAATATTCTCGTGAATAATGTCTAGACATTGAAGTCAATACCCGGTTTGAGAAGAAGAACCGGAAGCGGAAGAAAAAGATCGACGTTGAAGTTTACCAGATTATTTATATATATACACATATTTTTGAATTCGGTCCAAACGAGGAACCTTCGACAACTATTTATTTGATTTTTAATCGCAGGGTTGAGAAGAACAGACATAAATTCCCAATCGATTCAAAGTTTTACAAAAGAATAAGATGGAGTTTCGTAAAAGCTCCTTAATCACGTGGCATCTCACTGAAAACAACTTAATGACAATATTTATTGAACAAGATTAGATAGTTCAAACAAGTGCAGGCTAAAAGTTGTCTTATTTTTAAACAGTTTTTCATCGATCGGCGTTTCATCAGATTGGTTGTTAGGAACTTCATGCGTGTGTACATATGCCATATAACTGTTAAATCACGCGTAATTATTCAAATTAATATTTTTTTCTTGGCACATAATTACTTGAATATTTTACTTGATTCCCTCAGCAATTGACATTGCTGTCTTGACTCTTTATAAAATTGTATGAAAAACGAAACTTGCTCCTACCAAAATATTTCTCTTGAATACGGACGTAGTTTGCTCGACGAAATACTTTCAACTAAGCGGAGAGGTTGACTCAACTATGCCATTGGTTTCGCCGTATATGTATAACCTCACGGCGTAGTTGGGTCAGCCACGTTTCGTTCATCTCCACAATGCCTTTTTATCACTTTGTATGTATTGTATTCATAAATTATAGCTCATAATGAATGGTGCATCGAAACGATAAATTATCGTCGCTAATTGATTGCTTGAATATGGAAGAGATTATTGACAGAGAGATAGAGAGAGAGAGAAAGAGAAGGTAAAAGAATAATTATTGAATGCGTAATACGAATTGAAAATTGTCAGTAATTTTTGTTTATCAATTTATTTCTTGTGTATTCACCGAGATCCCACCTTGTAAATTACGTGCCTTATGTAAAATTTTCCAAGCATTTCGAAAAAAATATTGAACGATTTTTCAAAATTTGGGTAACGGCAAAAACAGGTTTTCAGATGTTAAGCTTAATTTTAAAGATCCTTTCACAAGTTTAAACGAAAAAATAAATATTTTTTCGAAAGCGGAGATTATTTTACACAAAAAAACTATTTATACAGAAACTTTTTGTGTGGTGGAACCCCTCCCTCCCAAAAAAAAAAAATACAACAAGAATTATAAAACTAAGGGATGGAATACCCCATATATTAACTTCGAAAGTTAATATATGGGGGGGGGGGGGGGGAAGAAAAGAAAAAAAATCTGAAAAACTTTTGGATGCTATGTTTTGATGAAGATTTTCGGCTCAAAAAATTGCGAGAAGATCTGAGATGGTGAGTTCGAATCCAAAGTCTAGAAGCCTAAAAACGGTAGACTTTCTCACATATATGGTATATGTATAGAGAAGCCCTGTGAGATAAGGACGAGGAAAAGTTGGAGCCCCGGAATGGTTCCGGTGTCTCATTTTTTCCCTTCGCGAAAAATTCTGCAGAAAGACAGAGAGAGAGAGAATCCTGCAGGAGATTCACGTGTCTCGGGAATAACACGAGAAGCGTCTGCATGCATCAGCGTGGACGGCGCCAACTGCCTGATAGCTATTCGAGTCAGACAAGGGGTAAGAAATTCAGGAAAGCCTCGGGTTTCCCGGACGTGTCCCTTAGAATTCCGGGTACGTGCGTGAAGCTTTCCCTCGAGAGCCTGAAGGAGCTTTCAAACGAGATCTGTCCCCGGGCCATTAACTCGAACACGTAAGTGTTCGCGAAAACACGTTGCAAATGTTGCGAACAATCTTATCGCCTTGGTGCAGCAGCGGCAGCAACAGCGTGTTTTCAGCCTGAGTAGCATTGCGTAATAATCATCCGCCTGCCAGAGTGCAAGGCTGATCATATATATTATATCAACGTAAAGGCCACTATACGAGAGCGTATATCTCTCTGACCGCGCGAAACTATTATAGGTGTTTGAAAAACTGAAGGATTCAAAACTCACCCAACGCTCTATGGTCGGCGTTTTCCCCCTCCCCGCCCCCCACCCACCCCCACCCTCACAGCGTACAACAGAACGACCCAGGGGAGACGTTGAGACGACGGGGGATGCACGGGGTGTGAATCCGGTTTTCAGGGTAGAATAATCCTCCTAACTTTGTGTGATTATCTCCTCTTGTAATCGGTAATTTACTCTTCCTCCGATTTCGCGACACTTCACCGTCGGCTAATAATCCTCTGTCCGACCTTATCCACTGTTCGTATATACTCGTATGACTGATTACTTATCTCTACAAAACATGTAACTCGGATGTATGATTGAACCTATCGTAATGTCGTAATATGTCGTACGCGCGTGAGATCGCTGGTTGAAGGATACTCGCAATCGGCGATCAGTATTTAACACGCCGCTACCGATCTAACCCTGGGACGACACGCATTTGAGGACGTATAACACGCGTGGAAGTTTCGAGTTAACAGGCCTCCGTCGACTCCCCGGCATTTATATAGTCTCGGTTTCTCGGCCCCGCCGACCCTTCCGCCGCCCGGCACCGCGTCCAGGGATCGGTTGGATTTACTGCATTCCTGGTTGGCCGGTTGGCCGGTTGGCCGGTCGGCCCGTTTGTTATTTTGAAAAATTCTTCTCGTCTCTGCCCTTCGCACCGTGAGTGGACGCCGTTGTCACCGGTCGGCGTGGCGGGGGACGACGGCCGCGGCCGTCGCGATCGGATCGGAGCTTACGGTCGGCCAACGCCGATCGGCGACCGTCGCCTCGCCTCGTCGCGAGCAGTGAGGCGCCGTCCGTTCTTGCAGCGGGATACTATACATATCTGCACGCTGCTGAGGACCTTTCGCCGACGATTTTTCAGCGAGGGTCTATGCAGGATCGACGGTGGGGCGCGCGATCATCTCTCACGTACATATTACCTTTCGATTACTATGTAGTTTCGCCCACTTGAGATCGGCAACTGCGATCATCCGGATGTTGCTCTTGAACTGTAATTTACGATAAAGAGCTTGTCATACTGTGTATGTATATTTATAACGAGATCTTGCATTATATGTACATGTAGGTAAATTTTTACTTCTACATTTTTATGATAAATGAACGAATGAAACAAGGAATCGAAGCAGTTGATTCGTCGATCTAACAACCTGCTCACTAGTTCTAACTGCATGTAATATGGAAAAGTGCCGCATGATACAGTATATGTGAATTTTTTTGTCATTATTTTTTATCAACCGATTTATGACATGTTTATTTATCGATTTGATAATGTACCTATCGACGTCATTCTTACTATTTAACATCCTTCGACGAAGAGGATTCGAAAATAAAACGCAAATGACAAACCGGTTAAGAAAATATTATAGTGTATGATAGGTTGGTTTGAACAATTTTTTAACCATACATTCCTTCGTGTAAATTCATTTATATTATACCGTTCGCCAAACTTCGAATGCTTATTAACTTTTAATAAAGTATCACCGTATAATTATCCCACATAATTTAACGATTTCAAACAGAGTTTTGTAGTTACAAAAATTACAAAATCGATGCGCAACTCCATTAAAATTAACTACCGAAATATATGACTAAAAAATAATCAACTGATTTATTAATCAGGTTTTGGATACAGTTTTGTTTCCTGTCTTTCTTTCTTTCAGTGATCTCTTCTTTCTTATTTGTTTTACAGATTTCACATGGCACTATAGATATATTTTTTAAACGCCGTAAATCATATAGGGGAGTCGTGTCGCTAAATGAAAAACGAAGTCTAAACCATGAAACTAAAATAAACAGACAGAACGGAAGACGAAGAAGACGCGATACGTGTGATATTCTGAGGCGAGTATCTTTTGCATCGTTGCAAATTTTTACCCATACCATAATTATAAGTCCCATATTCAATATCCTTGAAATATTACGTACCTATATATATTCATGAGACATATACAGCTTTGTCATTATAATTTTTATTTTACCGTCAGCTTTGCAATGAACAAAGAAAAAATATGTCTCACTTATGCATGTGTATAATTACCACCTTATATACGCGAACGTATAAAACTTGTACAGAAAAAATTTACCGCCAATAATAATTGGCGCGAACCAAAATAACGTAGTTACATCATAAACTTTATCGTTTTGTCTGGAAGGGGGAAGTCCGTTTTCAACTTCTATAAACTTTTTTTGGTCTTGTCTGCCTTGCTTCCAGTTTCAAGTCATGTTTTTGGCGGTATAATAGCAACTTTAATTGATATCCAGTGATACATAGTACAACTGGATCCACATGATGGAAACTAATGATAGGTCTCTTATATTATTTCTCGAAAAAAACTAGTTTACAATTAACCAGCGGTAAGTGCGCCGGAATCACCTTGTACGGAAGCTACCGTAAGTCATCTTTTTCCATGTGTTCTTATGACTTTACAAATATGTTTGTGTGCTAAATTATATTACATGTCGAAAATTTGCCAACACAAATCGGTCTTGCAGAACAAAGGCATGTTCTAGAAATTCTCCGGTCTTAATCCTGTGCATTTTCACTGTTTTCATTTAAAAGGACTTCGTTTGTATAACAGTATAGTTGATTATCTTTGAATCCTTCAGAAAGCAACATCAAACTTGACACAGTTTGTTTACTGTTAGGTTTTATGTCAAACGTGGTGTCAAGGCATTTCCAATAAATGACGATTGCTTGCAAAAAGTGGTAGACAGTAGAGTCAAGTGCGAGAATATTAATCACTGTCTATTAATTGTGTGTACAATGTAACATCAGAAGCGAAAAAATATACACTTCATTGAATTGCATTAAAGTAAAGACTCCGTTTGAATAATTGCAGGACGACGATTACGTAAAACTTGAATTAAGTAAGATGATTGTTAATAATTCTGGGAAAATTCCACAGCCTTTATTTTATCCTTGGGATATTGCAATAAAAAAAAAAATTCAATCTTCGCGCAGTTTATCGTATCTTTTAATTAATTTGCACAGAAAGGAAAAAAAAAAAAAAAAATTATTGTGTCGTAACGAAATGCCGTAGAAATTTCCGGCAATTTCAGACGGCTGCAATTTAATTCAGACATGTTTTGCAAAATAATATCGAAGAATGGACAAATGGTAAAAGAATGGCTGTACAAAACGCGAGGCGTTACTTTGTAAGTAGGCCACCCTCCATATGAAGCGTGACCGTTTTCGTTGCAGTCGATCCCATACGCGTCATACTTTCCTGACACGCGAGGTCCAAGGTAAAACTATTTGTCGGTACACTTACATCAGGGGCGAAAGGTAGCACTTATATTTTCTCGTCGGTATAAATTACATATAGCCGCGAAGAACGTGCACAACCAGCCTTTAACGCAATTTATGCGATCTTTCGATCGGTGCATCGTGTGCGAAATTAGGATGCTTCTGAAAAGTTAGATGTTTTAGAAATAACGTTCACAGAAACATTTTAACTTAGTGACTCTCTGAGTGAAAATGAGGGAATTTTGCGAAGCCAGTACAAAGTTGCACGCACTTAAAATTATGCTTTAATTGGCAGTATCTTATACATTATACAACAAACGTGCACTAGCAATTACTGTCCATCGGCATTTGATACTGACAGAATGAGATTTTCTACAGTATAAGCCTTCGATAATAACTCTTTCAGTCGGGATTTATCACCTTGCAATAACACCGGTTTCCAGCATTACAAGGATGAAAATTAAATAAACTGGGTTTATACTGAGTCTTAAAATTTTTCACACATTCTTAAGGGGATGGATTTCAATAAAAATGTATCACGTCGATTTTTCGATAACCTACAGCTACAGATATCGATGCACCATGAAACACAAAACATTTGACCTCGCATAAGGCATTATGGAATAGAATCCTATGCAATAATGGTATTAAATAATAGTTTCGGTCAGCGTTCGGCTGACTTGATTTATACGAGTAATAATCCCTCGGACTCGAAGCGTTTACGATTTGCTTCATTTGTTTATGCAGTGCGTCGTGCGAGGCGTCGTGCATATTCGCCAGGGCCAAGCTAGAGAGTCAGAGACATCTTGGCAGTCGGTAGGTATAAGAAAAAGAGAAAAAAAAATGTCTAAAAAAAAAATTGTAATGTTGCGCCCGGCAATAAGTTCAGAATGAGAACTGGTTAGTCGAGCATATATAAGACACGCAACTAACTTTACCCGCCAACCGTTCCCGCTTGTATAAACCTCTACTTTACAATCAAATGCGTGGAACTTGTCTGGCATATTCTAAAAATATACTCACAATCAGCTAAACTAATTGCTTGAACATCTGATTTTCCTAAAGATTCGGAATTTCTATTCGTTTTTTTATTTCATTTATCTGGAAACGAATTACCGTTTTATCGTGAGCTTTTTTTTTTCAAAATAACTTACGATCATTCACTAGTCTGTCATGTTTATTCGCGATGCAAAATGCAAACATCTTTATCGTTTAGCAAGAACTTGCATAATGGAGATTCTCGCGATGAAACTTTTTCGCCAGGTGTTGTAACGTCCGTTGTTTAAAATAACAACAGGTACTTACAGGCGACTCCGAACTTCTTTCAATGTAACATCTTCGTCTTTCTCACCGTTTTTCATCTGCCTAAATTTGCAAATTAAAAAGCACTTGTACGAAAAGGCAAGTCTCGCACATCATACAGGATTCGGTGAATTCTGTTCGTGATGTTTTTATTATTCCTAGTGTTTTCTACCACAGTGCCTCAGGGTGTAGGCTACATTCTCGTATTTTATGGTAATCGAGTCCTGTCAAATATTGACTCTGGTGATCAATGGTACATCATTATATCAAAGTAAAATTTCACGTATGCAAGCCACATAATTTCTTGCTTCTATTTTCATAAAAATGGTCAAAACACTTTTATCCCAAATCCAACATATCCACGATCCGACGTAAAAATATGGAAACAGCTGCGACGTTTGAATTTGTACGAGCGGCAATTCCTTCAGCGTACAAGCTGTACCTGCGTACCAAACCCTGATGGGTTTTATTACCTTCGACGTGAAGTCGACGTAGTCCCTTTTCTCTATAGTCGTCCTCCACGAGTCGAGATACAGCCAGACAGACAGCCTTTAGCTCTGGGCAATAACCGTGTACTTTGGTGTGGTCCTTTTTGCCGGGATCTTCGAACACTACTTGCAGTCTTAGCATTGAAACTGACATTGAAACTGGTCTCTCTGAGGCCAGCGTAGCTTTCAAGTTTCCTATTATGGTAGGTACGTAAGGGACTGCAGAGGCAATTTTACAGTCATCTCGACCTTGCAGTATGCGGTTTTGATAAACAAAGTACAAGATATCTTTCTTGCCCCTTTTGGATTTCAGATGCAAAGACTATCTTTCATACGATCGCTAATTAAACTGTTAATCAAGAGACTCGATTTACTCTCGCGCCAAGATAAGAACGTTATCTTCTTCAATTTGAATAAATACCAACACCATACGTGGTTTTGCTTTTCTTTCATTTATTTCTTCGACGAGGTATAATGGCAACGTAAAAAAAGAGGAAAAAAAAATAATAATAACTTTTTATAACCAACAAACGTGAAGAATACTTACACCTGGCTGTTGTTAATAAACATCTTTTCGCCAACTCAAATAAGCTACTCTATAACTAATTGTGCAATGTATCGTAATACTCTTGATGACGCGCTAAAACTTATTTATTTTTACCACTTTTTCTATGAATTATGTATAATAACATACAAAAACAACAGAATTAAAATTTTTATAAACAGGCATGCATTTAGGTGGGCTTTATTTGCCCTCGATCAGCCAAACAGAGATTTGTTTGATGGACCCGCTCACAGACTGGCAGCTCTTGACAGACAGCCGATCACATAGGTTCATTATATAATTACTTGCGTAATTTTTTTCTACTTTCGATATTTTTTCTTTTTTCTTTTTACCGCCAATACGCACGTCACATACCTACTAATATATGGGGAAACCTACTTAGGTACTTACCTTCACAACTTTTGCCCTTCGTTCTAATTTCAGATGTAAATATTCGTAATATAAGCAGACTAATGAAACGCGACCATCGTTACTGCATACATCTATCTTATTGCGCCACTCATGTCTCTGCCCTTTTTACCGTGCTCCAGTGAACCGTAGGTACCGTTCCGTCCTACGGATGTCTTGACGCCTCGTCTTCGTTTCATCATTACTGTCATTTTGGCAGCTGTGATCCTGAGATCCGAGTTGTTGAACAATATACTTACGCGTGAAGTTTACAGTTGTATCGCTCCTCGTTACCTTCATTTGCATGTTACCCAGTTCTTCCGACTTTTTGATATGTAACCGTAATTATTAGTTTCATTATGTTCACGTCGCCAATTAATTTTTTTACATTTTATGACGACAAGCTCTGCGCCTCAGCATCCTTGACGTCAAGACCAAGCTGACTCGTATCGCGAGGATGAACTGGAAGTGGCATTTGACCATATTGCATGGCGTGTATGTACTTAATTTATGGTTAGATGCATCCGTCGGTTAAACTTTTCCTCGTGTTTATTCAAGGCTCTAATTGTTTAACTACAGTGAATAATCATTTCTGGTTACAATAAAACGGCGTGACGTCCGTTGTCAAAAAATTCTATATGTCATCTCGCGTACGCAGTATCGAGTCATCTGCATCAATCATTCACGACTGCATGAGTTGCGGAATGTAGCTTCGTGGTCATCTTAAGTTTTTACCGTAGATATATGTATTGTGCTCGACGACTTTAAACTCAAGTTATATATTATTGCCTGCGTGTGAAAATCTCTCGGCATTCCGATTAAGGTCTTCACGTCGAATTTCGTTTGCTTCACCCGGTATACATTTTCCTTTCCATCCCATACGTGTATCATTCCATATACGGCTCGATAATAATCCGAAACTCGAACCACCACGGCTAAAGAAACGTGAGTAATATTTTTGATTAGATTCTAGGAAATCTTTATTCGTAAATGTTTTTTCAGTCGCTTTTCTTATCTTCATCCTCTTCGTTTTCTTCTTTCTTTTACTGCATCTGACTTGATGTCAAGCGCGCATTTTACGTGTATTCCGAACGATCTTAATTTTTTTTTCTTGAATAGTTAAACGCGACTAACTAAAAAAAATTGAAGACTTCGATGATTCACTTCGAAAGATCATGGCTCTTAGTTTTTTTTATCTTGTATATATATATATATGTAATAATAATTGAGGACGAAGCGGAAATATAGGAGCGGAGAGCAACAGGATCTTTCTCAGGACGTTTGGACTATACCAATGAGCGCAAGGAATAAATTGACGAAACAAGACAGACAACTTATATGTGATAAAGAAATAATATTTTTTTATTCAAGACGTTAACGGGATAACAGAAATACATATGTCGTTTGAAGTAACGATGTTGGATGTCTAGGAGTTGCTACAATTTTAATTGTATTTGGAGTGGGTGAGTGCTTAGGATAAGTCCAGTTCCGTAATCAACGACACAATAACAGGCATCTTATTTCTGCTTCCTACAACTATTAAGCATGTGACAATGAAAAAAACCGTTGACTTTTTTTTACGTATCCATGTTAGTGATTAAGTTTTAGTTTCACGTCATCGATGAAATCAAATTTATAGAATTGTTGATATATTTGATTGATGTTTTTAAAAATAACTGTGTGTGTGTGTCATTATGGGTTGAAATACTTTCTCGCAATACTCTCGTAAAAGTGTAAAAATACAATGGTAAACCGTGACGTAGCGACACGAATTGATGAAAAGTATTTTCAATTCCTTGAACTACTCGTGATTATGCCTTTCATAATTGCATAATTATCTTGACTTTCTGGTCGCGAGTATAAAAAACTGACGGAAGAAAATGAATGAGATACTGCAGAAACAATAATATATACGAGTACGAGTGTGGTTTAGAAAAAATTTAAATACTAATGACAGAAGTGAATAAAACAACACAGAGATATTCTCATCACTGCTTATTATACATGGCAAACCTTAGTGTTCGCGAATAGATTAATTTTTTCTTATATCCCATGCGTGATTTTACTCATTATTACCGAGTGATCTTAACTGATGCTTATCCCGAAATGATCTACGAATACCTTTGCATTTTATTACGGTATGGCGGCATTCCACGCGTGTGAAAAACAAAGTGTGAAAAATTTCCGTACAAGAAGGGTACTTTGGTGTAAGTATAATTAGATCCCCCGAAAAGCGCCATTGGTAAAAAAAATCTTTCGCCAAATACATTAAAAGTGTCGTCATTACCTATAAAAATACCTTCTCTGATCAAAAATGTATGCATATAATCACCTCATTCGAAAAAACATTCAAATCATGTGTACTACTGACAAGTACACGGCTGTTAATTACTAACAACAGCGTGATTGAAACTCAACTCTTAGAAATGATAATCAGGTATGAATAAAAAATAAAATGTTTCATACAATGATGAAAATCTAGAAAAAAAATTAAATTAGTTAGTGAAACATGGGGGACCTCTTTCAGGGCATGATAAATACACGAATGGATAAAGATAGAGTTTGATTTATTTCTCAAGGTGTTTTTCTTAAAAGGCCTGCCAAGTACCACAAATTAATTTAATTTTTTTTTCTGGATTTTCATGTGTGAATGTGTAAAAGTTTCAAATCTTCCTAAAGCAATATTATAAAACTACTTTTCATAGTTTTGATTTTACATCTTAAAGTTGTACGAACAAATCTGTGGACAGATTCTACGATGATAGTCGAAGGGCCCACGCACTTTGAAATCATCAGCGATTCACAAGTGATTTCCTGGCGATATCTAATCTTAAAATAGTTTGAATTCTAGTCTTCAATTGTCTTCAAGTGTCCTAAACGTTGCAAGATTTTTGCCATATTGCTGATTTCGAATTGATTTTTCAACTAATTTCTCAAGTGAATGGTTCCTGGATGCTAGTTTTTGGTTTTGCGTTCGGTCATTCATATTTGAAAAAATATTCTGCGCGAACGCCACACCAATTCGGATTCAGTGGAAGCTTTTACAATGTCTGAAATATAGAAAGAATGTTTTTAATTTTAATACATTACGTTAAACAAACGATTCTACATTTCATACCTCGATGTCTTCACTCTAAGTTATGATTCGAAAAATGTATCAAATATATCTGAGATACATGGACTTCGATATTCGGAGACATATAGGGGAGGGTGTGGCAAAGTGGGCACCTTAAAATGTTTGATATCTAAAAAAATTTGGAGGCAAAGTGGGCTCCCTGAAATTTTTTAAATAACAAGGGATAAAATTAACCAACTGAACTTTTCATTAAAAATGAATTATTCGAAAATCATAATTACTCTAAACACTTTATTTTGATTTTAGGCATTATTTTCTTAAGGGGCCCACTTTGCTCCACCTTCCCCTACGTCAACGTCGAAATCTACCAGGACAGCCCCTTAATGAACTTTGTGCGATCGATGACCGCCAATCTTGATACGCGTTAGCTAATGTAATAGTTGGAATGATTTCATGTAGATTCATTCGCATTCACGTGAAGGACGCCCTTAATCTGCACTGCTGAAAGTGTCGTAATTTAAAAAAGAAAGAGATATTTTAAGTGTATGTTATTTATTAAGATTTGTTTGTTTTTTTCTTTTTTTTTTTGGAATTTGAAAAGGTGCCATAGTCAAACGTGGTTTACGTCAACGATAATTCTTCATTGCAAATCGCTGCGAGGATATTGTCATGCGAGTAATCTTCCATTACACGTGTGAAAAAGAAAATCGTTACGAGCCTTTTTATTTGCGTGCTACAAGAGATGCTGCTTTGGTATAACAACATATTAGTGCTTGTGAAAAACACGTTAATGAAAAATTTTTTCCCATCCTGTATCACGGCAGTTTCAATCATCATTTAACAAGCAACCTTCAAGTATAACGCATCCCGCAAGATTTATTTCCGGGGTTACGGAGCTCAACAGCTTTTTTCACTGGAACTGAAGTTTAAGCTGAATGGCTCAGATATACGTCACATGTTTACAAAATAACTTCTTAGCGAACTTTCATGAACTCCGCATCCTTTGAAGGTATCGATTGACATTTACGATACTCGTGTACATGGGCTTATAATTCGTGTCATTTATGGCATTAAGTTCTACTCGTTTACAGATGCAGGTGAAATGATTTACGATTCGGACTGCGGTTATTATCACGCGTCTGTAAAAAAATTCTGCACTACCGGCAAGACTGCGTAGCCTTCCGGGGTTGATTACAAATCTTAATCTACACATCGTAAAATGATTGAGGTAAAAACTAGTCGAAGGATAAACTGTCGTGCGTTTTTGTTGCTAATACAGGTAGGATCGTAGCTTATTTAAAATGTCTGCAAATGCAAAAGTGCCGACCAATTTTACTTCATTCGACATTTATGATATGCAATCATCGGTAATTCGATGAATCTGAAAGGCATGTGAGTCTCTCCCAACCATTCCTCGACTTAATTAGATTTGTGGTTGTAATAAAGTCTTCATCCGGCGTCAATTTATGCGACTAAGATATGTGAGAGAAACCGGAACTTCACTCTCGTACCCTTGGCGAATACCGTCGGTGGGAGGATACGCAGAATTTCTCACTGCTCGTTTGCAATGGCCGTGGATGATCAGACCAGCGAAAATTATACGAGATTTAATTCGCGTATGAAAACCTATGAGGTTTAACGCTATACTTTTTCTTGTGATGCTATAGGTATGCCAATATAAATATATATATATATATATATATATATATCAACTTGTTGTGTTTTGTGTAGCTGGAAGGTATTTTCTATAATTTTATATGAGCTTTAACCAGCATATCACCATGATATTTAACACAGATGTGTGAACGATTTCATTTTATTTACTCATCAACGTTTAATTTCGTTTCCAAGCGTGAGAATCCCCGTCTAATGATGAGCTATTCAGGTTTTTATACACTCGGTATGTATTTTTTGGTGTTCCAAACACATCAAAAGGTAACTCATCGTATCGGTTTGGCTTTATACTTTCGCATTACTATACTTGGCCATTACCTTGCACTTCTTTGAAAGATACGTTATATAGCCGGTGTACTCGAGGTTCGGGAATAAAATTCGCGAGGAAAAAATTCGGCGAGAAACAACATCGTTCTGCTGAAGCAAAAAATAAATAAATTAATAAACAACAGCAAAAAAAATTAGTTTTCGTTGGAATATACGGGTTGGCACAGTATACTATTTATTGATCAAAATGACAAAAATATAGTATAATTGCGTGCAGGAAAGATTTTTATTTGAATTTGATACGGTATAGAGGGGTGTCAGCAATAAACCGGAGGGGAGAAAACACGTTTTTTTTTCTCATTACTTTCTTCGTGATATTGCATTTTTGAAAACAATAAAACACGCCTACAGATGACTAAATTATAAACGTGTAGCTGTCACACCTGAGTTATAATATTTTTACTTTACGAATAAAGGTAAAAGAAAGAAAAAAAAAAAAAAAAAATAGCAAGCAATCGTTGTCATCTGGCGTGAGAATGATATAAATTTAACACCAAGGAAAATTCCATTGAGGAAACAATGTATACAAAAATAAAAATTGCGTAGATTTTCTTTTATAAACCAGATTTACCCGTGTCAAATGCGGTGAAAAAAATAAACAATCAATCGTATTTTACTGAATATTTTCAAAAAATGCGCGTCAAACGATTTGTAGCTGCATGGTATTAACCGATTTTAATTCATAACAGCCTCAGTTCCCTTAGAGATAAATTCGAATGTGGGTATGTGTAAGGAGTCTTCCTAATTGGTGTCACGTTTCCAAAGGGTACGAGAAAAATTTATGCTCACATATCGGTGTCACGCGTGTACGTGATGCGGGAATCTCATTCTACACGCATATTGTATCGTCGCTTTCAAAAATTATATTACAAATAGCTAAAAACGAGAATTTTTGCAATGAGTTATTGCTGGTCAACGGTGTCGAGCACTAGCCAGTGTTATTTATTCTTTTCGCAAGTGTCGCGTATGATAAATATCGACCAAAATTCACTCGTTTAATCATAGAACAAAAAAGTATGCGCGATGACTATAAATACGTCGACGATTGCTGAATTTATTATTCTAGAATATTCTAGATGGTCGGAAATTGCGTATAATTATGATCGTGATAACGAGGCTCGGCATTTGACGTCGGTAGGAATGCACACTGGACTGAGTAACGATGACAAGGGCGTAACCTGATCGTATATTTCCAAAATCCTTCCGAATTATTTCAAACACATATGTGTTGTCCCTCTACAATCGTGAGCAACGCACCAAGTTTTACTCAGCGAATTCACACCGACGCCTTATGTTACTTTTATCTTTTTGCCGAATTTACATACTTCAAGTATCACAAATAACCATTATTAAAAATTTATATCCATGTTTTTCTTCACAGACTCTTTTCCTTCGATCTTCTTTTTTTCAATAAATTTATTTTTATTGATGTTCAGCTTGCGCAATACAGGGAATTCTCTGACAATGAGTACTTATAAGATTTACTTAACTGTTGTTCAGAATATTGTAAACTTAAAACCAAGTATTGTTGCGGACGAATCGCTCACCAATTTTATACTACTAAATTAGCATATAACGTAGTTTATGGGCAGTCATTCAATGTCCAGAGTGGCTTATCGCTGTAACCCTGTGATATGGTTACATGTGCATACAAGCTGATTTGAGAAAGTGTATATTGGAGGGGCGAAAATAATAACAGTAATAAGAATAACAGTAAGTATAACAAAAATGAATCTAAGATAAATGATAAAATGATTAAATCTCCGAATCAGCATTAATATCTAATTGGCAAGGAAATATTGTACTGACGCAGGCATGTAATCCCCGGGGGCATTGGGTGTAAAAAACGATATTTTTCAAGAATTCCTTTTTTTTTTTTCATACGTCGTTTCCTTTTCACACTCGGCAGCTATGCTACCGTGAAACTTGTTTATTAGACTATTGCTGTACGTTCGTAATACATATGAACGTTGAAAAGATGTTCATAATTTGTTCCCGCGTGCGAGATCCGTTACATACATATTTCTCTGTTTACTTCGCCGGGTGGTCATTGCTGATTGTAATTCTGAAATACCATATGATTAACAAGAAAAATACCACGCACATAAACCGCAGAGGAAATTGGCAAGACTTATTCGCAGGTCCGCAGGTCGTCGTGCCGCTACTTAGTCATCGTAATAATTATAAATGAGAAACCAAAATATTTTGAATCGATTCCATACGCGTGGGTTATGTATTAACAATAAGTGGGACGAGTGTGCAACGGAAAGAGATAAGATATGAAAAATAGACAAAAATAGTCGTTAAATTTATTCGCACACAGTATATGATCATAGGTAATTGCATATTAGTATCCATGTAATATTGTGATATTAATATTTCGTAATAGACGTGTTAGTTTTGGTATATTGTTATTAGTTTTTGATGTTTGGAAAATTTTTTCTCCTTCACACGTCACAAATTCCACGCTAGAATCATACGTCAAAGATTTTGCGGCTCAACAGGTGCGCAGAAGTAGTTTATGCTTATATACGTCAACCAACGACCCGAGCTATAATTTATTTTCATTACAAAAAACCAGTTTCGCTGCGTGTGATTTGCAGAGGGCATATGAACACGTTTGAACATTTCTGTCGGACATAAATTATATACCGCAGGGGTGGAAAAAAACTACAAAAAAAAAAAAAAAAATAGTAATAAACATACAATTTTTATTGCAACAATTTCTCAATCAATTCGTAAAATAAT
This sequence comes from Diprion similis, assembly GCF_021155765.1. Classification (NCBI taxonomy): domain Eukaryota; kingdom Metazoa; phylum Arthropoda; class Insecta; order Hymenoptera; family Diprionidae; genus Diprion; species Diprion similis. Next base: position 16,619,692 of record NC_060112.1, on the reverse strand, counting down.
CGGAGGTATACATGATAATAACCACAAGAATACTTCAATGCTCGCATTGTTTGACACATCACAGCTCGACAAAGTTACTCCGAACTTTTGCTCGTTCATTTCAAACGTTCACAAAGGCATATCTCTCGTCTTTCCAGACAATTTTCCGCTTTCACCCCTTTGTCTCCCATTCTCTCTCGAATTTCAAAATTTTACCTCTGTAGATACGTAGGTATATGTGTGTATATGTACCAGTGGATGCAGTTGTGTTCGTCTCCCTCCAGAGTAAGAATGCTTTGTGTCTGTAGTCTGAGTGTTTAAAGCGCCGACGAATAAAGGGTTCAGCGACACGTCTGAGTATCTATATAAGCGAAAATCTTGTGCGCACGAAACCCCGAGCCTTGAATTGCGGAACCGTACAATAAAAGTGCGAATGGATCTACGCTCGCATAGCAGATGAGGATGGTTTTTTACGTGCACAGTGGTTTGAAAAGCGTCGTCTATTTAATTACTTTTATTAGCTCTGAAAAGATGAAACAAGTTATTAAGAAAAGATTTGTACAACTCCGTAATCTAGCGTTGGACGAAGCTTCTATAATTACTATTTATCAAAATTACACTTTTTCGTATACAATAATATTATTTGTATATATTTGTTTTTGCTCTTTAAATGTGTGTAATTTTTTTTTCAAATCCCAAAGACATTCAAAAAACCTGACTTTCAGCGCGATCTACTCTATATTAGTTGAAAAACATAGGAAAAATTTGGATTTGGTCGTTGTGAAATATTTTATATAACTTTGAACGCATGTATAAAATCGAAAAAAAAATTCAACCAAAAACAGGTTTTATCTGAACTGGAGGCGAATTTTCATTGTATCTTTGATGTTTTCGAACGATTCGATGTTATTCTTCTCAATTCCTATATTATTTTAGTGTTTCCGAAGCTTCGTGGGTGGGTCAAAGGTCAACGTAGGACCTTAAATAACTTTTGAAAGAGTAGATTTATCATAAAATAATAAGAGATCTTTTCTGTAGAACGTTCGATTCCTTACAAAAATACGTTCTGGTCTTATCAGTATACACTAATGCGTTGACGACTTATAAAATTGAAAACTAGAAAAAAAATTCCTTTATTTTTTAAATGGGAAATATAAAATCGTGATGAAGCATCTCTAAATATTAATATTAAAAGCTAAAACTTGGATAGCATCCTTTTTTCATCAATTTAAACAATATTTTCGACTGGAGTTTTGAAGAAAAAAAAAATGGTCGATTTTTTGGATACAGTCTATACACACGAGTATATATATATACGAATGTATGTTTAGCGGAAATGAACTGCTCTGTCACGGTGCCATTGCACGGTGAATAAGCGTCATATACCTGAGTTGATAATTTATACACATGGTTGTGTACAAATGATCGTGACGTGTGCCAGCCTCACTCATTGCGGGAATTATACGTTGGCATATATGCTGAATCAAAATGAAACAAATAACGAAGGCGAAAGAAATTCCGGTTATAAGAATATCAAGCAATTCGACATCTTGCAACATTAGGTGTATGTATATAGGCACTAAATGAATGTATCGCGTGCAATGTAATTTTTTGCAGTATTTAGATATAGTGTGAGTTTGATTTATCTTCAATATTACATGTATACCTGGGCAGTTGTTGAAAAAGTTTATTTAGTTTTTTTTTTGTTTTTTTTTTCTTTTTGCTGGTTAAATTTTGTTTCAAAACTGAGCTACGGTCTTGTATTTAGCTAGCAAATAAATTTTATCCGTTCCTATTGTACCGAGAGTTATGCTATCAAATAGCACTGAAGCTTAAAATTCAACCTGCAGTTATTTTTAAATCAACAGACGCAAAATGTTGCACCACCGTTTCGTTCGGTGCTACAAACCTGTTATATATTGGCTTTTTTTAACCATCATTCAGCATTACAGTCACGTTGTTCTACTCTTGTTATATTTCTAACGAATCATAATCTAAACCGTGGTTAATTTAGTATTTTGGAGATTACTTATATGCGAATACAAATAATATGTTTCTCAATGAAATAGCAGTGAGGAATATCATATATGGCGTAAATTAAGTGTAATTTTTTTTATAACAGAAACCACCAACAGTAAGAAAGTAGGGAGTAGATTATATCGTCTGAAATAGGTAAACGGTGACAAATCAAGTAAATTCTAAAGCGCGATACCAGTTTTGGAAATGTTTTATGAAAAGTTTACTCGTAGAAAACCTCAAGATGCTCTTCACTTTTATTTTTAGCCTCATGAATCTGAACGTCTCGTGTCTTGATTTTCTTTTTATTTTTATTTTTTTTTTTTCTTATGAAACGGTGTAGCAATTCAGGGTTGTAAGAGCAAATGCAAATAAACGAGAATTTTTTATCGTCCCTGAACAATCATCGCATATAATCTGCTTCGCTGTGTAAGAACTCAGCAGAAGAGCGACGTGATGTGGTGAAGAAGAAAAAAAAGATTGGGGGGAAACAGATAAAGCAAAGTACAAGCGAGGAGCGCATATGAAAAGGGACAAAATTCTCAGATCCAACAGATAGTCTAAAATTTAAATGAAAAAAGTTAAACCAACGACGCAATGGCGATGAAGATCTAGAAAAAATGGAGTCGAATAATTCAAAGGCTAATGTAATGTTTTAATCACTAATTTTTTTCGTCTCCCTTTCCCTCTCCCTGTTATTTTTGCGCATATCTATATTGTACGCAATCGATGACCTTACTGGTTGGAGAACAAAAATACGGAAAACTTGTCTTGTAAAATGATAAAAATTGAGAACGCAAAAATGTATAAATCAATTTATACTGAAATTATTTTTTCTGAGAATGGGTAAGATTACGAAGGGCAAAATATTGAATTGCGAAAATACCGAAGAGTCAAAACGGCGACTTCTTAAGTGTCAGACTCGTGCCTTTTTAAAAAATTTACGAATCTGAATTTATCAGTAACGACTGACCAAAGACTCGAAAAGTCAAAATTCCGAAACCCAGTAATTGTAAGACAGAATGAACTAAATACCGAAAAGTTGTACTAGTCGCATCTAATAGATGGCATTACGCTTGTGAAGCGGCATATGGAAGCACGTTCATGAATGTGGAACATGATTTAATGTACATATCGGCAAAATGATGCACTGTTTAAATGTTATTAAAAATATTTTGCCTATTTCCTTGCGTACTTTGATGTCTTTTAATGACACAGAAGGTTGTCCAATACAATGAGATAATCTTGATAAAACTAGCATAGAGTTGACAAATTTCACAAATTCCGAATTTCTAAGAGATTCGGTAATAATTTCGTCCTTACGGGATTTTGGTCCTTCTCCATTTTACGGATCAAAATTTTACTCCTTCTGAAATTTGATTTTCGAGAAATAATGTTTTTAGGTTTTTGGCTGTTCGAAGTATATATTCTATATAAAATACTAAAAATATTAGAATACTAATATACTTGAAATACTTTTCCGGATAAAATAGCGTTCGATTAAATGAACTTACAGAAATTTTCGGATGTTCAATCAGTCAACTTTTTTGTTTTTCGGGATTTTGATCCCACCCCTTACTGAACTGGCTAGCACGCTCCGGTGCTATTATAATGTGGATACGCAAGTCCAACGACTTTTAATGAGTTATTTACCTTCGTTTTGGACCGCTTCAAAACGATAAATTTTCAAACTTGCCCGAAGATATGATTACAGCGTGGATTAAAGTATCGGAATCTGGTCATAATTTATCATTATTATGTCTACAAGATCTATAAAGATGCGATGTAATCCGTTTAATGAAACGCCGATTATTCAAGGCTGAATAGAGTTTTAACAAGTGAGCACGTATACTCGTTAAAAAATATCTATCATCCTGACCTGTTTTCTTAATAACATAATTTCAATCCGAAATATTCTATTCGTTTTAATCGTAGTGCAAAATAATTTCTGGCAAATGGTTTATGCCATTTTTTTTATAGATGGTCTCACCGTAAGCTAAGTCTATATGGAAATCACATGTCCGAATAGCTTTCCGTGCATAAATTTAATATGCAAATATGATAAGAACTTATTGTCGAACAAACTGAAGGCTCGTTTACAAGCCGTAAATTTGAAAAAGTTTTCGGAGCTTTGCTTTCAGTCGTAAAAGTCTGATTATTCCTACGATTGATTTTAGTTGTGAACTGTGAAGCGCTTGCCAACGAAATTTCTTTCCCTAATGCTCATCAGCTCTTAGAAATGATCTTTTTCTGTGACTGTTGAGAATTCATGTGACCACTTCAGGGAAAACACTGTCATGTTATTCGTCATTGACACCTTTTTTTTCTTTTCTCGTGAAAATCTACCTTTGTTGCAGAATCCGATACTTTTCGTATGAAAAATAAGGTTGTTCAAACTTATTAATTATATATCATGCGTCACGACACGTTATTTCGTTTAACGTGATTAATGAATTCACGGAATAATATATGAACGCTACAAAATATAATGAAGAAAAATTTGTTGACCAAATACTTCTGCGCCAATTGAACCTGTCGGCCTGCCAAATTCCCTGTAATATATCTTGTAAAAATGTCGAGTCAGTGCCCATTACTTCATCAGTAGAATCTGAAAAGTACGTCGACAAATTTTCACGTCTTTTTTACACGTGATCTCATAATTGGTTTCAAATTCTAAAAATGCTGCGTATCGACTTAAGTCCGATATAAATTGGCGACTTAGTTTACTTTTCCTTCGGTTTATTCAATCAGAGAAATACAAGGCGATAATAATCATCCTGCAGTCTTCATATACAACCTTCAAATCAGGGGCTAAGACTGTACCTACGGAAGTGTCGAAAATCGCTTCTGAACTTTGATCGTGGTCTTAAATCGCTCCTCCAGCTTTTAACCTGTCAACATATCCATTATGGGAGCGGTTGTCATGCATAGAAAAAAAGCTGAAAACACAATCAAAAAACAAAGTATTGCATCTGTTTTAGTTTTTTCACACCCGTCAAAATGTAGGATATATTATTTTACAGATAAACTTCGTACCTGGCGTTTTTACTCGCGAACATTCCATGCTGTTACATGTGTCAAAGTGTTTCACGAAAGCAGTCGTAGTTTTTTGTTACATCCTTATAGTAAGATAATGTAGATATACCGCCGTCTTGTCGCAATACATTATTTTCAGTCAGGATAATAATGAACAGAGCAACAAGTACCAGAACACAAATTATTAGTATAGTTACACTTATTAGTTATTATAAAGTAGATGACATTATACTTGTCATCATTAAAAGGCGGGCTGGCGGTTAATTGATTCTAATAATGTTGTAAATTAATATAAATTTTGAGTTGTTTAAATGGATATTTCTTATATAACCTTATGAAGTAATATCGCGATCCGTTGAAAGTTATTCCAAGATCCTGATCGATAACACGAATCTACCAAAACGAATGCATATTTTGGAACTTTTCAAAATAAAGTAAAAAATAAAGCCGAAATAAAAATTACGACAAATTTTTAATAACTCGAGTTGTTTACTATTGTAAAATTAATTACAACCAGACTTTCGGCAACCTCATTTCCGATATAATCGACAAGGACTAATCTAAGAACCCTACATTCGAAACATCTTTCACGATGGAAATATAGGTTATACGCGATTAAATATTCTGAGACGAAATTCATCCAGTGCTCAAAAGATTGTTATCATCTGATTTGTGAGGTCAGAGATCGATTCGGACATATGGCTTAGCTAATTTCTGCATGAATTTGTCAGATGACGTCACTATCATTCCGTTCCACAAAATTCTGTTGGAACATTAGGTAGCCAAAGATTATCGTTACTTTGAATTTATTTTACTTTTTACTTATACCTCCAAAAGTAATACTTTTATTATGAACTATAATGTTTTTGAAATGGAGTACGAATTAATAATATATATTGTAAAAGTAGATGTCACTCTTGAATACTTGAATATTGAATTATTTTTTGGAAAAATTTGTTGACCTTGTAGCGAACAGGATGTGTATGAAAAAAATTTGAACACCGCACTCCTGTTGAAGGATGACGGTACGTATGATTATTCTACTGTTTTTAGCGCCGAAACTATGCATCATATAGTTTTACATAATCACGCTAATTTTGCGGGCAATGCTTCATGCCCATTTCACACAATTTCGTCCCACCGCCCGCCGTAGTCTCACTTCAAACTTGTCTAGTTCAATAAGTGTCATATGGTATATACATACTTTGACATCGTTTCAATGACCTATGAATGGTGCCTTTGCACACATCGACATCAACGTATCCTCTGGTCCGCACGCGGATATGAGAATTGAAGTACAATAAAGTATTTGATTATACAAGTTAGAAAACTGAGAGACACGTGTATGAACGATAATTTCAGAGACTGAATTAAATGGTTGATTACACCTGCGAAACAACCTTTTCAATAAACGATAATTGAGCAAAAATCGTGAATTCCAATACCGCATTCATGTTTCGCATCATTATTACCGCGTCTCACGTTTTAACGTTTATTGGATAAAAATAGGTTTCTTTGCCTTAATGTCGAGGTTCGATCACGCAGCTTATTGTCATGCAAGCAGCTATAAAAGTACGAGTATAAAGCCAACATATTTCTTGGGATGAGTGAGTGAACATGTTTTACGAGCAATTGAAATAATATTTGAACAAACTGTTATTGTTCAGCAGCGTTAGGTAGATGACCGTTAATTAGGCATAGTTTTTTCTAATTGCAAAGTCGATTACTCCGTAAAATAGCTGCAAAACAAATTCTGAAATGCTACACTCACTGTCACGATGATTCAATCTTACGATATGAGAAAAAGAAAAAAAAATGTAATGTCGCCGTACAAGTTAGTGACATTGACGTATTGCGTATCCCTTTTTAATTAACAGTTGATACGCAGATGTTACTTGTAGTAATTTTGCCACGTGGAATTTTTTTTTTCTCATTGTAATTATATAGTTTAACGAGACACTTATGAATCGGTAACAAGTAACTCCATTTTCGTGATCTTTGATCTGTGGGAATATCAATTTTTATAGCTATACTCGTGTAAGAAGAGCGCAGAATAGATCGATGGCTCGTGCTCGTGTCGCTGGTTGGTAGTGCGAGGCTTCCATCGTCGTTAATTAATTATTATTCCTCGTTTCTCCGTTTATAAGTAAATAAAGTGACTTGAAGCAAGATTCATTGAGTTTAATCGACAAGGATAGGAAAACTGGTCTATACCTACGTTCAAATCGCCGTGACACTTATTCTTTACTCGGTTTCCTCTGTTACAGACGAAGAGGGTGCGTTGAGAGAACTGACAGAGGAGGAGGGACCGTCACAATGATGGAGCTGAGTCACAGTCTCACCCTCAACGAGGATGCGCTAAATCAAATCCCAGAGGCCAAGCGGCCCGTCTTCGTATTCGAGTGGCTGCGTTTCCTAGACAAAGTCCTTGTCGCGGCGCAAAAGGTACACCAAGAGACACCCTTAAAAGTTATTTGAAATTTTGTCAAATCCTCAGAACGTGCTCGATGCCTAACGATGCTATTTCGACTAGTATCAAATTCTAGAGACTGTGCGTCGTGGAGGCGAAAAAAATACGCAACGCCGTCAAAAATAGACATCTATAAATCATAATTCGGTACTCCGAGATTTTTATAGCGAAATCGAATTGCTGAAAGTCAGAAGAAGGTTGTTGAGGAAGAATCGAATCTGCGCATCCTGCGTTTATCGTTATATTATTCTATAATTATCACGCAATCTTGATACTTAAAAACACGAATGTGGCGATATAATATGTTTACGAATATTGTGTATTTTTGTATTCGGAAAAATTATTAATTTATACTGACGGAATCATTCTTTAGATACGCTTTATTACACAGCTGCGACCGCTCATTTTGTGTCACTTTTTATCGACGTTCCAGAGAGGAAGACCGTGATTTTTATACGGTACTCAAATCTTACATAATGCTAACTGCTGTTATCATTTGACTTAATCTTTATGTAATGATATATTCTCTACACGCATTAAATTAGGCACTCTTTAAAATAATACAAGGTATCCGAAAGCGTGTATTAAATGATGATTTTCGTTGGGTGTAATGACACCTAAATTAGATGTTGTACACACGGATAACAAAAACCAGATGGGAATAATTTCGCTACGAAACTACCATAACGAATCAGTATGTAGAAACTCCGAAAAAATATTCGAGTCATTCCTGTACATGCTAAATCATAATTTCTGAGAATGCAGTGATATTAGCTTCTCATTAAACAATTGCATATATCTTACCAACGAATCTAGTTTTAAAGCTCAAGCAAATTATTAGTTTGCATATTTAACTGCCACAAGTTTAGTATAGTCAAATTATGAACGGTTATTTCTTACGCCCTTTCGTACACATATCTTGCAAATTAATCGATATCCGCATCAACTTTCAAATTTAATCATATCAAACGGTAACATTAACAACGAATTTGTTTACTCGGTTAATTGGTACGTGCAAAAAAAAAACTGCTTGTTCTGCCTTGACTTTTCAATCGTTCTGACAATTTGACAGACAAATGTAATTTAATCCGCAGGACTTTCGAGCACATCACACTGTCATTCTCTATACTTCAAAGTACGCTTCACGTTGCTTCTTATTATTCTCAAACAGTTTGATTTTTTTTTTTTTTTACTTTATTACCGATTCTTGACGCCGTAAAATAAAGAGTGATTAATCCTCACACTTGCTTGAACTTTCGGGTATATAATATCTCAAACAATAGAGATAAGATCAGTGGCAGTTCTGATTAGCAATGGACATTGACCAATACAGCTATATATATATATATATATATATATATATATATAGCAAGGAGCAAACCGCTAATCTACATCGAATTTAAATTGTTGAGTCAAAAACAGTGTAGCAAGAAAATAATACGGTACCTCGACGAATTACTATACGTACTCAAGCATACTAGAGATTAACAGGTAATAACAGTATACGCTACCATAAAGAAGAATTTAATGTTTAGTATTATGAACCATTAAGAAAATCGCAAGTTTCGTCCGTCGGAATTTTTTTTGGCCTCGCATATTTTTTTACGATGAAAATGACTGCCAGTCCGTATTCGATTGACGCACCTTTGAATTAATGTTTGATGTTGCCGTTACAAATATTCGAATAATTTGATACTTCTAACTTGTTGCGACGTTACAGAACGATATCAAAGGATGTCAACAGAAATTAGTCGAACAGCTCACAAGGCACATGCAAGGGGCTCCGGGACCACCAACCCGTCGTCTCATAGCGCGCTGCCTTGCAACTCTATTTAGCGTTGGCGACACATTTCTGCTGTTTGACACAGTAAACAAATGCAACGATATTCTGAAAAACAAGGACGACTCTCCGAGTTTCCTGCCCACAAAATTGTAAGTTTGCATATCACGTACGACGCAAGTTTCAGGAGCTGTGAACTCTTTGTTGGAACTGCACCGCATAACTTTATATCATTTTTCACAACGACGTTTAACTCGTACTTTTTAAAAATCAGTCTTGAATCGCAATAAAAAATGAAAATTTTGGGATAACGAAATTCTGTCGAAGTCACGAACGTTTTTACCCGCGTTTACAGAGCTGCAATCTGCTGCGTTGGATGTATGTATGAAAAATTAGGCCGCATGATGGGCCGATCTTACGAAGACACTGTTCAGATATTGATAAAATCGCTCCGCTCAGCAGAGTCACAAACCCGGATAGAAATAATGCACACTCTTGAGAAGGTAAACAATTCTTGTTCTGATAAAAACTAGCGTAAAAATTCTTACAATACAGTTTGAAATTCATTTTGTTTCATCGCTGTAATATAAGGTGTGCGCTGGGATGGGATCCGCCATTACAAACGTCCACAAGGAAATTTACAAAGTAGCCCGACACTGCCTTACGGATAGAGTCATGGCAGTACGTTGCGCTGCTGCTAAGGTATAACCACCTCTGACCTTGTTCATGTTAACATAATATAACACATAGTCAGCGTCAGTTTTTAATTTTCAAGACTTCATACCTCATAGTCAGTTGGACATCAATGGGGATATTTCTTAGTAAAACATATGTGAAAAAGAAAAATTGCGAAGAAGTTGGTATTCTTGTGTGCAAGAAATATACTCATTACTCAAAGTTAAGGCCACTGGTCCCACGTTAACGTCAATTGCTCAGTTCGAGGCGCACTCGCACTATTCAGAGCCAAAATTAGCGTATGATCAATCATTCGTTTTCAGTGTCTTTTGGAAATGTTAAATCACGCACCTTTTCTGTGCACAACTGAAATCGAAAGTGTTGCCACATTGTGTTTCCGGGCGTTCGAAGGTTCAAATTATGAAGTGAGATGCACCGTGGCAAAACTTTTGGGTGCATTAGTTGCCACCACGCAACAAGCAACCCCGAAAGGAAACAATCCTGCAGGTAATGGTGTCCTATTATATTGCTCTACAAGCCTCGTAAAATATGAATTTCACGAAACATTTTAAAGTTTTAGCTCCTCAAAGTAAAGGGTATAAGCCAATATCATTGGATGAAGCACTGAACATACTAATGTCTGGATTCCTGCGTGGAGGTGCCGGCTTTTTAAAAGGCACAGGAGAAATGATAAAAGGGAGCTCGGGCGTAAATCGTGAAGTCAGAGTTGGAGTCACGCATGTGAGACTTATCCTTAACAATTATTTCCAATTTATAAACTTACGTAAATATAAATCGGAAGGTATTTCTAATACCCATTAATAACGTGACCTATTGATAGCTTTGTCTACGAACAAATATAAAATGCTTTCTTATTATCTTCTACAAAAATCTTAGCAATATCCGTTTAGGTTGTACTTCTTAACAGTTATGATCAACTATAGGCTACACGAGAGTACACAACCAACTTATCTGTTCCTCTGAAACATTAAATGTCCACTATTTCTTACGATATTACGCAAATTTAATTTTCAGGCCTATGTAGTATTTGTGCAAATTCTCGGAGGAGCTTGGCTTGAGCGTAACATAAGCACCCTGGTTGCCCACGTCCTAGATCTCGTTGCTAATCCCAAAGCGGCCAGTTCACACGTGGATGCGGTGTACTCGAGAAAATGCATAAACTTTATCCTCCGAGGTACGATAGGGAAGTTGTTAGGTGAGGGAGCTCAGGCTGCAGCGTGTAAAGAAATTGCCCATGTAATTTTAAAGCAGATGAACTCCATCGGTAAGTAATATATCCGTATCTTCTGATACACACAGCTCACAGTAATATAAATATGTCGAAAAAATAACTGTCATTTCGCGAACAGACTTCAGCCCAGAAAACGCGAAAGACTGCAATCAAGAAACGTTGTTCAGCCAACATCTGTTAGTCTGTGCTTTACAAGAAATGGGAAATCTAATTCTCGGGCTAGGCACCACCGCTTGCAATCTCATATCCGACCAATCGCTTAGTAAGTAATCCAGTCAACCAGGTATTATTGAAATAATTTCAATAAATTGTCAAATTGAAAATACATGTGGGTTACTTGCAGGCAATTTTTGTTCAAGTCTTAACATTTTTTTCATCTTACGTACTGTCCAGGCTTGATTGAAACGACAATAGCAGTTTTGGTGCACCCTTGTCAAGCGGCAAGACTAGCCGCTTCGTGGTGTCTGCGATGCATTTGCGTCGCTGTTCCAAGTCAGATAACTCCATTGATTGACCGTTGCGTAGATGCAATTGAAAATATGAGAAGTTCACCGGAGGCAATAGCAGGTTACAGCAGTGCCCTAGCCGCGGTTTTAGGAAGCGTAAGATTATCGCCCCTCGGAGTTCCCCATACCAAAGGAAAGGTAGTTATTACGAAATTGTAATTTTCAAACACACACAGTTCATTAAAATGTTGCTTTGTCTGTGCTACTGAAAGGTTTTTCTTGCTGCTGAGCTGAATAGAACTCGTTGAATTATGGAGTCTAGAAATCCATAAATATTAATTACGCTGTGATGTGTGTAAGCATCATAAATTTAGTTTTACATAATGATAATCGGTGCCTTGCATCCTGTTACTTTTGTTTTTCAGATAATATTTAATACAGCTGAAGAATTATTGAGAAGTGCGAGTCAAAACAGCCGGTTGTCGTTGAACAGAACACATGCTGGTTGGCTATTGATCGGGGCTATAATGACTCTTGGTAAAAACAATCATTTGTAGAAATACGTTATTTCATTCATCTCAGAGAGTTTAGTTATTTGGCCAGTTCAGCTACACAGGTTTCTTGGAAATATCTTATTTTCACACCTCGGTACGGAATAGAGTCTACCAGCATAATACCTCAGAGAGTAAACAATCCAGATTCCATTAAGTCGTATTGTGATTAGCGAGTGGACAACGTAGACCGCAACGTGCTAACACGTGCAGAAAACATGCCTTCGTCAAAATGTGTAGAATAAAAGACCATAATGTATTCGAAGTGGTGTATATGTGGAACGAAGTTGTTTGCATACATTCGATTTTATTACGTACAGGCGTGGCGGTAGTGAGGGGATTACTGCCGAGGATGTTATTACTCTGGAGAAATTCTTTTCCACGTTCAAACAAAGAGCTTGAGAGTGAAAAAGCTCGCGGAGATGCGTTTACATGGCAGGTGACACTGGAAGGCCGAGCTGGGGCACTTTCTGCTATGCACAGTTTCTTGCTACATTGTTCAGATCTTCTCAATGATGACATCACTCGCAGGCTTCTCACACCTATTGAGTCTGCCTTGGCAATGCTCACAAAGTACATAACAAACTTCCTGTTTCTTAACAATATACATAAGTAATCAGTTTGAACCCTGGTATTAATTGTAAGTTTAGAATACAAAGTACAGGTACTTCAATGACGCACCTTTCATACTGTCACAAGCTTTTGAATCTCATGAGCGTTGATAAGTCTGAAAACCAGTCAACATTCGAATTTATCTTTTCAGCTTATCAACCGTCCTCAAAAACTACGGTCAACAATTAAAAGCTCCCGCTGCTATGGTCAGATTACGTTTGTACGAAACGTTATTATTGCTACCACCCCAAACTTTCGAAGGTGATTAATTACTATCTTTTTATCCCTTGCCACTGTGATGTCATGATTCATTGAAAACAGGAATACCCCATTCACGTATTGTGATTTTCATTAATAAAATTATTCTACGAATGGTAATTTCAGGCTCATACACACATCTTTTGCGGATGCTGGTATCTGAATTTACTTTAACCGAAAATCCGGGGAATACCACGACTTCGTTACTACGCATTGTATGTCATGCTGACGATTCCGTTATTCTTGGAACATGGTTGCAGGAGACAGATCATCGCACTATTGAAGATCAGGTAAGTGAATTACAGATTATTGATTTGAGTGCAATTGTCGTCGAAGTAAATGTGAGAGAATGATAGGCATATAATTTTGTTCCATATAAATGAATGATGAATTAATTATGAACCAACTCTGCACATCTTTCTGTCTTGAATTAATTACACATTTGATTTAGTTAATACTCACTCAAAAATTAGCAACAATTGATAGTACATTGTTGAAAGTAATATATACAGTTATTTCGGAATCATGATTTCATGAGTCGACAATACTTTCTCGTCATATTCAAATAATTACTATTTGGTTTGTAATTTATCGTCCAGCATCATATATCAGTCGATATAAATGGCTTCTTTACAGAATTTGGATAGTAGTGCATATTTCAAAATTCAGAAGACACTTGCTGCAATTTTTCATACAAGTAAAAAATCCTTGAAGATAGTTAACGAGTACAAGAAATTCTTGATGCATGTGCATGTTAATTTCAATAACAATTTGTTGTATGGACTATGGCAAGAAGCCTGTTTACATTTTTTATGTATGCAGAAGATCATTCTCTGAATTAGCATCTGGCAGTCATACATGTATAACAGATGTCACAGATCAAGCACTGTCACGTTTTTTAAAATTAAATCACTCATAAATTTCATTTATATGATGTATTCGATGACCATATTCTCAAATTTATCTAATGAGAGAGTACAACGAACAAAAGAATAAAATAAAAACTGTAGAATATTCGTGTGACATATAATCTGCAATAAAAATGTCGTATATAGGCATATGCATGTGCATTTCTCAAAGTAGGAAAACTAATCTTTGGTGACGGTTTGCAATAATTATTAACGCACACTGCTCTCATTCGTGTCTAGATGGAACCAAACCGACGGGCCGATTCTGAACATGTGAGTAATGTGTTCTGTAAACAGTGACTATCACCCAACTAGTCACAGAAAATAAGATTTATGATTTGAAATGTTTCTTGTCATTTATTTTGTGGCGTTAAGAGTAAAACTAACTTTCCGTTGATGAGAATTCAAACCATTCAAATTTACTTGAATAGTAATTGTTTCGTTTCAGTTTCAACGGAATGGAAAGATTACTTGCTTTCCACTCTATGTTCCTAATACATTCAAAATATCTTTTAATTCTTATTAAAAAATTATTCCATCCATGTGTTCAAAGACTGTTTCTGTTAATTAACACAGTGTTCAAAACAAAATTCTGTGTCAATTTCTCCTTTATCCCCAAACCAGAAAATCTGTAGTGTCACATGCTCTCATGTGTTGTGCCAAACTATGGAGTGAAATAGTAGAATGCTGTATCACCTATATTAAATATTAGATACTCGGAGGTTTCATGAAATATTAGAAGATATAAATTTTCGGGGTTGAAGGTGAAAGAAAAACGACCTCAACTTTTACACCGTTCAACCGGGCTGCATCACTAACATAACATGTATAGTAGGGAGCTTTGTACCGTGTTGTTGATAATGCAGTGTCATTACGAGTTTCACTGACTCAACTAGCGTGTGGGATGACTTGCTGGTACCACTTTAAAGTTAAGGAATAACAACTCATCATGTTAACTAATGACATTGAACTTACTTATTTCCTCATAACAGACTCAAGCTTTTTCTTTTGTACAAGATCGATCGTCGATTCATGACTGGAAATTATTCTAATATATAGGATACTTGAATTGTTTCAGTTGCAACCTAATAGTGCCGCCGGATCAGGAGCACTGGAACATGATTCATGCTGTTTGTATCGTCCTGTACCAACTGTGAGTATTGTTAATCTGTCTGGTTTGCTTTCAGTGAACATTTCATTTCACACATCAAGAGAATTTTGTTATACATGAATGAACTGTATGATGTTTATTATGATTCTCAGGGCGAAATAGTACCCGGACCACTTCCTCTAGGGGTTGCTGTTATCGATATGTCTGTCTCATTATTTGGACAAATATTTCCACGCGTAGCAAACAAACACAGATTGCAAATGTTGGATCACTTCAGCGAATGTATCAAACATGCTAAAAGTGCCAGACAAGAAGCGGTACAAATGAATGTCTTTACAGCCGTTCTTAGTGGATTGAAGGGTCTTAATGAGGCAAAAACTAGTTTCGGCCAAGAAGATGTAAAAAAATCTGCAACCAATCTGATTATCGTGAGTCACTCAGTCCACTACTGTAACTATCACTTTAAAGTATCGCAATTTAAAAGATAATATCAACATTTTTAGGGCGCACTTGTCAGTAGCAATTCAATCCTGCGCTGTGCAGCTGGTGAGGCAGTCGGGCGAATGGCTCAAGTTGTTTCAGACTCCAAATTCACCGCAGAGTTGGCACAGACCAGTTTTGATCGACTCAAATCGGCGCGTGATGTGGCTAGTAGGACAGGTCATTCGTTGGCTCTTGGTTGCCTGCACAGATATGTCGGAGGAATGGGTTCTAGTCAACATTTGAACACAAGTGTGAGCATCCTGCTTGCTCTTGCCCAAGACAATACATCTCCTGTCGTACAGGTACGTTTTTCATCCCATAGACCTACTGCCGGTTGCACAGCAAGCTATTTGTAAGTACGTGATCTTTTCACACAGGTTTGGGCATTGCATGCGCTAGCACTTATTGCCGACTCTGGAGGCCCGATGTTCCGAGGCTATGTTGAGCCTACACTATCATTAGCATTAACTCTCCTCCTCAACGTTCCACATTCGTACATTGACGTTCATCAATGTATAGGCAAAGTTCTATCTGCGCTTATTACCACCATTGGACCAGAATTACAAGGTATGTATTTCTTGTCTTCCATACTATCCTATACATCGAAAGTCTCGAAGGAAATACATTGAATCATGCTCACATCTCTACTTCAATTTCACAGGCAATACATCGACCATATGTATGGCACGGTCATCCTTTTTATGCGCTTGTGCAATAATGCAAGATCATCAAGACCCGCTTGTTCAAGCTGAAGCTACCGGATGTTTACAACAATTACATCTATTCGCACCACGACATGTTAATTTGTCCTCGTTGGTTCCCACATTGTGTGTAAGTTGTTATTTGGAAACCTATCAATTTATCACAGATCAGCAATTTTATTGACACCTATCAATTACAGCGCACTTTGTCAAGCAATCATCTTCTACTTCGTAAAGCGGCGATATCTTGCCTTCGTCAGCTTGCTCAACGGGAGGCGAAAGAAGTATGTGAACATGCAATGACATTAGCCAATGAAAGCAGAGACACAAACATCGTCGAGGGTCTTGTTATCACGGAGACAGGTCTTCCAGGAGTTTTATTCAGCATGCTAGACACAGAAACAGACAGCCGATTAATAAAAGATATCCACGACACTCTCACCAGTATGCTTCAAATGCTTGCTGCTGACAACCTATCGCAGTGGTTATCCCTCTGCAAAGATGTTTTAACGGTAGCTTCAGGTAAGGAGTGCTGATTTTCTACTCCTTGTTACAATTTGCAAGCTCATGGAAATTTCTAATGAAATAAATAGTGTTCAGAGACGAACTTGATCGAACATATTTTAACAGAATCAAGTACGACAACAGAAGAAGTCACTGCTGTTCTAACCGAAGATAGTACAGCGGATGATGAAGGTACTGAAGCAGAGGGTGATGATGATCAGGCCGAATTTCACGCAGAAGAGTCGACACGGCAACGTCCAGCTGTCTCACCACGTTGGCCAACCAGAGTTTTTGCTGCTCAGAGTGTACGACGAATTATCACTGCTTGTCTTGTCAACAAACAAGCCCACTTTGATCTGGCCTTAGCTAAGGAAATGCAACTTACCAGAGGAAGAGGTATGTACTTCATGTGTATTTTTCTTTCCTCATGTTTTGTGATTTGACAATTCAATATTTATCTTGCAGGAGATTTTCTAGTACTACACTTATCAGATTTAGTGCGTATGGCATTCATGGCTGCAACCAGTGACTGTGATCCCTTGCGATTAGAAGGTCTAAAGACCTTACAAGAAATAATTGATAAATTTGCCAAAGTTCCGGAACCAGAATTTCCTGGACACTTGCTTCTGGAACAATTCCAAGCGCAGGTGATTATTTTGCTAAAATTTACAACACGAAAAACTAATTAGTCTATATTCCTATGATCAAATAATGATAATCTTATCACAAAGGTTGGTGCTGCCTTGAGACCAGCGTTCTCTACAGAAACAGCATCTCACGTCACCGCTGCAGCTTGTGAAGCTTGTAGTGCATGGATTGGTAGTGGCGTTGCAAGGGATCTGAATGATTTACGCCGAGTACATCAACTGCTTGTATCATCGTTGGAAAAATTACGAGGCGGACATTCTCATCAACAATTATACAATGAAAGTCTTTCTACGTTAGAAAAACTGGCCATACTAAAGGCTTGGGCTGAAGTAATTACGTAATTCAATGTTACAGATGATTTACCGTATCATTCAAGAATTGCAATAAGCTAAGCAAGAAACTAATCACGTTTGTTCTTATTCAATGTTGCAGGTATACGTCGTGGCAATGATTAATGATGGTTCAGCACCAGGAAACGTGGAGACATCAAGAAACAAGACTCATACGACCGCTGCAAACGAAGAGGAAGGCTTTGGAGAATTCGAGTTCCAAAATGAAAGCTTACTCAGTTTAGTTCAACCAGAGTTATTGAGTCTGAGTCAACATTGGTTAGCTGCGCTGCGCGATCATGCATTACTCTCCCTACCACCTGGTAAGTCATACAAAAAATCAATTTAGGAAAAACAACTTCTTGATATTTCAGGAATTTTATTTATAAAGACATTTTTATAAGGCCCTTTATAGTTCATCTTCTCTTACAAATATGGTCACAAGATCAATTTGAGAATTAGTCAATATGTAGTTGAATTTGTTACAGCATAATATTTATTCTATATTATACCTCTTTCATTTGAGGATAATATATTTAAATACACGATAGTATTTATAAAAATAGTAAGTCTAGAAACACATCGCTTGTTTAGCTTCACGTCCAAACATGGGTATGATTATTATAACAGAATCATGCATGCAAGGATATGGAATGAAACAGATGAAGCCTGTTAGAAACTTGCTGTCAAAATTATTACTTTGTGTTGAAATTCAGAGTAGACCCTGGCGTTTTAAATCCTCGTAAGTTTTGCGATTCACAACATTGCCTAGAGAGTCTTCAAACTCTTCTTCTTGTTCCGGCTGCCAACGTTCCGACTGTTTTTGCGCCTTGAGTTTCTCCCATAGAGCAAGAGCATCTTCGATCTGTGTGACGTTGGCAAAATGCGCTGTATTCGGTATTCCCAGGCATCGCATACCGTGAGCGTGTCTCCACTCTGCAAAATGCCTTTGGAAGGCTTTGGGTCCCTTGTACGTAAAGTTGCCGCAAATTTCGCAGTTGTAGCTGATGTTGAGACCGTGAAGTTTATACAACCAATATGGTATAGGCTTTCCATCCCAACCAAGAGGCAGGTTTTTTGGATTATATGGAACTTCATTGTCATCTTCTTCCTCCGACTCACTGGCACTAGCATCCGCATCGGAGTCACCTCTTTCACCCTCCGTTCTCGCCTGTTTTCTTTGAACATTTTCTTTGGTAGCGAGACGTTGACTAGATACCAACTCTGCAAGCCTATAGACCTGGGCCTCGAGCATTGCAATCTCCTTCTGCTTTTCCACGTCTCTACCTTTGCCTGGTTTTCCCGGTTTGTTTTTGGTCAGCAGACTCGGATCTAGAGAGGCTTGTCCCTTGGTGCTGAACAACCTCTGTGCTCTCTCTTCCAAGGTTCCACCGCACTTAAGACCCAGCGCTAGTAAGGCTGATTTTAGTCTATCCAAACCTAGCGAGGCAAGTTCTTCCCAAGAGGAAAAGGCGGAGAGCTCTAAATGTGCCCCAACGTTGGTCAAGGCACTTCCAGTCTCCTTTGGCCATCCTGGAAAGCTGCTGTTTTCCCAGTGTACTACGAATTCTCTATTGGCTGTTTCGATTTCAGCATTAAGATCAAGGAGTGGACGAACCCTGGTCAGGTATTCGGTCAAGTACTCTAGAAGCGCCTCGACGTATCTGCGGTATTCTGCGTTCTTACGCTCTCTCGGAATGTCAAATAAATGATCGAAAGTCGACAGATAGGTTATGTAATCGACTTTTTCAATACCTTTCAGGTTTATATACTTTTCGTAGCACTCGTGAAGATCGAGGTATTTCCCGTAGCCCTCTTCGTCGGTAAATTCAACAAGATTTGCGAGTTCCTCTGTTGGATTTTCTCGCATTTTAGCCAATTCCTCGAACTCTACCGACATTGGGACACTTATCTCGTTCGGATGCCGCCGATAGAATTCCTTGATGGACTTGAGTCGCGAATAAAATTCGGAGAACTCGTTCGGCCCCGACAAAGCCTGGACCTCATCCTTTCGTTGGCCGTCCTTATCCTCGTAGAGATCTTGCAGATGTGCTGTGCTGTCCATGTGTTGGTCTAACAGCATTTTCAACCGATGTTCCGAATTTATCGTTTCTCTATGCCCCGGCTTCTTGTGCAACATTTCTTTGACCATCGCGTCCATAAGACGCTCCCGTTCTTCATGATAGCGACGTTGTTGCTCTAAAATTGTTTCCATCCCTTTTTTTTTCTACACTAATGTGCACTCGATTTTACTTTATATTATTTCACACGTAAACGAACTATTGATCACTTTATCCGCCATTTGCAAAATATAACCCTGGCTGATGCCACAGATCGTAGCGCCGTGGCTAACGAAGAGACCAATTTACTCACTCAGACTGTATCTCAGACTCGGAAGATAATGTAGTTTTCAACCGATAAAACAGCGTCGGTGGAATGATTTTCTTTAATTATCATAATAATGAAATTGTATATTGAATACTTGCTTTCATATTTCATTAGGTGTTTCACGTGACTTATTACTTTCTTCGGATTTCTTTTTTTTTTTTTAATTGCAACCTATTTGTTTCAGAATTTTCAAGTCAGCTTCCTCACGATGGAGGAGCTTTCTACACAACTGATACAATGGAATCAGCTCGTCCTTATTACCTTGAATCTTGGGCTCCAATACTTCATGCCGCAACATTGTGGCTGAATGCTAGAGGTTTTGAATCTCCAGAACCCACTAATGTTGATACTAATACGAAGAATAAACTTGGCCGAAATAATAATAATGACACTACCAATACAGAATCTAATGTCGAACGATTCCATTTGTTGTTTGGTAAGATTTTTTTTTTCACATTCCTGACAATGAAAAGTCTCATTTTACAAAGTATTGCATCGAACACTTTTCCACATTGCACTTCAAGGTATATGCATGGAAGCTTTGTGCAGCCCTCGATCTTCTGAGTCTACCCAAAGTGTAGAGACATGTCTAAGTGCTCTCTATACCTTACTTGATTCTATATGGGCACGCAACGTACTTATGGTTGATCGGTCCCTTCCTATTGAGCTTTGCAATGTTCTTCACAGGTAAGTTACAGGAACAATACAAAATCTGCAAATTTTGAACAGCATTCGATGTATTAGCAATTTTTTATTACATTTCTCTTTATTCTACGGTGCTTCTTACTGTTCAACACAAGTTTTTTTCATTCTATTGTAACAGACTGCTACTGACGCGAGAAAGCTACACTATTCAAATGATGGTGATGGAAGTACTGAAACAAGTAATGCGTGCTGCTCAAGAAGACCTTGCAGATCGAAAAAAATCGAAACTCAAAGGTTGTTCATAAAACTCGTTTTCACCAATGATTCAATACATGATTTGTTTTATTACTAACGCGTAGAACTTGTCCACTTCCAGAACTTGTCCCTGCAAATCAAGAGTCTAAAGATACCACAGAGGTTGATGTACTGGGGGAAGGGCAGGAAACTGGTGACCTTATTCCAGGCCAATCTTTAGTTTTTGCTGTACTGGAAGTTTGCTTGTGCTTACTCGTACGGCAAATACCAGCATTGAACCCCAGTCCAGGTGGTGCGACAACGGTGTTATCTCATCGGGGATATACAGCATCGGAGGAATGTGGCAGGCTCATTGCTGCCGCTCTGAATGTAATGGAAGGTCTTCCAAGACTCTGTTCTCCGCAAGGTTGGTCTTGAAATTACCGATGTGCTGATGTACATCATCAATAACTTATAAGCTAGCATATAGCTAGATAGATTATAATCAAAAGAATCCTTAACAATCACAATAAGTTAGTACTTGTTCGTAGAAACGTATTGCAAATCATGCTGATAAGGTGCATATTTTGCTACTAAATGAGCGAATCAAGCTTAAATTGAAATTATTTTCAATTTTACCTGTACGTGATGAATAAGTAAACTGCATTATCTCACAGGTGCCATTGCGATTTTACCCACGTTGTTATATTTAACTACTGGGGTAATTAGAGAGACTGCGATTCGTACAGATAACGATAATTCTGGGGTCGGACCTGGAGCCCCTGTGCATGGGGCTCTGCATTGTCTCAAAAGTCTTATGACCGACAAATACGCAACTGATGCAAGAAGCGAACAACAGTGGAAAACTTTGCTTCAGAGTGCTCTTGCTAAAATAGTCGATCTTGCAAAAACAGGTAAGCCATATTGAATCTAAAATTGTAATTACTACCTTTGCGTATCTCATTAAGTCGTACACTTATAATGATTGGATTGCAGGTTGTGATGAAACGAAAATGGATGAAGTTGCGATGATGTTAGGGATTGCAGTGTTTGTCCTCCATGCATCTCCGGAGGTTGTGAGTGCGCCGAACTTACAGTACCCTTGCATCAATCATTTTCGACAGTGTATTCAGTCAGAAAATACTTTGGTGAGTACGAACTTTCGTTCTAGTCCAGTGATCCTAGTAACTTTTCATTAAGTGATAAAATGTATCTTTCCTGAAGGTTAAATTAAAGTGCATACAAACATTGAGAACAATCTTTATGCACCCTGAGCGCAGTGTCAGCACTCCCTACATCCATGCTCTCGCACCACGATTGGTGGAATATCTGTACAGTGAATCGAGCAAACAAGTATCAACCGAAACGCAGCTAACTCTTACATTAGAAAGCATAGCAACGATTGAAGCACTCATATCATTAGCTGAACCTGCCAATCGTGAGTAGATAATAAATTGTCATCGCTTTCACAATTATGGTTGTTTGTATTGATAAATTAAATTTTGCATGCAAACCAGGAGATCTTATGCAAGGTAGGTGACGATTTTCAGAGCGATCTTCCTATTAGTTATTTCAAATTATATCCACATTATTCAACGACATGGTATTATGTTATTTGACACGGAAAAAATATAACGATGAACTTTTTTCAATTTTCAGGTATTCAAATGCTTACTCTATTGGTGCCTATTCTGATAAATTATTTACTGGAAGGTGATGCCTTGCATCATGGATCCAAATTCCAAATCACTCTCCATCAACAGAGCTTTCAATGGCTGAATAAAATAGGACCAAAATACCCTCAGGTTTGATGCATATAATTTTTCTGCAATGAGTTGTACTAATACTGCATAGTTGGCATAAAATATTGCATATTTTGCAGGAATTTAAGACGTTAATGGCACAATCTACAGAGTTGAAAACAAAGCTCGAAAACGCGGTGAGATCCAGCCACCAGCAGCAGGTTCAAAAGCAATCAAAATTATCAGAGCCAATGAAACAAGCAATTAAACTCAACACTGCCCCTTCAATTAAATTAAAAACGGATTTTTCCAACTTCAACTAAATAGTCATAGAAACAAGACTAAGTATATCATTCTTAGTAACCCAGTATACCATAATATTTATGTTGCTATGTTAACAAATTGTGTATAATACTTTTTCTCATCAAATTGCTTACGGTCTAACATTCCGACAGAATCCAGCTACCAATAAGTAAGCATCAAGCAATTAATTTTTAATGTTCGTAATCTACAAAAACATGCATAATGGTCTGTCTGAAATTTTACGTTCGCTGCAACATCGATGACCGATGATTCGCTCGTAGCATCGAACATTTCAGAGGCGATATTCAGTTTTTCCGTTCAGGTGCATATTTATCAACAATTCATCCTCCCACCATATTGCTTGTGTAGTAATTTAACAGTTATTAATTTTACTGAGGAATTTTCGAGTGTAAAATATGATTCA
This sequence comes from Diprion similis, assembly GCF_021155765.1. Lineage (NCBI taxonomy): Eukaryota > Metazoa > Arthropoda > Insecta > Hymenoptera > Diprionidae > Diprion > Diprion similis. The sequence continues at coordinate 16,596,197 of NC_060112.1, read as the reverse complement.
TTAGACCGCAAATTATTTGATGAAACGATTCAAACAAAGGGAATGCTCAGTGATCATAAAGAATTATTTTTATATTATGTCATTTTAGGTCAAGAATGGAAGAACGGTATAAAATAGTCATGTAGTATTTCTTAATTATAACGTATATTTTTGCGTATGCTTTAAGTTGATCAGATACAGATACATACACGGATAATAACTTTGAAGTATCGTTTCTTTGAATACCGCGTCATTTTCTTTAATCTAACGCATTAAACGCTATCCACGAAAGTATGGTTAAAATTAGAACTTATCGTTGAAAAACAGTTGTCCGACAATTCGGAAACACCATTTGATTTGTAATAAACAATCAGAGTTAACATCATTCTTGAAATCCTATCAAAGTTCTGTTGGCATACCATTACAATATGTTTGTCGATGATATTGATTTACGGGGAGTTATTTGTTAGTTTAGACGTTCATTCACTCCCCATTTATCTTTAAAAATATTTATTAACAGATATCAAGCCAAAAACCCAAAAACGAAACGGATGGTCCACATAGGGACGTATAAATTTTAGTCCTTCATATTTCGCACAAACATGTAAACCCAACGTAATACACACACAGCAACAACCGTCATACACATCTAGCGAGTGAATAAAGTAGCTGTGATTATATATTATAGAAATTCGTATAGAAATCCGAGTGGTGATAGTATTACTACGTGTAATGGCGTAAAATTTCGTCAAAGTGAATCATGTTGTAATTTTACTAAAATGTATAGGAATTCAAGAAAAAAAAAACAAATATATATTAAATCAATAATAGCATTTGTATAATCTGATTTTTGTTTTATAAAATCAGGTACTCCTTGATATAATGTTGACTGGTATAGTTCTACTCTAATCTCGTTACGTATTTTATTTCAGCTCTTAAACTGTGATTGAAAAATCTGAGAAAATATTATTAGATACCTAATTCAAACGGTGTTAGAAATCACATTTTCATGTTTTCTTCTGAAGCTGTACTTTTGTTTGTATTCTGTATTCTACAGCATCTTATCCGCGCGCTCTACCGATAACTATGGCATGATATCAAATCTCAAGTTCTGCGTTGAATTTAAAAATTTTATTATTGCACACCATGATTCTTGAACTCTGTAATCAGTGTAAGTAATGCGTCTGCGAAGTATCGCGCGTTGACTTCAGTAAATTCAGTCAACGTAGCACGCCTAATTGTATGCAACCCTTAGTTTGTGACCTATATTGTAATTTAGCGCTGCCCTGGTGACAATTTCGTAAACCATGTTTACCGCAAATATATGGGCGGGACCATTACGAATTCCACGTGCAGTCTAATGGTAGTTCACACCGAGTTGACCGAGTACATACATTGAATACTGTGACACTTTGTTATTATTCTAGTGTCTCTGACAGCAGACTTTATGCGCACAAGTACCCATCGAGTATTTTTAACCAATTTTTCCCACCAGAAACGCGGGAATGTCGAATGAACATAAAATGTAAATTCTTGGTAGAACTTTAATTTTCACATTTATGTCGACACTGTAATATCATTTTAGTGGAATTTATGCGGGAGTTCTATTAACGTCGCGGTTATGATGTAGAAATATTTCTAGTCGGAGTCCAAAGAGAAATAAATGAACTATCGCAAGAAATGTGTCTGAATTAGGTAATTGTTTTTCTTCGCAGTCGAAAGTTAAATTCTATCAATATCACTTCCGAAGATATTTATGATTCGCGTTAGGTTGTTTCGCTGTTATTAATCGAAACTTTTCCAACATATGTACCCTTCGAAAAATCAATGTTTTTCGTCGTTCACGACTGGGTGAATTAACAAAAAATCCGAGACTCCGGTTCATGGGAGTGGATTTTAGGCGGCGACAGTACCACCGCATAGCGTACGGCCCTGGCTCATCGGAGAGCGGCAACAGGTATAAGCTGTGGGCTTGTTTGTGGCCATGCACTGCACGCGTAGTAAGACATGTACTGATACCGAACAAGTGTGGTCAACACTCTACAGACGTATCTGGCCGCAGTCAGTCGCTAGAGAAGTCAGCGGAGTTAGTAGTGAGGCGGCTCCGCAGCCGTGGTGTAGTTCATTAGGCACATCTCGGGTTACAGATTTCGAATTATTTTCGGCCCTTTTCGCCGTTATCAATTTTCGTCTATTCTAATCACTGACGACGCTCTCAGACCTTGTGGTCCCGAATCTACAGTACTCCGTATCATGAGTGGACTCTGATCATCACATACGTCTCTAATAATAACCGCCGATGCGTCTTTGGAGCGCCTGCTGCATTGACCTGCCGACAACCCGAGCGCAGAGGCACCTGTGGAACCAGTGTACGGTGTTTGGTAGTTCCCGTGGCAGACCTTGTGAGGATTTATGCTGTTTTTAGGGAGATCTTTGCACGCTCCATTCTCTCGTCGCGAAGACGGTGAGCGGGATTTGACGGAGGTCAACTTCTGTGCAGGCAAGGTGAAGAGACTAAATCCAAAGCTGACTGGTTTGCGATTGACATACCTTACGAGGCGAAGAAAAAAATAAAAACTGACACGATATGTAATTTGCGGTGAATGATTATATCTATGTGTCATGCAATGATGATGTTTTTTTTTGTTGCTGTCAACACGTTCTGACAGTTATTCAGTTATAATCAGTTGATGTATTACACGGATGTCGTGGTTGAAAACTGACATGTGATGCCTCTGTCCTCTTCCCCGAGTTTTTGTCATCGTCATCCTGACGCGAAAATTCATTCGCATATTCCGATATGGATGTTGCATCATGTATCAATAATTGGGTGTGTTTGAATCGAAGAGATTGATCGACACGGTCACAATCCATCATTGCATTAGCTGAAGAACTCGAAACGACTTTCTGTATTTAAATGACGGTATGGTCTGGCAATTGGTAAATTAATTCTTGATGCACCGAAGAGGACGTTTAATAAACTCAACAGCCCTTCTGATGGTAAGGAGTGTCCAACAGTTTCTGGTTATTCGCCAACTTGGAGAAAGTATTTCGTATACGACAGTGATCACGAAAGGTTCCATCGGGGGAAATAATGCATGGTGTAAACACAACAGTATTCATCTACGGCAATTAATTATCCTTCAATGTAAAGACCCTCACCTTCATTCGTTGCTGGGATAAACGATGCTGGTGAAATAACAAATAATTCGTAAATACATTTGACTTGTCTGCAGTTTCTGATGAAGAGACAAAAGACTGGAAAGATTCGACAACTCAGTTTTACTCACTGAGAATTGGGACGTTGGATAGTTATCGTTGTTTCGAGGCCGCATACCTGACATAATCACCCGATATTAAAATGAGAAACTAAAAATGTAGATACGTTACACCGAGGCTCTGGCTATACTAGGCCAAGTTAATGGCGCGATTTTTCTAGCTAATCAGAAACTTTTGTTTCTAAGCCTGATTGAGGATCACCTTCGGTCCATTACTACAGCCAAGTTAAGCCAAGGCAGTAGGTACGTGGGATGGATTGGTACAGGAAGTTGCGTCGAAGACGGTAAGATTACATTTTAGTTGTTTTTACGTTCATGTAATTTTAAGGGGAAAGTCCTGACGTAAAATACAGAAAAAGAGGGAACATTTGGAATGTTTTCCGTAGAGTCAAAAAGAGTTCAACTACATTATTACCTAAAAGAAACATTTTTTCCAGTCCAAAATATTTAGTAAATGTCAAGCAACAGCAGCAGTTTCCGTGCAGCATTCCACCTCTAATTCTCTACCGAAACAAAAGACTCAGTTTTTTTACTTTTGATGAACATTATTGCAATATATTTTTGAAATAAATTTTTCTTCCTTTTTGACCTAATTATACATTACGATACCCCCTTAAATAATGGTATCAATGAATTTAGCGTGCGGTAATAATCATTATTTATGCGCGCCAGTGTAAAACCATGTTCGTTAAGCGAAAATCACGACGTTCTGTGCATGGCAATGATAAGAAGCTTAATGCACGTGACAGGCCAAAGGTCAATTTTTCGTTATTAACATTGCGGCCTCTGTCACAAGTGAACGAACTTATATTATTATAAGTATAGTATAGAAAATTATATGAGCTGTTGTCCTTGCCATATATCTACATATTAATACTTGAATATATGAGTTAATTTTTGTTCACATTATTGAGTGTTTTCAAGTCGACTTGATCCCAGGAATAAATTCTATATAGCAAACGGTTTTAACACGACATATACAATCTGAGTGATTTCAATAATTATACTAACAAGAACTCCAAATTACTGATTGACGACTCGACTATTGTCTTGGATACATGGAACCGGCAAGGGCAATCATCGTTAGCATTCCTTTCACTTTGAGTATCGACACCAACTTTCCTTTTGCCCTGACGAGCCCTTCTGAATTTGATCTATTTCCTGACTAGGATGGCGCACGTTGCGTGGTTTGGCATTGCTCCCAGTACAGACGCAACGAGCCCGCATCGTCACACACATACACTATACTATTCTTGTATACAATGTTAGAACAACATATCGTTGGAACTACGAACGTGGCTTAGTAATTATATCGTTTGGGTAATTTCAAACTGGAGTCAATAAAATTCCCGTTCTGTGTGAACCGGAATATACACACTACTCTATCATCTATTATAGGTATATAACCGTGAACATTTTGCAAAACGATTAAGCATTGCATACGGAAAATTATACTTTGTGTTATCTCAACTTTGCCGACAAACTTAAGCCAGTGTGTTGCTTTGTTTGAGAGTTGCTGAAGGGAGAAGCACGTTTTTTCACGATATGATGAAGTGTTATCGATGAAGTAGATAAAAATACCATGGTACATATCATATCCACTTGCTTTCTGCTGTGCGAGATATCACGAAAAATGTACGTATTAAATACAGTTACACAATCAGCTAGAACAAGGCAGTTCTGTATGATTTTTTTTCATTGCATGGTTAGAGTCACACTATATTGTCAATCTTGTTTTGTGACAGTTTCTTTTATGGAAACTGGAAAAATCAAACATTTAAAGCTTGTGTGCGACTCGAACCGGTTTTCTATTTTACCAGTCCCACATAGAAGGCCGAGCCTAAGGTTCACGCGAATCTCGCTGTATTCATTCAAGTAGAATGGGAACGTCATATACCAAAACGGAATCACTTTCTTACGAATCAACGTTTTAAAAAACAGTCGTATACGTATTGATATTCACGTACACCTATGAAAACGCAGATAAATATCATTACAAGCACAAAAATTGTTCGTGACGGAATCATGATGCATCGCGTCCAAACAGCTGTTTCTTAGTGGTTGTGAATAACATTTTTAGATCTTGATATGTTTGGTCTTGCATGGCTGGCATAAATGTTTGCGCGTTTCAGCGCGCGTGGATGACGATAAGTTAGATAGGTATGCATAACAGCGAATGCAAAGCACACGTCCACGTTCTAGAATCAATGGCTGCTATGTTTCATTCCATCGAATACATATTTTCATCAATCACCATTGGTTTCAGTTGCCTTTGTCGGTCATACAGCACGAATTAAATAATCTGGATTTCAGGTATCATGAGTACCTACAAATAGTAAGAATCGTAACGTAATAAACACATCGGCTTGCACAGATTGGGCAGGAGAAATTTGTGATAGCCTGATTCCTTATATACAGTATCGTATGTACATAAGATAAGTGTCCATAAAAAACTGAGTATATAATTGTGTCAACTACTTGTATCTGCGCGCATTTCTGAGAATACAACAATCACAGCAAGGCTGTAAAAAGGAAACTCTGCTAGTGTTCGAAAACGCAGTAAATATTACGGGCTTTCAATTTCCTTTCCCTCATATGGTGTCATGATTCACGGAAATGAGAAAAAAAAATTGATCTATTGTGTTGAGAAAAAGTTGCATGATCCTGCGAGAACAATATAACTGAATTGTGTACTACCCGATAAAAATGATTTGTAGGTAAGAAACCCGTAGGAACTTTCTCGTCAGAAAGCAGCTTCTGAGTATTCAATGATCTATACGTGTTACTCCTTACACTCTTATCCGTGGCTGACAGCCAATTATAAAAGTATCAGATGCGTAAAAACAACGGACCTCGCGCCAGTTTGTAGGCAGAAGCTACAGTGAGGTCTTTATGTTTATGAAGGCAGTGGCCTTCGACGAGGTTGCAAAAGTCTCGAGTCATTGCGCAAGATTATTCACAATAAGAAAATATTTTGTGAAACTTGGTAGCTTATTTAACTGTAGATCCGAATCTGATTTTGTACCTTGGATCATGAATGTTTCCAATAAAACGGTAGGCATGGTAGGTAATATACCCTACTTGAATTAAATTAGGTATTCAAATCATATAATTTGCGTATACGAGGTTGCAATATTGCGTAACAGCCAATGCAGGCTGAACAATGGATGCCAGTATGGTACGCATGGTGCATGAATACACGCGCACACTGATTCTTGAGGAAGCTTTGAACTACCGTAGAGAATGATGTGAATTTTTTTTCCTGTCAGTGTAATATTTAGACTTATTTCCGAAGCACGCAGTCTTGTAAAGTGAACTGAGTAATAAATTGTAAGTTTTCCAAATTCTGATTAATATTCACATGTACTGGTTTTCGGTGGAAGAAGAAAACATTCTTACAATGGTTTCATTTATACTGATAAACGAATAATATCTATCCCTCAATGCTTAGACATGATAAAAGACTTATCGTATTCCCAGTGATAAAAAGAATTATGTATTCGTAACTACTGAAGAAGACTAGCGATAACGCACAGGGCAAACGTTTTACATCGATACAATCTTTTATCATCGCCTGGGTAGGATAAACAGCACATTTAAAAAAGTTAGAGAAATCTGAAAACAGATATTGTTTGGATCGTATTTGTATGTACATGATAAATTTACATGTATATAGTGACAGATCGGACCAGATTGGGTCAATGACCGTTTAACATTCTGAGTTTATATAATCTGAACGTAAAGTTGTAGTCTCAGATCCATATAACAGGTCAATCATAAAGCATGTCAAACGGCAATGTGGAAACTAAGCGAACAGCGCTGGCGACTTTTGTCAGAGAGTCCGGAGACTTACACAACCTGGTTACCTACTCACGGAGCGGTGTGGAAATTCGACATTCTAAAAAGCTTGTTTCAAATTCACAATTTTGAAGCTAGATTTATATGAACTGTTGAGTAACCTTACAGCAACTGATAATATACTTGTCATTCTAAATTCGCTCTTACTGAATAAAATTTGAAAGAAAGGCGGGTAAAATTTTTACGTAAATCAAAAAATCAAACAAGAAAATGTTTTCGCAGGTTTCGGGATTTTGGTAGTATGTTTACTGACGAAAATGTGAATCTTTATCGGACCTTCTACAGAAGATTGAGTTCGCTGTGAAAGGTTTCTTGTGTCTACACTTTTATCGAAAAGGGTTGACATTTTACTCAATAGACATATTACTCCAATCTGAAAAATTTTAGACGTACCTTCTTATTTCACCTTTTTTAGTCCAACCAAAGACTCGGTGTTCCCCTCGTCTCCCCTCCTTCAAGCATGAATACTTATTGGAGTAGTTATTTGTTGAGAATTGCATGTAGAGTGGGACTGTTGTGTCCTGTTTTGCGTTTGAGATACATGGAGTTGAATATTTCGAGATATATACGACAACGTTGAAATCGACCAGGGCATCCCCTTAAGTCAATGTCCCTGTAAACGAATCTATCAATTTAAAACACATCTAGTGAAAAAGTCACGCAACTTATCTTGTAAAGAGATCGATGTTCTGTCATCCTGATTAATTCCGTAAATCTTTAATTTTTCATTATGTTTTTTTTTTTGTACCGCAGTCGAGCAGCGCGTGATGATGACCTTGAGACCGCGACTGAGCGATGGGAACGTTGGAAAAGTCTGAACGTCATTTACTTCACAATGTTCCTAATGTCGCTCGGCTTCAGCATAATTCTCACAGGAGTTTGGCCTTATTTAGACAAGGTACGTATTTCATGAATGTGCGGTATCGAGAATCGCGTGGGTATACATATACCTACATATGTAGAGTAGTCCTTACTCCTGTCATTTTTCAATTACGCTCAGAATAAAAATACAAAATATTTCAAGAATGCATCAAACTAGCTCCGTTTCATTGCGATGATTGACACTAACCGTAATTATCTACGGTTAACCTGCGTGTATCTCCTCAGTAAAGCAATCACGAATTCACCTTGTATGTGTCTACAATACTACCGTCACTTTCCAACTACGCCTCACTTCACGGGTGATACTTACTGTTGAATATTTCCCAACGAATGCAGCCGGCGATGAAGCCGTTGAGCGTACAGCACCGAACTTTCTATACGCATTCTTAGAGGACCGGATATTTTCCTATTACCCTGGTCCATTCTTATACTTTCCTACTTTTGCACCAAATAATACATTGAAGGGTATTCATAATAAAGAGGAGTGCATTTTGCAATTTTCTTTTGCTTCTCAAAAGAATATCCTTAGTTGTCTTCCTCGTAATTGTAGTTTGCGTTTGATTTTTCGACAGTAATTGCTTTCTGGGTATACCATGGCGGTGCACCGTGTAAATTGCACATTTTAATTGCAAACATTCGTTTCCAGTTAGATCCTACGGCTGGAAAAGAGTTCATGGGGTACGTCGTGGCTGCAAATCCCTTGGGACAGATGTTATTCTCTCCCTTGGTCGGTTGGTGGGGTAACAGACGCGGCTCCGTCAGGTTGCCACTCCTGATTACTCTGGCTGTTTTTACTCTGGCTTCCGCAGCCTACAGCACACTTGAAATCATACCTGCCTACAGGAAGATTGCGATGCTCACCGCCAGGTTCTTTGTTGGCGTCAGTTCCGGTTAATAAAATTAATTACTAATCGATAGTCACGAAATCCATCGACGACGAATGCAGCAACAAGGAAATAGATCATGTTTCATTCTCTAATTTTCCTTGAGAAGCCTAACTTAAAATTCGAACATCGCTCTGGCAATGGTATCGATCCGCCATTTCTACTTTTGCTCTCTTTATGTGATAATTGATATGGCAGGATGTCACTATCTATTTTATTTACAAGTATTATGCGACCCAGATAGCCATGAGCAGATAAACATGGAGCCTAAAAATTCGTAGATAATATATTCTCACCGTTATAACACTGAATATTTTTTATTTATTTTTAATTTTTTTTACTACAGGGTCGGATCAAGAAGCCATTCCATGTACAATTGAAAAATTCAATCTAGACTTTATTATACTGTCAAATAAGACTCATGCCCGTGCATAACCATATTGATTTTTTCAGCAAACATTGCAGTGGCACGGTCTTATCTTTCAGCAGCTACGAAATTATCTGAGAGAACTCATGCGGTTTCTATGGTGTCTCTCGCTCAAGTATGTACAAATATATCATCGCAAAATCTAGTTGCATAATTATAACTCATTACGTACGCGTGACTGCATTCCGGGCACGGGCAAATTTAATCATCTATATCGTTCAATGTGAAATGGCATGCAAACCTACGTTTAATGATAGGTACAATCAGTGACTTATTTGTACTTTCTAGGTTCTGGGATTTGTCGTTGGTCCCGGCTTACAGGCTGCGGTAACACCATTGGGCGACAAAGGATTTTACCTTCTTGGTCTTCCCTTCAATATGTACACAATGGCCGGTTGGATCAACGTTCTGATGGGCGTCTTCAACTTCGTCCTCTTCCTTCCATGGAACTTTAAGGAGCACCGAATCGCAACCCGGGAAGCTATGCAGACTCAGGGAAAAACGTCAGGTGATTACAATTTACAATCCATTACAATTGGTCGGATTTAGAAATTGTAAAGGGAGCAAGGAAGAGACGTGCGTGACAATGAATTGAGACTGACGTTCGGTTCTTCTTCATTGTTCTGTGTCACTGCAATCTCTTTATCCAATTAACCATGTGGCACGCTTTTATCAATCATCTCATGCGATATACTTTAAACCCACTTACTAGCAAATGCCTTAGCGCAAAAGACTCTTTGTGAATCCGTGTTACGATAATGCATATAGCTTGTAAGATGATTATGAACTCTCTTTACGAAAAAAACAACCACTTCACAAAGAGAAAAGCGAAGCTGAGAGAAGTCTGATTCTGTTACAGAGGAAGAAACTTGGAAGGCGATGAAGCCAGATTACATTGCCTCTTGGACTTTGATTTGCGCATTCTTTATATTGGTCTTCAATTTTGTTCTCCTTGAAACGTGAGTAAAATGGACATTGCATAACCTTATAACTTTCCTTGGTGCTGTACCAGTAACTTTCTCCTTATACAATACAGTTTCGTGTGAAGATTATAATACATGAGTAAACCACAAATAACCTGTATACTTCAGACTGGGAACTTCGCTAACGATGGATCAATTCGCTTGGTCAAAGACTGATGCCTTGTACTACATGGGTCTTCTGATGAGTGTCGGTGCCGTAGTAGCCTGCGTCACTTTCGTTTTAATCGGACCACTATGTAAAAGGTAAATTGAAAGTCCATGGTCTTCTTACAATTGGATGAATGTTAGAAATATTTTGAAGGTTGAAACCTTTTTGCATCTGACCGTTACAAGTTGTTCACGGCTCCAATTTATCTCACAGATTTTCCGAGAGGAAGATCATGCTTTGGGGTGGTTTCTTTTTAATGATCGTCGGAAGAGTACTGTGCATTCCATGGGGCCCGGATCCTCCGGTGATCGCCGAGTACGGCCGTGAGTAGCTGTTTATTATCGTACTATGGCATAAGCTATATTCTAGCGTAGGTTAAATACACGTTGTTGAACAAAAGAAAAAAAGAAAATTAAATCAATTTTCACAGCTTTTGGCAACGAGACGAAAGATGCCAACGGAACAGACATCCTCGGCTGTCCAAGCACCCAGGAATGGTGTCGGTACACGCCTCAAATGACCGTGACACAGTTCCTACTCGGCTACGGATTGACGACCATCGGATATCCATTAGGGGTGACGTTGATCCAGACGATATTTAGTAAAATACTGGGACCTCGTCCTCAGGGAGTCTGGATGGGACTCATGACGGGAGCCGGGTGCGCATCTCGTGTGATGGGTCCAGTGTTCGTGGGACTGATTTACACTAGGTATGGGACTTACCAAACTTTCGGGGTTACCGGTGTGACGCTGGTGTTAGGTATGATTTCGATTGAAATTATAAAGAAGCGTTTGGTACCACCTGATGCTGCTGATGCAACATCAAGAGACGTTGGTGAAATCGTCAACGGCAAGAAAGAGTTCGAGCTTCCACTCGTCCATGGGCCATCTAATACAGATCGAAAAGAAGGCGAGGCACAAGGTCTCAATGGAGCGTCGTGATTAAAGTCTATACTGTGGACAGTGTTATGTACATACATTAGTAATATTGTAGCAGTAATGGCTGCTGCGTTGACTCTCGTTACGTGTTGATCGAATTTCATCGTAAAATTTGAAACACGACGGAGACTACAGTGTCATTTCGTTTATTTGGGCTTTGGCGGCTCCCACATTGGCACAAGCGCAGGTCGATATACATAGCTATATCAAAATATTTTACTGCTAATGTACAGTGATAGATGTATGATTCATTAAATATGTTTTGTATACTCTAAATTCTATACGTAATACATACGCACATTTGTTGTGTTGAAGACTACGTAACGATGACTTTGTTAAGACTACTTATATGTCTGCCGTGAATTTATCATGAACAAAGAAATCGGGAGCACATACATTGGCATATTCACAGACTCTACACCAATGAACTCAGCCTACTGCAAATCATGAACTGTTGCCAACCTATTTGACGAAATGGTTTCTAATTTCTTGTACGACACCATTATGCCGATGATGAGATATGAGCATCTAGATCCATCTTCATCAACGTTAGGTTGACAACAGTGCATAGCGTGTGCTGGGTTACTTTAACTCGAGAAAATTTGTGCATGTGTCGGCGCATAAACATTCGACCTTCCCTGTTCATAATAAGTCCATGGTATGTTAAATCATGTACGGAGGCAATTATTCGCAGCTAAATACATGACTCTTCAGTCAGAGGGAGGCGCTTGTATCAATTCCATGTAAAATGACTGCGTCAGTTGGAATTGTGTTCAGCAATGATTAAATTAATCTGCGAATACAGCATTCTATAAGCATAATTGACCTTAACAAAACCCTCAACTCCTCTTTGTGAAATATTTTTCTTAGTTGATCAGAGTATGTGTAATTTTTTGTACATTTTTATTCGAAGACGTTTCGATGTCAGAAGCCACCAAAATATATTCAAGAATTTTCAACGTCGGAGTCTCAATCCTTCATAAGCATAAGAATCCTGAGACTACTAGAGAACTACGGAGAAAGTTGACAGTGAAAAGGTTCCGAATTTAAGTATATTTAAAAGTCATAGTATGCAAAGAAACATGACAGCATCTGAATGACCATGACAATTTGAAAATATCTCGGTTTTTCGGATGTCTTAAAAGTCATATTTGTTATCAGTGGATTAGGAAATGCTCGAAAAAGTGTCGAACTTTAATATGTGCTGCAATTTTGGTAAATCGCTATAAATTTGTGGTTAAGTTGATTTCTAGGAATAATCAAGACTTTCATCACCTGAGAGCCTGTGAACTCGAAGAAAACTCAGAACGCGACCATAACTGATATTTGATCGAAGGTTTCTGATATTTTTTGGATAAATACAAAAATTTCGGGTTGAGATTCGTGATGACACATTTGCTATTGATTCCTTAGGGTACTATTCCGACGTAATTTTGCGAAAAAAATCAATCAAGCGCAGTATCAATATTGCAAGCGATAGCTGAAAACTTACGGCCAGAAAACTCATGATTTTAATCGTCATTTCTCTGCTGCTGCTCCTACGCTATTATTGAGGTGTTTTCTGGGTTCCTCGGGGTCGGATTACTCTAGAGATGGTCATACAAATCGATTTTGAAACGGAAAATTTTCGGCTCCAAAAATGACCAGAAAAGTAAGGCTAACCCCTTTGGATTTTTGGCAAAAATTTCAACGATTCTGGAAAGTGCTGCAATCGATTGGTTAGGGCACTATTCCGACGTAATTTTGCGAGAGGAATCGAATAAGCGCAGTCCCAATACGCTGCGAGCGATACCTAGAAAGTTACGGCCGGAAAACTCATGATCTTGATCGTCATTTCTCTGCTGCTGCTCCTACGCTATTTTTGAGGTGTTTTCTGGGTTCCTGGGGATCGAATTACTCTAGAGTTGGTCATACAAATCGATTTTAAGACGAAAAATTTTTGGCTTAGAAAATGACAGAAAAAGTAAGGCTAACCCCTTTGGATTTTTGGCAAAAATTTCAACGATTCTGGAAAGTGCTGCAATCAATTGGTTAGGGCACTATTTCGACGTAATTTTGCGAGAGGAATCGAATGAGCGCAGTCCCAATACGCTGCGAGCGATACCTAAAAAGTTACGGGCGAAAAACTTATGATTTTGATCGTCATTTCTCTGCTGCTGCTCCTACGCTATTTTTGAGGTGTTTTCTGGGTTCCTGGGGGTCGAATTACTCTGGAGATGGTCATACAAATCGATTTCAAAACGGAAAATTTTCGGCTTTAAAAATGACCAGAAAAGTAAGGCTAACCCCTTTGGATTTTTGGCAAAAATTCCAACGATTCTGGAAAGTGCTGCAATCGATTGGTTAGGGCACTATTCCGACGTAATTTTGCGAGAGGAATCGAATAAGCGCAGTCCCAATACGCTGCGAGCGATACCTAGAAAGTTACGGCCGGAAAACTCATGATCTTGATCGTCATTTCTCTGCTGCTGCTCCTACGCTATTTTTGAGGTGTTTTCTGGGTTCCTGGGGATCGAATTACTCTGGAGATGGTCATACGAATCGATTTGAGGACAAAAAATTTTCGGCTCCGAAAATGACAGAAAAAGTAAGGCTAACCCCTTTGGATTTTTGGCAAAAATTTCAACGATTCTGGAAAGTGCTGCAATCAATTGGTTAGGGCACTATTTCGACGTCATTTTGCGAGAGGAATCGAATAAGCGCAGTCCCAATACGCTGCGAGCGATACCTAAAAAGTTACGGCCGAAAAACTCATGATTTTGATGGTCATTTCTCTGCTGCTGCTCCCACGCTATTTTTAAGGTGTTTTCTGGGTTCCTGGGGGTCGAATTACTCTAAAGATGGTCATACAAATCGATTTTGAAACGGAAAATTTTCGGCACTGAAAATGACCAGGAAAGTAAGGCTAACCCCTTTGGATTTTTGGCAAAAATTTCAACTATTCTGGAAAGTGCTGCAATCGATTGTTGAGGGCACTATTCCGACGTAATTTTGCGAGAGAAATCGAATAAGCGCAGTCCCAATACGCTGCGAGTGATACCTAAAAAGTTACGGCCGAAAAACTCATGATTTTGATCGTCATTTCTCTGCTGCTGCTCCTACGCTATTTTTAAGGTGTTTTCTGGGTTCCTGGGGGTCGAATTACTCTGGAGATGGTCATACAAATCGATTTTAAGACGAAAAATTTTTGGCTTAGCAAATGACAGAAAAAGTAAGACTAACCCCTTTGGATTTTTGGCGAAAATTTCAACGATTCTGGAAAGTGCTGCAATCAATTGTTTAGGGCACTATTCCGACGTAATTTTGCGAGGGGAATCGAATAAGCGCAGTCCCAATACGCTGCGAGTGATACCTAAAAAGTTACGGCCGAAAAACTCATGATTTTGATCGTCATTTCTCTGCTGCTGCTCCTACGCTATTTTTAAGGTGTTTTCTGGGTTCCTGGGGGTCGAATTACTCTAGAGATGGTCATACAAATCGATTTTAAGACAAAAAATTTTCGGCTCCGAAAATGACAGAAAAAGTAAGGCTAACCCCTTTGGATTTTTGGCAAAAATTTCAACGATTCTGGAAAGTGCTGCAATCAATTGGTTAGGGCACTATTTCGACGTAATTTTGCGAGAGGAATCGAATAAGCGCAGTCCCAATACGCTGCGAGCGATACCTAAAAAGTTACGGCCGAAAAACTCATGATTTTGATCGTCATTTCTCTGCTGCTGCTCCTACGCTATTTTTGAGGTGTTTTCTGGGTTCCTGGGGGTCGAATTACTCTAGAGATGGTCATACAAATCGATTTCAAAACGGAAAATTTTCGGCTTTAAAAATGACCAGAAAAGTAAGGCTAACCCCTTTGGATTTTTGGCAAAAATTTCAACGATTCTGGAAAGTGCTGCAATCGATTGGTTAGGGCACTATTCCGACGTAATTTTGCGTGAGGAATCGAATAAGCGCAGTCTCAATACGCTGCGAGCGATACCTAGAAAATTACGGCCGGAAAACTCATGATCTTGATCGTCATTTCTCTGCTGCTGCTCCTACGCTATTTTTAAGGTGTTTTCTGGGTTCCTGGGGGTCGAATTACTCTAGAGATGGTCATACAAATCGATTTTAAGAGAAAAAATTTTCGGCTCCGAAAATGACAGAAAAAGTAAGGCTAACCCCTTTGGATTTTTGGCAAAAATTTCAACGATTCTGGAAAGTGCTGCAATCAATTGGTTAGGGCACTATTTCGACGTAATTTTGCGAGAGGAATCGAATAAGCGCAGTCCCAATACGCTGCGAGCGATACCTAGAAAGTTACGGCCGGAAAACTCATGATTTTGATCGTCATTTCTCTGCTGCTGCTCCTACGCTATTTTTAAGGTGTTTTCTGGGTTCCTGGGGGTCGAATTACTCTAGAGTTGGTCATACAAATCGATTTTAAGACGAAAAATTTTTGGCTTAGAAAATGACAGAAAAAGTAAGACTGACCCCTTTGGATTTTTGGCAAAAATTTCAACGATTCTGGAAAGTGCTGCAATCAATTGTTTAGGGCACTATTCCGACGTAATTTTGCGAAGGGAATCGAATAAGCGCAGTCCCAATACGCTGCGAGTGATACCTAAAAAGTTACGGCCGAAAAACTCATGATTTTGATCGTCATTTCTCTGCTGCTGCTCCTACGCTATTTTTGAGGTGTTTTCTGGGTTCCTGGGGGTCGAATTACTCTAGAGATGGTCATACAAATCGATTTCAAGACAAAAAATTTTCGGCTCCGAAAATGACAGAAAAAGTAAGGCTAACCCCTTTGGATTTTTGGCAAAAATTTCAACGATTCTGGAAAGTGCTGCAATCAATTGTTTAGGGCACTATTCCGACGTAATTTTGCGAAGGGAATCGAATAAGCGCAGTCCCAATACGCTGCGAGTGATACCTAAAAAGTTACGGCCGAAAAACTCATGATTTTGATCGTCATTTCTCTGCTGCTGCTCCTACGCTATTTTTGAGGTGTTTTCTGGGTTCCTGGGGGTCGAATCACTCTAGAGATGGTCATACAAATCGATTTGGGGACAAAAAATTTTCGGCTCCGAAAATGACAGAAAAAGTAAGGCTAACCCCTTTGGGATTTTGGCAAAAATTTCAACGATTCTGGAAAGTGCTGCAATCAATTGGTTAGGGCACTATTTCGACGTAATTTTGCGAGAGGAATCGAATAAGCGCAGTCCCAATACGCTGCGAGCGATACCTAAGAAGTTACGGCCGAAAAACTCATGATCTTGATCGTCATTTCTCTGCTGCTGCTCCTACGCTATTTTTAAGGTGTTTTCTGGGTTCCTGGGGATCGAATTACTCTAGAGATGGTCATACAAATCGATTTTGAAACGAAAAATTTTCAGCACTGAAAATGACCAGGAAAGTAAGGCTAACCCCTTTGGATTTTTGGCAAAAATTTCAACGATTCTGGAAAGTGCTGCAATCGATTGGTTAGGGCACTATTCCGACGTAATTTTGCGAGAGGAATCGAATAAGCGCAGTCCCAATACGCTGCGAGTGATACCTAAGAAGTTACGGCCGAAAAACTCATGATCTTGATCGTCATTTCTCTGCTGCTGCTCCTACGCTATTTTTAAGGTGTTTTCTGGGTTCCTGGGGGTCGAATTACTCTAGAGTTGGTCATACAAATCGATTTGAAGACGAAAAAATTTTGTCTTAGAAAATGACAGAAAAAGTAAGACTAACCCCTTTGGATTTTTGGCAAAAATTTCAACGATTCTGGAAAGTGCTGCAATCAATTGTTTAGGGCACTATTCCGACGTAATTTTGCGAAGGGAATCGAATAAGCGCAGTCCCAATACGCTGCGAGTGATACCTAAAAAGTTACGGCCGAAAAACTCATGATTTTGATCGTCATTTCTCTGCTGCTGCTCCTACGCTATTTTTGAGGTGTTTTCTGGGTTCCTGGGGGTCGAATTACTCTAGAGATGGTCATACAAATCGATTTCAAGACAAAAAATTTTCAGCTCCGAAAATGACAGAAAAAGTAAGGCTAACCCCTTTGGATTTTTGGCAAAAATTTCAACGATTCTGGAAAGTGCTGCAATCGATTGGTTAGGGCACTATTCCGACGTAATTTTGCGAGAGGAATCGAATAAGCGCAGTCCCAATACGCTGCGAGCGATACCTAGAAAGTTACGGCCGGAAAACTCATGATTTTGATCGTCATTTCTCTGCTGCTGCTCCTACGCTATTTTTAAGGTGTTTTCTGGGTTCCTGGGGGTCGAATTACTCTAGAGATGGTCATACAAATCGATTTTAAGACAAAAAATTTTCGGCTCCGAAAATGACAGAAAAAGTAAGGCTAACCCCTTTGGATTTTTGGCAAAAATTTCAACGATTCTGGAAAGTGCTGCAATCAATTAGTTAGGGCACTATTTCGACGTAATTTTGCGAGAGGAATCGAATAAGCGCAGTCCCAATACGCTGCGAGCGATACCTAGAAAGTTACGGCCGGAAAACTCATGATTTTGATCGTCATTTCTCTGCTGCTGCTCCTACGCTATTTTTAAGGTGTTTTCTGGGTTCCTGGGGGTCGAATTACCCTAGAGTTGGTCATACAAATCGATTTTAAGACAAAAAATTTTTGTCTTAGAAAATGACAGAAAAAGTAAGACTAACCCCTTTGGATTTTTGGCAAAAATTTCAACGATTCTGGAAAGTGCTGCAATCAATTGTTTAGGGCACTATTCCGACGTAATTTTGCGAAGGGAATCGAATAAGCGCAGTCCCAATACGCTGCGAGTGATACCTAAAAAGTTACGGCCGAAAAACTCATGATTTTGATCGTCATTTCTCTGCTGCTGCTCCTACGCTATTTTTGAGGTGTTTTCTGGGTTCCTGGGGGTCGAATTACTCTAGAGATGGTCATACAAATCGATTTCAAGACAAAAAATTTTCGGCTCCGAAAATGACAGAAAAAGTAAGGCTAACCCCTTTGGATTTTTGGCAAAAATTTCAACGATTCTGGAAAGTGCTGCAATCAATTGGTTAGGGCACTATTTCGACGTAATTTTGCGAGAGGAATCGAATGAGCGCAGTCCCAATACGCTGCGAGCGATACCTAAAAAGTTACGGCCGAAAAACTCATGATTTTGATGGTCATTTCTCTGCTGCTGCTCCCACGCTATTTTTAAGGTGTTTTCTGGGTTCCTGGGGGTCGAATTACTCTAGAGATGGTCATACAAATCGATTTTGAAACGGAAAATTTTCAGCACTGAAAATGACCAGGAAAGTAAGGCTAACCCCTTTGGATTTTTGGCAAAAATTTCAACGATTCTGGAAAGTGCTGCAATCGATTGGTGAGGGCACTATTCCGACGTAATTTTGCGAGAGGAATCGAATAAGCGCAGTCCCAATACGCTGCGAGCGATACCTAGAAAGTTACGGCCGGAAAACTCATGATTTTGATCGTCATTTCTCTGCTGCTGCTCCTACGCTATTTTTAAGGTGTTTTCTGGGTTCCTGGGGGTCGAATTACTCTAGAGTTGGTCATACAAATCGATTTCAAGACAAAAAATTTTCGGCTCCGAAAATGACAGAAAAAGTAAGGCTAACCCCTTTGGATTTTTGGCAAAAATTTCAACGATTCTGGAAAGTGCTGCAATCAATTGGTTAGGGCACCATTTCGACGTAATTTTGCGAGAGGAATCGAATAAGCGCAGTCCCAATACGCTGCGAGCGATACCTAAAAAGTTACGGCCGAAAAACTCATGATTTTGATGGTCATTTCTCTGTTGCTGCTCCCACGCTATTTTTAAGGTGTTTTCTGGGTTCCTAGGGGTCGAATTACTCTAGAGATGGTCATACAAATCGATTTTGAAACGAAAAATTTTCAGCACTGAAAATGACCAGGAAAGTAAGGCTAACCCCTTTGTATTTTTGGCAAAAATTTCAACGATTCTGGAAAGTGCTGCAATCGATTGGTTAGGGCACTATTCCGACGTAATTTTGCGAGAGGAATCGAATAAGCGCAGTCCCAATACGCTGCGAGTGATACCTAAGAAGTTACGGCCGAAAAACTCATGATCTTGATCGTCATTTCTCTGCTGCTGCTCCTACGCTATTTTTAAGGTGTTTTCTGGGTTCCTGGGGATCGAATTACTCTAGAGATGGTCATACAAATCGATTTTGAAACAAAAAAATTTCGGCTCCGAAAATGACAGAAAAAGTAAGGCTAACCCCTTTGGATTTTTGGCAAAAATTTCAACGATTCTGGAAAGTGCTGCAATCGATTGGTTAGGGCTTTATTCTGACGTAATTTTGCGAGAGGAATCGAATAAGCGCAGTCCCAATACGCTGCGAGCGATACCTAGAAAGTTACGGCCGGAAAACTCATGATCTTGATCGTCATTTCTCTGCTGCTGCTCCTACGCTATTTTTAAGGTGTTTTCTGGGTTCCTGGGGATGGAATTACTCTGGAGATGGTCATACAAATCGATTTTGAGACAAAAAATTTTCGGCTCCGAAAATGACAGGAAAAGTAAGGCTAACCCCTTTGGATTTCTGGCAAAAATTTCAACAATTCTGGAAAGTGCTGCAATCAATTGTTCAGGGCACTATTCCGACGTAATTTTGCGAGAGGAATCGAATAAGCGCAGTCCCAATACGCTGCGAGCGATACCTAGAAAGTTACGGCCGAAAAACTCATGATCTTGATCGTCATTTCTCTGCTGCTGCTCCTACGCTATTTTTAGGGTGTTTTCTGGGTTCCTGGGGATCGAATAACTCCGGAGATGGTCATACAAATCGATTCTAAGACAAAAAATTTTCGGCTCCGAAAATGACAGAAAAAGTAAGGCTAACCCCTTTGGATTTTTGGCAAAAATTTCAACGATTCTGGAAAGTGCTGCAATCAATTGTTTAGGGCACTTGTCCGACGTAATTTTGCGAGGGGAATCGAATAAGCGCAGTCCCAATACGCTGCGAGTGATACCTAAAAAGTTACGGCCGAAAAACTCATGATCTTGATCGTCATTTCTCTGCTGCTGCTCCTACGCCATTTTTAGGGTGTTTTCTGGGTTCCTGGGGATCGAATCACTCCGGAGATGGTCATACAAATCGATTCTAAGACAAAAAATTTTCGGCTCCGAAAATGACAGAAAAAGTAAGGCTAACCCCTTTGGATTTTTGGCAAAAATTTCAACGATTCTGGAAAGTGCTGCAATCAATTGTTTAGGGCACTATTCCGACGTAATTTTGCGAGGGGAATCGAATAAGCGCAGTCCCAATACGCTGCGAGTGATACCTAAAAAGTTACGGCCGAAAAACTCATGATTTTGATCGTCATTTCTCTGCTGCTGCTCCTACGCTATTTTTGAGGTGTTTTCTGGGTTCCTGGGGGTCGAATCACTCTAGAGATGGTCATACAAATCGATTTGGGGACAAAAAATTTTCGGCTCCGAAAATGACAGAAAAAGTAAGGCTAACCCCTTTGGGATTTTGGCAAAAATTTCAACGATTCTGGAAAGTGCTGCAATCAATTGGTTAGGGCACTATTTCGACGTAATTTTGCGAGAGGAATCGAATAAGCGCAGTCCCAATACGCTGCGAGCGATACCTAAAAAGTTACGGCCGAAAAACTCATGATTTTGATGGTCATTTCTCTGCTGCTGCTCCCACGCTATTTTTAAGGTGTTTTCTGGGTTCCTGGGGATCGAATTACTCTAGAGATGGTCATACAAATCGATTTTGGAACAAAAAAATTTCGGCTCTGAAAATGACAGAAAAAGTAAGGCTAACCCCTTCGGATTTTTGGCAAAAATTTCAACGATTCTGGAAAGTGCTGCAATCAATTGTTTAGGGCACTATTTCGACGTAATTTTGCGAGAGGAATTGAATGAGCGCAGTCCCAATACGCTGCGAGCGATACCTAAAAAGTTACGGCCGAAAAACTCATGATTTTGATCGTCATTTCTCTGCTGCTGCTCCTACGCTATTTTTGAGGTGTTTTCTGGGTTCCTGGGGGTCGAATTACTCTAGAGATGGTCATACAAATCGATTTCAAAACGGAAAATTTTCGGCTCTAAAAATGACCAGAAAAGTAAGGCTAACCCCTTTGGATTTTTGGCAAAAATTTCAACGATTCTGGAAAGTGCTGCAATCGATTGGTTAGGGCACTATTCTGACGTAATTTTGCGAGAGGAATCGAATAAGCGCAGTCCCAATACGCTGCGAGCGATACCTAAAAAGTTACGGCCGAAAAACTCATGATTTTGATGGTCATTTCTCTGCTGCTGCTCCCACGCTATTTTTAAGGTGTTTTCTGGGTTCCTGGGGGTCGAATTACTCTAGAGATGGTCATACAAATCGATTTTGAGACGGAAAATTTTCGGCACTGAAAATGACCAGGAAAGTAAGGCTAACCCCTTTGGATTTTTGGCAAAAATTTCAACGATTCTGGAAAGTGCTGCAATCAATTGTTTAGGGCACTATTCCGACGTAATTTTGCGAGGGGAATCGAATAAGCGCAGTCCCAATACGCTGCGAGTGATACCTAAAAAGTTACGGCCGAAAAACTCATGATTTTGATCGTCATTTCTCTGCTGCTGCTCCTACGCTATTCTTGAGGTGTTTTCTGGGTTCCTGGGGGTCGAATTACTCTAGAGATGGTCATACAAATCGATTTCAAGACAAAAAATTTTCGGCTCCGAAAATGACAGAAAAAGTAAGGCTAACCCCTTTGGATTTTTGGCAAAAATTTCAACGATTCTGGAAAGTGCTGCAATCAATTGGTTAGGGCACTATTTCGACGTAATTTTGCGAGAGGAATCGAATAAGCGCAGTTCCAATACGCTGCGAGCGATACCTAAAAAGTTACGGCCGAAAAACTCATGATTTTGATGGTCATTTCTCTGTTGCTGCTCCCACGCTATTTTTAAGGTGTTTTCTGGGTTCCTGGGGGTCGAATTACTCTAGAGATGGTCATACAAATCGATTTTGAAACGGAAAATTTTCAGCACTGAAAATGACCAGGAAAGTAAGGCTAACCCCTTTGGATTTTTGGCAAAAATTTCAACGATTCTGGAAAGTGCTGCAATCAATTGTTTAGGGCACTATTCCGACGTAATTTTGCGAGGGGAATCGAATAAGCGCAGTCCCAATACGCTGCGAGTGATACCTAAAAAGTTACGGCCGAAAAACTCATGATTTTGATCGTCATTTCTCTGCTGCTGCTCCTACGCTATTTTTGAGGTGTTTTCTGGGTTCCTGGGGGTCGAATCACTCTAGAGATGGTCATACAAATCGATTTTAAGACAAAAAATTTTCGGCTCCGAAAATGACAGAAAAAGTAAGGCTAACCCCTTTGGATTTTTGGCAAAAATTTCAACGATTCTGGAAAGTGCTGCAATCAATTGGTTAGGGCACTATTTCGACGTAATTTTGCGAGAGGAATCAAATAAGCGCAGTCCCAATACGCTGCGAGCGATACCTAAAAAGTTACGGCCGAAAAACTCATGATTTTGATGGTCATTTCTCTGCTGCTGCTCCCACGCTATTTTTAAGGTGTTTTCTGGGTTCCTGGGGATCGAATTACTCTAGAGATGGTCATACAAATCGATTTTGAAACAAAAAATTTTCGGCTCCGAAAATGACAGAAAAAGTAAGGCTAACCCCTTCGGATTTTTGGCAAAAATTTCAACGATTCTGGAAAGTGCTGCAATCAATTGTTTAGGGCACTATTTCGACGTAATTTTGCGAGAGGAATTGAATGAGCGCAGTCCCAATACGCTGCGAGCGATACCTAAAAAGTTACGGCCGAAAAACTCATGATTTTGATGGTCATTTCTCTGCTGCTGCTCCCACGCTATTTTTAAGGTGTTTTCTGGGTTCCTGGGGGTCGAATTACTCTAGAGATGGTCATACAAATCGATTTTGAGACGGAAAATTTTCGGCACTGAAAATGACCAGGAAAGTAAGGCTAACCCCTTTGGATTTTTGGCAAAAATTTCAACGATTCTGGAAAGTGCTGCAATCAATTGTTTAGGGCACTATTTTGACGTAATTTTGCGAGAGGAACCAAATGAGCGCAGTCCCAATACGCTGCGAGCGATACCTAAAAAGTTACGGCCGAAAAACTCATGATTTTGATCGTCATTTCTCTGCTGCTGCTCCTACGCTATTTTTGAGGTGTTTTCTGGGTTCCTGGGGGTCGAATTACTCTAGAGATGGTCATACAAATCGATTTCAAAACGGAAAATTTCCGGCTTTAAAAATGACCAGAAAAGTAAGGCTAACCCCTTTGGATTTTTGGCAAAAATTTCAACGATTCTGGAAAGTGCTGCAATCGATTGGTTAGGGCACTATTCCGACGTAATTTTGCGAGAGGAATCGAATAAGCGCAGTCTCAATACGCTGCGAGCGATACCTAGAAAATTACGGCCGGAAAACTCATGATCTTGAATCGTCATTTCTCTGCTGCTGCTCCTACGCTATTTTTAAGGTGTTTTCTGGGTTCCTGGGGATCGAATTACTCTAGAGATGGTCATACAAATCGATTTTAAGACAAAAAAATTTCGGCTCCGAAAATGACAGAAAAAGTAAGGCTAACCCCTTTGGATTTTTGGCAAAAATTTCAACGATTCTGGAAAGTTCTGCAATCAATTGTTTAGGGCACTATTTCGACGTAATTTTGCGAGAGGAATCAAATGAGCGCAGTCCCAATACGCTGCGAGCGATACCTAAAAAGTTACGGCCGAAAAACTCATGATTTTGATCGTCATTTCTCTGCTGCTGCCCCTACGCTATTTTTGAGGTGTTTTCTGGGTTCCTGGGGGTCGAATTACTCTAGAGATGGTCATACAAATCGATTTCAAAACGGAAAATTTTCGGCTCTAAGAATGACCAGAAAAGTAAGGCTAACCCCTTTGGATTTTTGGCAAAAATTTCAACGATTCTGGAAAGTGCCGCAATCGATTGGTTAGGGCACTATTCTGACGTAATTTTGCGAGAGGAATCGAATAAGCGCAGTCCCAATACGCTGCGAGCGATACCTAGAAAGTTACGGCCGAAAAACTCATGATCTTGATCGTCATTTCTCTGCTGCTGCTTCCACGCTATTTTTAGGGTGTTTTCTGGGTTCCTGGGGATCGAATTACTCCAGAGATGGTCATACAAATCGATTTTGAGACAAAAAATTTTCGGCTCCGAAAATGACAGAAAAAGTAAGGCTAACCCCTTTGGATTTTTGGCAAAAATTTCAACGATTCTGGAAAGTGCTGCAATCAATTGTTTAGGGCACTATTTCGACGTAATTTTGCGAGAGGAATCGATTAAGCGCAGTCTTAATACGCTGCGAGCGATAGCTGAAAAGTTACGGCCGAAAAACTCATGATTTTGATGGTCATTTCTCTGCTGCTGCTCCTACGCTATTTTTAAGCTGTTTTTTGGGTTCCTGGGGGTCGAATTACTCTAGAGATGGTCATACAAATCGATTCTGAAACGAAAAATTTTCGGCTCCGAAAATGACAGAAAAAGTAAGGCTAACCCCTTTGGATTTTTGGCAAAAATTTTAACGATTCTGGAAAGTGCTGCAATTAAATGTTTAATGCACTATTCCAACGTAATTTTGCGACAGGAATCGATTAAGCGCAGTTCCAATACGCTGCGAGCGATAGCTGAAAAGTTACGGCCGAAAAACGGAAGATGTATATTCGCTTTTTTCTTGCTGCTAGTCTTTGCGTCGTCATTCCTCTGCTGTTGGTCCTTTGCTCTTCGTGCTCAGTTTTCTGTAGTCCTGGGGGTGCAATGAATCTAGAAAAAGATGTACAATCCGATCCCGAGACGATATATATCATGCTCACAAAACGCAAGCCTAACCTTTTCGGATTTGCTAGGAAAATCTTCATAATTCCGAATGATGCTGGTGACATAATTTTTTTTTACCGTTAGAACTAAACGAATTGGAGAAATCTCAGCGTAAAACTGCTCCTCTTATCAGGAAAACACCGAGCGGAGGAGGTCGCTCGAAATCTGGGGCCAACTGATGGATTGCTTGTGATGTTGATTCTGTATGTGTGAATGCCTGCCTGCCTTCTCGTGAGGCCTCGTGACCGTTTACTGAGCGAGCCAGAGATTAAACGTGGCAGCCGAAAAGAATAAAATTTACACCAACTTTTAGAAAAGAAGGGGAGGATAAATCATAAACTCATAGGTTCATCGTTTCAAATCAGTTTATTTAATATGTCTTCATCGTAGTGCAAGTGTTTTGTGGTCAGTTTATAATATTTGCACGAGTTTTCAAATAGTTATGTGATTGAAGACAAAAGGAAATCCCAAAGAATCATGGGATATCTCATAAAAAATCCATGGATTATAATGATAAAGAATAGGTGCAATGTCAATAACCTAATAAGAACAATATGCACAACAGTGTATTGTTACCATCTAATGTAACCTATATCGAAATAAATCAATTAATGATTTGACACCTTTACATTTTCTTCGTATTTTCCGAGCTGTCGGTACTACGATCATTGAAATCCCTGTTTTGTTATGTTTGGTGTTTAGTTTCCCTGGCAATGGTAATGTGAATCGATTCAAAGGTGAAAAGTTGTTCTCTCCCAAGGTGAAAAAAAAGCAAGGCAAATGCTTCGGATTTTTGCTGAAAATTCTGACGATTTTGTAAAAAATTCGGAATCAATTTTTTAATGCACTATACCAACGTGATTTTGCAAAAACAGTCGATTGCGCGCAGTCCGAATATGTTGCGAGCAATGGATCAAGAGTTACAGCTGAAAATCGAACGATTCACTTTGTAATTTCTCTGCTGTGTAAGTAGTCTAGACGGGGTTACGCAAACCAATGTTTATGAGTAGAACAGGGATTGACGTACAATTAAATTACGTTCATTTTTTATTCACTTCTCATCGGCGAAACCTCCTTTGTATATCATTTAATAATGTCTCTTTTTGACTGTGTATATTCTCTATTCTATTTTCTCATCAGCCCCATTTTTCTGGCGATTAAAATATCAAACATATATCTCAGACTTATAAGTACATAAGTTACATATATTTATCATCATATAACATCATCCCTGATTATTATAATCCCATCGGTTATTTTCCTAGTCTTTATGTTAAGAACTGGTTTCTAACACAGTCAATCGTGTATATCTATGATGTGCACTTATTAAAATAACATTATTTTTTTCGATGTGACTGAGATGCAGTCAGATTAAAATTGCTGAATTTGAAATGAATTGCCTCATATGAATTTGCGCAGTTGCGGCGGGTATACGGCGTCTATACGGCGATACATGAAAATATCAATCGGTGGTCATTCCATAGTCATAACAATATCCGACAATGCATTATCCATCTGGGTACACGTGATGATAACGTTAGTTCTTGTCGTCTTCGCGTTGGTACCAACCGTTTATTGACTTGAGTTGTGAAACGTAGAGGGCGCCGTTTGACGATGAATACGTGATGAATTTATCTCATGCATTTACAGTTACGGAAAGCCATGAGAAAGTCTCATGGCTAGCAGTCTTTATACATCCTTACTCAACGCGAGTTGTAACTGTGTATATATACCGTTCAGATTTATCTAGTACTTTTTGAAGAATATAAATATAAATCACCGGATATATTTTTCATGTACCGACGTCACACAGATAAAACCTTAAAATTGAGTAGAGTCCACGTCCATCAAAAAATGATTCCTTTATTTTGCCTGGCATATACAATTCTGTCACAGTGTCCGCTATGTAATCAAGTATTTACATGCGCGATTGCCTAGGCACGAAATGATAACCGTCTGTATCATAATTACAACCTCAAGCATCAGGTCTGGCGTGGCTACTATGCTCACTTTTCGTAAATATGACTTGTGAGCAGCTAAGTAAACAGCCGTGTTCAGGCGCCGTTTCCAGCTGCTACTGTTATCTCTTACCTGATCCTCTTGAAGGAGTAATACTACGAGACATTTGTATCCGAAAAAAGTACAGAATCAGTCCAGTGTTCAAAGAGCGAATGTGAGCTACAACAGGCGACAAGGTTTTTGGAATTAAAGTACTACTGTAGTGTGCAACATATATACGCAGCCGAATTACTTTATATATTGCAAGTAGGTATTGGCAATTCGTTATTAAGATTATTAGGTGTACATTGAATGAACGCCATGTATATACAATATATGTATAATACGAGCATTATTCTATATATTAATTATAACTTGGTACTTTCATATTCGATTACTATTCAACCACTGTGAGTTCCAGTATGTCGTTTGAACAGAGTCGAATGTGCTTCATTGCTGCATACTGAGATCACATCCTTGTTGACTCAGCATCATATTATATGTGACCGACAATATCGGAACGATTTACTTATATATGTCGTTGCATTTGTATACAGGTAACACTAAACATGGCATCAGAAGAATCAGCATACAAGCCAGGTACTGTAGGGCTTATCATATATTTGAAAGTGACAATGAATGTACATTTTTGTCGGTATCATTGCAAGTAGTAAAATTCAGCACAGTAATAGTAATACCATTATCAAAATGGAATCAGCGTATGTATAACGATTTTCTGTGAAATTGCAATTGTAGGCAAAGCATTGGTACGTCTTGATTATATGAGGTTTTTCAGTTACCACTGACTTGGAGGAATAACGATATCGTTTTTGTGTACACCTGATAATTGATAAGATAAAAATACTTGCTATATATATTGTATTATGTGTAAATCTATAATTGGCTATAATTACCTTTCTTATTATCTGGTACTGATTTTGATACCCTTTTATATACAGCAAATACGTTTATCTTATCTTATATGTATACATGGGGCATTCCACGTCAAATTAGCAGCCCATGTAACTCAGCGCCTTCGATTTTTATAATTTTTTAGTATGCGGTTCTTATCGACCCAAAAGGATTTTGGAATTTTTTTAAAATTTTTTTAGCAACTGGTGAAATTTAAAAAAAATCGAAAAACCAATTCCGAAACCGATATTCTTTGAAGTCTGAAAAATTCAGGTAGATTCTGTGGTTTAAAATGTGATTTTTAAGCACCACACGATAATGGATCCCAATATTTACTATGTTTTTTGCAGGGTTTTAGTTTTTCCATGTCGCTATGGGAGTTTTTTTTCTATCCCTCGATCTAAATGGAATCCGGAATCATGAGAATAATATGATTCTGAAATATATTGAGATCGAGGCATATTAGAAGAAAAGATAAAAAAATTCCAACATGGGGAAATTAAGAACTTGCGAAAAAAACATTCAAATCATAGAATCTCTCTGAATTTTTGCAGATTAAAGAAAATGGTATTTTCGGAATTGGTTTTTCGATTTTTTTCAAATTTCATAGGTGGTTAAAGAAATTTGAAAAATATTCCGAGACCCTTTTGGGTCGATGAGAACATCATACTAAAAAATGATCAAGATCGGAAGGAGTGAGGTACATGGAGAGCTACTTCAGCGTGGAATGTCCCATACATGAGGGTATTCAACCATAATCAGTGTTGTTGTACCAGATTATAGGAAATAAAATTGCAAAAAACTATATTTCAATATTAATCATCAAGTTCACAAAATTTCCAGGCATATTCATAGTAATATTACGTGGCGCTTATTTGCAGACGAGGAATTAATCGAGAAGGTGTTGCGTGAATATGAAAATGATCCAAATCTCAAAGTCAAGTCTGTGGTCTCAAGTGATGGTTGCGAGAAAGGAGACAACTATATGTCAGTCGTTAAACGTCTTGTTATCACAGGGACAACCGGAGCTGGATTCGGTGAGTATTAAGTATAAATATGACTCGCCATATTATTGTAATAAAATTAATGTTACTTGTTTTGACTGTTATCAAAGTTTAATCTTCAATTACATCAAAATTCTATAATCAACGCAATTTTACATGTAATGCCGAATATAAATGCTCAACAAAAGTTTTGGTTTATTCAACAATGAGGTCAAAAGTGCATTCTTGTGATTTAATTACCACTTATTGTATGAATACATATTCAAGTTTTCTTTTAGCATGAAATAAAAAAACTTGTTAAATATTTTTGCTTGTCATTGCATATAGCATTAGACTGACTGCGGCATTAATTTACTTCTTAGATTACAACAAAAGTTTCATTTCCAAACATCTGGCTGAGGATGAAATTCATCAGGAGGTCTTCCAAAGTCAAAACCTTTTCGCCAACGAATCTAAAATGTACCAGACAGTGCCTATTCTTCTTGGCAAGGATCAGGAAATATTACCCAATTGCTTGTTCACTAGTGCCAAACTGATTATGCTGGAAGACTTGAGACCACTAGGATTTTTTCTTGAGGACAGAGTTAAGGGTTTAGACTTCGACCATACAAAAATAGTACTCGAGGTCAGGCTCTTTACTATGATTAATTATATTATGTTGCAATAGATGTCTTTCGAAAATTTATGTCATCAGACAAAACAGTAACGTCGTATAATTTTCGTAAATTTTTTTAGGCACTAGCCGATTTTCATGCAGCATCGTTTATCCTAGAACAAAATGACGCGACAATTTTTAACTCATTAAGAAACGACTTCATGGAAGTCTATTTTCCTGACACGAATTCTCGAGGTGCAGGAAAGGTTTTAAACGACTTTCCCAACTTCATTGTCTTGTGCTTGAAAGCTGTCGCGACCTTAGAAGACGACTATTCGAAAGAGATCGCCTTTATGGAGGAGCATTTAGGAAAAATGTATGATTTAATGAAGGTACAACTATAGACCTTTATCATTTATAAATATTAAAATACGCTTTACGATATTATAGGCTCGTATTATCTTTTGTTACAGGAACAAGTCAAACCTAGAGAATATTCGGTGCTGTGCCTTGGCGATCTGTGGATCAACAACATACTTTTCAAGCACGAGGAAGAGAAGGGGAAAAAGGTAGTCAGAGGTGTACGATTTATAGATTTCCAAGTTGCCAGATTCGCGCCCCTGGTCACAGATCTTCAAAATTTCTTGCACAGCAGTGTTCAGCACGAAATTTTATTGGAACATCTGGATGCTTTTCTTGAAATATATTATAAAAAACTGCGGTCGAAGCTGTCGGAGTTACCTACAAATGCATATGAAAAAATCACCTCAGATTGGTTGAAAAGCGAAATGAAGAAATCACAAGTCTATGGCATGCTGACAAGTCTTTGGCTCACACCTGCGCTCATGGCGGATGCCGAAGATATTCCGGATGTGTCATCTGTTGCGATTCAGACGTCTCAAAACACAGCAGCTATAGATTACTGGAAGCAAAGGTTGTCTCCTCGGCTACTGCAAAGAATAGTCGAGAAGTGCAAATATTTTATCAAGTAGATCATTGATATAGAGTATACTGTTCTTAAAGAAATAAAAGTAAAAATCTTGTTGGAAGCGGGACCGAATACAAAGACTGTATTGGAATTATTTTGAAACGGTGTAATTTCGACGGTAATATCTAATGCCTCATCAATAACTAAACCAATTTTGCTCAAAGTTTAAAGTTTATAGAAAGAACCGTATCGATTGGGTCCAAAATCATAAAGATTCATTATAGTAATACATAATAGTCCCATCTGAAAATTATAGGAGGTTGGCAATGACATATCAACTTGCAATATCTGCGATAATTAATACAACGACTCTCTTTCTCATTGCAGAAGAGAGGTAAGTTCTAAAACAATGTAGTTTGGTGTGTAAGACTCGATTTTTCGTCAAAGCCTTAAGAAATCCACGCGTTAAAAATGACAAAAAGGACAAAAAACCATTTTCTCATTTAAACATAATATGAATGAAGCGCGCCCTCTTGGTACATTATGAAGTCTGGTTAGTTTATCGCAAAAGTAAATTTACAATTTTCTCTAAAAATATTCAGAAGCACGGGTATATTAAAAACGACGCGTGCATCGCTTGAACACGATAATTTATTACGTCATACCTACTGTTCCGTACTGTGAATATTACGATGATATTTTGGCCAGTATTGCAGCAGCAGGGCCACTCGTAAAATGAAATGTGCCTCCGCAAAATTCATAGACGGACGTCGTTAAATTCGTTATGAATGAAAACCCCTCTTCACGCTTGAGATCTGCTGCAGTTAAGATGCTTGCTTAGTTGGTGTGTTTCAAGGGAAACTCGTGAAAACAGCCGATAGTTATCGTCCGTTGTTTCAAGGCTCAAACAGAGGTCGAAACGAAGTAATGAATGCGAGACCTACATACACTTACACGTGTTTCGACGGAGGTATTATTTCGTAGATTAGGGTTCGCCGATAGAGCCTACCATGAAAGTGTCTTCATACACGCATGTTTCATATCGTTGTCCGTGATCCATCCATCCGTTGCAGCCGAAGAGCTGAAGTTAAACGTAAAAAGAATGCAATATAAGAATTTAAAGCTCATTTATCTTGTTACGTATTAAGTGAATTTTTAAATTGTAAGTTTTGAAAAGGTCATGGAATACCTAAATACTTAAATCCATCTTAAGCATAATCACATAATCAATCTGGTTTTGTTACTTCCAACAAAAATTTCAAATGTGACTATAATATTTGTTTTTTTGAGGGATGCATGTGAATGTAAACTGATTCAAGGTACGATAAGTCATTAGAAAGAATAAGTCGTTAAATCAGTACACGGCTAATTCTAAACAGAATATTTTATTTGCACCTTACGATATCCTACTTACGTCTTCCTTGTGAAAAATGTCTAGAAACTGTTCAAGTTTAGACTTAGAAATCTTGGTTAGGTTTTATTTGCCCAACGTTACAGCGTACGTGATGCAAGCGGAAACAAGGGTCAAATATTATTCTCAGTGCTATTTCCCCTTGCAATAGTGAAGCGCGTGCCCACCGAATTTCAGTGAACGGAGGCATAAATTAAACGTGTATTAATCAAGCACGCTATATCGTGCCCATCTGATGTTATCGTGACATGTGATATCTTTCACGAGGTCTGAGTTGAACGATTTCAGACCCATTTTCGCAATGTACTGGTGAGTTTTGCTGGTCATGTGTCAAGTGCAATACAAAGCGTAGGTGTTCAGTTTCCCACAGTTTCGCAAGAATCACGGCACGGTTTCAAGATTCTAACCAGCGCAAAAAATATGAAAACTGTATTTGCCTCAGTGGTCAAGGATGCAACGGAAACTTATCAGACCTACGCATCACGGCATGAACATATAATTATCGACATCAGAAAAAAGAATTATGCACATTATATTTGAGTAACAACAGAACTACTCACGGTGTTAAACTATGTACCTAACGTTCGAAACACGCTCTTCAATGTCACTACTTGGTTTAAATGATTCTCAGGGAAAGTAAATTTAAAATCTCTGTTGCAGAAATGAGTCATATCTTGCGGGTATGGTAATTGGTTCGCAGATTCTAAAAGTTCTATACAATCACCGGATAAAACGAGCAAAGGTGAAAGGGTATTTCCGGTTTTCCTGAAGAGAGAAAGAATACGTATAACAAAATAAAAAGCCGTAATCAAAAATTTCTCCAGGCAAAGGTATACTGAATAAACCAGCCTTTGCAATGGCGCAGTGAACTCTTGGGGCTAAATGTCAGCGATCCCTGGAATTTGTCACTTACTTTAAACGGATATTTCAAAGCGTGACCTTTTTTACTTGACGCTAGAGATTGCAGGGCACGAAGTTCAGCGTCATTTGGAAAATGATATCATGAGAAAACGAATTGAAGGATACGATCATGATTACGACTTCTTAATACTACCAACATAATTCTACTTTTCAACTATCATCGACCATTGTCATTTAACGAATAATTATTCGCAGAATGTATTAAAATACTGGTTAAAACCATGTGTCACATTTATTGTATTAATTACCACGGTAATTATTCAACATTTAGATCGACCACTCAAGTTTTTTGATATTTCTTTGCAACATCGACGATCTAAATTCTTTCCCTATTGGCAGTTAATAATCTGAAGCGTAGATTTTCAATAATTTCGCAACAAGCTTGGTAGTACAGATTTCTCGTCAACAAGAAAAAATTGTTCGTATAGCTTCTGCAACACTTTGCTCCTTAAGCGTTTCTGTGGGCACGTAAAGGTGCTCGCGTGACGCCGCACACTGTGACTTTCCCTGATTTCTGTATCTGAACGTCGCCTCACAGAGATAGACGCCCCTCTCCAGATCCTGGAGTAATAGCTTACCTTCTGAGGAACAGCCCTCGCATAGAACAGTATCAAGCAACTCGGCGTGCGAAACAGCAGACAGAGTTCCTCCGAACACGAGGGCCACCATGCGGACGATGCTGAGGCCTATCCTGTTCTTGGGTGAGTTGGATTAATCGTAGATTCTGCACTTAACGTAATACTACCACCATAAACTAGCCTTGACATTGAATTTTGGTATGATTTAATTAGGTGTGACATGTGTAGAATCCATATTCCCGAAACTCAGGAGGAAGTGAATTGTACACAGGATAGCGTGCAGTTGTTAAGTGTAATATTGACAGGATATTGTTAAATTTATTCGTCGTAATTGATCTTAAATCATTATTGAAGAACATTTGAGGAAATAACGTTTAAAGAGTCTGTAGAATATTTGAATTTTAAATAGTTGATGTAAAATAATTTAGGCTTGTGATATCGCTTAGATGTGTACCGTGTGTAAGTAGCATTGTCCGAATTTTAAACAACAATTGTTCAGCAATAGTTCACGAGTGCTTTGAAAATAACAGACACATTCGTAGCATAGAAACTAGACGGATGTAAGACATAATGTAATCGGACCTTCATCTACTTCCGAAAGTCATTTCGTTGTAAACAAAAAAAGCCAATTCTCTTGTTTTCGTTCAACGCCATTCCATATTTCCACCCATCTATGTTGCCAATGCCAAGAATCGCTTTAAAGGCAATCTACTCATCATATAATAATTGTAGTATCCATCGCTTTAACCTTTCACGAAGGAGAAACAGTTTCAACATCGTTGTATCAGTTTTCACTACTATCATTATGGTGGATTCAATTAATCCTGTGGATTTTCATTCAATCCTTCAGTTTAGTAGTCAGTGGTAATGCATTGAGAGTCTATTCCATGCACTTGAATACATTTGTAAAGTAACCGAAAAATATCACGCATTTTTCTAACAGGATATTATCGCGGCATGGGAACCAAGTTTGCATATGGGTCATTGTTTTGCAACTTGACATTAACTGGTTACATGAACTGTTTCATGTCCGAACAATCTGTTTAGAAATATACGGTAGTTTTATACGAAAGAATTTGAATACTTTTCCACGATGTTACACAGTGTGATTAAAATTTCACGCAATGATTATGTAAGATAGTTTAGCACAATTCATTCATGCAAATGAGGATAGTACCTGTACTGGACGGTTCTGTTTATAAATTTAAGATATCGATCTTGAAGGTTCGCATTGTTCTACTTCGTTCGCATTCACGAATATGCATATAGGTTCTTCTTCAGCGCCTGTTTGCCCTTGATCAAATGATATCGCTCAAACTTAATTTTCGAAAGTTCTTATTCGATTATTACTTTTCAAGGAACCACCAAATCACAGCTGGCCTGGTTATTGATGTTTCCAATAATTTTCAAAGTAGAATATTTGGATTGAACGAATTTATTAATACCATGTCGATACAATCCCTTGTATGTCTTATACGTTCAACAATCCTGCATCTTCCAAGGCAACACTTTTATAATTGCACGATTAAATTCTCCGCTCGACATTTCAGGAATCACCCAATTTCTGACAGTGGAATCTCTGGCAAGACAAGGCACAACAGTAACTGCAAAAGTGACTAACAACAAAACCAGTAGTCGTTACCGAGATCCATTGCTTGCCAAAATCTTGCCTAATCGGACACTAGCGTCGAACGAAGAGCGTATCAAGTCACTGGCAATCGCACTACAGAACGCTGACAAAGTTTTGAACGGTAAAAGATCGCGGAAAAATGAACAGTCGGAAAAGCCTCGAACATTTGGTTCGCCGATAATGGCAGCCGAACTGCGCCCCAGATCGGACAACGGCCCTTCAGACTTTCCACGTAGAAATGTTCGACTGCCCTCAAGGCCATCAGGAAGATATTCGACGCCATCTTCCGTGCTGTTACCACCGTACAAATCGTACACTCCCGAGTTCGATTTTGACAACGATAAACCGGCCCAGCTTCCGTCACCAACTAAGAAGAACGACGTCGCGACGACGGAACTTCCGGACAATACCAGTTTCGGCCGTTCGAAGAGCCACGAATCCATTTCGTCGTATTCTCTCAGAGATGGGATGAAGAATTCATCAGCACGACACGGGTCAGACGAAAATGACATCGGACGTTTCTTTGTCCCGCAAAAAAGGAAGGAGACTTTTGGTAATCGTCAGGAATATCCGTCGGATTCATCTCGGAAAACTGACACCAAGTTTCCGCCGTACTGGGGTAGTACCGCGTCCGAACCTTTGAAAATAAGGTTGAATCCTAATGCCACGGTTGAGTTTGCATCTAAAACACGCGGATCTGATGGATATAATCAGAAGGTGAATGAAAATGAAATTTCGAAGAAGAAAGACATCCTTGCATCCGAAGAAAGCGGGTATCATTGGGGAAGACGTCCGGTTCAAACCGTAAACCACTACAAGTTTGTTGGTAGGTATCAGACTATTGTACCAATTGATATGCAATTCTGTTCAGTATCAACACCAATTGAGCGGGGATTCTGGCATTCACTTTCTGGTTGGTATAAACGAAATACAAAGCCGTATCGAGATCGTACGTAAAATATGTGCCAGATAAGTACAATCAAAATCCGAAGAGTTGTGTTTCGACCGATAAGCGAGTTACGCAAAGTTGAACTACTTTACATTTTATCAGTGTCAATTTTTTCATCTAAAGTTTTTCCTCATTCGCTCCATTTACTGAACTCATTACGACCAACGTAATATTTTGTGCAACGCAGATACGGCGTGGAAAGTTGACGCGATTCCTGGTATCGCCGGTCAAGATTATCCCGTTCACCAACACCACGAACACAATCATCTCCGGTATCCATCCAGCAGGTTTGTCTGTCCGGTCGGTCCTGGAACGCACATCTATCTCGCCGACCGTGCATCCAGATGTCAGGTAATCAAAACGACGTGACGAAATAAAAATGTTAGAAGAAAATTTGACGCCCGAGTGCTGAACCGCAACACGAACTTATAATAATTCCGAAAGTTTCAGTCTTACGTAAACATTTTTCGGTAAAACTAATTATCATCGCTGGACGTGTTGGACATTATTGAAAAAGCTCAACAATCGATCAGACAATACATCGTATACCTATATGAATTCCCGCTGTGACTCTATAAAACATTTACAATAACTCGCACGAGTTGATTGTCTCGCCTTATGATTCTTTGTCGAGGCACATAATGAATAAGTTCATACAATTGGCGACCACAACGCGTTGCGGGTTTAATTCGTACCTCATTATTTGCACATCAATGAACACATTGTAGTTTCATCAAGATGTGCTCAATATTTTGGTTGGTGCAATGAAGATAGACTCATAGATCACATACTTGCCGAAGGTAACCTGTATTTGAAGACTATTACCGCTGTTCACCAATGCAAGTCAGAAAAAAAAATTCCAAGGCCTGAGATTCCTCTTTACAAAAGTCATTCTAACTATTGTAACATTCACTGCTCACGTTTATGCAAAATTTAATGAGTAACTATAACCCACTGAGACACTGACGTGTGGACAGCCGAAACGAGGGCCCAGAATTCGTTTCACACGCTGTCATTGTCAGGTCCGTTAGCCGTGACGACTACAGTTTGTTACGGATAGTAAAAGTGTGAAGAATTAGAAGTAACGTTTTTGCAATCATCATTTTCTTTTTACCGGTACAGACTGTGGTCATTGACTAACCGTTTTCTCGATTATTCTAGATATTCTACGTGTGTTACGGAGAAAAGACCGGAGTGCCCATGATGTGTCCGAACGGAACCCTTTTCAGCGAGCATCTGCAAGTGTGCGACTGGTGGTTCAACGTGGCGTGTTAATCACAAGATTACTATCTGTATATACATTTTTTTCTAATAAAAATTGCAATAAAAATCCTTTATTGACTCGTAGAGCGAAGTGCTTAACGTGTTTCCGCAATTCAAGACTTTGCTTCTATAATAAGCTGCACCTGCGACATACGTACGAACAATTTCATCCAACGATTCCAGTCCATTACATTAAATCCAACTGGTACATCTATTGAGGCTCAATACCAGCCCGGTTAGCATTGTAATACTTCCGTGAACGATAAAAACATTCAAAAGAATTGAACAAAAAAACGGAGAGGCGGTTTAATAACTTGCATAACTGTTCTGTAAAAACACGTTGTGCAAATTAAGTACTAAAAACAAACTTCCAGTAAAGAAACCGTGAAGCTTAGTGAGCAGCAACACAAAAAGCAAAGAGTAAGGGAAAACTGTGCAGTATTTCGGTACATTTTTTATGAGAAAATAGTGCGGAGCAGCTACGGGACCCGCCAAATTTTGCAATCGTTGATTCTTCGACGAATTGCCTCACCTAGCGCAAGAATGAGGCGCGAATGAAATAGGCTTATCTATAAAATAGATACGGATCCGATGGTTCCAGTGGGACGCATTCACGGAGGAAATTGCGTCGGCCACGCTGGCCCGATTGTTATATTGCCAGATTGCCTCAGGTCTTCCTCCACGCCTCGACCTGCACTTAAACGTCTGTGTCTAACCGATACACGGCTCGCTATATCTGTATACATTGATACCCAAGGTATAGTGCACACCGTTGGTCAATTGCTTTGCATTTTACGGTTCACTAGCCTTGACTATGCAGCAGCACGCAACAAAAAGTCGCGCCGACATCGATAGGGTGCAAGTGAATCGAATAACCTATACGTACAGCCCTACGTTCTCACAAAGGTTGCCGATTTTCGGTAAAAACGAGACAAATAAAGAGATTACGTATCCAGTTTATCATTTTGTTCTTGAATGTGTCATAGATCGGCTTTATACATCGTTACCACTATCACGGGTAACTATAGTCACGTTCGTGGAGATGAATGTAAAGAAACTGATACTAAACAGCAGTATATTAACTGCTAGATAGCAATTATTGATCTGCAAAACCGGTTCTTCTAAATGATAGAGCCGCAGAATGAATATGTAGATAAAAATTAATCGAGGTATAAAATTGGCGAATATATTGATCACGCGGTAGGATCGACGATGGTTCCCCAGAATAGAATTGCGTGGGTTTCCTCGTGGCGAACGAAGAACAGGAAAGGTCTGTTCACTTTGAAATTCTTCACGCCACCGCTGTAGTTTATCGTCGTTCCAACAATGGCGGCTGCTTCCGTTCCGGCCTCGTTGACCTCAAGTGCTATCTGTTGAATAATCTCCGATATCCGGAACCTGGAGTCTTCCGCCGCCCCGGCGAGGATCAACGGAGCCTTGGGTAAGGGTATTTTGGACGCGTTGGGATCCGAGGAAGCTTCTCCACTTCTTGACGTTATGCGAATTTCCTCAGTGCCCTCACTTGCAGGAACTGGACTCGATTCTGATGTTGACGCAGGCTGCGATTCTTCCAACGGTACGACTCGTTGCACATCATCGGGTATCGGATTCACTGATGCATTCGTGTTAATTCGAGAGTTAACACCAATATTCACCCCAGAAGTTGTGGTTTGATTCGTAGTAGGTGACGGAGGGTTTAAGTTTCCTTCCTTTGCCGCTTGGGCTTCAGCCTTCTCTTTGTTCAGAAAGGCAGCATGCTCCTCCAAGGCTGATGCCAAGTTCAGTGATGCAGTCAGAGAGAGCTTGGGGAACATAACGTTCACGGTCCGTTTTTTTCCCTGATAATGAAACATACGTCGATCAACCGAATTCGAGATAGCACCTTGCTAGTGAAATTTGAAATACTTACCATTGCAATAAAGTCCACCAAGTTTTTGCTCGTCAGTTGAGTGATCAGGTGACTGACGTTGTACTTCAGGGGGTTCGACTCGGTTGGGAGGATCACGTACATGGCGCATTCGTATTTGGAGTAAGGCAGCACCATCATGCGAAGACCCAAAGTATTGTCTTCGACGTAGATCGTCTCCTCGAATGTACCCCTCATCATGTTCACAGGGACTGTGGTGTTCTCTGACGTCTGTATGACAATAACTTAGAATTCAGTATCGCTTTCAAAGGCATACGCGAGTGGCATGCTTCGATATCGGTCGAGATAACCTTGTTACCTTGAAGAATCCGGGAATCGTTCCGCCGCGTATGAAAGGCGTTTCCCAGGCACCGCGGAAGTGAACGGTTACAGCTTGAATTACCGCTGTGTCCATTGGGGGCGGAAGTGCTAGAAAGCGATCAACGAAACCTCCGGTTTGCAGCGATCCCCATTCGTTGACTGTTTTCTGAGCACCGACAGGATCATTCCTATGATAACATCAAGTAATTACTGCAAAAGTGGACAATTATAATCCTCTGCCAGATTTGTCATTGAAAATTCACCTTCCTTAAGATCATTGCCAATCTTATACCACATCATAAATACCAATAGTTAATTTCTGCGACGTACCTGAAATCAAGTGGCATAACTTTCGAGTGGTAAAAATCTCCGATGCCACGAGCGAAAACATCATTCAGATTCATGTTGTCGGCGACGAAAAATGCACTGCTAGTATGCAAGTAGGACCGGTTGGTCAACGATGGGACAACCCCAGGTGGGGGAAGAGCGGTTGAAAGCTCATGGATCAAGCTGCCCAGTTGGCGATGCAATTCCAGACCAGGTAAACCATCCTGATTCCTTGTAGCAAATTGGCGCTGTTTTAACACTTGAGGTTCGTAAGACCAGGCGTTATTGGCGCTGACTGAAAACCCCACTCGAGACTAAAAGTACGAAAACATGAGGAAATTCAGTGCACGAAGAACGCATGAGATGTAGTTACATCACGTACGAGTGACGCAAGAGACTCTAAACAGGTTCTTCCCTCATGTCGTTTAGGGAAAACCAACGAAATTGATATCGCGCTACTGTGACAGTAAACAAAACTTGAGTATCTTGTTAAATCATTATGGACAGGAAACCGGCGGCATGAGGCAGTCTTTTTTACGACACTCATTATTGTGGTATTTGTAGACCATAAATCAGCGCCGATTAAAATTATCCGCCGAAATTGGATCTGGTGGTAAAAAGTCTGCATGGCGATTTTATTACACCAATAAATTTCTGTCAACAGTACCTACATCACATCAATTTCGTTTGATAGACTGGAAACCATTGCTTGATTTAACTTGTTCTTAGATACGTTTTATCTAAAGGATTGTGGATTAATATCAAATAAACGAACAGTAATAACTATTTACTCACATCCACAGCGACACTTCCGTTAGCTAAACTTGGATCCCCAGGATTTCCTATACGTTGTACAACAGCAGCCGCAGACTTATTCGTAGTGCTGAACAATCAAAAAGCAACACTATCCATAAACATAATGTAGAAAATAATAATAATTGGAGTAAACATACGATAAAGAATATAAGATAGAAACAAGAAATTGTTCAAATTCCGCTGGTTACACGTAGTAGAAAATTTTGTTCGTTAGAAAAACACGACGTTAAAGCAAAATGCAGTAATTAAAAAAAAAATCTCTGCATATATATAGATATCGAGCATGAAAGTATAAATATATAAACGGAGGGATAGATAGATAAAAAGAACAGATTGTGAGCTTGATCCACCAAATTTGGTCGCTGATTAAGGATAAACGTCGAAACAAATCGATAAATCTGTACTGAAATAAAAAATACTCACTTATTCTGCGTGCTATCGTGAAGAGTGAGGAGGATTGCAATTTGTTTTTTTAGATCACCTCTAGCTCCAAGCATCAGCTGGCCTAATGCTCCAGCCACAGCTAACGGAGACACGAGAAAATTTTGTTGCTTCCCGCTACGGTCGTCAATTGCTTGAAGCTTAAGTGCCACGCTCAAGACAGCTTCCACAGCTGAAATAGGAATGAGAAGTTTTTCGGTATTTAAGTGTGCTCTCACTGGAAAATTGATAGGTTAAATGGGTCTGACTGAAATAATGACCTGATACGAGTCTGGATAACTTTAAAATACTGACTATTAAAAAATGAAGTGTCGCCGAAACTATCGTCGGCACATCTTCACGCCACATTCCGTTTGAAACTTTTTCCTACTAGGAACCTTGAACTGACGTGTTTGGAATCAGTGTATTTGATAACCGAAATATCCAAACCAATAAAAATGAATAGATACGAGACTGTTTCTGCAATATCATGCAATATTACATATCCGTACCAGACCGTACACGAATCCCCGCAGCAATCTCAACCCATTTCGTAGATTAAGGGGTTTAATAATAAAAAAGCTTTGACAACTAGAAATGGTGTAGGAATTCGAATGGCGTTTATGATCAATTAATAAAATGTAAACAATTATTCTTATTTTAAAATTACTCATCACATTTCTGTTGATGAAAGTCAGTGGTAATCGCAAAAAAAAATATTCATGATTAAAACATGGGGCTTTGAATACAAGCGCTCGAATCGCGTATTGCTGCTTTTTTGTCACGATTCCAAGTATCCGTATGCAAATTTTTAGAGATTCCGAACGGCATTTCATTTCTGGGATTTGCCTGAGTAGATTGAACTTAAAATTTGTGGGAAGACCTAAAATATGTATGTTGTTGTTACTAGTGTTCAATTGAAGTTCATTTCTGAAGTTAAAAAACGAGTAATTACAATACTCAATTTCGACACAACGGACTATTTGCAAAGAAAAAAATTATAAAATGGACGAAAAATGTAAGTGAGAGCATGAAAAAAAAACATGATCAAATGATTGAATTTAAAAGTTGGCACGTTTTTTTATCCAACGTTGCCACACTCTCAGAAGTTCAGATATGCCATTGAAGTATGTCTGACTGATATTCTGAAATTTTCGATCATTTAGATTAAAATATTTACAAAACTACGCGTCAGAAAACGTTTTTTATAATATTTGTGTAACCTACGATAGTTGATTAATATAAATTAAAGTGTTTGTATTTTTATCTTTACCACTTGTGGTTGAATTGTATCAAAAATGTGCGTTTTACACAAGATTCCCTATTGACCACATTTTAAATATCCAAGTTTCCATAATTAATTATATGAAAACTACACGTCAGACCTTTCTCAAAAAATTATTTTATAACTATTTATTAGCGATTAATAATATAACAAAAACTTAGCTTCTCATCTTTACATTCCTCTAGTGTCCGAACAGCCTCAATTATGAATATTTTTCTTATGAATAATAAATGTTACGCGCTCATCACCATTCCTGTTAATTGTTCGTAAATGCAAATTAAATTTTTACCCCATTTTCGTGATCGATTGTACTAATAGAATAAGTCAACAACAAAAAATCATATCTCGGAGATTTTAAGGGGGTACATACTTCCAAATATATGAATATTTGTACGGCTGTATGTACGGAGTAGGCATATTGTCAAAAATAAGACAAGGAATTTATGATAAATCGTATGTGTTAATTGGAATTGTACAGGCTACTGTAGCAAAAATGCCGCTTAACGATCTGCGTGTTTCGTCAGTGTAGGTCGATATACGGGTCTGTAAAATTCAAACAGATTCTTTCGCAGTGATATTTTCGTTATAGTCTGACGAGCCAGATTTTTGATATTTTATTTAATGCTTCTAATATGAACCATAAAGGACTAAAAATTTTCATGAAAACAGTTCTTCACTTTCAGAATGTCAGACTGTAAGGAAAAAGTTGCTTTATAAGAATCTTTTCGATTTTTTCCAACCGACGGAATCATGTAGACTGTGAAGCCGGTTTGTTCCAACAGTGGTTTAAAGAATTCCAACTAACAGATAAAATTTATCATAAATAATTTTCCTAAAAATGTTTTTTAAGCCTTCCTAGTCCCCTTAATATTGGCAAAGGTAAAAAAATTATGTGTACTCGAAACTCTGCGTCATTTTGTCAAGCGTGTTTTTCAAGCATAATTTATAGCTTACATGGTGCGAGATATCTGTACATTTACGTCTATTAACTATCATTTGCTACAACATTTTTACATTCAGTGAAAAGAAACACGAGACATTATTACAAATGTGTTGTTGAACGTTAAATTTCAGTCGTTTCAGGTTTCGTCGAGTGGTTATAAAGGAAA
This sequence comes from Diprion similis, assembly GCF_021155765.1. Taxonomy (NCBI): domain Eukaryota; kingdom Metazoa; phylum Arthropoda; class Insecta; order Hymenoptera; family Diprionidae; genus Diprion; species Diprion similis. The sequence goes on along the minus strand of NC_060112.1, from coordinate 16,552,607 downwards.
AAATTGAACTCACCTAGCGGGTATCTCTGAAGGTTATTGATTCGACTCTGGAAAGCACTCTCTAAGTCATACGGATTGGCGGCAGGAAATTTTGGCTTATCAAATATAACATTGTCCGCTGATGTTGTAGTTGCAAGAGCAAAGGAGAAAAGAGCCACCAAAGACGTGACCAGCGTCATGGTTAATTATTCGATAAACTAACGCGATCTTGATCAGTATTCATATGAGAAGCCAACACGTTTCAAGTCCGGAATAATTTCTATCCACAGAAGCGCGACGAACTATGTCGCAGGCAAAACTGACTTCAGGCGGTGACTGGCGACTGGCTCGTATCTGCCATCAAAAAAAACTCCGACTCAGATAATGTATTCCGTCGGTCTCAGACCCATGGTCATTGGTTAGTTATACATATAGCCGCGGTATATGCGTATATGTGAGTGTATATATACACATATTACTGTACTCGGTTTCCGAAGATTGAAAAGCAAGCGTCGCGTCATCTTCCCTGGCTGTCCTGAACTGCGAAATACGAAATGTCGACGTATGAAAGCCACTAATTAATTAGCTCATTAGATGCAAAATTTAAAACAACATCGGCCCAGATTAATTTCTGCTAAATCATTACCGTTCATGAGTTCATTTAACGGGAATTATAATCGCTGATGGCGTAGACTACCTAGAAACCAAAGATTTCTTTTTATTACGTATTCTGACCCGATGGAGTAATTTGGAAATTCTATTTGACATACTATAGCTAATTACTCTCGTGGGAAACTAGCTCGTAATAATAGCAAACCACGAATTGAAACAAACACTCGTTTCAGATTCTTATTCGACGTATATAGAAGGTGTCATTAAATTTGGAGGACAGCACAAGCCGGCAAAAATACTAGTTACCGGTTATCACGGTGAAAAATAAAATGTCAGTCGTCATACTTCGCTGTTTATAAGCCAAGTATCGCACGTAGAAATCCGAATATTCTTGATTCGAAAAAAATTGTAGAGGGTGAATCCCCTATAATTTGCCGATAAAAATTGAGCAACGTTAAAACGGAAGAGTAATGACTTGAAATCACTTCGTTCTTCCGAGTCATCGTAAACTTGGCTCGGTTACGAAGGCATTTCAGGGACATTCTTTAATTCACGGTTCGGAACTGATCGAAATCCGTATCGCCACTGCATCGTGATTAGCTTAAAATAAACGTAGTTCAAGCGGCAAAAGGTAATATTACAAACACGTGACAGTGAAAGTCATCGCCAGACTTACTCGGTACATGTACAATGCCGGATGTGCGTAATTACAAATCGTAACGCATGCATTTAAAGCAGACAGATCCAACTTACGATCCTCGGCCTCAATTGAAGGATAAACATTAACGAGAACCGGTTCGGCTGCATAGATTTGCAAGACAAATCTCGTATCGGGAATCTCCAGTCGTTAAAAGTTTTACGCACATCTGCCCCTATACGTTGCAGATAATGATCCTCTGGGATTTCCAGAGCTCTGGTATTTCCACACCACGATATATGAATAGGTATGTATATCGTGATGCATACCCGTGTGTGTTAATAACGCAGTAAACACGTCGACGTCGCCCTAGCCAGCCCTTGTGACGCATTAGCTGCATTTACTGCGAATGTGTTGCACATAGTTTGCTTATTGTTATCTGTGCTACACCGCACCTAGAATGGGCGCTGAATGATGTGTAATTTTCTGTTATCATGCTTTGACAATAGTCGGTGGAATTTTTCGAATCAAGAGTGAGAGAATGTCGAGACCCAAGAATCTGAAGAGTCGTTGCGGTAATTCTGATTTATAAATGGAGTAAAAACTTGTCGCCTCTTGGGTTCTGTGAAAATGCTCAATAAACGTTGTCAGATAGCCTGATTAATCAACTTTTACTCGATTCGTTAAACAAACTTTAACTGACGTATCTGTTGTAGATGCCGAGGAGTTATAAATCGACGGAGACAGCATGTACGACTTATCGTGGGTCGATAGAGTAGGCATCTGCGGTAATACCGATAATTGCGAAGTTGATCTATAAGGGGTAAGGAAGGCCACGCCGTCTTATGAAACTGAAAGTTTTCACCCCGAGGTTGAATCGCGACCACTGATGACGGCTAAAGTGTTTAATAACACACTGCTGGTCGCTTGATTGATCTCGGTGCTTTGCGTGATAAATACGCAATTAAAATTCTTTCAGCGACACTAAACAGAGCAACTGCAGGGACCGGCGAACCAGTTCGTGGAATGAAAACGGCCAGACCACCGATATGTGTTCGCTCTTGCTGGTTAATCACACGGTTCTGTTCAAGCACTCGTGTTAAAGGAGCCTTGGAATCTGCGCAGCGTTGTTGATTTATTAATACGCCAATATTATCAGTACGGTGTAATATGCATTATTTAAGCACAGGATCTCCTTAGACGGGTCGTAAGCTGAACATCCGTTCGGCATGCATTACGTGTGGTGAGAACATATTACCTTTGAGTAATTAAAACTTGTAAATTTGTAAAAGGTGCTGATTTTGTGGAAATTGTGGAACCAAATTTGCCAATTATCTACACCCACGTATTCTGCACCTGATTTTTCCGGTTTTTATCAGGTGTTCGTAACACCTGGAGCAAACACTGTTATGGAAACTAGAAATCACGGCGTTTTTTTAGTAGCACGCTAATCGCGACGTTCTTGTAAAAATTTAGGATAAAAATTCAATAAATTTTCCTTCTACAGCATGGGTGTGACACCCGTGATATTTTCACCACCCATTTTGCCGCGATTTCTGATTCTGTCGAATACTGCAGCACGGAGGAAATATCGTTCTTTCCTCCGTGATCGGCAATTAGCAGAATTAGCCTGCTGCATCGAACGGTTTTACCTAAAAACTGGAAAGTTGACTAGTGCACCCAGCGTTGAAACCAGTTTTCATAAATTTCAAGTTAAATTCGCAGCAGCAGTGGTCGAGACGTCTCAGAATTGCAAATAATAAAATCTTGATCCGCATACATGTGAGAAACGAAAATGCTTCTGTCAAAAAATCGAATAATACTCGAACAATTCCCAGCGAGTATAATAATGGACGAAAAGAAGATGGTCGGTATAGCAATTAGCCACGGTGTAATAACAGTCTAGCGCAATATACGGAGTTACAGGATACGCATTGCGTCCTGCGTTAAATCGCCTCCACGAAGCGTAGCGCATTGCACGCAGTTCTCACATGTTTATAGACGCGTGCGTAGGTGAACATAATATATTATATATGTAATATACCTGTATGTCTGTATGCACGCTCGCGAATATGCGGTTGAAAGTAATGACGAGAGCTGCCAGGAGCTTTAATTACGCCTTATCAAGTTTTGATTTACACTTGGAGATGCCTCTGTTCGATAGCACTCGAGATAAGTACACATACAGTTAGCTTGTGGTGCCAACCATAATTCCTTCTCGGTTTATATCTGCAGTTACCCATAGGCAGACAAATTTTTTTAAATAACAAGTTCATCTACACTGTGAAGAAATTTTTCTTACGCTCGTCTTTTCTCTTTTGATTCTGGATTATACAAAGACCAGCTAATGCTTTACGAATATGTAGTTAATTCATTCGATTGTGAAACGTTTTGGTGTGCGAATATTATACCTGCGTTAATTACACTCTCGATTATGTATTTAAAAAGGATCAGTTGTGTGTTCATTGGTAACTAGATCGAATATATCTAGTTTGAATAGTGCCGTAAGTAATTCGTTTATTCATACGTTTATATTATACGTCCATGAAAAAGGTTAAATTCAGATTTAGCGCTGCTGCGTATTCGTCGTTGGACACGTATAAGTGGTAGTAAACAGCGGCAGACCCTACGATAGTTATCTGTGTATTCCACATCCTGTGTACCTACACTAGACCCATTCATTCGACACAGCTATGCGATAAACGCTGCGTAAATTTCGCTGTATACGTTTACGTGTTTTATTGAAATGCAAAGTGATCATTGCAGCGCTGCAATTTTAATAATTTTATCCGCACGTTTACACAGACTGCCTACCGCCCGTGAAAGCCAATAATTTTTAATCACACAAGTGTAATGAAAATTAATAATAGGATAAATTTTCAAACAGCAACGCTCTGGGGAAAATCAGTTACAGTGGAATTCCAGTATGATTAAACGTTGAGCAAAGGTTTACCCTGCGGCTTGGTATCGAACACAGGAAAACGTTGCACCTAACGGTACACGTCGACTATAATATTCGTGTAATTTGAGTAAAGCAAATTAGGGCGAAAACCTGAGCAACATGTTAATAGTCGTAAAATATTCAGCTGTTCGAAAACAGAAAATCGCTCTCGACGTCCGCTCGTTCGTCTCGTTCCACCGTCACTGATTCGCATTAGCCGCTACTTATCACACAGCGAAATAGACCGCAAACCGCGGAGACCGGATGACTGGCGATAAAATCACGATAAGCTCCCGTCGCTACGGAACTCTCTTGTCCCTTTCTACCGGTTACGGGGCGTCGTAAACAGTCACGGTTAACATTAACGGGGAATTTACCAGCAATAAAGTTTACAAATAAGTAGCCGGTGTGTGCTAGTTTGATAAGCAAATCTCAATCGGCTCCAGTTAGGGGTTGGATGCAGAGGACACCGCTTCTCGAGTAGTAAATGCACCCATCACTCTGTAACCTGCTGATAAGAAGCCCGCCTGCAAGGCCCTGGATTACAAGTTGTCCCTTCGCATTGGTAATCGGAACTCGGTAGGATTTAGACTTGAGTCTTGTATATACGTGACAAACGCAACGGACCGTCGCGTCGCGAGTGCTGTTTCGAGGTGCGTAGCTCATTTTATAAAGATCCGCAACGCGCAATTGATCTCGGCCAATCGACAGGTTTCAACTGAAAATAAAAGTAGGTCTGTGGGTAGGTATATTTTTACAAATTTTTTATCTTATGCTTTATAGTCAATTGAAGTCCTGATCAGCAGCGTTGCACTATATAAATACTAATCGAAATTTGAAGTTCCATTGTGTTTAAAACTTGTGGAAGTTTGAATAATACAAAAGCGCACAGTTTACATTTCACTGTGCTGAGGAAGAGAAAAGTAATCCAAAAATTTACTGCTGATAAAAATAGGTTAATATGCACTATGTTAATGTGCATCGAGTTACGTGCTATGATCTCTTTGAACTAATTTTCGTAACTTGCACTATTAACCAAAACTTAAATGACCGTCATAACTTTGTGCGCACCAAGTCACGTCTTGTGAACCGGTCATAATCGGTAATGCTCAATCACGTAAACGATGACGGATTCAAGTTGATGAAAGTCAAGTATAAACACGTAAGCGCCTGCGACTATAGTTGAAGAGTATAAAATATTGTGCAGGTAACGTAGTAATTGTTGATTAATATTTGCTGTCAGCCTCCTATACACTTAGTAAAATATATTTTGCTTGAAACGTTGATTCGCGAATCATGAATCATATCTGCAGGATCAAGATGGCATGTCCGAATTTATGCCCTTGCACTCGATGCACTTCTGATAATGACCACGAGGCTTGCTAATCTCAGAGAGCAAATATGACATATTACGTAAAAGATACAATATATATGTATATTTATATGTAGTATTGCGCACACAAGCCTTGTTTACCAAAGTTGGGGCTTAACTGCATGGAAGTAACGGGAGTAAGAAGAAAAAAAGAAAAAAGACGTATAGTTTCACGGTTGGGTAACGGAGCCGAAAGCCCCGTCTGATCTCTACTCGGGGGTGCATATGCTCGTTAAGCAGACTTCATTGCCGTTTCTTAATCGTAGCAATTAGCCGAGCAGATGAAAGGATTAGACGCAGCACGTGGATGTCGTCGAGGGTGTCTCTTGGCGCGGCGCAGACGCCTCTGCACAATGGCACCGCGGTAAGCCGTTTACTCCCCCAGTAGTAGCCTCCACCCCTCGGCGCCCCAACTACATTCGAGGGGTCTTCGATGCGCTCAGATATCAAACCACGGCAGCTAGTCAGACGACTTTGAGTGCTGTTGTTCTCTTTCGTGAGTCACGCTAAACGGCCGGAGTCACGCCCTGCGCTTATACGTAAGGCGACGGCGGCGTCGGCGTCGGATCGTCCCCCGAGTGATAGCTGTTACTTATTTATAATATTGGGAGAATCTCGCCCTACACATCCAGAGATAAGGGTTGGAGGGAGCCATTCGCCTCGCTTCGCCTCGCCCCCGCGGCGCCCAAGATTCGCGTACCGCAAATCGGTACAGATATGCGATTCCTGCGGCCCACAGAACAATGCATAATATATGACTCGAGTTCCTCTGAGCTGCCCTGCAGCCCCTTGCGTCACATTCTTAGCCCACTGTGCAGTACGCAGAGCTTGCGTTTCTAAGCGTCTATCTTAGATACATGGTACACGATTATACTAGGAGTCGTTGCCCGCCCCCAGCTTCCAATGAATTTTGAAGAGGCGATTCTTGAGAGATGCTGAAAGTTAACGTAATTTCAGTGCGCGGGGTATAATACTGGCTGGTACAACCCTGCAGGCTCGTATATTTTCACCCCGCACACACGCACAGTTTCGTGTACAATACCGAACCTCCGTGTGGGTATTTATATTGTCGTGACAGTCTTCCTGGCACCGAAAATTACGGCTAACGTAGTGCCACGAGCTCGGGAAAAAAGTATTAAATTTACGGGGTACAACGCGGTATTATTCCTCGTTAGGGGAGGAAACATGCAAAGTGAGCGTATAACGAGAACAATTCAAGTGGCTAATTTTACCTGAAAAATGTATTATTATAGCCCCGGACAGTATACGCGATATCACTCCTAAAAAAGTTCGTTTAATTAAATCCAAAGTTTTTGTCGATTCGTACAGTCAACCATCTTCCATTTTCCAGCTGTTGGTGTTTTTCCATTTGGAACTCAGCTCGGACTGTAATATCGATGGTCTTATTCAAGTATCGAAATGCAATCTTAATTGTTAAAAAGATCGATTTACACTGCACTAATTTTTGGTAACTGATTCAGTGCGTTTAAAAAATTTTATACGCGTACCAAACCGCCAATATATTTAAATGGCAAGACAGGAAAAGCTATGTTATTAAAAAAATTCTTACGCACAAACTGAAACGAGATTCAATACTTCGTCAGAATCTCAAGTCTACGGGCTTATAAGCAAACGACGCTCGATATTCACATTAATTGATGCACAATTAATTAGCACTAGTTATACATACACTTTGAAATGACTGTCAGAGTAAGTTACTTTGCTTTCTCGACATCACTGGCTTTGTTGTCATGACTTCGCATTTTGCGGATTGCCATAGCAAACAGGGTTCAAGATTGTAATAACATAAGTTCGGTATACACTCAGATTTATTTGGTATTTATATTCGGAAAACGAGCAAGATCCAATCGCGAATAGAGCTCAAATGGCAAAAATTTTATTTACATCTTTTAACACCCTGTGCTTATATAGGCATATAGAAATTTAAGACAAAAGATGGAAGATTTTCAAAGTTGTGTAGTTTTATTTCGTTCTTTCAGCGGGGGGGGGGGGGGCGCACAACAAGTGTAACGCAAGACAAGCGGCTCGTTGAGATATTTTTACGAATCGAGGATGAGCGTAAAGTGATTTGAAGTAAAAGTAGGTTGTGTAACACAATTTGAGGACATTGATAAGTTTATTTTGACGCGAAAAAACACACTTCTGCATCCGCAGATCAACTTTCGTTTCGACAATTGCATACCGCACAAAAAATCTTCAGAAAATCTTTATTGCACTAATCGATGCATGATAGTCTTCGCCGCAACCCTGATTCGTACTACTTTTCTACTACTTCTACTGTTCCTAGTATGTTAACCTTTTAACGACAGGAAAATATCAGTTTAAATCAAGCTTTTATTTGACGTGAAATTTATAAATAAGTTCAATGGATTTCTTATGTGGCCTCCCCAACCTGACTATTGGTCTATCATATCGAGCAGCCTCACCGTTGACAATTGTTAATTGACAGACGAGTATGAACAACGATGAAACTAGTGATGTGGTATCAATACGTAAGGCAAGTCTGGTGGTTTGATTATCTACCTAAATCGAAACGCCGCTGGAAAATGGATATATACGCGGAGTTAAGTGCCCGAAAGATTTAATTTGATCAGTGCCAATATGAAATCTATTTGCATTTCCACAGCCGTGCCAGTTTGCTATACAAGACTCTTGAAGAAGCTAAATTCAGATCGAATCAACACCTTTCTAATTTAACATCGGTTGCATTATTCTCCGGTGCACTACTTCCAAATGTCACAAATGCTGCGGAATTAACTTGAGCAGCACATTGCACTTTGGCTAATATTTCCCGACGCCCATGCTACGATGTTGATGGACCGGTGCGGCGGGGGTGAAAAGTTGCTCCCCCAGGCGGTCGAAATATTAGTTTTTTACGTCACGGTGCCGATATGTATTCGTTGGCGTAACAGGCAATTTGCGAACGAACATGCAGTGCGTCTACTTCGGGGCTGCCACCCTGTATCGGGGCTGATCCGACCGCCTCGCTACGCAAGGGTGTGAGAAGGCATCCATGGGTTTTGTACAAACGCGTGATGGGGGCGGGTCCGTCGGGACGAAAGTTAATTTGAAAATATGACCGCTGTATGATTTCAACTAATAAAATCGCGCCACGGTCGTATCATTAAATCCCAGAGGGCAAGGTGGGCTAGGCTGTTGTGTCCTTGGTGCGGAAGGGCGATGTTTGAACATGCCATGATATGACAAACAACAATTTCTCCCTTTTAATCCGCACGCGTGACTTCGGTCTCGAGTGTTCAAAAGCACGCTTAGAATAGAGACGAGAAAGTATCGAATAGAAAAAATAATTACCTCAGTTATCAACTGTATGCAAAGAAAAAGAAAATATTCAACGATAAAGACGTGAGATATGCTTCCCGTGTATATTTTAGAAATGGGCCAAAATTTTCCCAAGCACACATAAATAATTTTTGGGACCAGTTTTGAACTTAATCCGTTTCGGACTACTGTAATTAAATTCAGTCAGGTATGTGTTTACTATGCATACATAACACACCGTTTCCACCCTGCAACTTTATGCAAACTCGCACCAACTTTATTTAACATTCCCCACTTCGTTTTCATAGCGCTTGGAAAGTTACCGTTTCCCTACTGTGTGGGACTGACTTTAGCCAACCGTCCGAACTTCCCCTCACACACATACATTACGAAGCAAGGGGAATCTGTATTACCGGGTTCAGTTGTAATTGCAGGAAAAAATGGCGGGCTTTTGGATATTTGCACGACTCGTTGAAAACATTATGTGCTCGATAAATTATTTATCAAACATTTTCCACGTCCTCACAGGTTCCGGGAGCTGCGATCACGTCTTTTGAGGCTTTACGCATCTCATGCACGTCGGATCGTCTCATGTCGGACAGGATTAAAGGTGAATTTTTTGTCGAATCCTATACGCTTGCTTTGTAACCCTCGTCATACCACCGCAACTTAGTGAACTAAATTAATCCGCAATATGTAACATCCCTGCTGGGATGAGGGATAAAAAAGAAATTTGTGGCTGCTAGGGCGTTAAACACGTTTGCTGCTACGAAGCATATTGAAAAAACTTGGCATTACACGGGGCTATTTTGGATTTATGATGCGGTATGGAAATCGTGCTCTCTATATGCAATCTAAGTTGGATCATGACTGAACCGCAGCGTTAAATCCAGGATACGTTCACGCACTTTGCGTGTGAGGAGGTCAAAGATGATTGTAATCGTAAAACGCTGATGTACAACGATCTGTATTTCGTATTAAAATGAAAATAAAATTTCACCATGTATGGATTAGAACATACGCAATGAATACAAAGAAAAAATTACCCAACACCTTGTTATTATTATTAAAACGACGATTAGATAGATTCATTACGACGACGAATCGTATAAGTACGTTAGATTTTTCTCGTGGCATATGTACAGCGCATCTCACATAAGGCAGCGTGAACAATTCGACATATTTCATGCGATCATTAAAGGAACATGATAGACGATGAATTCTCCCGCGTCTGAAAGAATCAGACACACCTATATCTGTTTACCCCACGAAATCCCACGCATCGCAGGACCGCGTTATAAAAAACATCGATCCCTCTTTTATAGAGAGATATTCGTCACGGTGGGGTTAACGTGGCAGTCTGCGGCCCGCCTCGCCTCAGATAATTCATAGCAGGGATTAACAGCGTCACTTGCAGTCTGTGTCAATGTTTTTTCTCCACTGTTCTTCGATCTGATCCTCATACGCTGCGATGCCTGAGGGGTGATTCCATTTTTATTAAAATGAGCGTTAAACGTGACATTTGTCGATCTCCGAGGGAGATCCTCGCTCCGTCTCTGAGCTTCGTCAAAGCGTTTGACGCCGTGTAGTTTTCGCGTAGTTCCGGCGCAGTTTCGAACGCGTGTCGAAGCCAGCAGCGCCTACGGCAGAGGCAACTCGACAAACACTCGGGACTTGGAGGCAACTTCAATCAGGATTACGAACTCTGCATTCGTACTCAAATACGGGAATATTTCGCGTACGTCAGTATATTGACACGTGTAATGTACTCTCGTAGTGAAGACTGGCGTTTAAAACTTGAGTTTCAATATTATGCGTAATGTTAATTAATTTTTTATAACCTGACGGAACTAACTAGCTAGAAGAGGAAGTGGGTAGGCGCAGGGTACTCGCATCAAGGTTCATCATCATGAAGTTAATTAATTATTCAACGTGCAGATGGGTTCTGCTGCTTTGTGTAAACACTTTACCTGCCCGTAATGAAGGTTACTGTTATCAAAATCATACTAATTACTTCGTTTCGGTAAATATATTAGCGTTTCACTCTATTGTAATTCGATCAGAGTGACTAATAATTACGTGGGACTATTGCCGAAAAATTGTTCATACACTTTATTTTCAACTGTACAACAAATATCTCATTGTACTTTTAATAGCAGAACTTTTATTTAACTCTGCACATACCCGCGATTGCCTAATTGGACTCTGAGACTAGTGCCAATTACCTTACATTGCCCACTGATGACTTATGAGAAAATAATTCCCCGGAGTATACGCAGCTGAAACTGAGATTAATCAAAGAATGTTTGCTCGAAATAACGTGCCTTGATTTATACATTAAAAAAAACTTCACACCACATATTTCATTTTTTGCTATTGCGGTAGGTAATTTTCACCACCTGTGAGCAAAAAAAAAAAAAAAAGGGAGGCAGAGATATAGAAAAAGATGAGAAAAACATCCAATAACATTAAACTTTTCAGACCGCGTTGTAAAAATACATTAAACATTCTCTCAACAACTTCGACCGTTAACTTTCCGCCCGTCTGGCATCTGAAATAGACGCCACCTTGGCCTGATGGAGTGTCCGACATTCCTAGCGCTTCTTGTTACGCGCATGTTATGAGAAAGCCAAGTTATCATATCATACAATTTTTTGACATAAATAGCAAAATTTTGTTTACTAACAAAACGTAATTAGACAACATTTAGGAAATTATAAAATCACCCCGTATCTCCGAGATTTGAATTCCACGCGGTGCTGGCTGTATAAATATCTGTGCAAAGCAAATTTACACATTTTAAACTATAGGTATACATCAAGATTTTACGAAGCTGCAAAAAGATGCTCTCACATGGGTATTTAACCCAGCGCTTTAAATAACGGTGTTAATGAGGCAGAAGTTGGAGAAGTTTATCCACCAATCTATCTCCCAACTATTTTTATACCCTTCATAATTTCTGATGCGTCAGGATGGATTGTGTGCTATTGCGCCTGAGCCAACAAGTGCAGTATGGGAAACGGAACCGATCGAATGAAGGGATCTAGAAACTGCGAATCTACCGTATAAAGCTCTATGCAATGCCTGATATCGCAGCGACGGGTCAGCTGCGCGATCCCAGAGTGGACAAACAGTTTGGTTCATTAAGTCCTCGGCTCTCGGTATTTGCTCAACTTACTATTTGCCGATTTATTTACGATTACCTCCCCGTCTCTATTCCCGGTGCATTATACTACGCGACCCCCGCTTCTTGGCTTACCTCCGCTGCTACCAAACCTCGGGTAAACGAGACGTGGCCTTCCCATCGTCAGATTCACCTATACATATAGTGAAATAATCGGATCTGATTTTGTTTCGGTTGCTCAAATTTATTCCAATGCCAATAGAAAGATTCGAAGTATTAACAGTGGGATACGAGAAATCGATATGATTTGTCTTTTCTCATAAGTAATCAAGTGTTTTGGTTTTCGATGGAGCGAAATTTGATGGAATCAAGTCAACAGCTTAGAGTTAAACAGAATTAGCTTTGAATAATTAAATTTGTAAGTTTTTTTCAATTTGGACCTCAGAGTATTGATTACATATACAACTAAACAAAGGTACAATGTGCATAAGAAGAGAAAAATTGTTATGCTGTGGTCAATGACAAAAAAAGTTTCAATTGTCATATATTAAATGGTTACAGCTAAACTGATTATTTATTTGTAGTTAGATTTTTTTTTACGTTTACTTGGGGTGAAATTATTCTCGTTAAAAATAGTGAATAATTTTTCCCTGATTCAACCAAGAATTCAACACCAATATTATCCTCCAAAGACTATCGTGTGATATTTTATTTTCTTTGGTTTATTCTGAGTGTCAGAACAAGAAGTGAAGAATGAAAAAATTACTGGAGGGAATAAAAATTAGATTAAAAAAAGTCAAAAAAGTAACCGAAGTCGCTTCCACGGCGGTGTAGTACGTGGTCCCTTCTGTGGCGCCTTCTGCAACCCTTGTCTCTTAGGTTTCTGCGTTACGTGACCCTACTACTCGTACACTCTACTCTCTTTTGTCCATCGCGGGCCTGGACCATTCTAGAGTCGTAGCCTGGACCACCGTAACCTTATTAACCTCTCCGAAACCTCAGGCACAGCTAAGCGTGACGCGTACAGTTCAAGCTTGTCGTCGGGCAGCAACCAAGCATCACCAAGCGTACCGTCCACAATCCACTACCCGGGAAGCATCGGGTTACGATAAAGTGCTGAAGAGCCGATTATTATATAGAAATGGAACAACCGATTTGGTGCTAGCGAGCAGCTGAGTTCTTCCGATCCATCTATCGACCGTTAAAGGAACTAACAGCGAGAAGCTGAGGGAGTCAAATTCAACTGCGAATCCAAGGCCCGCCTTTTTCGCTTCTCTTTCTCTCACTCTCTCTCTCTCTCTCTCTCTCTCTAACCTTGCCGCCGTCTCTTTCGTTCGCTATTTCTTCTTCGTCTGCATTTCTCTCGCTCCCTCTGACCCTGGTGGTAATGCCGAAGTGTGTTTTGGCTCCGAGGAAGGATGTTTTGCCAGATGGAAACAGGACCAACACGTTTTACGTGCCACGCGGTGCGGCGCAAAATCGATATAACAACTCCGTCGACATTTTCGAAGTTGACGGTTCTCTCGACTTATTTTCTTGTTTCGGTAAAAGTAAGTGCATGAGCATGGCCAGCAGCAGGCCATGTTGCGGGGAAATAATCGAATAAAAAAAAAATCGTTGCCCATCGTGAAATTTTCATCAATTGTGATACGGTCAATTAACAAATATTAGTTTCGATGACGTGAATTTTTTATTCTTGATTTTTGTTCGTAAAAAATGAATATTTTAGTCAGGCAACGAAAAACATCCATTGATATAAAAAAAGTATTTAAGTAATCTAAACAAACAAAAGAATTGTTTTGAAGTGAGTATACGACGTTTCAGCGGGAAAAGATTCCTCGCCAGTTTTGGTTTTAGTTTTCTATTCATATATAATATGAGTTGCAAAAAATTAGCATAATAAATCTTTCGTGGAGACGTGCAAAGTGGTAAAAATCGATTGAAAGCATAAAAATTAAACGTCGGGTATTTACGCGAAAATCGAAAAAATCGAGTCCCATAAAAATGAAACCATTGTAATTGCACAGGTGACAAAAAGTAACCGAAGTTGCTACCACGGTATTTTCAGACGACGAACGACGTGTCGAATGTGCTGCGACGCCTGTCGTGTACCCAAGCCATTGTCTAGGGGCAATGCGAAGCGAATGTAGTAGATGCGAGTGCAAGGACAACAGTCCCAATCGTGCTTGGTGTTTATTCCTTGCTGAGCTTAACGTTACTATACTTGCTTTTGCAGGCCAAACTCTAAAAAACTTTCGGAGTGATCTCTCGGGTACTTGAACGTGCGTTGACGTTGCTGCCTGCGAAAGGGTGGCAAACCAACCAACCAGAACCTTTCGTGTATGAGGCGCCGATGAGCCGAAGCCTGGGAAACGAGGCATCGTCACGGTCACTTCCCGGGTAGCATCGGGTTACTCGCAAAACTGTGCTTAACTTTTAGGCTATACCGAGACCATCTCTAGAAACTAAACAGCAACTGCGCATGCGCCAAATAATTCAATCTCATTGGTCAGCGAAATTGCCCCGCGGCGTAATTTTCGTCAGCAAACCAAGGGGACCAACATACAAAAAATATGACAAGGCTGTGAATCTCTCGCGCCTAAAGTAGCGGATTGAGGTTATGTTAATATTTATTCCTATTTCGCGAGAATTGTCTAAGAATAGTGTCATTCAACAATACCGTCGTCGATATTCGAAGATATTCAATCGACATAATAAAGGCTCGAATGGAGAAACAAATATCAAAAGCTGCAGAAATTGGGTTAGTTATTTATTGAAGAAATCTGAAATAAAATGTGAAACGTCATCAACGAGTGGGAGTCTAGACAAACTGAGGCAGGTAAGTGAAAATATTGTTTATCTCAAAAAGATTCTTTATTCACATAAAATTAATAATAAGTACATTGTTGAAACCCAGTAGAAGGTAGCTCCGGAGTAGATTTCTTACAGTGCAGTACTCCAGAAACCAGTTATCAGTGCCGATGAACATGAAATGAGTAATTAAATCAGTAACAAGGAATAAAAATTAATTATTGATTGTAAACACAAAGTTTAGGAGCACAAAAAGTTAGCGATCACAGCAAACGTACTTGACAAATGTCCTAATACCCTCAAAAACCCTCAAAGACTCCGTTGAATAGTTGACAAAGTTTATGCAAGTCCATTGTACAACAGTCGATGTTCCGTTAACAAAGAAGAGTTCACCAGACATCCAAGTACGAAAAGATAAAAAGGACAACAGTTAATTTCACAGTGTAACTCATGTTACTAAAGAAAAATTAGGAAACAACGCAATAACGTACAGGACAATCATCCCATAGCTCAAGGAGACCAATCTTCACTTCCGTGATAAAAATAAATGGATCGTTGAATCTCAGTAGAAGGTGCCTCCGGAGTAGATTTGTTACAGTGCAGTGGTCCCGAAGCCAGTAATCCGTACCGATAAACATGAAATAAATAAATAAAATCAGTAACGAGAAATAAAAAAAAATTGGGTATCTTGAACACAAAGCTTAGGAGTACAAAAAGTAGCAAGTCACAGTAGACGTACCTGATGCAATACCCTAAAAAAATCCTCGCTGACTCCGTTGAATAGTTGACAAAGTTTACGCAACTCCAATGTACCACAGTCGATGTTCAGTTAACAAAGAAGGGTTGACCAGACATCCAAAAACAGAAAAAGAACAGCAGTCAATTTTACAGTCTAACTCGTATTATTGAAGGAAAAAGTAAACAAAACGATAACTTACCGGACAATCGTCCTACAACTCAAGGAGACCAATCTCAACTTCCCTACTGATCACCCATGATCATCTGGCCACTGGTTCCCTTTCAATAAATGCTCAAAATGCCCTCCAGCAGCTGCAGCGCAGTAACCGAGCCGATCGTAAAATGCATTTGTTGTGTTCGATATAACATCTGGCGACAGGTTCTGCAGAATGTCCAAAATTCTGGCTTGCAGTGCTGCAAGGCCTTCAATTCTACCTTGTGCATAGAGAACATTTTTCAAATGGCCCCACAAGCCATAGTCCAGAGGGGCGAGATCAGGGGAACGAGCTGGCCATTCCACCTCCGGGCTTCCTCTACCGATCCAACGTCCAGGGAACTCTTGGTCGAGGTAATCCCGGACGGCTCGTGTAAAGTGAGCCGGGGCTCCATCCTGCTGAAACCAAACAGGTTCGCCCTAAAATACAGAAAAAGACACGTTACTTTTAGTAAGCATAACAAGTATTTATTTCAAAATCACAGGGAGTCTGCTAATAAAAAGGCCCCCCTCACACGATAAGGTACACTCACGATTTCTTCAATCAGCCTAAGAGCTGGTACGATGTGGTCCCTAAGTAACCGAAGATACTTTTCACCGTTGAGGTTCCCATCGATGAAAAATGGCCCGATCAGCCGATTACCAATGGCGCCGAGCCAGACGTTGAGCTTCAACGGGTACTGCGTGCCGGCCTGAATGAACAGACGAGGGTTGCTTCGGCACCAGGCTCTGGTGTTCTGCCTGTTGGGTTTTCCGAGAAGTATCACCGTACTTTCATCGGAGAAACAAATGCGACTCAACAAGCCCTCATCTGCATTCAGACGTTCCATCATCTCTTGGCTGAAGCGAAGACGATTATCGCCATCACCAACCAAGAGTTCGTGATGTACTTGAAACTTGTACGATTTGTACTTAGCTTCACGCAGCACTCTTCTGACCGACGCCTTGGAAATCTCAAGCTCCTGTGCAACATGGCTGGTTGGCTTGAAGGGATCCTCTTCGATGGTCAAGCAGATGTCCAGCTTGGTATCCCAACTTAGTTGCCGGTTTGGCTGGACCACTTTCTTCGTCCTCTCGTCGACACTCCCAGTTTGCTCAAACTTCAGGACCATGTTCCTGATTGTCGCGATGGACGGTATCGGTCGATCCGGGTGGGCAGCCGCGAAATGATCTCTATTTTCCCGGTACGTCAGTCCTTGATGGTGATGCTTCACCAGCTCCACTTTTTCTTGAACAGAAAACTTGTAATTAGGCATTTTCAACCTGTAAAAAACTTCACAAAAGGATTACGATACTTATCAAACACGAGGTTCACCACGTGCAATCTTTTTGCAAAGTGGCCAGTTTACGCGCGCGGGAGAGTTTATATTCGCGGGTGGAGAAGTTGGGAAACTTTACAGATAGATGATTTGATTGGCTGATATCGGTCGCGACGTTGGTCTCATCCAATCAGATTGTGGTAGCTGCGTGATTTTCGCGCCCTCGCGGGTGTTTTTCAGTATGCACAGAATTATGATACGTACTATTGTCTGGCTAAATACCACGTGGTGATCTGTTTCTGACTTTCAGTTTAAGAAATCGATATCCTTCCTTATCATTACGTGGGAAAACATGGAAATGGTTCCGCGATGAGAACGGCGACGTTTAATTACCGCGTGTTCAGCGGTTCGGATAAACAAATTTTGATAACCTCGCGAGCATGATGTGACATTCGCGATTCGATGAATTTTGTTGATTTCGGGAAAATATGGACTATAAGAAAAATTAACAATTCAAAGTCAATAAATGGAACTTACAAACGCATCACCTGAAACGATATCCAACGATCGGTAACTCGTGATTGTAATTTTCGAACGTGGAGTCAGTTGATGTCACATGGCAATGAGTTACAATAACGTTCATTTTTCATGCAATTTTTTACAAATCAGTTGTGTCCAAAAATATTAGAAGCTCCTAACTGATCATGATACCTTCTAATATTTTCAGATAGGAAACAATCCATCATCGAAGTGGGACTAAAGTTGTCAGGCATCGAAGCGTGTAAGTAAATTTCTGATTCTGTGATCTTTGCATATGACAATATTTTCACGTGTATTTAATGATAAAATTCGTCTTTTTTGGTAGGCTCAAAGTTTCAAGTGTGGTTAATGGGAGGAAAATCATACCTTACCTAATGGTCCAAACGTTGATGGCAAGGACCCTGATTTCTCGATTGGTGCCACCATTCCAACCATCGACCCTGATTGTTCCGTTGTTTCATCAGGCAACAGATACCCAAGGGAATTTCTTCAGGTCGTCGCCACCTTCTGAACATCAGTTGAGACAAAACTAAAGAGCACGACACGCCACAGATCATGATTTCTAAATATTCGATCATTTTAGATTGATCGAGCCAATAGTAATAAGTTTGTTTTTCAACAGTTGCTACTAATTAATTTTGCCGAGGAATCATTCCGTGCACCATTGTAATCCAAGCGGTATTATTAGCTCGCATTTCTTTTCAAATTTTATTCTTTTTAGTTTTGATATTTTATTTCTTACTCTCTTGGTATTCAATTCAGATGAATAGTGTTTCAAGTCTTGAATCAGATTCTACGAATGAGTTTTGATAGGTAAATTGAACCAATCTCAATCTAACAATGTTGGATAACTTCAGTAGAAAATATCTTTGAAGCCAATATTAATTGACGGTATCATCTGACTAGCTAGTTGCAGCTATCATCCATGCTTCAGTCTCGTTCAACTCCAGCAACGTCTACAGAATGCATTCACTTACTAGTACACGTTACAAATGATCACTTGGTCTACAGTAGGATTTACTTGCTGGCTAACTTTTTTATTATGAATCTCTATCAGGGAGTTATCCGGTAACTTCTCGATAGCTTGAAACCAGATTCAATTTTACACTCTTACCATGGTCCTTCACTTAGACTGAAAGTTTGTGAATCTACATTTATTACAATTACTTCTGCATCCCATATTAACACTGTCCGAAACAAAAAAATCTCATCCTGAGATTGGAAATGGAACTCGCAACGCAAAAGTTATCTAGTGGCACAAGTTGAAAACAAGGAATTTTATAACGGTTTCAGCGACATAGGAATTCCTTCCGCATATTCATGTTACCGGATGATGTTCCGAGCACTATGAAGAAGATACTTTATTGGATTTAGGTTTGAGTCTATTGTTCTTAAATAACAGCAAGTAGGAGATTATTTGAGAAAATGTTTTCATGAACTTCGTTCAAAATTAGGTATTCATTTGTTTCAAAGGAACAAGGGCTAGAATCTTGAATTTGATAAGTTAATATCTTCATATTATTGATCTGAACATTTCTTTAAAACATGGTTATCCTGAAAGGTAATTGTGATACTGAGGTACATTTTGAAAATGTCTATTTTCAAATTGGGTCACAGAATGTTCCTCAGTTTTACTCTTCGGAATAGATTTTCTTTGTTTCGAACTGCACCAACATGAAATTCAGAAATTATTCCAGTAAATGAAATATTTTGATTTTAGTATTAGGTTCCTTTCATTTATTTAATCGAACATTGCTGAAAATTCACAAAATGAACTCGAATAATTATTGGGTAATTTTCTGTAGTCGTAACAACAATTTTGTTGAACTAAATTCTAGAAAAAGAGATTCACAGTTGTGTTATTAACGGTAAGATATTCCAATTTCTTGAACAATCAAGAATCATCAAATCTAATGTTACCTTCTGAAATTACCAGAGAGTGACAAAGTTGATTAAAAGATATGTTGCACGCGATATGAAATTAAAAGAAACTGTAAGACCCACAACTTCTTCCAACAACCAACAAAAGAAGTGATAATGTTTGCATGTGTCATGAATTGAATAGGGGGAGCAGATATCAGCGAATAGCAGAGATGCAATTATTCTTACTGCATTGTCTGTTGATAGAAAAAAATGTCATTTTTATTCTTAATGTATGAAGTAATGAAAATGATTGAATAAATTGTCCCTACTTACCTGCTTTGTTTCTTCCAAGCACCAAACATTTAAACAGATTTCTTGTTTCACTCGATTAAGACGAATTGTAAAAGAGCATTAGCATTAAATTCCGACCGTTCTTTCAAGAATCAACTTTCTGGCGCAATGACAAATACTTCCCAAGCCTTTGCGAGTCACTACCTCGATTATTTGACACTCTAACCTCAAAATAGCGTATGAACTACATGGCCGACAAAAACAAAGGTTGACAGCTGAAATTCGGGGTGGCCAGACTGCACGGACGGCGGATTTAAACTCGCGCATGCGCAGTTGCTGTATAGTTTCTAGAGATGGTCCCGGTATACTAACTGCACGAAGAATCTGGCACTAGCGGGCGGATGCTGCTCTCTGAAATCCCTCTATCGGCGAATCAGAGAACTAGAGCTTCAGCCGACTTGAATGCTGCTCCCTCCCTCCTGAAGTCGCTCCTTCACCATTTCACTCTTACTTTCTTAGTTTCTTCCTCACTCTAGCAGCTTGACAATGGGTCGTCGCAAGTAGGGCAATCGGTACGCTTTGAGCAGTGGCTAATCGTGCAAGTGGTTATAATCGCACTGGTTATCAGCAAAACTCTGTGCGTGATATAGTTGTACTACTGATTATGTATTCTCATATCTATAAGGAACAGTCGGGAGAGATCTGTTTCGGGCATCTCGACGGTTGCAGTACATATCTATCGATTACCGTTGCGTCAGGTATAAGTGATATTCAATTGCTTATGAGTTATAACATTAAACGTTTCGGTATAAATATACCAGAAGAAAATTCTTTAGACTTTTTATCTTGGCAAATATTTGTGGTCGCCTTCACCGATTATTTGACATCTCGCACTTAAGAATGAGCCTTACACCATTATCAACGGCAAATTCTTTCGTCGTTGTTTTTATTTATTTTTTCTGTTTTTTTTTTTTCTTTTTCGATAACAATAACGAAAAACTCTTTTTGCAATGCTTCGAAATTCATTCTGTAACTGCGTAGATCCGATTTCGTAATTGCAATAGAATTTTGCGGAGTGTGATTAGAAAGTTTCTAATAGAAAAGACTGTAATATTTTTTTTTCGTAAGTAAAATAATTTATTCATGTGAAATTTTTTGTCGGTGGACAGGATTGCATAAGGAGCGACGGAAAATGAACCCCAAATAACGCGGCTCGCGCAACAGTCAGCCAGTTTCGAAATTTGTCTTCGAAATTAATTGCTTATCCGGATGAACGATTTGCAAAGGGTAGATTCCGTTATAAATTATAACAGAATTAATGCTCCCTCCAGATGTAGTTATTTCCGCTTCCGAAAATATACACACCGTATAATTACGCAGCAATTTCAAATACAGCAGTATGGAAGAATATAAATAATTGTGTATTCCTAGCTTCATCGTCGCTATTCGTTGGTTTGACTACGGCTTGACTTGCTCTTGTCACTCGTGCGTACCTCCGATTCTCTTTTATACTCTCAATAAAATACGGAATAAGTTGAGATCTCCATAACAGGTACGTATGTATCTATTCATAACATCTCGTAAATATTCGCATGTATATCAGCGAATCGCTTACATTTCACAGGTATATATGTATACCTAACTTCTGCGATCCGGGATGTGGTGCATACAGTGCATAATGCATAGCATGGATTCCCGAGGGAGTGCATAAACCATATTGCCCTCGATCAGCTTACCTATAGCGTTTCGACGTACACACGCAAGCTCGAGTTTGTACGTGCAGTGGATAAGGTGATGCACATGCAATGCTCAGTTCAGTCATCCAATTACGGTAATGCCGTTTCGTTGTCCGGCCATTAAGTCTACTTACCGATTTTCGGAGTGCCTGGGTATTTAATACAATACGCTATTTGCAGTTTTTTATACTTATTTATATCATCGTCTAGCTGTGAACTTGCTTTTGAAAACTTGGTGCGAAGGTAAAACGGTATAAAGTCTGTTGATTTATTTTTCGGACAATCGGAAGAATTTGCCCGATTGTATAAACGATGTTTGGTATATTATTCATTTCCGTAAATGATGATCAATTGAATCTGGCAAAGGACGGGATTTAAAACCAACGAAATCCGAGATGTTTATTGATTCCGTACATAAGCGTCGATGCAGATGAAAACTCGTATAAATAACTCCTACAATATGAGATGTAAACTTTTTTTTATTAGATCAAACCAATGGCCATAGATTAATAAATGAAGCTGCACGTACCAATCCTCGAGAATTTATGATCCCTTTTTACGATCCAAGACACGACCAGAGTTTCATTCTTCGTAAACGCACGCGGTTGCAAGAGAATTCAGAATTCTTTCGGTAAACACGTGTAACGCGTGTATATAATGTTAGAAAAATTCAATACCGGTCCGATAACTCACGGAGATGGTGCAGTTTGCGCTTTCAGCTTCCGCGGTTTTACGGCTCTGCCGCACGGTTCTGTGCCATGCGATTTCGCACATGTGTACGTAGTATATGGATGCCACAGTACTTACCCACATTCGCACGTGTAGAGAGAAGTAGACCCGCGGTAGGAGATAGGATCCACCTCAAATATTGACTTCGGTGACGGAGGACCTTTTTTCTCCGTTGTCATTTTCTCCTCCTGCTCGTAAAGGATGCAGGTCTAGAACGGAAAATCCACCCAACGAAAACCCGAAGGAACCGGCAACAATATCGGGCAACAATAGTGCTGCTGCTCCTCGTCCCGCTGTGATTCGCCAGTCTTTTACGTTCGGCTCTGGGAACCTATTCATTTATTCGAAAACTTCGTCTTTGACTCCAGGACGGCTACAGTGACTCTCAAGTTACGCGGCTGTATCACCGCCGCCAAACTGTCTTCTTTAACGACGAAGACTTCTTTTTTATTTCTTTACTCCGCACTTTGTTCTGCTGTTGTATTAAAAAACTGTCGTTACTTCCTGTTTATCCCGTAACCGTTAATGATTATTACCCAGCGTATATTCCTTTGCGGTTATTAAGTGTAACCAATTCTTATCAACCGAGTAAAACGTCACTTATTTTCACTTTTATCAGAGCCCATTATACTTATCGTTGAACTGAAAATACGGTGAGTAGTACAATTCTATATACACGCAATGATGAAAAGTTTGAAAACTTTTATTCTTTCAAACGGGAAAATGAAACCAGAAAATATATTCTTGGTGTTACAAGTGGTAATTTCACTCCAGGAACCCATTTTCTCACATTATTGCTTGGCAAGACAATAGATCTTTTTGAATATTTTGTTGTTCCGGCATTGCATGTAAAATTGTGAGATTTATCAGCTACGGTATTTTCATCGCTCTCACAATAGTGGAAATGTGTGACATATTTACTCGGTCGGTAACGAATGACCGTAGTATTTAATCAAGCTTTGAGACACCCAGAAACACGTTTCACACCGCATGTATAACACTATAAAAATTCGTGACAATGTTTTTAATTTTTTAAATTATCATTATTTAATTATCGATAAATTTACGTCCGAATTGTTTTCGTCACCATTCGTCGACCTCCTATAGAGAATGACACAGTCAACTCTCGCTTCTGAATTACTAATAAAGTACTTAATCGACACTAATTACGATCCAACAACTCTCATCGTCAGACCGATTCACGTCGCGACTCGGCGGTATCCGAACGACGACTGAGCACCTCTGAGAGTATTTCTTGTTGGGGACAATCGGGTATAATAGGATTACATAAACACGGCAACGAGCTATTGTGGTAAGAGCAGGTAGATGGTTAGCCATAGGTGGGCCCCGGGTACTGGTGGCACATCCCCGCGTCCATTCAGGCGATACGATATTTACTCAAACCGCTTTCAATATTTCGCCAATATTTGTAAGATTTGGTACAATGCTCCGGCTTTTTCTTATACCGCTGAGGAGGCATGTGTTGACTGTGAGCATTAATATAAAGTGTGTGGTGTATGTGTACATTATGTCGCAGCCGCAGATCCAGCCGAGTCTGTAGACAACTTTCGGGGCTCGAAGACTGCGCAAACCGTGAAGCCATGTGCTGGCCTGCAGGCCCCTTCGTCAAAGAGTTCTATTGTCAAAATATTGCGTAGAGTGTGGCTTTCGGAGGAGATATATGACGTGTCTGGTTCTTAGCGCGCGTCTCTCTCTCTCTTTTTTCCTGCCGATTTATTGATGTCGTGCCCGGCGATATCCTCGACTGCGGTCGAAAACGGCTGAAAATGTATGAGGTAGCCGTTCATGGACCGCGAAAGTTACATTGTGTCCTTTTAACGATTTCCGATTATTATTCTCCTCGTTAAATTTCACACTGCGTATACGCTTTCGTCAAACTTGTTTTTTTTTTCTTCGTACCCTCGCTGATCGTATCGACTGTATAAGATACGTATGTGTAAGGTACAATGGTTATATGCACGACAGAATCCTTGGTACATTTGGATGAAACCTTTGCCCAAAAGCTTGGAACTAGTCGAAGGCAAAGGAAAAAAAGACCAAAACCAAGGGTCTTTCGAATTTAATTTCATCGCATTTGCGAAAACCTTGTGTTAGGGGGAATTTCAAGTCTCGCGGGACCCGCGTGCAGACCAGTTCGAATATCAGATCACTACAAGCCACGAAGAAGCGGATATAATCCGGAGCCAAACTGTCTCGAAAATGTATACATTGCGTGCATCCACCGGGAACCGTCCCCAATAAAATCCCAACCTTTGTCCCTCTGCATTTGCCAGATAGTTGCGAAGGTGCCTCGATAAACCCTGCAGTCTCGCAATACACGTGCGGGTGGCATTGCGGGGATGTTCAGAACCCAAAAACTACCAAACTTATCCGTGCCGATCAAAAGGATAGCAGACCATAAAAATTTTTATGTTTCCAGGGCGAACGAGTTTCCCAGTTTTGCGATCTGGTTATACATCGAATGTTTCCGCGTGTGTCTACCCACCGAAACTAGTTTGCAGTATTGCAAAATGCAACTGTCTCTGTTCGTATTCGTACGAAATGAACTTTGAGGCGTACATTTTGACCCCACAGTGTATTTCATTCGTGAAAGCTGATGTGTACGTTTGACCAATGACGCTGGTTAGTGCTTTGCTGTTCTCTGATTCCGAGCGATGAGCAATCTCATTTTTCACAATTGCGACAATGTTCTCGCAAGTTTGCAACTGCATGTTCTTTTTCACTCTCTTTTCGGCTCCGCCGTGCTCGCCTTGACCCCGCCGGATTTCAATATCACCCAAGAGGTCGGGCGGTCGATTTTCTCGGATGAAAATCCGTGAATGCAGGATCACGGGTCGGTTCCCCAGAGGCGAGCTAAGCGGCTTCTCCCGATTCGAAGCCGGGCAGCTTGGCTCGATTCCGGCGGCCGATGGCCGCGTTTGCGGTCCGCATTAGCCGCATTACACGTGGCCTGATCTGCATGAGCCGCTGACATACGGCGGTCCGGGACAATCGCACATCTGCCGCACCGCGTCCCGCCGGATACTCGAGCCGAGGGCAACCCTTCGTTGTAAAACAGAGTCCTCCCCTGACCCTCCTTGAGACCGTCTGTCCTGCAGACCGGGGTACGTTCGCCTCCTGAGAACCCTCGGAGCTAATCAATTCTCATTCAGCTCGCGAAGAGATGAATAACCTGTTACGTATTATATACCAGCGGCGCATGTATCGCGCGGTGTAATCGATTCCCGGTCCCCTTGTCTCGGGGGGTGGGGAGGGTGCATGAAATTAGCCCGAAACATTGAGCCGGTTTTTAAGCCCCGGCGCATAGCCAGTTCTAATTTTCCTTTCTCGAATCAGGGCCATCGCGCTCCTCGGAGTCTACTTGAGTTTAGGGATCGGTAAAAAAACGTCGGACGTCTCCGCTATACTCGAGTGACGGAAAGTGTAACGCTGCGTGCACCGACGTACCGTACCCCTGCATAACTATAACGTATATACATACATAACACTCGGCTTGATATAGGTGCACTTTGTCCGTGCCGCCCGTTCATCAATCACGGCCACTCGTATGTCCACCGCACTGAAACCGCGTCCGGTTCTATTATACAGATTGGGACCAACAGATACACCTGCTTCGCGCGTGCCTGCATTACACAGTGCAACGTATATATGGCCGCATGGCATGGCTTTTGTGGCCCCGGAATACGTTCGAACTACGTTCGTACTTCGAGTGCTTCGGCCCGTCTGTTCAGGCTTAACCGACGTACAACACACCGCTGCAACCCCGTCACGTATCGCCGATAATATTGATTTTTGCCCAAACCTGCACTGGACACCTGGTCAGTGTGCCATCGGACCGGTCAACCACGTGTTTTTTTCACGGGGGTTCGGAGGTGGGGTAAAGAACTTCCTGCAACTGAATATGGAGAGTCAAACGACTGGATCTGAGTTTTGGGGTACGATTCTTTTATGAAGTTATATGTGGAAATTGCATTCTTTGATCTAGGGCGTCACAAAAGTATATTGATAATCATTTGTGTCACAGGTTGAAAACCAAACCAAGAATTATTACCACGGGAAAGTGTTTTTTACTGAGAGTTAAAATACGTGTGTGTGCATAATTGCCGGCGAGTTCGGGTATTTTATTTTTTATACTGCTTTCTCATAATGTTTTGTACATCGTAATTGTGACGTCAGGATGCAATGCAGTGTGTAACGAAGAATTTAAAACGCCTTAAATTCGCGCAATGTTTAATCGAAGGATCCAACAAATTTCGCAAACGTTGAATTTCTACAAACCAATTCCCCGGGTAGGTAATTACGGAGGTGACGAGATGCAGACAGCGTCGAGCTGTGCTTTTATAGCGTCGAATGGCCCTGCAAGCGCGTTACACGCACGTGATGGTACGTAGGTACCCAAATATACATGGGAGCGAACTTAAGGAAGGGGATAGTGTAATAAGCATAATAAGCAAGCGGCTACATGTGTATTTTCCCTATTGTATAATCTATATAGGAAAAGAAGGATACGTACATACGTTCGTTTAGCTTCCACTTGAAATTGAACCAAACAGTTCGGGGTCTAGCCACGGACAGTCCGATAATAAACTGGCAATAAAGAGTTTGATAAATTGCCGTGTGATACGTGGGTTATTTAAATAAGGTTTAATAGGCTAGTTAATGGATTCCGGAATGCGCATCCCGCACAAGCAGACTCCTCAGGTATATACACCTATGTATATATACGCGTACACTGTAGGTATACGTGAGCTACACGCCGGCCGAAAAACGCTTCACCTTTCCGCTGAGGTTTATGTAACGTCAGTCAGAATTGCGCGGCGGGGTGCGGGAGAAAGTGTGCTTGTTTTATTACTATTTTGACACTTCTCGATGTCTGCGGCGTGGCCAAAACGGGCCGAAAAGATCGGCGGGGTGCCGTGTTCCTCCCAGCGGGACTCGCGTCCTTCTCGACTTCGTGATCCTGTCGAGCTTCGCCAGGTACTCGGATCCTCGGCTCACCTACGGAGTCTCCGCATAACCGATCGCTTCCGACCGCACCGATCTATCATTTTCGAAGCTACGCGGCGTCGCTTGATTGCTCAAATCTGTGCGTCAATTTTCTTATCTTTACACACTTCAAGCTTTCCCCCCGCCATTCCGCGGTTGCGTTATGCGACTGTAAATCGATTGAAAGCGAAAGATCGATTCCGGCGTTTCTCGGTGCGAAACTTCGTTCTTAGAATCTGTTAAAACAATGTGACGAACGAGGGTGAAAGGCACTGATCGATCGCTTCCATGTTCGATGGATCAATCTGTTCTCGGAACGTTGATCCTGTGTCCCCGGTACGCCCTTCGCTGTATCTTGCTCTCGAATCAGATCGTTCACAGTCGCCTTGTGTTCGTACCTCGAGCAGTCCGCTGTCTCAATATAAGGTACAGAGGACAACATATTTCAACTTCTTTTCCCGTGGTGACTATGCTGGGAATTATTTTCTCCATCATCTTATCAATTGGAAGCATCTGATTCTATAACTTACCCACATACCTATACATACGTACATGAGTAGCAATTCACGAAGGTTGCGTGTAATATGAACTTTTTCATATATAAATATAGAATTATGTGTATACGCTGCAGAATCACTAAATTAATAACACTAGTCTGCGATGAAAAAGTTTTCTTAATACTTGTCCTACGTGATACGTATAGATTTTGGTCTGCTGATTCAGAATATCAACTCGGTTTTTAAAGATCACATCATGATTCTTTGTTATTCGTATATACATCGAAAGACACTTTTCTCAGAATAACTCTATTAAAATAAATATTATTTCTATCTTATTCATTCATGCACAAAATCACATCTTTGAGCGACGTATTTAGAATCCTAGTGTTCTAAAGAAATGTCTATGACCTGGAGTCACCTTATCTCTGAGATGAAAGAGACATTTGTTCACTCTAAGAAGAAAAACCCATGATGTAATTTTTAATTTGAATCGCATTAAATGTAAGGACGAATCTATCGCTCACGGTGGCTGCAATTAGTGTCTGTCTATTCAGGTAAAGAAATTACTGTAAATTAGAAGGATCTTGATGACAAAAAGTGTTTCTTTTCTGCGTTGAAAAATTACAAGTCTTTATCGAAAATTATTGTGAACTCTGTTCGATTATACATGTATTTTGATTAGTGCAAATTCATTCTTACGATACATTAGATTTTAAACTTGATTAAATTGTTTTGATCTCTTGCAGTTACCTTCGAGTAGGTATACATACGTACACATAGATTAAAAAATTTTGCTATTTTTCTCCTATTGGGTATGCTCCGTATCCTCCTGTTGGGTATCCTCCGTATCCTTCGTATCCTCCGTATCCAAATGGATACCCACCATATCCGCCACCATATCCATCTGAGAAGCTTTGAGCTTGGGAACCACTCAATCCTATTCCTCCGTGTGGGCCATGAGGAGAACGAGCAGCGCGTAGAGTGTCTTAAATCCATACGAATATGTGACCAACTATCCATGCATAACTACGGAAATCTTGCATTCTTTCCGGGACAAAAACAGGGTATATCGATATAATTATTTATACGTTACCATATGGCATAGCGGAGGCCGCCACGATCAGAACAGATATTAATACGATTTTAAACATTGTGTTGAGCTTCGTTGACTTTCTTAACTCTTCCGACCGATGTGTTTGTTTGAACTGTTGCCTTCATCGAACGAGAAGAATGCTTTTATACGCTGTCACCGGTAATCGTCATCGCCCACTCCGCAGTTCCACCAACTCCTGACGATCAGAGAGGGATTGATTTACAGTGAATCTACGGCTAACCCACTAGTTCCAAAGCCAATTATATAAATGCGTCAGGCCCGGTCTCTAATTTGTATTTGAGCACTTGTTTTGTAACATGACCGACTGCGCTGAGGCTACCCACTAATTAATATGTGACATCGGGAAATTCTTTTGGGGAATAACCAAATTTCAAGAAATTAGGGGGTTAACCCGGTTTAAAAATAAAGTTGGAATCACTGAAGGTGACGTGCAAGTTCTTACGATCCGACGACAGCTCTGATAAACACGTGCCAACAAAAGATCAGTGCAAGTCATTTTAGGAAAATAGATTATAAATACACAGAAACTACTACTTATCACAGAAATATTTTACCGCTTGCCGATTAAAAAAATATTTCAGATGATCGCACTCATATTAACACAGACTTGTACCATTGATCGTCAGGCAATCGAGCTCATTATTTTTGGATTTAGTGCTGCCGAAGGCACTTGGCGCATCGCCGTCCCCAGGGTGACGAGCGGCACGCGGCCGCATGATCGACCCTTTTCTGATTGCGGCGTACACTCGTAATTCGATATGATCCATGCACCAGTTGGCGATGCGCTCGTACAACGCGCTGCATGTAACAGACTCGCATACGGATATAATGCCTACGCGCGTGTACGTCTGTCTACTTCGGTGTCGCACAGAGATTGCGAATCGCACGTGGCGTTAAAAAAGCTTCGACAGCTGGGCACCGAGTGCAAGCTACGTGGGTGTCTGTCTGCGCATCTGCAAACTCCTTCAACGGGTAAAATCTGCTGGTTAAGGGACGTGCCTTCGGCACGCAGGTTACATTATACACGCGTGTGGATATATCCTGTCAATTGTGAACGGGACAGTTGTCCGATATTTCTCTCCCCACCCTCTTCCCCTCCTCTCCCGGCATCGTTAAAACCTCCGTGATCTTTTGCGAGGATGCTGCGGCGCATAATAGCTGCTCGTCAGAGCGTGCAAACCGCGCGTTCCTCTTACAGGAATTTTTTCATCTCTCTGCCTCGATAGTCGATGCATGAGTATAATACTATACCTACCGCGGCTGCAGTCCAAACTGCATGGGCGTGTAGCGTGCATATATATGCGCGTATATAGTCGATCGCGAGTATGCGGATCTCTGCTCAGGCATGAAAAGGCCATTGATTCTTGAAACGGTTAGTTGGTATATCACATGTGCTGATTCTGAGACTTTTATTACTGTTTTTACCGTATCGCTTGGGTATTCGTGGCCATCGGTATCGTCGTTAATTTCTGCCCAATACATCAACGAACAAGTACAATATCCAGATCGTAGTATTTTTACAGAATGTCATTCGAGATTGTCTACAGGGGCGTGACAAGGTATTTAGGGTCCCCACTCGAAGGACGCAAATTGGGCCCCTTGGGTAAATAATGAAACATATTTTTCTGAAGAATACATTTGAAAATACGGTAGGTATACGAAAACAACAGAGCAAAAAAGATCACGATTATGAATTCGAATGTAATATTACGACTACATTTTTTAACCCCTGCTTGAAGGCTCTCGTACCCCAGGGCACCGGGGCATTGCCAGCCTAGTTTCGCCCCTGATTGCCTATAATGGTATCGCAGAATATTTTCAAAATTTCATTCCGTTTTGTGTAACGCGTATATTGTTGCAAGAAGTATACCTAATATGTGACAAACTGCAGTCTGGATTAACATCAATTTTCCATGATGGCAGTTTTCGGCTGCGAGTTTTAATAAAATATGGCTAAATCGCAAATTAAAATTAAATTCCTAGGATAATGTATTTCGATTGTGAGTATAACTTATGCAGAACGAATCTATTCTTGTGTCTGATTCCTATATAATCACCCATACATAATAGCGAGGACATACATATAATATAAACGACTGCAGTGCAATCTCATACAATATACAAGAATACAAGTCTTACTCATATGCATAATTAAAACGCAACCCCTCCTCCACCCTCCAAATCCACCTATCGCAGCGAATTTATCTCAAGCTCTGACGTATTTTTCAAAGTTAAATTACAAATTATGAAACAACCAGCCTTCGTTAACCACCACGATAAATTCATTCGCTTCAATATCCAATACCACAAATATCGTCTAAGAAATTCTTTTCCTCTCCTTCAGATCATCTCGCGCGTGCAAACGAAGAAGCAAAAAAAGGAGAAAAAAAAAAAAAAAAAAAAAACTTGAGAACACCTACAGTATACCTGCACTTTTTACAAACGATCACGTGGTCAACACTTCCTGCAGCTGCTCCGCAAAAGAAGGAACGACGTAGCTGCTCCATCGCTTCGACGCGTGTCGTCGAGGAGTTAACCGCGGCGATGAGTATTCAACAGCTTAACGACGACGATGGAACCATGGAGGGGGGCAAGGGCAGCCGCTTCAAGGCTCCGCCCGTCGCCGGCCTCCACCTACACACGTCTGCTGCGCGCCTCACGTATGTGGGGGGCGTCGTGGGTTTGGAGGGGGGAGAGAGGAGGGAGAGGGGGTGTATCCCCCCCGCGTCGCGACGGCGGCGCGCCTTTGGCGCCGCGGTTCAGCCTCATGTTGTCCTGATACTAGCGCGGTGTTTCCGATGACCGTGGAACGCGGTTCTCCCGATGCGTTTCCTCGGGAAGACCCTCCGCGCATCTCGAGGAGGGATATGAGGTAGTATAGATAGATATTACGAAATCCGATCGAGAGACTCGTTGCAGCGGTTCTCTCGTCGCGTTTCGAATCGCGGAATGAATGAATTACCTACCTACTTGCGGAGCGGCTTCTGTTATACCGATTGCTGTGTCTCTGCTGCTTTCTTTACCTCTCTTCAAGTTTTCGAGCAAGAATCGAGCAGCGGATGGCGCGTTGTGGTTTTCCTGCAAGCAAGGATATTTCAGCGTTGAAATTTAGCTACCACGCGGAAATTATTTCCGCAATTCTAATTCACTGTGCAGAGAATATAATGAATTTGTAAACGAAAGACCGCGCATCCAGCTAATTGTACTTCGTGCGAAATGATGAAAAAATCGTTGTAATTTCAAATTAAACCACGGTACACCCCTTATATTATTATCATCGTTATTATTATATTATATTATATTGTTATAAGAGCGTATAAGTTGAACGGGCTGCGCAGCAGTAAATCAATTTATAATACGCAGGGCCTGCGATGTTCTCGTTACTTCGTTAAAGGCGAAGACACGGAAGAAGAGGACGGAGGTATGAGAATAAAAAAGATAAAAAACAAACACGCATTTTTCCCGCAATGATTTATGAATCGAGGAAGAGACGCGGCTAATTCGTAACTCGGAAAAAATTTCAAACTTAATAGCTTCTGCACGAAGAGAATGGAAATTTTAAAAGCGTACGTATATAGCTATAGACATACATATCCAATGTGAAAGGTGAAAAGAAAATGCGAAAAGCGATCCGAATGTCGGGGGTGAAATTCTGGATAAACTCGCTCAAGGGAACACGTGCATATATATCGTACCATTCACACTCGTTACACAAACCTGACAAAACCGAGAGACGGAAGACGGGGTTCGGTTCTTACCGCAGGTCTAGCTGCTAGTCCTTTACCAGCAGCGCTCTTTCCCGACGCTAGCGTTACGCGGCGAGCATCGCGACGCTGGAAGTGGCGTCGAGACGATCGGCGTCGCCCGCGCAGCTCGTTAATTTGCCAATGTTTCGCCCTCTGCACGCCGACGCCGGACTAACCACTGACAAATTATTCGACCATACGGCAGGGCTGAAGAGAGAGAGAGAGAGAGAGAGAGAGAGCGAGTGCCAGGGGTTGCGAGGGGGGGTGAAAGGGAGGATGAAGTACGTTCGGGCCGGTCGACGAGACGATGAAAAAGCGAATTTATGTCGACAACTCGTAAACATGTAATTAAACGCGATACAGCTAGCTCGCATCTGCACACCCTGCGGTGGATTTCACCCGGCAGCATTGCTCTGCTCTGCTTTAGGTACCTGTGTCATGCGTTATATACCTACATACATATATATATATATATATATATATATATATATACACACGTATACATAGACGTATACGTGCCAGCCTGGAATTCAATGAAGTGGCAATTGGTGCTGCCGAGACTGTCTTCTCCCGCCTCGTCTCGTCTCGTTTCGTTTCGCTTCGTTCGGAAGCTGGCGTGCATCTGTGTGCGAATCGAGATGCATGCACACACCTGTAACAGTTATACCCGGCCGAATTACTCTCGCGGCTCGTTGCATACCAGACCGCGTGGCTCGCAATTAATTCGTTGCCCGGTCTTCGATCAAGCAGATTTATGTACACCGATCGACTACCCGAACAGCTTGTGTAAACGAGCCATCAGCGATACGCGCTCGGAATAATGCGTGCGTGTGTGTGTGATGCTGTATTGATGCGGAAGACATTTCTCAGGAGTTAACATGCAGCGCGAAACGTTCGCATTATTTATCACTTGCACTTTAACATTCTGACTGATTCGATATTCGATAAAATGATATGCCTATACACAGTGGGCTGCCTAGATTTCTTGACTTTCGTGTTTTTACTGATTTTCAACATTTTTTTTACTTTTTTGAGACATGTGATGTTCTTATATTGACATTCGTTTAGGATAGGTGCAGATTGGTGCATGCATCGGACGATATTCTTACTTTATTTAGACGTATAAACTATTTTAAAAATGAAAAGTGTAACATGGGTGGGTTATCTCAATTGATAAACTGGTTTTATACGCTTTGACAACCCCATAGATAAATCACCAACGAAAGTTCGTGATAATTAATGGCTCAGCTGTAAATGATTCGGCAAAAGAAATATCGGTCGTGCTAAGAATGACTTGGAAATATAACACTGTGAAATAAGTTTAGCATCAAAATAAACTCTAACATATGATTCAGTATATTGTAAAAATATAAGGTATCAGAATATACCATAATTTATTGTTTCTATGAACAAGTGACGAGATATGAACTGAACTACGAAGTCGAAAAAAATACGACCTGTTCAGGTCCCAATACATTATATACGACTTTAAATGTTTTAATTTTTTATTTCACTTGTTTCACATCGCGAAAAATCAAAAATATGTATCGTCTTTGTCGAGGCGATTTAGATCTACTGATATTACAGAATTTGACAATGAATCATAAAAAAAAAAAGAGAAATACTTTCAAAAATACCTAATTTTATTCTATTACAATATTTATTTATAAGGCGGTTAGTGAAGATCATTTGCAATTATTGCGATTATTCGCACATAGAACACATATGTGTTAGTAGATTTTCGGGTGTACATATATGCATTCCCACGAGGCTCAATTGGCAGAAGAACTTTTGGTACTTTGTGCAGTTTTCGAGAAGTTATACAGTAGTTGTTACCTCCTGATACAGATGGCACTACTCGTCTGAAGTTTGGTCAGACTGAGGACGGTTTCGTCGTTAAACCGATTGTACCTGTGCTGCGGACATTCGTGCACAAAGCCGAGGTATCTACGACATTATAATAATTTTTCAGCACTCCGCAAAGGTTACTAATTAATTATTACGAATCTCACGCAAACAAGCAATGCAATTCTCAGCGGATCGTTGATGCGAATTGCATGCATCTGTATCTACTCTACATCTGAACATAAAATGAAGATAGAGTAGTCGGCATTCGCGGTAAATCGATGTAATTAAATTATGAATTGCATCCACAGTTCGTATCAATTTTACCGCTGCTGAGACAAAAGCTTTACCGTCCAATCAACGTAAATGTCAGATTTTACTACAGGCATACGTATATCTGCATCGGAAATCACAATTGGATAACAATATTATAACATGTGGAATCTGCATACATGATGAATACGTACAGGATATCGAACAAGCTTCGTTACAAATTTTCCCGACTTTCTAAGATTCTTTAAGACACAACGGAATTATGCTTTCTTGTAACACGATATAATTGGGTATTTTTTTAAACACTGATATTCGAATCTAGCGCCACACTAAAAAGATCTTCCAGGTGCATCTTTTACCGTTTCCTCAAAATATCGGATCGATAATTCGCTGATTGAAAATTAAAATTGAAATCTCTCGCATCTATGGCTCAAACAACATAATACATGAAGTATGAATCGTACTGATGAAAATTGCAATAATCGAAATAATCAATTTCATCGTTCCCGAGTAAAAATGGATTTTTCTTGGAATTTTCACGAATCAATTCATCCCGATTCATCATTTTCTCTTGGTATTCCAGGTGTTCCACTTGCAATTAAAACAAAATGCCTCGATTGTTCCTCGATTTACCTGTTTCCGAATTCACTTTTCTGTGAATCCTAGGCCTCGAGGATCATAGTCCGAACTCTGATTTCCAATAAAACCATATCCCGTAGATCGGCAGCCAAGCCTTGTTCCAAGGAAAGGGGGTTCGAGGAGGTGGAGGGACGGCGGCCGGTTGTGTGGAGGGGATATTGAGGGTGAGGAGGGGAATTTGGTGGGGAGGATCACGCCGACAGACACGCAGGGCACGGAGCAAGCAACTCCGCTCGAGCCGCAGAGTAAGTCAGTCGCGCTCCGAGGTCCGAAGGAGAGAGCAGTTCGGCTCTCCGGCAACCGTGAAACCGCACGCGGGCATTTTCCGTAATCGTAGAGAGTGTAGTTAGATTTGCCAAACTGGCGAGATTCCGCGTTGCACGATGAAATGAAATTTTCTATGTAAAAAGTAAAGAATAAAAATCAAGCGAAACGAAAGAGTGCAACGAGAGTTGACGTATATAAAAATCAGTTTCGGAAATTGATAATCTCGCATGACAAGTGGTGGTGCGTCGTTGGCCGCCGAGTGAAGTGTGACTATGAGTGCGTGACGATAAAACCGTTTGGAATAGTAGTGTCAGCCGGCGCGGCGTGCAGGGTGAGTGCGCGGAACAACGAAGGAAGCCGCAGGAAAAGGATCGGCGAGGATGACTCGCTGCCTCTTCGCCGCCTCCGTCGGCCTGGCGGTGGTCGGCTTCCTCCTCGTCGGCGCGGCGGCACGGAGTATAACGACGCTGGAGGCCCCGCGGGGCTGCGAGTGGCGCAAGGAAGGCGATGGCGAGGCCGAGGGCGATACCGAGGCGCTGCTCTGCCGTCTTAGGACGATAGCCTCGGCGCCGGCACTGGTGGGCAACCTCTCCTCGATCCAGGCGGAGTCGGTGAGGTCGTTGGGCCTCGAGTGCAGCGACGTCCTCTTCTTCGAGAGCCAGCTTGACGGGCCGCACGGGTTCCTGGGGCCGCTGCCGCGGCTGCAGGAGCTGCGCGTCGAGTATTGCAAGATAAGACACCTGCCGGGCGGCGTCTTCGCCTCGATGCACTCGCTGCGGCGGCTCGCCCTCAGGACCCACAACAGCGATTGGTCCGCGATGACTCTCGAGCTCCACCGGGACGCGTTGCGCGGTCTTCCGGAGCTAAGACACCTCGACCTAGCCGAGAACAACATATGGATCCTACCAGCCGAGCTCCTCTGCCCCGTCCAGAGCCTCGCGAGCCTCAACGTGACGCGCAACAAGTTGCAGGACGTCATGTCCCTCGGGCTTTCCGAGTGGGCGACACCCTGCGCCCCGAACCTCGAGGTCCTGGACCTCAGCGGAAACGACCTCGGAGCTCTGCCCGATAGCGCTTTGAGCGGTCTGCGCAGTTTGACCGTTCTCAAGCTCCAGGACAACGTCATTGCGGCCGTTGGGGATCACGCGCTTACGGGACTCACGTCCCTTCAGTCCCTCAACGTCTCGAGCAACAAGCTCGTCGCCCTTCCTCCCGAGCTCTTCTCCAACAGCCGTGATCTACGGGAGCTCATTCTCAGCAACAACTCACTCGCCGTTCTCGCCCCCGGACTGCTCGAGGGACTCGATCAGCTGCAGTCCCTCGATCTTAGCTCGAACGAGCTCACCAGCCAGTGGGTTAATCGCGACACCTTCGCCAGACTCGTCAGGCTCGTTGTTCTCGACGTTTCGTTCAACTCCCTGACTCGCATCGACTCCCACGTCTTCGCCGACCTCTATAGTCTCCAGGTGCTCAAGCTCGAGCATAACGAAATCGACACCCTGACCGAGGGCTGCTTCGGATCGCTGAGAAATCTTCACTCCCTTACTCTTTCTCACAACAGAATCACACGCCTCGATCCTGTGCACACGGTCGGGCTGACCGCCCTGGGACAGCTCTTCCTCGACAGCAACAACCTCCGCGCTATTCACCCTCGGGCTTTCGTCAATCTGACCGACCTTCAGGACCTGTCCCTCAGCGGTAATTCGCTCAACGATATTCCCGACGCTGTGCGCGAGCTGAGAGCGCTCAAGACCCTCGACCTCGGCAACAACCACGTGTCGAGAATCGACAACGAGTCTTTCGCCGGGCTGGACCAGCTGTACGGTCTTCGTCTGGTCGACAACAAACTGGAGAACGTGTCTCGCGAGGCGTTCGCGTCCCTGCCGGCTCTCCAGGTCTTGAACCTCGCCAGCAACACGATAAGACACGTGGAGCAGAGCGCGTTCGCGAACAACCCGGTCCTCAGGGCTATCCGACTGGACGGTAACCAGCTGACGGAGATTCGCGGCGCGTTCACGAGCCTCTCGACCCTCGTGTGGCTAAACGTGTCGGATAACAAGCTGCTGTGGTTCGACTACAGCTACTTACCCTCGAGTCTCGAATGGCTCGACATGCACGCGAACCAGGTTAGCGAGCTGGGAAACTACTACATGGTCCGCAGCACTCTCCGTATAAAGATGCTCGACGCCAGCTACAACCTGATCACCGAGATATCCGACGCCAACGTGCCGGACAGCGTGGAAACCCTATTCCTCAACAACAACAAGATCCACAACGTAGCGCCGAAGACCTTCCTGCAGAAGACCTACCTCGAGAAGGTCGTCCTCTACGGCAACGAAATACGACACCTCGAGCGCAGCGCCCTTGGCCTTCAGCCCGTCCCGGGTGACCGGGAGTTACCGATGTTCTACATTGGCGACAATCCGATATTCTGCGACTGCAACATGGAGTGGCTGCCGGCCGTTAACGAGCTCGCCAGACAGCGGCAGCATCCCAGGATAATGGACCTCGACTCGGTCACCTGCGAGATGTCCCACGCCCGGGCGTCGCCTCGGCGACCTCTTCTCTCCCTAAAACCGAGGGACTTTTTGTGCCACTACGAGACCCACTGCTTCGCCCTCTGTCACTGCTGCGACTTCGATGCCTGCGACTGCGAGATGACATGCCCGGACAACTGTTCCTGCTACCACGACCACAGCTGGTCCAGCAACGTGGTCGACTGCTCGAACGCCGGGTACAACCACGTGCCGGAGAGGATACCGATGGACGCGACGGAGATTTACCTGGACGGTAACGAGCTCGGGGACCTTGGGAGTCACGTGTTCCTGGGAAAAAGGAGACTCGAGGTTCTCTACCTCAACAACAGCGGTATCGCGGCCCTCCACAATCGCACCTTCGTCGGCGCGGGCGCTCTGAAGGTTCTTCACTTGGAGGGCAACGCCCTCCGCGAGTTACGGGGCCACGAATTCGACCAGCTGGAACGAGTCGCCGAGCTCTATCTGGACCACAACGCCATAGCCACCGTGGGCAATGACACCTTCACCAAACTCAAAGGCCTGGAGGTTCTACGTCTGGACAACAACCGCATCGTCGACTTTCCCCCGTGGACGGCGCTCCCCGGCGCCGGATCTGGGGTCAGGGTGGCTCTCGAGGGTAACGCCTGGAGCTGCGAGTGTGCGAACGCCGCGCTCCTTCGCACCTGGCTCACCCAGCACCCGGGTGATTCGGAGAAGATGTACTGCCGGGACGGCGCCGAGACGATAGCTCAGGCCATGCAGCGCTGCGGTGATCCCGCTACGGAGGCGGTGAGCCGCGGGGCCCAGGACAGTCCGATATTGGGGGGAAATTTCGTTCCCCTACTGGCGGGTGCCCTGGTGGCGGTGATAGCCGTCTGCCTCTTCGTCGCCCTGGCCTTCGCCTTCCGTCAGGACGTCAGACTTTGGGCTCACGCGCGATACGGTCTAAGACTCGGCAAAGCTACACCGCCCCCGGACGAGGAACGGGATCGTCTTTTCGACGGTTACATAGTGTACAGCGGAAGGGACGAGGATTTCGTGTCGCGTTGCCTGGCGGCGGAACTGGAGCAGTCGGGGCTCGCGCTGTGCCTCCATTGGCGGGATCTTCCGCCGGCGAGGCCCCAGGAGGCCGTACCACCGGCCGCGGCTGCGGCGAGACGGATTATAATCGTGTTCTCGCCGGTCTTCCTGTCCGGGGAATGGCAGCATCCCGAATTCCGTTCGGCGTTACGGGCCGCCCTGGAGGGCATCAGACCCAGCTGCAGGCGGAGACGCGTCGTGATTCTGCTCGCGGCCGAGCCGCCGACCTGCGACCCGGAGCTCCAGCTGCTCCTGCAGACCTGCACGGTTATCGTATGGGGAGAGAAGCGGTTCTGGGAGAAGCTCCGCTTCGCCATGCCCGACTCGGAGAAACGGAGGGACGGGAAGAAGGTCGCCGGCGACAGGAACCGGGCCCCGGCTCGTTACACGGCCGCCCCGTCCGCGCCGTCCGCCGTTGATGCATGGTCGAAGCCGAACGGAAGCCTCGTCGTCCCCGTCCACGCCCCGACTCCGACCCCCACGCAGTCGACGTACGTCAGTTCGGCATCGAGCAGAACCGAGGACGAGGACAGCGGCGCCGAGCACCAGCACCACGGCGGCTACAGCGCCCTCCACACGAGCAACGCGAGGCCCCCTAGTCTATCCTCGCGGGGCAGCCATCTCTACAGCACGATACCCGAGCCCCCCGGGCCCAACGGCGTTGGGGGCCCAACGGCGACCGTCGCCATTCCCCCAGCCCCCGTTCCAACGAACCCCAGGACATACTTCGTCTAGCGTCACGGAAGGCGTGGATATAACGCGGGACATTTTCACGGATAACGCTCTTCGTCGTTTCGTATTGTACATCGTATGGTACTTATAGTGCGTGAGGTTAGTGCGATCGAGTTAAAAACGATCCGAGGGGGGGGAGTGGGGATCGATCGAAGAGATCTAACGCGAAAGAGAGAAACTCTACTGTTTAGCTGTGAGTATCGCTCGCACTTACCACACACCGTCATCTGTAACACCCCTCTCCCCCCTCCCTCCGCCCCTGACTAACATTTTTATTCCTACTAATTGATTAATTTTCGATTTATTTGTATTATAATAATGAATATACGTATATCAATATACGTTCTATTATAATTATAATGTATTATCAATCGGATAATATTATAGTCTCGACGAATCGATGTGTATATGAGACCTCGTTCCTACAGACTGCTGGCCTCCTTCGTAACGGGAGTGTCACTTAACGCTTACTAGGCTATAAGACCCTTTGTAAATAGTGTACTTATTCTTGTAAATATCACGCATACAATATGTATATATATATATATATTATATATACATGATATATATACATATGTATACATATATTTATACATATATGAAATTGAAATAATTGTATTATTATTAGATAAACGAAATACGTGTTATATATGACTAGGAATTTATTACTACATCATATGTATGTATGTATATATAGATATATACATTACACATATATTATATATATATATACACAATATCTCGAAAAATGGTTGTAAATACGCTCACGATCGATCATCTAACGCATTTTGTCGACATTATTATTATGATTATTACGATTATTACTATGATTACGATTATTATTATTATCATTATTACGATTAAATTAATAATTACTTAATAACAATTGCAGCGAAAAAAAAAAAATTACAACTTCGAAAATAAATACGTTTCTTTTGTAAAAAAAAATATCTCGATACCGCGTAGTTGCAGTTTTGGTTCACCCACCCCTCGGCCAGCCTTCGGCTGGATCGTTAATCCTCTTCACGAATTTCCCCTCCGGTCGAAGTCACATTCCTGAACGCGAGAGAGAGAGCGAGAGAGAGAGAGCTCTGTGTATAGTGAACACTCGTCCGCAGGTATATCCACTACGTGTGGAAGTATCCTCCAACACATACCTGGGCATAGTACGTATATCTATAGATAGTCGATAGACTAGACTAGACTATATAAAAGTTACAGGTCGTTTAGGACCCTTTCTTTGGAAACCCAATTGTGTGGAAATAGCCCGCACGGAGTCCACCAGTGGTTATTACCCCAGAGGAAGATTCGAAGTAATTTTCGTAATTTCATGATACAGAAGGTGTATACATATATATACGTATATGTATAGAGAGGTTGTTGGAGAGCATAGCTGAGCTCTGCACTTCGGAGTAACCGTGAGATAAGTTTTATTCATTGCCGTCCGCATTATTGTACGAACCGTCGAGATGCTGCAACGTCGATGGAGAAAGGAAAAAGTATAATAGACAAGAGTCGCGTCGCTGTTCACCTTCGGTTTACATCGCAATTTGATTTTTATTTGATTTGTGGAGGAAGGAAACGATGACTTAAATAATTTGACGGCAGAATTCTCGCTGCAC
Organism: Diprion similis; assembly: GCF_021155765.1. NCBI lineage: Eukaryota > Metazoa > Arthropoda > Insecta > Hymenoptera > Diprionidae > Diprion > Diprion similis. The sequence continues at coordinate 16,511,120 of NC_060112.1, read as the reverse complement.
CAGCACGTCGTACCTGATTCGTCGCTGCGAACTGCGAACAGGTAAAAATCGTCGAACGAGAGATGCGCTGCTGGATGGGAAACCTTTCTTTGAAATTTCAATGGTCTGCAGGAAACTGGCATTGAGCCCATCGGCAGGTCATTCCCAGATACGTCGAGCCGCAGAAAAGGTCGAAATAACCGTCACGTTGAAACCTAGGCCATAGATTCCCCGCTGCTGGAAAATTCTCATAGCTATTATTCTTTTTTCTTCTTTAAACTTAATTTATACAGAAAGTACACATTATTAAAATGGAAGGACGCAATTTGCTCTGAAAGTCTACTCAAGATGAAGAAGTTGTGACTGTACGAAGCTAAAGTTTGCTGTTTTTATTGTGTTTTGTCTGTTTTTTTTTCTTTTCTTGTCTCGTTTCTTTGGAAGAGAAGGTATTGCAATTGTTAAATACGGAACGAGACGGTAGAGAAAGAAAAACATATAAGAGAAATAAAGATGAAAATAAAAATAGTGGAGGCAGAGAGAAACCCAGCACGGGGAGGAATCTGTATAGCCCATTCAAAACGTTAGTCGGGTACTTTTTCCACTTCAAACTGGTTATAGTATTTTCGTTGGTGATTTCAAATTGAATTATACAATGATGTCGTTAAACTAAGTATTTTATTGCACGTAAATAAATATTATTACTGGCTATGGACTGTCGGTATAGGTATACATATACATGGCAGCAACAAAATGTGCCTGCAGCCATTCGGGAAGGAACGAAAAATTTTCTGAAAAGAAACTCGGTATTGTACAAGTCTGGAAATTCGATCAGACCTTCGAAGCGATTTCTGATTAGATACATGTACTTCAATAAGATGAATAAATATAGATGTAGAATTGGATACCGGGTACCCCCCCAGCAAATAAGTTCCGCGCAATAAATTCTGAACCAATATTGTCGATACGGTGAAAATTTTCCAACCCATAGTCTCGCGTTGTTATTCGACAAACGGGCAGGCGGGTATGATGGATGTGCGGCAAATTTAAAGTTAAAGTGTTTTTTTTTGCTCAAGTTTTTCCCCATCTAAATTCACTCCGATTATATTACGTATACAGTTGAGGCCTTATCAAAAAATAATTTAAAACTTTAATACAACGATTAAAAATCAGACTAATTTCCAGACTTGAAACTTGGTACAACGATCTTAATACGAATCATTATCACTTTGTGATAACGAACTACATAATAATACTCAAATCTAAATTTTCTCGGCAGTGATCTTCAAAGTAGAGTTTCACACCTATAGTCAGCCTGGAATCCATCATAAATTGAAACATGTCCGGTTTGGAATTCAACCAAGATACGTGAGGTCGTTCATAGACTTGGAATGCGAAGAGCCTCGATGTAAATAGGCCAAACATCGGAATACGTATGCGGCTTATAAACATTTCAGCTCGGCAAAATCCCTTCGCGTTAAGCGGAAGTAAACATTCTGATTCGGTAAATCTTCCTCCCTATCACACGGTTCGTCTATCGGTTTGTCTAGTATAAACATTTCGGGTTAGGGTAATTGTAAAGATGAACTATACGCCGTGATGACTGCAAATATTGAACGTACGTATAATCGACCATAGAGTTCGATTTGTGGACTTTTATAACTAATAGGTATACCCTGCTGAACGTGTTTTAGATATATCTAAATACCGTCGCGTCAGTGATTAACTTTTTACAAATTGATACGCACGTGGGTTTTCAGTTCGATGTATAATTCTCAGTAGAGTACTAAAATGCCCGCGTATAATGCGCATCAGGAGCGCGTATTACTGTTCCGGGAATCATTATCGGGACGTTTTTTTTTTTTATTTTGTCTCCTTATATACTCCATTCCGGACTCATAATAATTTCGATGCGTACTATATACCTATATGTTGTACAAAGGAGGTATCCAAGCTTCTCAGTAGAAGCGTATATTGAACGTATTATACTAATGAAAAGAGAAAAAAATCCCGAGTCCGAACTATAAGGTCCGCGTTTATCGCTTTGAAATAATGACGGAAGCTCTAGGCGAAATGAATCGCGTCTTATGTTTTCCTATCTAAATTCCTACCGTCATCGCCTCTAGCTCGGCCGATAATTCGATGAAGGCGCGCGGCTGACGATCCTCGGATCGATTCATCCGCGGCGGTTATCACGGGAAGATAGACGCTCGTCGAGCGTCGGGACGCGCCTGGAAGCTCCTCCTCGTCTTCCCCGTCTGTCAGTTTGGCGCCTGAAATAAAAGCACGTGCGTTAGTTGCCGCGATGTGGAAGCACCATAAGCACTATCGCGGGGCGAGGGCTCACATGCTTTACTGTTTCTCGTGTGAGAGAGTGCAGAGGCGCCGGGATGTCAATCAGCTGTCGGAGGATGCGGCCGCTAATTGCCAGCGCCGGAATATCTCGATCGGATCGATCGGGTCGGGCCTCTGGAATCGATTATGACGGTGACGTGCAATAACGCCTGCAATGCGCGTCACAACATCGGGGACCGAAGAGGCCGAATCGATCGATCGATTCGTCACTAGCCCGCGATCTCAAGATTCTTTCTCAACGATTTTCGAACCTAGGATGGAGATCCAGGATTATCGCTTTTCTTTGATTGATTAAATTGGGAATTAAACAGCTCTCGGTACAAGTACGGTGAAACCTGTTTCTGGAGAACGCGGAACGGCGGCGGTAACTGATATACGTCGATTCGTGCGTCAGGCTGGAAGGACGCAGGACTAAAGCTAAAGAGGATTTTCTTGTTTTTAGAAGAGAAGAAACTTTCTCTACTCGACGTCGCGCTGATCGTCGCGAAAAAATCGTCGATGCCGTCTCCCACGGGAACTGGCGGCAGTTCCGGTTTTGTTGAAAACAGTACATGTATGTGTATACATATCGCGCATGTATGTTACGTATATATACATTATACTTGTGGGTATACAACGAAGTTAAGTGCTCGACGTGGCGTCGCGTCGATCCATAAATACATACGGGCACATATATCTTCCTCGACGTTTACCGAACCGAACCCGAACCGATCTAACGACCCGATACCATCTTCGCCACGTTTCCGTGTACACGTACAAAGTCTGTGGGACTTCTTGCGCCGCGATACAATGTTTTAACGATGCCTTCATTAGAGTGGATAATCAGGTACAGATCTGCAGTTCTCGATCGACCGGCCCTCCGCACCGCCAGAGATTCTTTGTCTTGGCCATCTTCCGCCGGTGTTCACATGCGGTTGGAAATATTCCAGAGCACTTTGCTATATAGGGCGCATCGATTTGGAAGAAAAACTTATCATGTTATCCCTCGATTAATCACGGTTGGTTTGGGTTCCTCTATATGTATACTTGACTGCAGGCAAGTCTGTCATCGCCGAGGAGGAACACCGAGTGAATTGCAGCAGCTTTCCTCTTGAGAACCAAGCAGGTAGAAGAAAAAGAAAAAGAAAAAGAAGGAAAAAGAAGAAATGAGAAAAGCAAAGGCTCACGCTATTTCACCGGCTCGTGGAAATCCCTCTGAGAACTCTTTGCGCTGGCCTTATCCTCTTTTTGTCCCTTCCACGATTCGCCCACCGCCTGGACACGAAATGAGAATCAGCCGGCCTCATCATCCTCGCAAATTCGCAATTCACCACGGTCCACCGCAGCCTCGGGGGTGACCTTTTAATAAGTTGTGTCTGCAGGTTTAAGATCACTTGGTCCCAACAAGTCGGACCTTATCATCCAAAATTCTCACGAGGTTGAAGTTAGTGGCTTTGTCGTAACGAAACATTGTCGAAAAAATGATTTTTAAGCAACTAATACTCCGAAGTACAAGTATATCTTGTTTTATTACGGTTTACCGAATTTCAGACAATTCCAAAACTGCGATAACGTTACTACCTTCAATATGATAAACTTATCGCATCAAATACTTCGGAGCGACATGGAATTCGTCAACTTCGGAATTCCGGAATTCGAAAACTGTCTTAAATTTCCACTGGAAAACTCGAAGCTTTTCAAACTTGACATCCAGATCGAAACCGCTTTGAATCGTCGGGAGGACGAAACGGGTTCGGTAACGGCCAGGACGGGGATGCTAGTCGGTGGTTCGGCTTGCTTAAATTCGGGATACTTATGATGTGGAAGACTGTGAGATGGTAGTTGAAAAGCCGGGTGGCGCGTAGACCCCCGCCGTCCTTGACTAATCCGCGTTCGTCTCGGCCGCTCACGGGCCGTCATCGTCCATCCGCTCTTTCCTCCCGCACCCACCATCCCACACCGGATCAACTACCGTCACTTCCCCGCTCGGTGATGCTGCAGGTATTATACAGGCTCCTAAGCTTAGCCCGATCTTCTATCGAATCCTCTGCATATTCGAATGAAAATGTAAGGAATTCAATTACTGTATTGGAAGTTTTGCGTATGAGAATTTCTATCTTATCTTGATGAGCTTTTGGGGTTGATCTTCGAACGTCTGTAATATACTGATTTAGATTGTAAATATCTATCGAACATTAATTAAGAAATGATCTGAAGAACTTTTTTCCGACATTCAAGTTTCTTGCCGACTTCATCGAACTGTGCAAAATCATAATACTGCGAAGTCGTTTGGATTTATGTACTGAAACGTTTTACTGTCGATTCTACATGGTCGTGAGAACGGTACGATAGAATTGTTTTTATCGGGAAACTCATCTTGGAATTCGAGTGCTTCTGGCATGGTAACTTTAGGTAAACATTTAGTTGAGGAATCTTAATTTGTTTGCGAGAATAATATTCTCCCGATAACAAACTTCTGCTATGCTCAGTGATGAGTAAAACAAATCGAAGAAAAATCGAGTCTGGTATAAAGACGGCGAAGTTTTTTATTCAACAAACATTCCGCCATCAGGCAGACTGAACGATGTTTCCAACCGAAGCATCCACTGCACACAAAACTCATTGTCAGCCAAAGAATTGAAACGTTCTTGGAAGAACAATATCCGGGACTTCGGTGATCAGAGTTCGGTTCGCCGGATGACAAAGTTGTCGGCTTTCTACGGGTCTGGATCTGGAGAAGTGCTCTGGATCAGTCCCACGGTCCTGACGGGGTCAGCCTGGACACGTGCCTCGATTTTTCTTTTTTTTGAAAGTGAAATAGACGAGATTTCACGGCTCGTGCCACGATCGGGCTCCAGCCAGGTTTCGATCGAGGACTGTGGGATTGCCTCGGCGATCTTGGCTACGCCAGTATACACCGTGGCACTGCGGGTCAGTCCAACGAAAAACTGTTGGAAAAGTGTTGCGGTCGTCGGGTCCACGGACAGAATTTTTTCAACTTGGTAATCGGAGTTTGAATCCGAGTCCCGACTGTTCCGTCCGGGAGAAAGCAGTTTCTCGATAAAATCCAGCTTCAATGTTACTTCTTTTCTTCGGCAGGAGAATTTGCAGGGCACTGTGTAACCGACTAATAAATAAATGATTAAGAACGAAATTTGTTGAGGATGTTTAAAAAAATCTTTCCAATTTTTTTTCTTATAAAATATCTATTTCCTAAAGTTTTTGAAAAATTCAATTTTTCTGACGATTGTGTATAGATTATCCGGTAACAAGTTTTGAACGAGAATTCAACTCAATGTCGGCATCCGTTAGAAAAGAGAGGCCGGCCTGCTCGTTTGTGAAATCCGTGAAATTCGCCAAAGCCGTTCGGCTGACGCGGCGTGCGCTGGGCGCGTTCGTTTCTGAAGTGTGCGTAAAGCATTGGGAAATTTTCAAATCGTCACGCAAAATTGCTAGTCCCGAAGGCTTTTCAGAGAGTTCATGGAAGTATACCGAGCTAGGATGATACGGTACGTGTAGCCGGATAACTTGGGTCAAACGTACAGTTACCAACGCGGAGCGATGAGCTAGCTGGCGAGCCGAAGCTAACGAAGCTTTTCAAATTTTTGTTGTAAAATTTTTCCAACCTTATATTGCCTGTCGATCATTTTAAATCGCCTCCAAGATTCGCTTTGTCACAGAATCTAGCATGAATCGTGAAAGGGCGTAGTTAGTTAATTTTGCACCGAAATAAAAATCTGAGGGGATCCGGGCTGCCTAATAAAACTAGTCACTATTACACGTATGAGCGTGACATTTGATGCAAATATCACGTCAATGATTCTTACTCGATGTAAAAATCAGTTGAATTCTCGCGATCGCGGTTCGAATTCACTTACCTAATTACAATCAACTCGGCTGAATAAACTCGAGGAAAGGAATACCTACCTCTCAGCGTGGACTGCGAAAGGAAAAAAAAACCTCGCATTGCTAAAGCGCAGAAGAAACGACCACGAGTGCAGTATATTGGCGAAGATTGTAGGAAGATCGAGCTCGCGAGAATCGGTTCGATTTCAAGTACATCTATACGATCTACATCGTAACTTCCACCGTCTTGTTTTTAATTTAATTCTGAAGCTGGATGGCTTCGTCGAGAGAGGAAGTTGCAGCCGCGGCAGCCAGACTCGGAGAAGAACCTTAAGGGTACGGGATGAGAGACGCGGGTATCCGGGGCAATTGGTCACAGGGCTCCGGGCACACGTGTTCGAAGCAACCCTTGACGAATCAGCCTCTCGCCCTCCGCTTCTAGACCGACAGTCACCGATGTGCTTTGCCTTCTTCCGATATTCGATTGCCCCTAAACACATGCGAATCGAACTCTTTGTCGTGGGTCATTCGATCCACGCTATGTTATACGGCCGATTCGTGCTTGCAATTTCCTTGATTTCCAGCTGATTGATATCCAAGAATGAGATTTGAAAAGGAAGAGAATGAAATTTGTACCCGTATAAGCACACACTCGTTCTGACTATCTAGTATCATTAATTCCTGCTTTTTTTCCGAGAGATTCTCTGATGAACGAATTCGTGAATCTGGGTTGTTGGGAGACGGAGTACCGGGTTTGGACCTTCGTAGTGGACCCGAATCACATCACCCATCACTCTCGGTCTGACGAACAACGGAGAGCTGGTCGTGGTCCTGGACGGAAAGGCAAATTGCCCTACGCGGTGACTTGCGGCCGCAAAAAGAATGCATTAGTTGCCACTCACGACGGGGCTGGGATAATGCTTACCTGCAAAAGCAGATTGGTATCTGCCCGCTTTGTCCTGGGGCTGGTCGGTATAAGGGCAAGAGGCTGCAAACCTGGAGGAAGTCGCCCGCGAGGATGGCTGTCAGGATCGCTGCCTAGATGGGCCGAATCCTTTTAAGCTAAATAACAATTCTTTCCTCCCTTGACGCAAATGCCTCCACTTTATAACGGTGATGTTGCGCTCGCGAAGGACTATCCCAGAAATACCTGAAAGTTAACGCGATTGAGTGGCTTCCGCAGGATCTCCTGCTCCATTTCGACAGCTACACCTTGCTGCTAATGAGCCTCTCAATTTACACGAGAAACCAAATGGAGAAACCAAAATGCAGGGCATCTTTACGTTAAGTACCTTATACATTGCTTGCAGCTGTTCGTCTCTACGTCACTTTACACAACTATACATTGATTAGTTTATTTGTAACTGATCAAAATAAATTGATGGTGAACAAATAATTATTTCCTGCGCGATTCTTTTATCAAAATATTGCTGTAATTTAATTTGCAGAGTTATTTAAATTCAATTCTTCAAACATCCAGCCTATCGACAATACCGATTACGAAGCTGGCGGAAATGGCACGGGGACTAAAAAGTTCAACATGACGTGTCTGAGCTCAAGCTTGACTTTCTTTCACCTCCAAAGAAATGAGCAAACACCGTAGGTACTTTACTTTCGAGTGAACACTCTTTGGTTTCAATAAGAACTTATTAGCCGCATCCGCGATAATCCGTCAAGCGCGGTTGAACTGTAATAGCTGTATATATGAAGGTATATCACGCGAGTGTCGTAAGCGTGTGTACAAAGCACGGTAGCGAGCTGATTCGTGTTTAATATTTTTTGCCAGAGGTTTTCTCGCGCTAGTAAGAGAACCGAGCTCCGCAGCAGGCGCGGACAAAGTGTATACGTGAGTCCTCGAGCCGTGAGAACAGTCGCTTGACGCGCATTATCCTCCTAGTCGAGTGGATCTCTCTCCTTCTCTGCACAGCAGCCGTCTGTATCCGACAAGGCAGACACCCGGGACACGCCGTACCATGCCGGGTAGATTCCATTCCCTCCGCGTGGCTGTAATCTAGAAATTTCCTAAACGCGTCCAGCAACCCCTTCAGAAGCCTGGTCCTGATTTAATTGAACCTAACTCATAGGGGTGCCGGTCGAAGAAGTCACGCCGGTGGTCCTGTCCGGATATTTTGGCTAATTATGACGTATGGCTTCGTCCGCTCTCAGCTTTATTACCAGTGCCAAATCGCAGGGTAAATGCTTGGAAAATGACGCCACATGTGAGCATAACTTGTTAAATATACAGTATACAGTTTGATGAATTACGTGGGGAAATTTACTGTGTATGGTTAGGGAGATGAATTTAAGGCACCCATCTTACAAGTCTAATCGCAGTGAGACTAAAATGATGTCCAAGTATTCACTTTTTAAGTGTATCCATCGGATCTCACAGTTACGAACAGCGTGGTTGAATGTAATCCCGAAATACGATGTTTGTTTTGCAAACCGCTTTCCAACGGGCAGATTACCATTCGAGGCGAGCGTGAGTAGGTATATCACACACTTACTTCCGCCGGTAGATCAGGATCAATGAGAAACAGGTTCGGCGTAAGGCCTGAATCGGTGATCGTGCCGGTGGAGCATGCGGGAGACAGGAAAGCATCTGGCGTCTACTGCACGGTCTAATCTAGAATCCTTAAGATTACAGGCCCATATGGTGGCCCGTTGACTGGTTACTCAAGAATTTTCGAAAATGGATTCTGGCGATGGCTCATCCCACCGCGACATTCGCAGGACGATCACAAGGCACGGAACGAACCGCGGTGCTGACGCGTGTTCCTCGATCGCAAGTCATCGCGCGCGTTAGCTGGTGTCGGACCCGTTTTTGGGGCCCCGCGACCGACGCGCGATGCCCCGCAGCAATCGGCCGGAAGACCACCCACGCCGATTCGACACCGTCGTTCCGTTCCGTTCCGTTCCGTTCCGTTCCGTTCTCCGTCGTTCGGTGATCACTCTTGGTACCGATTGCGATCGGCTCTTTTTTGGAGTTCTTTTCACGTGAATTTCTACGTCTGTTTGATGTCTTTACTTGGTATGTCGTGCTGCGTAGATTTCGAAGTAGGAGGTCGTCCTCGATCGGTGCTCGTTCTTCATTCGTATGGGTACCGATACCGGGGCGATTCTCACGGCCCACGCAAGGCAGTTTATCAGCCGCACCGATAATCTTATAATTGAGATGAGTAAGGCAGAACGTGCGTACGTATCGTCGGCTTGAGTAGGGGTACGAAAATAGTATGTAATTAATGGATCTTTACCGTATAAGCGGATGTAGACGCGTACTAGGTATTCCGTGATTGGTGACGATAAGCCGGACGAGTTCGGCTGACCCTTGCTCAAGCGTAGATAAATTGAAAATTAGTGGAACGGAAACATACTTGTAACGAAATTAACGTTTATTATAACGAAAATTAGTTCTACGAAGTATGAAATCAGGTTTGTTCGAATAGTGATATTTGAAACGTTGGTTAATAATTGACGGTGAAAAATACGATGGGAAAAAATTTCATTACTGAATTTTCGTACCAGTACTGTCATAAATATCGACACTCATATAGCCACACACGTTGAAGCTACATACCAATATGGGTAATCTAAAACCGCTGATTATGCCAAGGTGTACTCTGAAATATTCTTGAGCTATTCAACATCGCGGCACATATGCAGGTAGAAATTTCCGAGTTGAGTACGTTTTAAAAATTTCACAGTCAACAAGGTATACAATACGCCTACAAAATTCTCGAAGCATCGAGCACGTGACGATAAAATATATGAATTTCGACAAAGGCCTTAAGCGTTGGAATTCCAGGTGCGCATGGTATATGGATGTATAATATTGTGTAGTATACACACTGTACAGCGCAAGTTGAGCTATTGGAAGTTTACTACAGCCACTCGAAAATTCAGTCTCTTCTATTCTCTGTAACCAGAGATGGCGAGGAGCAGGAAGTGAGTTAGATTATACTCGTTAAACAGCGATTACTGACTGCACAGGCGTCGTATATCGAATACATGCAAGAAGAAGGCTGTGCGGAAGAGCAGAAAACGAAATCCGGCTAACTCGAGCACCGTAGAATGCACTATTTATACCGGGGGGTCCGAGATATTTCATTCCTGTTTGCATAATAGACTTAAAGAGCTTCCGAAAATGCTGCAGTGTTGGAAAAAGCGCTGTTAGCGTTACGGTAAAAATGTATTTGCAAATTTGTAAAATAGTTGTTCGAGGAGATTCAGCGGAGCTTTAGGTCGCCGTGGAAGAGAGCAGCGGGCCTTAAGGCGCGGGAAAAGGTGCAGGGTGACGACGGGGAGCCCTTTGGAAGGTCTCGGACGAGGTGAGTTAGAGAGCTGGTTCTATTGCGGTTCAAAGAAATCGGCACTTGCTACAAAGAGAGGACTTCTTCCGGTGCAGCAACTCTTTATAGAGAGAGCAGGTTCAAATTTGTACCGAGACGTCGTCGTTCAAAGCGGCGAGCCTGCAGGCAGCAGGCATAGCAGTCTTTCAGTTCAAGTCCTGGAGACACACGCATGCATAGCGCCGACACGTGTGTATGTAGGCTACATACTCATATGTGAGTATAAATAATTCTACGACCGCCCATTCACGCGGGTACATAATGTACTTATGTTATACCTCCATGGTTATGGGGCTTGCGCGCGGGCGCGAGAGAATACTTCGTTATAAAATCCCTCCCCCACCCCCCATGGAAAATATATACATATAGAATTCACGTTGTAATCGCGGTCAGCTTAAGCTTCTACTTTATGGTAACATTTTAAACGCATACAGAAAGCAGGTAGAAATAGTTGTCGGTTGACCAAGGAATATAATATGAAAATGAAAGAGTACCGAGCCTAATAACTCCACGACGCTGGATTAGGTCGGTCGACTTCGCTTCCTTGTAATACCTACTTTTTACCTCCTAGTTTACGAGCAGTTTTCTCATCTCCGTATCGAGATATATCCAGTCGCTGGAATCGCATGGGTAAATGTGTATGGTGTGCAGCAGGGACAGCGATGCTGCATGTATATATCAATGCCGTTAAAATGTATAGAATTTTCTATCGCAACGAATTTTTAAAGCACTCCACTTACGGTGCCCGCATATAATTGTCACGTTTTATAGCCCATTACGGTTCTCCTTGTGGAAAAAGAAATAAAAAATAAAAACGACTGTGATTAGGGTAGAATTTTCGAAAAACTTTCCTTTCCATTCACATGTGCAGACCGACTCGAAGGTATGCGCTTAGGTGCCATGTACTGACCAGGTCATAAAAGTATCCTGAGATCCCGATACAGAGGGATGCGAAGAGGCAAAGCAGACGGCGATAAGACGCGTAGGAGTCATGGTGTGTGCACACGTATTGCACAGAAGAAAGAGAAGGTGAAGAGGCTTGTTCACTTGACAGACCCGGACGCAGTGGGGCGAGATATTACCGGACAACTGTATACAACGTCTCTGTATCTGCATATTACGAGGCGAGATTCTCGGAGTGTTCACGGTGCATCTCGAGCAGAATTATGGATCTTAAGCCGAGCGATCCGACCGAGGCGAATCGGTGTGTAATTTGAGTGAATCGTTTCTTCGTTGCGCAAATGTCTCAATGAACCGGACGAACGTTGTTTATACCCTGGTTGTACTGTGCACTTCTATAAAGCGCACATCGAGTATACGATACCGCATGACGTTACGTATAATTTACCGCTGCACTATAGCAGCACTATAACGCTGCGCCAATATCGAGCCGAGAAACTTCGAGGGTTCACAATGGTTGGGAATAATTACGTTCAGTCAAGTTCGAAGCGAAGTCCAAACCTGGAATCGAAGTGGTCAGCCCACCCCGTCCATCGTCCGATGCTTATTTACGTAACAGATTGGCTAATGGACGCCAGCTTACGCGCGCTGACTCCCAAGCCGATGCGAATTATCAGCGACCCTTGTTACACGTCGAGCCAAACTCATTGTTAGCCAGAGGCCTTGGCCAGCTTGCCACCTGGGCCTTCCAGTGTTAATTCACCAATCGCGGCCTGGTATACGAATTAATAAACCCTTGGTAATGGAAAATGTCGTTTACGCTCACCTGTCCCTTGGGAACGTGTTGCTCGTAGGCACCTGACCTCTTCAAATTGGCGTGGCACGCAACTTTGCAGGGTGGGTCTTTCGGTTGATGAGGGGGTTCGTCCGGTCCGAAAGCACCTCCAGAATCTGATATTCTCACTCATTTGATAATCCGATCGATTGCAGTTGACTACGATCTGCAGGTAATAAGCCGGAAACATGTAGAATAGTTCACAATTGCAGCATCAAGTAAATTACTAAAGTACGAACACTCGACGGATATCGTCTCACGAAAGTGCCGTCCGAATCTCATACTCGATCAGATGTGCAAGTTCGGGTTCAGCGGCCAGTTAACGAGGCGTAAAATGCAGTGGCTTCAAGCCTCTTGCCTCTACATATCGAGCGAAACTTCGCGTGTTGAATCGTCTTGACTCGCACTGTCTGCAGACAATCGTGGTCTCAGTATAAGGACGTTGATGCACGTAAGTATTTTAAATTGTGCGCGACTGAAGAATTACACACAATGCCATGCATGCGCAAGCTCTGAATACATGAATGTGCGTCTGGTGTGGCAAACGCATAAAGACATTTGATATGGGGTACGGTGGAGATTAGCATCGAATTCGCTGATACTGCAGTTGGCATAAAATATAGTTAACAAATGGTAGAGAGTTGCGGTAGTGGGGACGGAAATTACGAGCGCAATTTGATTGATAATTATGAAGGGGAGGGGGGGGGGGGCTATGCACTATGCTACTGCACGCCTAATAACCATGGCGGCATGACAATTAGCCACGGGAACCCCTCTAACTTACAACTCGCGTGAATATGGAAATGTTAATGGCTGTTACATTACCTCCCCAACCTGCAGGCTATCACTTGATGATATTTAGTGCCACTATAGGGTGACCCTGACGATTTATAATCACAAGATATTTAACGCGTTCGCCACGCCTGGTGCAATAAGGTACCTGTTTTGCAAATCGTATATTCAATTGTGATCTTCTCATTGAAAAATTGGGCCAGTAACAGATAATAGCAATATACTCCAGGGGATGTGGTATGAAGAGCTTAAGTAATTATTTCAAGAAAAATTGAAGCTCCATCAGCATCCAATTAGTGTTTTTTATTTAATTTATTTCCGGACAAAGCAATGTTGCATAGTGACTTGGAGAAAATTAGAGCCTTGAAGAATTTTGTTTCAGATGATTGATCATACTTTGGTAGAATGTAGATTATAATAACACGATATTGAAGAATCGACATTTCTTTCGAAATGACGATCCTATTATGTTCGAATTGATACAAGGTCTCGTTTTGTTGAGTAAAAAGAAGCCTGTGCGGTGCCGAGACCAGGGAAAGATACGATGGGACAGAATTTCCTTCACGTGGCTAATTGAGAAAAGATACGCTTTCGTTTTTAGCATTTAACATTTTATAAGATTTTCTTCATCTTTTGTGCAAAAAAAAAGAGAAAATCTAAGAACCGAAATCAGACAAGTGCACGGTGTAGAAATCTCATAAAAAATTACCAATAAAACTTGTCACACAATTGCTTTACTTTAAAAATAAGTACAGGTTTGAATTCGAGCTTAATGATTCCACCAAAAATAGTTCACCCCAGAATTTATTTTCAATAAAGTATCCTTTGTACTACGTAAAAAATTATGTTAAAACAGCCGAATATGTTTTGCGGCTTGTTTGCTTAAAAAACGAAAACATATCTCTGGTGGAATAATTTTCAATTATACCCATGCTGCGGGGGTAATAAAATAAAAACAAAGAAAAAAAATTCAGCAAAAACCAATGTATCGAAGTGAAGCACCACTTACACTGTCAATCATGATTCGGATGCAAATTGCGCGTTCCATGCAGATGATTGAGCACCCGTTTTTTCTCTTTCTCTTTTTCTTCCTTGTACACGTTTTGCTTTGGTGCTAACCATGGATGCCTGACTGAAGCTGAAACGACATGCTTAATTACTCGACAAGCACTCTGCAGGGTATTCGGTTTATAGAGGCTGGAAAATCAGCTAACCACCTGTTCTCGGGAATAGCCGAGCTAAACACTCTGGGCGTCATCACCTCAACCGGTATCGCATTCCGCGTGGCAACGTGACCCCGCAGTGCAGGGTGGCACTTGTTCAATTATATGATTCGATAATTGAGTGGGTTGGACCTCGCGGTAGCGTGACCAATTGATAACGAATGTCTGCCCGTTGCACCTTTGTGCGTTGCGAGCACAGAAGACCGAGCCCTGGACATAGTTGATTTTCGACCCGATAAAAATTAACAGAGCGTGAAAAAAGCTCAGCCTGCAGATACACCATCAACGGCATGGTGACAGTTTGTTTTATAAAAAAACCGGCAGGTCGAACTACTGGGAAATTCTCTGTCGCACGTATGAGCTTTTGCACCGATGCACAATTTATCGCCCCATGATTTTTAGTACGCATTAACTATATACTGCACGCTTGAGATGGAGATATGTATTTCCTTATCTTTTACTTTCGATCAATTGCGTGCTTACTCACTGAACGGGGGGTTGGAGCGAATGCCTCTCGCAAGAAAGGCCTTCTGACAAAGATACTAACCAGTTGCTCTTAGCGCAGCTAAAAAGGTGTCTATTAGACATACAGATCGTGTATGAATATGTCGTCGACGGGATCTCACGGTCGTGCAGCCCTTTCTTGACGGCGAACCCTAATCATAATTAAAATAAATCCACCTAATTGCCGAGCGGTGACTTAATATTCGAATTCTACGTCGGTTTCGCCCCTCATCCGTGCCTGCACAATATCATTCCAAATTAAATTGGGACATTAAATGTTACTGAGCTGAAAACCGACTAAGCAACGATGAATACAGATTTTGTGATAAGAAGAAAGAAAGAAAAAAAAAAAAACAATTTGGAGGCAAGGTATCACGACCAAATGTCAGCAGAGTCGGAAAAATAGAATTGAGAAAGAAATGGAAAAGTTACAAATCACGGGAAGATCCAGTCCGTCAAAACAATCGTGATTTGAAAAGTAAGGCAATAAACTGGCCGATTACCTCGTCCGACTGATTGGAAGACGAAAAGAGGGAAATATATAATGCGTGGGTTGATAAGATCTGGGTAGAAATTTCTCCCCTTCGAAAGGAATAGGTGTACCATATATATATACGCATATTATTGATTATGCACAGCGATATCCTTGAAGGTAGGCATTTCGCGGCAATTTTCTCGAGGTCTCAGCTCGCCTGTATACGTATATCGGTGTAATAACGAGAACAACGAGTTTTCATATCTCTGCGGGTGTTCCTCGATCACCGATAATCAGGATTCCTACCACCCCCGTAATAGCACGATCCTTCCGCTTGAAACCAGCGCCAATATATAAGGCTACAGCTGAGTTTCTCAAAACTTTTTCCGAATAATCCACTCAGATATAATATCGATTGAAAGGTATGTCATCTTCCGAAATTAGCACACCGCAATATATATTCATCTGAACATTTTTTTCATCTCTCTTTCTCTATCTCTCTCTTTCTCTCTGTCGCGATATTGAATGAATAAATTGAAAAAAAAGAAAAAAGTCTAAGAGGAAAGAATTCTGTCCAGTTTCAAAGACGCGAGAGCTGGTTCAGCGAACCTGCTTTGGCATTGACACGTGTATAAGGTATATTTAAGTACAAATAAATGTAAAAAAATATTTCGTACCTCTATATTTCCCTGTGCAAGAGAAGCCGTGCGAAACGGCATACCACAGTACAGAAGAAGTACAAAAATCATCTTATTATTTTTATCTTCACTATACCTTATTCCCGAAAAAAAATTGAAAATATCAAATTCGCTACCAGATAAACTGCTGTGAAAAATGTAGTTTTCGTTAACCAACGGTCAAGTTCAACAGCGATCCACACTTTTTTTTGGCGTCGATTGAATAAATTCCAACGAATTTGAGACGGGTCAAGAAAAATGTAGCTAATTGAACTCGAGGGACGGTAGAGTCATCATAATATTTCATAAAGATGCGTATATACGTGACACGAATGGTGCATCGTTTAATCGGAGGCTCGCGATTCAACGGCGCATAAGTTGGATAGGTGACGGGGGGGCGGGGGGGGGGGGGGGGGATATTTTTCCAATCAATGACTCGGCGCTCAGTTGAGACGCGTCGGCGTCCGTCAAAGCGTCGCTACGGCGACTAGACGCGGTGGCTTGAATGTCCCTGACGAGTTCCGGGGAAATGATATGTCCGCGTGGGGACGCAGCCTCGCGCGAATGAGGAGTTCTCGGTACCTACGAGTTGACCGAGTTGACCGAGCTGATACACACGCGGCAGCCTCTCTACCTGTCCAACGCGCATCGAGCAGCTGTACACACGCCTAGATTAGGCGGATGATGGTAGGGAGATGCGCGTCTGGATAAGAGGAAGACGGCGATGCTCACAGAGGCAACACTTGGAGGAGTGAGGCCCAGTCGGAGCGGTGAGGAGGTGAATGGCGGGCCAGTCGTTAGCGGCCTCGGGCATTGCCGCCATATTTTATTACTTAAACGGCATGCCGAGGAGGTTGTTTGTTGGTTAAACAAGGAATTAATGCCCGGCAGATCTATCATTACCGAGGCTCGTTGTCGGGCCCCGCTATGAAGCTATACCTACGCCTTGTTCGCGGCAAGGATCTCGTGATAGGACGAATCCCTGACTGCAGTCATGCAGCCTGCTGCGACCCGACGCCATCAGCAACCCTTCAACGATACACAGGAAGTGCGTAATGGACGTCACCGTGACGTCTCCAGCCGGCTTCTGTTTTCCCTCTCTCAAAATACATCATAAAGTGCGAGTGCGAGTGCGAGTGCGGCGTCGCGACGCCCTAGACCTAGACACTCGCGTCGCGTCGCGTCTCCTCACCCGGATGACACGCCTTCTGTTTTTACCCTGTGTGGTACACATGCTTTTTTCCAGAACCGCAATCAGTCATCCTGGAATATTTTAGCTGAGGTCACGTTCGGATTGATACTGTGGGGCCAAAATAGTATCAAGTACGAAGCAAAGTCGTGTCGTTTAAGGCCATTTTCATTTTGTCATTTTTCTACATCTTACTTTAAGATGTAACTGCTGGTTCTTATTGATTCTGGAAGTAGGTATGAAACTAGTACCTATAAAACTATATCGCTGGTTTTTGTTGGAGAAAGAGACAGAGACGAAAAGATAACTTGGCAAAAAATAGTTTTAGACGAACACGAAGAGGATCTTTTAAATTCAAACCTAGATAGAAGAACTTATTTAATTTAGGTGCAGTAGAACCTCGAAGTAAGCACCACTATAGCACCGCACTTTGTGTCGACTGTGTCTCAGCTGTAAAGAGACTTGGATCGTGTTCGAGATAAGTAATTGGCTTTGCAAGATCTTGTAGAGCACGTATGTGGCCGTCGAAGTGATGTACGAACTAAAAAATTTCAGAGAAAAATCCATTTCATTTCAGCAACGAATCTGGTACAAACTCTGCAGCTATGCTCACGATCAGATAAAGTTATACGTATAGTTTATAGGTATGTGATAATAAATATGTATATTAGTTTTGTAGACATGTGATAGTGATCAGTAGAATACAATATTTACTTGAATTACTAATAAAAAGTTGTAATAAATTATTGAAATCTTTTGCAACTGAATCTTTGTTCCTAATTATGAATAAAAAGATTGCATACATTATAATTAAATGTTTGTTGCGGGCAAAACGAATGCGGTGACTTTTTTCATACGACTTCGAAAAAATATTTGGCATTATAAGGGTGGCTCGGGGTTTGGTTTGTTGCCACGTGTATCATGTGTTTTTAATGAATGGATGAAACACAACTTTTCATAGCAGCTTTACTTCATTCACCGTCAAAGATGCTTCAGGATTATAAGGAAAATTGAAGATACCTCAATCAGCTTAAAGATACGCTTCTTTTTCGAATTTCTATACCTTGAGTTATCTCCAATTTTATCCTCTCAAGGTTCTTACTCTTTGCAAAGATTTTCGAGAATCAGGTGCTAAGTATATACGAAACCAACGATCGTCAAGCCTTCCTTTCTTCGCCATTTCGCATCGCTACGTGGTACACCGCGCAAGTATTCAGTTACTCAGCGTATACTATGGCGCGATTAAACGAGGCCCTGTCAACCTGACCGGTAATCTCATTCGTAGAACCTGGCCTGCAGCGCACGCTCCCTTATCTTTTTTTATAAACACGTCTGTGCAAACTTGACTCGATAATTCAGCAATCGCTACGGTGTGCGTCGTGTCGAACACTTCGATGCGATGATCTTTATAATCCGTAACAATTCAGAGAACGAAGAGAATAATTTCCACCCCGTATATAGATACCTTGAATCCTGGATACCATCTTTCCGCACACCTGATACCTTGAGACCTTCTCAATCGGCACGTGGCGGAGTTGATCCGATGTGTAGGCGGTCTGTACAACCTCAAAGTCTATATTAATATTAAATGACCCGTCGAGTGCCTTACGACTTATCAGTACCAGCGTACCTCATTTTTACCCGCGGTTGAGTGGTTCGGTTAACGAAGGTTGTAAAAAAATACCCAAACTTTGTAGGAAAAGTGACATCCATCCCTTCCTCGGTAAAATATATAAAAAGAAATTTCCTATCCTATGGAAAAACTCACTACTATACAAGAGAAGATTTCGTTCTCGATTTATCTCCATCGTCGCCGAATTGTACTAAAATCTAACGAGTGCTTTTTACGAGTTTGAACATGTAGATGTTTCACAATGAATACTGAACGTATACTGGAGACTGGATAGTACTACCGTGGAAAAATCTCATCACGCCCAGTGTCAGTATTCCTCGAGGAATCCGGCGTTGCGAAGTGAGGAACAAGTGCAACCGGTTTCGTACAGCGATGGTGGGCCACCCAATTGAATTATCAAATTGTCCGAAATCAAGTGGAACACCTGCCAGCAGACTGGCTCGTTCTCCTAACAAGGGTGTAATAAGCGCCATACTCTCCGGGTCTAACTTGCGTTCTATAGCCGCCTCCTTTTCTTCAAGGCTGCCCACTTTGTCCGCCACCGACTTGATTGTATGTTAGTTTTACAAACGAGCGGCTATCCGAGGGACCGGACAGGTGCCCGCGCTGTCGAGCGTCAGTCAAACTCGGCCACCCCGTCCTTCCGTCCGTCTTAATCTAAAATGTTCTCAGACCAGGGTGAGCCTCCGCGTCTCTAGTTCACTATACCGATATTCTCAAGGATGGACCAGGTCTGGCGGCAACGCGTCGCGTCGCTAAGATCTCATCTTTTTTCGATCCGCTGAGTGATTCGGTGAAGCAATTTGCTGATCTGTTATCTGTGCGTTTATATTCACCAATCATGTGAATATACGAAACGTGTTTTTATTACATACAGAGAAGATTAATTTCAATACTAATCGATAGAGAATGAGTTCTGACGTCAAAGGCTACTACTTATTTGGGGACTTCGACAAATCGTTGAATCGATCTCTGCATTCTGAAAACGTGTAGAGAATTAAAGGATTACTCGCGATCATTGAAACGTTAACTCAAAGCGTGAAATTCGAAAATAGCAGACGTCTTATCGCCGCGTGCGTACATCACTCCGAGTTCGAACGACCAATACTGGTCTCGGTGGTACAGGATCACGTCTTCGAGGTGAGCTGCACAGTGAAATATCGCCCGTTCCGATGTGCCTGGCAACTGCTATCTTCGGCAATATCTCTATTGCAGCGTTTGCATTTGAGCAGCTGCCCTCTACTAATACATCTTCGCTCATATCGCGGTCCATGAGATTGCTACTTGTCTCGGTTACAGTACGTTCGAGTTATAATCGTGAATAATATTTTTCCTCACTGTGCTGCAGTGTTCGCCCGCGTAAGCTGTTTCGCAAGACATATTTTTCATTCCATTCTCATGCGAGATGACGTGATATTGTCACACGAGTTTGCAGGAAGCTAAACGCGGGTATATTAACTCATTGGCGCCTCCGCTTTCATGGGGCGTTGTTCAAGTATCCGTACGAGTCTTTCAAAGCCAGCAAATAAGCTTTTCTCATTTCAGAGAATATGTGTTAAGCGAGCTGCACATTATACCTATGTACTTTAGCAGTTGCAATTTATCTCGAATGAAATTCTACTCTTAAACGGCGAAATGAAATCATCAACGACTTGAAAACTGCAGTGAAAGAATTTTCAGAAATTATTCGAGGACTTCAAGAATTTGGGAATTACCTTGGGTGTGGACTTGTTGTTTCCAAAAATTTTTAATTTAAACAGCACTTATAAATGATTCGAGGTACATGCAATTACTTGCAAATCCTTAAAATATGCTACACAAGAGCAATATTATAATTTTAAAACTTCCATCAAAACATATGTGCCAATAATGTCAAACATTGTTCATTAAAAAATTTCAAATCTGAAAAAAAATTACTACACATATAGTATGATTATTAAAAATTTTATGAGAAAAAAAAGAAAAAATAACAAATAATCTGGAATCTAGGTGGTAAAAAAATGGAGTTATTAAGTCAAGTTTTTGTCACCTGCTCGAGTATGCTAAGAATTAATTACCATGTAAAAAATGGGCGAATATATACATACATGTACTTGTATACGAGGCACCCCCAATTATTCTCAACCTCGACATGATTTCAAAGGATCGTGAATTTGGCTCGGCCAAGTTTCCCAAGTCACACGACGTTCGTCCTCCAGGGTCCGTAGGTATATCCCAAGGGTATTCGTAGTCTAGGTTACAAGGGTACTCGAGCGTCTTGCCGGATGTCATTCACGCTCTTGGGATCTCTGGCGTGATGTGATCTCGTCTTTACATAATTGCGGTTATTCGATCGTCGTCCGAAAGAGTTTTGCGAAAATTCCAGGCCGCAGAATTGTACGTAGGCACTGTACGCGGGAGCCTCTCACGTGGGAAAGGAGAAAAAAAGCGGACAAAAAGAGGGGGAGGAGGAAGAAAGAAAGAGAGAGAGAGAGAGAGAGAGAGAGAGAGAGAGAGAGGGACGGAGAGCGGTTATCGGCGAACTTCTCGACCCAGGGACCACACCGCGAGACCACCGTGCTCGTACCGGGGCCTCTCGGCTAATGCATCCTCGATCAAACATCGGCGTGATTAACTGCGTAATCACTCCCCCTCCCCTTTAGCCCCGTAGATTTTTCCCAACCCCGCCGAATCTCGCCGTTTTCTCGTTCCGCAACAAGTCTTCCAGCCGGTCTGTCGCCGCTTCTCTCGGACACCATTCACAGTTATAATCGACAGTGGGTGCCGGGGATCGGCTTTAAGCCGATTAGACAATTGTTCGCGTAACAGCCGGCTTGTATAGCTTGAACAGCGCCGAGTCGAGCTGCTCTGAGATCATCCGGTTAGCGGAGAGAGTGGGCCGATTGCGTCACGGCGGAACTTGGGCCTCAAGTCCCAGCGTCGCGTCGCAGTGCCTAGCGTCGAGTGTACCTACGGCGGAATGAATCACGGAAGACTGACTTCAGCCCGGGCCTCAGTCCCAACTTCGTCTTCTCTTGGCTTATTTACGACCACCCGACGTCCGGATTTATTAAAATTATAGTGATTTGATGATCGGTTGTCCGCCCGAGGAAGATTATTAAAGGAGAGCTCAGCGCAGACTTCGAGGGAGGCTCCGGGTCCTCGTCCATATCTCTATATGTATGTGCGGGTACAGTAGGTATAAGGTAGGTACATACGTCTCTCTACCCACGCGGAGAACCCCACTTAGCTATGATATATTGCACGTATCGAAGATTTTTGTCTAACAAGCTCACGTCAGCGACACTGCACCGAGATCAACTGCACACGGCTGTCTTGCAGCTCGTACGAGCTGAAAATCTGCGGAGCAATCGAGCCGCACGTGAATCGGTTTCAAATCGTTCGCAATATCTCTGCACCGTCGCGTGGCGCTATTGCGAATGAAAGGGAAGGGCCGTTCGATTAGGGCGATACGTGGTTACGGTATCAAGTCATCGATGCTGCGAGATCACCGTTTGCCAACGATCAGCCGGGATACCTCATAAATAATCGCTAAAAATTTCGACCACAAAAATTTCGTTGCAAAACCTATTTGTACGAGAATTGTACAACGGATTCCGGTACACTGATGAACGTCGAACTGTTTTCCCTAACTTCCATCTATTTCTCTATTGAGAAAAATTCTCATTCATAAGTATAAAAAAAGAAAGAGGTAAAAGAAAGGGAACAAATTTCGATGCAACAGCTTGCGTCGGGTTGTAATAAGAAAAAAGAATGTGGCATGTCTGGTGAGGAAATAATTATTTTCACACAGAAACGGACCTGTTTTTTACTATGCGTCTAAGAAAAAGTAAAACAAAATAATAATAATAATTATTATTATTATAATAAAGGAAAAAAATTTTGGAATATAGATCGCACATCAGAAATCCGGCAGCCCTGAGAGTCGATCCAGCAAGCTTGGAACTTTCAACGACGCCCGTCGAAGTCAACGTGGGTATAAGAAGAAGTTGTGCGGGGAGTTATTTGTTCCCCAGCCAGGCAGGTTATAAGGCAATTGTTATGGCTATCCCAGCATCCCTTGCTAACGAGACCTCGCGGTGCAGGGCCTCAATTATGACGTAATAGAGGCGGCTTGGGGCCTCGGATGCCGGCTGATCGGTCGCCTCGTACCAAATACAACATACTATATATACGTATATTGTGTATAACGTATACCAACCGACGAACTCCGTCAAGCTGTGTCATTATTTCTACACTGTGGTTAGCCTAGTATTCGAAACTGGGTATATAGCGGCTGTGTCTAAAGTCGAGAGACCCGTGTAGGTATTCGGTATTTGCTGACTGATTTGCTGACAGTGATTCCCAACCGAAATCCCGTCACGTACACGCTGTACGCGGTACAGATTTGCTCCAGATTTTCATCAATCTTTTATTTTAATTTTATTTCAACCTGTAACTTCCACCCGCGTTTAATCTTCGGATAATATTCTTGACATTGCGACACAGTTTGCAGGCCGTATTGAACCTACTTAATTACCAAATCGAAACTGAACGTGCAGTTATGAGTCAAGTTGCGAAACGGTTTCCTCGTCTCGCAGGAGTCGTATTACCGGTAGGATAATTCACACTTGGTACTTACTTGGGTGACAGTAGCTGCTCTGCTCTGTCGTTTAATACGGATCGCGTTACTCGCACCGAAATTTGATAGTCAAACTCATTCCATTAAATAAGTAGGCTTAATCAAGCGATCGTCGAATTTCGAGCCCATTTCTTAGCGATTTTTCAAAGCTGATTCACTGCTTTTGACCACGCTCGTGCTTCGAGTAATCCACGGATTCTTTTTCACATTTTCGAGCACGCTTCAACGATCCGTTCACAATGTCCGTACAGTGTAAGAGAATTTTGGGGGAGGTGAAGGGGCCGTGTATCAAATGGAAAATTTCCCAACTCCGTGACGTGCCTTTATTGATGGTAGGCGTGCATTTAAAATTCCCCGGCGCTGCAGCCCCGGAGAAACGCTTTCTGAACGCCGTTTTCATTGCGTGATAGATACGACTGCATGTGTAATAACTTGTAAATAGTATAAATCGATATGAAAATTACACAGTACACTTTTTTTTCATAAACTTATTTGATACTCTGTTTAAAGACTGTAGCTGATCGGTGTGAAACGGTGTTATCAAATATTTATTTAGGAGGAAAGTTCGGTTTATGCGACCAACTCGACTCCACGAATCATCAGCCTTTAACGACCATTTTGTAGAGATTAAAGTGCGTAAGTTGTCAGTTCTTTGTGTTCAGGATCACCGTTAACAATAATCCTCACAATCGATCATCCAATTTAATTTTTTTTGTTCGTAGCATTATACTGTCAACCGTTGAAGCCAACTGATCGAGCATGAAGGTTAAGCATACGTCAGTGTGCGAGGATCCATTTTTAACCATCCAAGGATGTAATCCACGTGTACAGAGAGAAGCTCTGCAAAGCAACGAATTAACGACTCTCCGAAGAACGTAAGGATCGCAGGAGTAAACCGATCATTCACGTGGGTGAAGAGCAGCGTCGCGACGTCTGAAGGGCCCCAAGGCTTCTTGGATCAAGCCGGGCGCCACATTCGGTTTGTCCAAAGACCCAGCGTGCTGACAAGGCACTGCATGCAGGGGACGTCTGACGGCTCCATTGGCTGCCCTTTCGTTATATTGGCTGCTGTGCACTACGCGGTAAGTTGGCAGCGACGTGTTCACTTGAGGCTATGCATATAGGCATGCGGCATTTCAGAGACGCAGTCAAAGTGGTTGTAATCGCAGTTTGAAACCACTCGGCGTACCGGGCCGCGGATATCTTCAGGGCGCATCTCGATATTTGAATGCTTAGCGCGGGTCTCCGCATGGCATGGCACGCGGCGCGAAAGAAGATCCTCAATATTCCACATTGCCGAGGGAATATTTTATCACACTCGGCACTTTAATTCCTTCCGGAGTCCCGAGACTCCTCGAGTCTAAACCCGTTCTTATATACTCGTAAGCCAGGAACTACATACTTCTGAATATGCAAATTTATATTCCGCTTGGAAAATAAAATGACAAGTACTTAACAGCGGATTTCCAAGCATGTTATGCCTCAGCGAGAATTGATTGTAAATCAATATTGACGGTAACGATGATTAGACAACAATTGTCAGGTATAGATGTAATTCAAACAAACACACGCTGAAGAGGAATCTATGTTTGGCAAAGTTCCTAGATTCTCGATTAGGAAATGCACCATAAATATTCAATCTTTTAGGTCACCCAGACGGCGCCGAGTCACTGAATAGAATAAAAATCGAATGTGCAAGGCAAGCAGAGGGCTTAGAATATTGGCGTTCTATTGCAACACCGGCGGACCAATTACCTGTTGCCCAGATAATGCATCCATCCAACCGGTAATGGCGAAGTCACGAAGCGCAAGGCACGCCACCCGCCGATCGGATACAAACCCGCGGCAATCCGTTGGAGAAAAAGATCAAACCTCTGAAGCGGGTATTACACGTTCAGAAATTAAGCGAGTTCTTTCAAACGTGAGAACGACACCGTTTTTGCATTAGCGTTGGATCCGATAGAGTCTCACTCATCCCGTGAGATGGTAGGTAACGAAAAAAAATTGTCACAAATAATCCAAAGTATTTCGGAGATCGGATCACGGTTCAATAGCAGTTCGCAGCTCGTTAATTTTGTTAATTTTATTAATTTAGTCAATATTCTTTCTTCACCTGCGACGATGCTTTTCCCGAAGATCTTCAAGAGGAACGAATTTGTGTAACGTCTGCGGTTTGGTAACGGGATTCGGAAATCGGATACACCTAAGAAACGCGAAACAGTGAAGGCACGACGAGCTTGTTTCGAGCCTCTCTCCCCGAACATGGTTGTAAAATAATCTTCACGGAGTTTGGGAAGGCTCACGTGGTGCCGGTCATTCAGGGTCAATTACGGTCCGGCTCATCACCGGCTATGCAAAGTAATTGGTTCTCCGGATGGGACGAGACCTCGTCAGCCAATCGGTAAATGACGATCTCACCTCGGCGACAACGATTATAAAAGTTTGCCGATCGCCACTTAACCTCAGGGGCGTACGGCGACAACGGCGACGGTCAGAGGGGCTGGAACGTGACCTATGACCTATTGGGAACCACGGTCTTCATCACCTCCGGCCCACGAGCTTCGTAGTCGTGCTCGACAAACCCGCAATCAAACTCGATCTGGATAACGGAGTAGAGCGAACCTCACCGGAAAGTTTCAAGTCTCCATTTCACCAAGACATCCGGCGTATTTATCACTTTTTGTAAAAAAATCATCCTACTTCTATCTCGATTCTGTTGGTAACAGGATTATATCGTAGTAGATTAAGATGTTTCTACCAATTTTAACAAGAATTGTCATAGAAAAACTCGCACTAATATACTTATTTATTTACTCCACCATATGACAGGGAAATTGGATATTTTTTCCATACAACGTCTCAAAGATTGCATAGTCGAAACCATAATTTTAATACTATTCAAAGACACATACTGACAAAAACAGCTACGACAGATCTGCACCTGCAATTTAATAATAATGAATGCTTGCATACTACGGAAGTGCCTTTCACATCATTCGCGTCTGTGGTATCTATACTGCCATGTTCTCGTGTTGATTTTACTGCAATAAGTAAACGCGATATACCCGCGGTGTTGTTTCGCGAAGGAAAGTTCGGATAGCTTTGTGAGTGAAACCATTCAAGTTTCACGTCCGCATCAGGAGCGAGACGAAGAAAAATAGTCAAACGATTCGACGGGGATTTATATCCGTTTCAAAGCACTAAATTTATACGGCAAATGTATGTGCATGTGCGATGCATTAACACACATTCGTTTACAACACGCGCGGAGTATCGGCGAAGTGATTTTTACGAGGTATAACGCAACGAAGCCAGTATATATACCTACGCCCGAAACCAAAACGTTTGGGACAATCGAAGCGATCAGATCTCTTCGCGGCGATAAAGCTAACATCTAGATCAGGGACCCCTGCAGCTCGCTATGTGGAAGGTGAACTTTAGTACCTACGATACTTCAACTCCGAACTGAGGCACAATTATTTTTTATTCCCGGGGCGTTTGTTACGTTGAAATTCATTCCACGGAGGGAAAATGCACCTTTCCTAACGTCTCCAGGATCCGATCCGAAAGAGGAATGCCACGGCTTGAAATTTCCCGGTCTGGGTTATATCGTGTGAATTCTGGGAAGAACTCGATGCCAAACGGTAGCGGCTCGTTACTCTTGCAGCACACTTGTGCAGCGGTATGGACTCACCCACCGGGTATACGCCGTGCAGCATTCTGAAGGGAGTTTGGTATCACGAGAGGCGATAAATCGTGGCCAATTCCTGGGCTCGGTGAGACGAGAAGACTCAGACCAACACGGACACGCGAAATGGGTGGAATACACACGATCGCATACACAGGCGAAGACGTAACGTTCAGCGTAGGTCGTGCGCAAAATCTACTATCGGCAAATCAACGTCATTCATCACCGCCAGGCTGCAGCTCGTTCGGGGGGTTGACACCTGTAGAATTTGCTGCACGATACAAACTAGCTGCCTTCTTGTCGGGATCATTTTTTGTAATGAAATATTTGGTGGGACAAGGGGTTAGGCGCTTAAGGTGGAAACCAGCACGGAATCCTGACTCGGTCTGATGACTTCGAACGCGGGGTTATTATTCTTCAAAGTGGATGAGAGATAAGTAGAGGAGAAGTAGTTGGCTTGTTTGACGGGACGTTACGAGGCCAGAACTAGTATGACAGAAAACAACTTAATTCAGAGGCTCGATGTTTTTCTTAGGTTACAAGAGTAGCTGTAACGCCAAAGAGTTACGGTGCTAACGATCGTTTCAGCGAAAGAACAATGCTTGGGTAAATTAAAACGCGCTGGCATGAGCAGCCATTTTTCTCTGATAATTACCGGAAGTCAGCTCTTTTCTATACTGAGATCGAGATAACCGGCACGACTAGGGCCAACCGAGAGCCAGCAACCGTCGACCGGCTGAAACTCAACAACCAACAACGAAACGCGATCCTTCATTCGTTGCTTCTTGGCGGTGAAAAGTGGGGGGGGGGGGGGGGGGGGGGGGGGGCAAAAACTTCTCTTTGATACATTCTCCCCTCGGTGCTTCCTGCTTCCGGCCTGGCGGCCATCTTGGTCTCGAGCTTCATGGATTTAGGCTTTGGCTCGGCATTCGGGGTAAGGATTTTCTTTCACCTGGCAATTGATTCCTTTATTTCGTTTGCAGGGTATCATTGCAGCACAGGTTTGGACATGAAGTATCAGATGCTTTCGCAACTGATCACATCCTTTTTACTATCATACCTTTAGGTGCAAGATTGATAATTTTTTAACGATTTACTTCTTGGATTTCACTCGAATACATAATTAAGGCAATCGACTTACGGCGAAAGTTGATCCCATCATGCAATTACGGGCGATCGATTACGATGAAGACAAAATTTTGATGTAGTAGTCGGTAATTACAGGTGTGATAATCAAGGCTACTTGATGAGAACTTATTCACGTATAAGGTGCATGCAAGGTATAATATTGGCACCACTACAGCTGCACACAAAACTACGGGGAGGCCGTGAAAAGTCATCACGAGAAAAGCACCCCGGGTGGTTATGCGGCGCGAAACTTTGTAGAAGCTAATTGAACAATTAGAGGTAATTAAAAGAAGAACGAAAGTCGCGTATAATTGGCCCAGTACCTCAAACAACCGAGCGTTAACTTCACCTTTAGGTGGAGCTGGCGTAATATATACCTTCCTTTGCGAGAAAATAAATAACGAGGTACAATACAACTTTTAGCATTCCTGCGGGCTTGTTTTTCTCTCTTTGATCTGACATTTGTCACGTATTTCCGCAGACTCACTCGACGTTTTTCTTGCAATAATCCATCTGGTAATTAACATTACCTCTCTTTGCTCTTCTCCCCCTTTTTTGACCTCTGAACCATACGCAATTTGGCATAAAAGCTACCCAGACAGATGTTTCAACCGCAATTAATTGTCACCCACGGAGCTTTAGGTGCATATTAAGTGAATCGTTTGGATCAGTTGGATGCAGTATTTGCTTAATAGGGTCTTCCGCCAACTCTGAGGCATCCGCATAATCCATGCAACGAAGTTATTACCCGAACGTCAGTTGAGCGTGGTGCGGGGCGTGTGTCACCTTAATGGAGATACTTGACTGGGACTTGGCTCAGAGTTTTCTCCAGTTCTGCGGAGCGCAGTTCGAGAACTTGGTTAATTATCAGCAAGTTGGGCTCTACAAATTAGGATACATGTGGAAGGTTCGAGGGTTGAGGGGCAAAGCTGAGGCGGGAAAGGCGAACGCTTAGGTCGAAGGGGAGAGAGTTAGACCATCAGATGGCGTAAGTTTAAGCCCAGGGCCCTGTAATATACACAGCGATGTATACCTCCACATGCGAACACACGCCAGCTCGCGGTATTGCATAGCTATTTTGCTCGGCGTGCCTGTATAACACATTTCGTCTGATGCACAAGCCCCAAGGGTAAGATACTTTAGCAGACACACCGATGTTCCTAAGCAGTAAGGAGTAGACACGCTGCGATATAGCACTTGGCTGTAAGTAAATCTGCAAGCACGGATGCATACGACGAAATACACCAACGCCGTCGTAATAGTACCGTGGTAACCCACAGCAAAGTCTTTGCTCTGTTATCCTACTGAAGTTTCGACGTTCGGTTGTTCTCTAAGACTCATGGATTGTTCGCTTTGGGCTGCTGACTCAGAAACTGCACCGTTATAGCGATGCAGTTCAGTGCATCACGCGTACTGCAAATACCAAGAGATTGACATATGTGTATATACTGATGTACCGAAGAAAGCTTACTCCCGATGATCATGTATAGCAAGTAGTTTGCCTGACGTACAATGAATTCGCCTGAATTTTCCTGAAAAAATAAGATAGGTAACCGTTTTTAAAACACCCGGTATATGCTTGAGTCCGATGTGAGTTTGTTAATCTAACATTACGTGACATATCGGTGTATCGAAATCGAATCGGGATCGATAAATAAAACTGCGAAGGAATTCATGATACGTACTACAGTAACAAAAGGCTACCCCACGGCCTACGTCGATGTATGAATTACTAAAGTCAATGTCTGGAAGCGATATGGTCTGGCGACGTAGCAACCTACCCCGAAGCAAGGCGCGAGGCCCCAAGCATGATGAATAAAATACAAAGGCGGACAGCATATGGCGGCTGCGTTTGGTTTGAGCTCGACTTTTGACTGACGTGTGTTGAGATTCGGTAGGGTTATACGCGCTGGTGCACAGGGTTCGCGGATTAAGATACCGCGTGTTTGCAAACATACCTAGAGTGGTGAATAATAAAAATCCATTACTCGGAACAGCTGGTACCCTGCGAAGTTTTTCATACTATGTCCGGGGCTATGAGTGACAGTTGCGAGATGTAAAAGAGTCCGACTTAAGTCCACGGCAAAGTCCATACCTAGTAACAAGGACGCGAAAGCTGAACAATGACTCGTTCCCACTTCTAAACAACCAAATGTCTGCACTTATGTCGCTGACTCACGACGACGCCTCGAACTCTACAGACGTAAAATGGTTCACGTGAAATTACCGAACGGCTTTCTATCACTGGTTTAAAATGTCTCAACGCCAGGATCGAGATAGGATCGTTCGTGTTCTGGTATACATTTCTACGTATTGCCAATCGAAGTTAGTGGTGCGTTTTTCATCGTCTGCAGCAGTTATCGAATGGTACCAATTAGCCGGTATATCTATTCAGTTCGCAATCGCGTTGGTGGGGATTTGGTGGGTCCGTGGTTATTGGCCGTGAACGAAGCGTGCTCGCGGTTTAGTCAAAATCAGTTCACGCGGCATTAACAAGAACGAGCTTTTCTCATCCTAGTTAACAATTCAGGCCATCTGATCAACGGAGCGTCACGATGCCCTGGAATGCTCTTGAAAGGTCGGTCTGAGTGCTTTAACCATGCGCAGGGATGCCAAGCCGAGGTAGTCACTCCTGATGCCGGCGCTGCTACCCTCTTGGGCTAACCTAAGCTCTGATGAGCTACAGCTTCCGCCTATAAATTACCGGCATTATTATAGTTTCATTGAGACAAATGTCTGTTAGGTTGAATAATAAATGTTATCAAACTTGGAGTCTACCAACCACTTTTCGGTCTACATAATTGTTTACGAAATAATTCAGCACGGGGTGCACCAGAGCAATGTATCGCAAGGGTGGTTCTGTCAACGCAGTTAATCCTCCCCTGAAAATCATAAAAACTGCACCGAAGTACTTGCCGCAGTCAGCTATATACCTATAGGGGAGGGTGGAGTACGACAGCGCCCCTAAGCCGGTTATTACTTTTTGTTGCTTTTTGTCATGAAATTAATTTATTTTTGTTCTACTTTGAACAAATTCACCGACTTTTACCAAAACTCTGAAAAATAATTTTTTTTAGGTCGTCCATCATGTCCCAGATATCTCACATTGGCCTAAAAATAAATAAATACATCAAATTCATGATAATTTGACGGAAAACAAAAAGAAAATTCTTGCTCAAATTTTTGAGGGGGGCCGTTGCGTCTCACCTTTCGCTACAAATTTAATTACAGAAGCGAAAACTACCAAAAGCTTGTGCTACTCGAGTCGATCCTGTTGTAGCTGTACCGTTTGAAGAGCAGTGCGGTTTCCTCGACGGAATTGCGATTATAAGCGCGAGTTTGGTTTTTGCGAGGTTTCGGAGCTGGGTACCTACATCCTCGGCGGGACTTAGTAGTACATAATCGGATGCAAATTCGTATGAAAAAGATGAGGTTGTACGGTAGGTGGAGCTACGTACTATAACTAGTATAACTTTCCAGACTGACGGGGATTACGAGTCGGTTCGTCCGTGGTAATTGAAACGGAAGGTAAACTGATGCCTCGTAAGGGAAGATTATAAGTCGTGTGTCTCGACGACTACTGGAGCTAGTCCCGACAGCCGAGGACCACACACCTACTACCTCCAGGGTTAAGCGAAGACACGTTCAACCCATTCATTTGTATTCGAAGAGTTCATCCGTCGTGTGTCGCCCGTGGGTACGAGACTAGATGGTTGGGCAACGTTTCATTGTGGTGTTACACCTTTACCTCAACACCGGATTTGAGCTTTTTACCCAGGCAGAACCGCGATGTTGGAATGAAAAGACGCCGAAGACTAATTCGGGGATTAATATTCAACGGGGTGGAGGCTTGCCCTTGTCCGAGGAGAGTATGAAGAATTAATTTTATTGACGCAAAACTCACGGCACTCCGCAGCTACGACTATCTATTGTAAATATACTCGTGTGTAATGACGCTGCGCATTCAGGGGAGTAAAATTAACGATTTATGGCTTAGAGCAACGAGGCGATCTCGGGGCTGGTTAAAAAAATCCACATTAACACGCAAATAAAAAATCTTAAGCCAATATCGTTCCTCCAGTGCTGCACATGGCGAAGGGCGATTGCAGCTGGATCAGCTCCGAGCAGAAGGACGTCGCCAAGGAGTCGGACGCGAGTCCATCGTCGACGCCCCTTAAGCCACCGGGGCCGCAGAGCGGAAGGATCGGCGTAGCCGCTCACGTGTTTATGATTGTTTTTAATGAGCCAGTGGCCCGGCACGTCCTGACTACATTAGCAAGTCAGCTTCTGCCGCTCTTACACTGTCCCCAGAGGGCCAGTCTGTTAAAAGAATTAGCGAAGTTCTGCACCATCTCGAGTTGACCCCGGACGCCTAGAATTAGTGTCATAACTGTTTAAAACTTTATTCCGTTTTTATTCGAATGGCAAACTTTTCTTCGGGCCCATTCCGGGGATCTCTGAAAAATTAACCGCGTGTGAAAGCAAAGTTTTTATTTTTAGTTTCGTCACGAATTTTTATCACAACTCACAAGATTTCACCCTCCGGTGTGTATATTTTTTCACGTAACTATCGAACTTTTTTTTTAAGTATCAAAATAAGAGATTTCTCGGTTCAAAACGCGATAGTAATTCAGTAACTAGTTTTACAGGTAAATTGTTATTCGATTTTTTTAAACCGCTACCAGTCTCCAAATTTTTTATGTCATGTATAAGATTCTAGAACCGAGGGGAACAAGATGCTTGAGACTTGAGATCCATGTCTTTGAGAGAAAGAAAAACACGAAAACAAAATCACCAGCCACCGTCAGAAGTTACGGATACCTTTGGGGTTGCCGTTGGATCACCGACAGAGTTGTTTGATTCGGCTCGGTATTTGGACACCAGGGTAGGAGGTAAACAAGGAGAAGTTGTTCTTCGGATAACACGTGACGTCACAAAGGTGCCGGTCCATTAGAGGACCACGCGAGTTCTCTTCCTTTTCCTCTCTCCGCACAATACCAACATCCGCATTTCTACCTAGCTCCTAGAAGGTACGATGGTTTTTATTTCGTATTAGCGAACGTGGCCGTGCAGAAGGTTGCCTGATTGTGAAAGCCTCGACACACAATTCGAGTTCTTCGTGGAGTCTCTCGCTTTGCGGTGTTTGTATATCGTGCAGATTAAGAAAATGCGCGAAATGGTAGCTGGCGGTGCGGTGGTAGCATACCTAGTGCACTCCGAAGCACGACCGAGAAACAAACACTCAATGTGCATCAGATGTTCCATCCTGGGGATTCTATTTCCGCAATATCTTGAGGAAAATATTGCTTTCATGTTCCAAGCTACAGTTGAAATATAGGTTAAGCTACGTAACAGGTTCCACAAGCGCAAACTGCTCTCTGACAAAACTTTAATAAAACCGCGCATACACGCCTAGGCTGCATAGTGCAAACACTTTTTCGAATCCTCTCAAAGGCGAGTGCGAGTTGCGAGCTTTTTTTTTTTTTATCCACCCGACAGAGAGGTGCCTGGAAAGTCGAATTAACTTTCCGTTCAAGTTTCTCCCACAAAACTGAGTCCTAATAGCCGAACCTTCCGCGGTGGGGTGTATATAGGTATAAGTGTGAACCCAAGTGAACCGAAGTGAACCGAAGTGGATTGAACCGGGCTAAGAGATTCGGAGAGACCATTTTTACGGCATTTCCCCCCCGACATTGGATGGGCGGTTCGTTTCAGTCCTTCGTGGTCGGAGGAAGAACGGACGAACCGACCGACGCATGGACAGGTGGCATGGCATGCCTAATTACCACTCGTAATCCAGATTCACCGGCGATAGCGCCATCGCGCCTCTGTTTTTACCTCCGAACGTTCACGACCAGGAACACGGCCGGTATCTTTTACAAACGAGGGACCATAACTGTCATAACGATCACAAATGCACACAACTATTTGGCCCCGGGATCTTGAAGAGGATCCCGTGGGATATTAACGACACAGAGTTGAATATTACAGCATTGCACCTGCGTTGGGAAAATAACGAATTTGCGACACGTTTACATTCTGGATCTCATTCTGTCTAGTATTTGTAAGCCGGGGAATCAGCGGGAGATGGAAAGAATAATTTTTTTTCTTTTGTACAACAAAATGGGTATAGCTCAGTTTCATTTGTTGAAACGCAAAGGACTCGTACCTGCTCGGTGCAGCTCTGCTTGAGTGTATTTTCTGTATAAAGCTTGACGGTAACGGTGAGATTTTTCTATGTAGTAGTCGTAGAAAGGTCGGGTACGTTTCCTCGAGGACTTCTCAATCGGGATATATTACAAGACTATCAGATCACGTCCGCGTCTCACAGAGCTAAGAAAACAAGGCAGCTGCATAGGAAAGGAACAAAGAAACAATCGTATTGTCACATTGTGAAATATATAGTAGTGCAGTACGAACCGAGAGACGGACGGACGGACGGACGGTTGGACGGACGGTCCCGCATCTAGCAAATTGCAACTCTGTCGAAATTATCGGCCAGGCAGATCAGCCCGGGACAGAATGCGACACAATTGTTAGCCGGCTCGGTTCGTCGGGTGGATATATCTCTCCTTGCGTCAGGCCGTTGTAGTCACAGGAGCAACGATACCATCTGAACAACCAGCCCACTGGCGCACAATACGGCCAATGGGACACAGGCCATTCGAAATAAATTGTTATTTGATACCCTGAGAATGCTTCACTGTGGTAGATGTCAAAGCAGATCGCTTGCGCGCAAATTAACCGTGCTAAGAGAGCCGTCTTTGTCCCTCGAATTGGCCTAGACCTTCCTGTTCCTCTTTCTCATTGAGTAGGTATGAGCAGGTCGCCATGACTGGGATGAACATGCCTGCCGTAAAAGTAGAGCAAAAGAAACGAGATTAAGAAACTTTTCTTTGCGATCCTTCCTTCCTTAACTGAAACGCTTGAAAATTACCGCGATCAGAGATAAAAATTTGGTGATACAAGTATAGACGGTGAAATAATTCGTAAATTAAATCTGTCGCCAGTAATAAGATCTGCAGCTTTTGCTGGGAGATTGTAGATCAATCAAATTCATGGTTTGTAAAAGTTAAACAATGTCTATGCAATCTGAGATGCATTTCATATACCAATCTATGAAGCTTAATTCATCGACTTCATTTTAGTTTATCTCTTAGTATAACTTGTTCAGTTCTCATGTTGTGTAATTTCATCAACTGATGAAGACGTATCACTTGAAGTTATGACAGTTGTGCTCCTCGGCTCTGCGCACTTGTTGTTTGAAAGGTGATACTTGTAAAACTTTTAGCCATATCTCTAAGCGATGTCTTCCGTAGCCGTCTGTACGTGTGAATC
Organism: Diprion similis; assembly: GCF_021155765.1. NCBI lineage: Eukaryota > Metazoa > Arthropoda > Insecta > Hymenoptera > Diprionidae > Diprion > Diprion similis. The sequence continues at coordinate 16,475,612 of NC_060112.1, read as the reverse complement.
CTCGTCTACAGTGTGAGTGTGCCATTAACTGAATTAAATAACTGGATTGCGTGTTACTCGGTGCGTCAGAAGTGGAGTTTGTGATCCTGAAAAATTTTAGCCACTTAGTACCTGGGTAAGACAACCTGCGCCGCAGGAGAAAACCAATAATTTAACCATCCTTAATGTCGGCGGTGACCACATTCGTCCACTGAAAGTGATAAACTAGAATACAAATCAACATATTTGCTCACCTGACCGCGATCTGCGGTTTGCCCGCATACCCCATCCATCGGTCAGTCGGACAATAGCCACCCACCAGGAGTGCGACCGCAAAAAGTTGACCATGTAGAATCAAAAGCATCATCCTGATTTCGATCGCGGATGCAGATATCGTCAAAAATATGACGTCGCCATTCGTCCTACCCAGAAACGCGGGAAATAATGTGCTGTATTATGGGGATGGATAAAAGGCCGCAGTTTATACCCTCGAATAAATAAACAGAGAAAAGGGATAAGGAACGAGGTGACGCGATTCTTTGATCATAAACTATGGACAGTTGGATGGCTATTGCGAAACTCGTGACCACATGCGGTGCGATAGAAGTGGACCAACATACAAGTAGCCGTAACATACTCATACTCATACTCATGCGTCATCGCTATTCACTCAGCTGATTCGAGTTTCCGCTTTGATAGTCGGCCCTCGCATTCATGCTGTCGAAGGTCGCGATGACGGATCTATATCAGCGGAAGAATCAAGGCTTTCATAAGCAATCGTAATCAGGAATATTGCTCTCGAAGAAGAGAGGCATGCGACCGGAATACGCAGTGCTATACTTCCTCATTCAACTCAGATGATACATCGTCTTGAAGGAGAACTTGAACACTGCCTCGTGTACTTAGGTCTATACATATATGGAGCTTAACCCGAATGTATTGACGTGCTGCCTGAGGAATTATTACGGTTCACGTACAGCGAATTGTATTGACGAGTCTTTCAAATCTACGTCCTTTATATACTGTGAATACAGAAAAAGTATTCCATTTCCCCACGAAACCCATCGGGATTTGATTCGATTGTAACTCGCAACGTGTTCGATTCAATTCCAATTTAATTATCAAGTCATCACGTATGGATCATACGCTTCCCAATATCTGATTTACTTTTTTTTGAAAACCCTGGATCAGTTCGATTCTTGCTCTTACAGTTAGACACAGCAGTCTTGCAAGTACCATCGACTGCGTATACTGGCATGAAATATGAGTATATACTGCCTAATTTAATCGGCAAATAAAGCGCGAGTATTTTTTACGCCAGAAAGATGCCACTAGGTAATTTTATTTTCTAGATTGTTTCAAACATGTTCTATTGAACGAAACGTAGTCAGTTGTTAGTTAATACGAAAGTATGTTCATGCAACAGAAACGACTTCCAGAATAAAATCATGTACTTATAGAATGGAAATGTTTACTCTGACTGAAGCATTAGTGAACAATTATAGAGAGTACCTGGATGCGTACCTTCGATACATCGTACGTGATGTGCCATTAGATGATCTTTAACGTCGCACCGTTGTGTTGAAATTGCGAAGTGGTTGTAAAATGCGATGCTGTCAGTGTTGAGATGGTAAAAAAAGTAAACTGATCAGTACAGGCATCTGAAACTTGCCCGTTCCTGCTCCTGCGGCTTTTTGCGTAAGGAACCAAAAATGCACTTAAGAAATACGATTAATCGAATTTATGAAGCCTACCTCATAGACCTACTCCTTCGGTGATAATTACCCATCGGTTGCGAATTTCGTGGAAGGCGGTGTGTAGTCATTCAGGAAACATTAGCGTGGCCACGCGACATCTTTATGTGCGCGCGTGGTCAAAGGAGCAATAAGCCGACCAACCTTAATCGTTTCGATATCCTGCAGCCCGGCTATTCCAGCAACCGTCACAGGATTCACAAAGCCCAGGTTTCGCCTCTCCCAGTATCCCATGCCTCGCACGTCTCACCGGCAGTTGGCTAAAACGAGAATAGATATTGTATCGCAGAATAAAACGTGTTATAAGAATTTATTTGTTTTTAAGAACGGAACTCTGCGCTGCATTCCCCGACGTTGGACATTTCAACGCGTCTAGTGTAACATCGGCGAAGAATTTTAATTGTTTCCACGACGCGACTCGAAGCTGCCGGAGCGGCTCTGAGAAGCTTTTAACTTCATGTACAAGATCGACCGCAATCTGACAGTTAAATAAAAATTGCGAGTCGCTGTGCACGCGTCCATTTTCGTACTTTTGTTTTTGGTAAGTCATATTCATGTCATTGAGTCACACGCAAACGGCTTACGTCTTCCACTTAAATTTTAGAAACTTCAATATGCGCATAACGTGTGTAATTCGTATGTACATATTCGAGTTTCGTAAATGTTTGACATCCTGTAGCGCTGTGCAAGAGTAAACAGAAGCCAGAAATATTGAAACTTCCTCAAATCTCCAAGTCCACCGAGTTAACATATTCAAGCCTTGTGATTATTACTCGTGTAAAACAAGTCACGCGTCAGAAAAAATAAAATAGAGCTACATACGGTGTACGTATAAAAGTGTGACATAAAAACAAACATTCTTTCATCTAGAGAGTCTGCGTAACTTTACTTTCCATAATTTACTTTGAAAAATTCAATTTATACCGACTTTCAGTGGTGTTTTTCTGCGCTGGCAAATATCAGAGCAGATTTCAAACAGATTCCGTTCCGTTTACTCGTTTACCGTTTGAGACGCAATACCTCGTTATCGAGCTGTTGAAGTCGCACAAGTAGGAAGCATTGAATGTAATCGTAAGTTTCAGTCGAACTGATAACAAATGTTTGACTATCATTTGGTGATGAACTTCAAAACAATTATAGAATATATATGTGAAATAAAGTTGAGGGTAGTGCATGGAAGTCGGCTCCAAGAAATGAGGTGCTTAAAAATTTAATATAGAAATTATTTTGAGATCGAGATAAGTTCAGAAAACAAAGCTTTCATTTAGCTCCGCACGAGGCTATTCATTCGTTCTCTGAAAGCACACGATAAACGGCTTATAGAGTTCATTATTAAACCTCCGTTTGAACCTTCCCCAGGAAATACTGACACATTGTACCCTGATATAGGTTAAATATTTGTGTATCTGTTCACATATTCGACCTCCCTGCGTTCCCTACACGTTCAATAATTGAACCAATTAATATGCGGAGTATAAAGTCACCACCAGCCCAGCAGCACTCACCCCCGTTCCGACCCGGGGGATGACCCCGCACCCCGCGCCTCCTACAGGCACACGGAGAAAGTGGTTACTCGATATTCAGGGTGGCGTTGTTTCGCGAGAAGCATGGCCAGGGGTCCCTTCCACTACGATATGCAGTCTTCTGCGTGATGGTGCACACATAGATGCACATGCATCTGGAGAGTCAGGAGAGCGGCGCTCTTTGTTCTTCCAGCTTCCTACCACGCGGATAGAGTGAGAGAGAGAGAGAGAGAAAGAAATAAACGCAGGGAATATAAATCTCGTAGGAGAGTCCGGGACTGGCCGTAGTCCATTCGAAGGAAGGTATTGCAGGGTGAGTCCTCGGGGACTCCCGTGGCGCCCGGGGCGTGACTGACCATCGGAACCCGCGGGGCTCTTGTAACAAGGTGTTTGTACTCACCGCAGCTATGCGAGAAAACGAATGATAGGATTGGTGCGATAAAAAAAGGCAACGGGGCCCTTTCGTGATAATAAGAAGAACCAAGTACCATTAGTTAGCGATGCGATGGTACAAGAGCGTTTCGAACCACCGATTAAACGGGAGACATTTGCAGCTCAAAGTTGATAATTACTCTAGTTCGCAAGTTTGTTTCATCATTTCATGCGGCGAGGGTCGTCGAAAAAATGGTTGTAATTACAGTGAAATCTATTTCGAAGAAACGCTGGTTACCGACAGTCGCAGAATTAATTACCGGCGGGAGTTCGCGCTGAAAGAGACACAGAGATGAAAACTTACCCTTCTCTCTTTCTAAGGGTTGTACTGGCCATATTGCGTAGCCACAATCCCTATAAGAGTCGTATCCAGTGCCCCGCCTATCAATTCCTCCGATCCCTTGGTTCTCCTCGTCCTCTCTTTGTGGGTCTTCTTTCTTCTCCACCCAAAATGTTTCTAATCACAGGGCGCTGCTACGTGGATTCTTTTCCTTTGTTCAACTTTACAGGGATACTCAGTCAACGAACGAAAAAACTAAAGGAGATTATCCCCTGTCCGAATTCTCTTCAAGTTAAAAGTTCTTTCAACTTCCGGCCGGAATTCGCCCTCGCATCGCACGCTTAGGTATATTGATATTTATTCTATGGAATGGTATATATCTACATTCAAGAATTCGAAATGATTAGCTTGGAAATGAGGTTACTCTACAAAAAATTGAAATTGCCTCACAATCGATCGTGAAGATTTTACTATAACTATCGTCAGAGTAAAATATTTTAGGTATTTTTAAAAACCGCCAAACGACTTACAACAAAATCTCGATTAAAATATTTGTAAAATAATTTTGTACCGACTACTGCTCGATCTTTTTATTCAGCTATCAGCTGCCGGTGTCCAAATGCGGATAGTTGAACGGCAAAGAATTGAGAAACTGGGAAACGTTTAGGTTGAGCGACACTGATCCCTTGGACGGTCTGACTAGCTGTGCAGCCTGTCTTCAGAATTTAGTAACTGACGGAACGAATTCAGTTTCCGCCTTGGCCGCCCATGGACCCAGTTGTGAGATGCTCCTAAACTCGCCGTGCACAATGCATTAGCGCATAAAGTAGCTGAAGCAAAAGTACACAGTTTGTAGAATGAAGCATTATACGCGCATCCCCTAAGTCCCGTATTTCAAGCGACGAGTTCTTTTTGTATTTTTATTTTCCTTTTTTCAATTCCATGTTGCCCAGACGCCGGCATTGTGTATCCATATATTTAGACGACCTCTTGGTTCGACCGAATGGAATTGATCGTGCTTCTTTATGCATCCAGGAGGGTACTCTGAAAGCATTTTATCAGATTGTACATCTCTACAAGCACCCATCCGATCTGCCACACCGGATGAAAAATTTAATCGTGTATTAAAGATCAATTACACTTAACGCTCTATTTCGTTGTACTTTCCTTGAATTGTGTATGCAACGTACTTCTGTACTCGAATTAATTTTTAATAATTAACCGTTGAAAGAGGATCAAGGGTCTCCAGCTACACGACTGCACTCTGAATATCGTTTCTTGTAGAAAAACTGAGTCATCTCGTCTCAATTCAGACTCGTGTTAATTATAATATGCACAAGGTACAGCTTGTCACATTGACTAGTGTTGGAAGTAAATAAAATGTGTTGAATAAAACGAATCCATAAATTATACGGCACCGTTGAACCTGAAAAAAGCCGTTCTTCGTTCGCGTATAGCTTTAATACGGATTGTTAAAGGCTGCTTTTGAAGATAGGTAAATAATATATTAGAGTGTAAAGTTACTACTTATTCCTTTTTTATTTATTTATTTGCTGTCGTCTCTTCTCTCAGAAAACTGGCTCTGCAGCGAAAGAGTGGGCGGGATTGGAATGGGATAAAGAAGGTAACCGATATTGAATCCAATGAATATTTAAACGCTCAGCAGCGTCTGCTTTGCAAAACTTTGCTTAATTAATTTTCGTTTTATCCCCATTAAGCAGACGTCCTTTTATTTAGCAAACTCAGCATCTGCACGTTCCTTCGCTCGTTTTCAAATATCTCACTCCGGAAACAACCCTTCGATGTATATATAATTATACACCTATACGTATGCATACATACATGTATGTATATAGATACGTCATATATTATATTACACTGAAACTCCTGAGAAACTATTTACTTGATATCAAGGATTTTAATGCCCCTGAAGCTAATTAAAATGTTTAGCTCGTTGCGTTGGATCGAACGCGCGTCCGGGAAAACTTTACAACTGAAAGTGTGCGCCGCCTTTAGCCGTGAAATTTTTTTAACAGATCTAGCAACTCGATGAAAAATAATTAGCTACCAATTATCAGCTCTTCGCGTAGGATACCGGATATGCGCTTGCTTCTCACTGTATTAAGCTACCATATTCAACCGTACAGATAAAGATCGTTTGGACACGCACTTTACACAGTGCTCGTACAAATAGTTATATATTTAAAGATAATTCGGGTTTGTATCCTCGCATTCTTGTGTGCATTGCGCGCTACGTAGGAGCTGTGTAATGACTGCTGCAAAATGGGGAAAAGCATGTAAACGGTTAATTTGTGGTAATTATGTCCGTGGAGTTGGGAGCGCGGCGCCAGTGAGAACCTTTTCACGGAATATTTATGGGAGAATTAAAAACGAAGTTCAACGATGACGTGGAAATATTGGTTCTCCGCCCCTCGTGGCAGCCATGGGACCTCGACCTTGAAACTTCCTACCGCAAAGGATGATCACGGCATGGGGCTCTCGGTTTTTCTCCATTTATTTATTCACTTTTTACCTTCAAAGCGATTAATCCTCCCTGCATACGGGGAGCCGCACAAGATTAACCAGACAATTTACGCGATCGATTGCAGCCTGCACTTGCAGTGCGTAACCAAAGAATTTGCGTTTTTCAAATTTCTTTCGTCGAATTTCTGGAGATGTTGAATCCATCCGCTATTCTATCTTCGAGATTGAAGCAGCCTCTGACGTTTTCCTCGCCCCTGCACTTTGTGCTGTCACTACCTCTGCTACGCGTGTCGACGGATATTAACTAGGTGTAACCCGTTGCTCGGGACTAGACGCTGAAAAAATAGCTGACAGATCAACCAAGGTCTGGGTTTTGATGGCTCCTTGGATGTGTCATGGTGGCGGAGGGTCGCGTTTCTCCCGAGGAGAGATTTTTCTTCTTCTTTTGCTGGTTCCTTTTTGATTTCGGTATTATATCTACGGCTATCTTATATAGACGTCTCGGCGACAGGAGATTTCGACAGCCGATCGATAGACGAATACGTAGACATTGTAAAAACGCGTGAACTGAGTGATTTTTTGTTTTAATCTTTCAGTTTTCGAGTTCGCTGAAATTTTGCGAAATCCCTTTGAAAATTCGCGTAACGACGGTATTTCGAAAAGAAAAAAATATACGTGCATTCTGCATCACGGAGGATGGATAATATCTTTCAAAGATTATTTGTGGAAAGAAGATTTCTTTTTTGTTTCGTTTATATGTTTTATTCCATCCTCCCTGGCAAGGAATGTCGTCTAGGCTGTAAAAGGTGTTGGTTTTTGAATATCGTAGATAAGAGAAGCTGGAAACGGAATTCGGTTCCTACGGATTTATTACATCAGCCGATCGTATAACCTTCGAGGTTACCCACACCTCCTCCAAGCACCTGAGGCGTTCCGTCTTTCGACAAGTTTCCTTAATCTTGTTGGTCATCCCTGCCTTAATATAGTCGTAAAACCATCAAGATGTGAGTTCCTCTTCTAGGAATATTCTCTTTGTCTATTCCGGCTTGCTTATCTCCGTTTATCGCATCGTTGGGCGTTGTTTGTCGCCCCCGGCCATGCAAGCATCACAATAAACAGTTGGGAAAAAAAAGAGGAAGAACAACCGAATAGATTCGGTACGTACTCTCGGAAAAAACTCTGCTTTTTCAATAATATCAATTCGTGGATGCATCCAGTAGAAATTTGTTGCCAAGTGACTCAATTATTCGTTGCAAATACCAAAAAAAGAAAAAATTGTCGAATAATTTCCCCACGATTGAAAAAGGAAAGATTAATTGAATTAAACGTGCATACAAGTATCGATGTTGATTTGCTAAACTTGACGAAATCGTAAGATCAAAAATTTAAATACAAATATAAATAATTGGATCGATAATGTGAATAGTCAAAAGTTTCCACTACATTTGAATAGCGGCACTATATATTTTACCTATTACGCAAGGAAAAAACTGGCACCAAAAGACATTCGTTCAATGAATAGTAACGAGCTTCATAAATTTCATCTACTCCGTTTGCCCGTTGCACTTATGAGCAAGTGACCTAATTTTTTCCCTTCGCGCAAATTTTGCACCAGAGTAACAGCTGTCGCGTTTTATGTATCTGAAGACGGTATTAATTGGTTCTACTTTTTTTCCTCGCTTTATATATGCGAGCGAGCCACTCGAGAACAATTAAACAAGACTCACGGCGTCCTATACTACTGTAAAAATACAATTACCAGTGATTATATCAGCGTTGAAAGATATTAAACAATGCGTTAATTGTACGGGTCCAATAACCTCGAATAACATAAAAGTTTTGATACAGGACGATGGGATTCTGGAATTCGTGGGATGTGTATAAACTAAAAATTGATCGGTCGGAATTATAAGATTCGAAGTGTCGTTATAAGAAAATCCAGGGATTTCCCGTAATAAATTAGTTCTATAATAACTTTGAATCGTGTGGATAAACTTGACTGCTTAACGCTTCACGCATGATTAAACATCATCTAAATTGCGCACTTCGAGTTTTTATTCTGAATCAAATTTTGCCGGATTGATGACCCGTGAATTAACTTCAACTTCTTAAACTTTTTCTGAATCACGAACAACTCGGCAAGGTGAATGGTACCGGATTTGGATTTTAATAGCGTAATTCAACAGTCGTGTGTATACATCAACACAACACATATCCGCATCGCTACGGTTAATTCTGGAGACTTTAAAAATAGAATAACTATGGCAGTCCGTTTGAATACGAGATTAAACGGAGTACGAGTGGCGGTTGTCATCGTTAAATTTTAAGAAATGGCAAAGTAGCCGGTAATTGAAGCTGAATTTATGCCCCGAGACAGCTGAGCAGCGCGCGGCGTAATTAAAAAAAGGGAAATTGGAAGGACCGAAAAATCATTACGAAAGGCATACAACGCAGGCAGCCGACCGAGCGAGCCCATTTGGTTCGGACTCGGTCGGCTAGCCCAGTGATTTAGATGTAGGTTGTATTTAAGATAGCACACAACGAGGCACCTGGGCGGGGCTACTAAATGCTTCGGTGCTTTTTCTACTTTTTAAAAGTTTTCGTTGAATCATAATTATTAGGGGAAGTAGCGGGTATAAGAAGAGTGGAAGACGCGGCGGCGGAAGGGGAGGAGGATGAGGAGGAGGAAGAGGAGGAGGAGGAGGAGGAGGAGATGAAGAGGGACTCACTCGGCCTGTTGCTTTGTTCCTCAACGCCGCGAGCTGTTTATCCATTATTCCAGAGTGCCTTCACTCTCTTCTCATCTCCCGTATATTCGCCTATTTACATATACGCTTCTTGCTCTTCGCTTCCTTTCAAGATACGGGCATAACTTTTTCTCTCCCATATTCTTTCGCGATGAGCAAAAAACTCAAGAATTCTCGGGTACATTTTTTTTTTTCCACATGTCAAAAACCATTACTCTAATCATAGCTATAAGTAATTCAAAGAATGTTCTTTATAATCAGAATTCAACTGAGATTTTTTGCTTCTAGCGTGAAAAGTCGTGAAATGTGGCAAAAACAAGGCAAGAAATTAGAAAGCTCGGACCAACTACGATTAACAAATCGTATCTATCACTATAACTATAACTGTAATTATAAAACTAACTTACGTAACGTAACAGAATAAAAGGCAAACCTGAAAAACCGAAGAAAAGAATCTGGTTGTTATTTAGTGCAAGATCAACGAAGCGGTATACCAAGGGCTACCGGCATTCCTGCGGACTGAGATGGATTGGATTTTAATAATGGTTGTTGTTTCCACCCCGTAGCAGCTCGTGCGTATATCGAATTGAGAGGGGGTCGTGCTTTCGGGGTAGTTACATTGTTACGAATACGATTGTTAGAATTTGATTGGCCCGATGCAACGCGGCATTGTGCCGGTATTTCCTCGGGGCAGATCGGGGCGGTGTGCAGTTTATGTTATGCACGGGTCACCCCTGCATCGCAGGGTTTTAGGTAGGGTCTGGAGGGTAGCGCGTGAGTGAGCTGGGGCAAATCTCCAGCCACCCTCATTCAACGCTGCTCTGGCAGGTCAGTGAATTATTAATTTGCCGCGTGTAATAGCCACGGCACATTCACAATAGAGCTACACCAACGAACGCCAACGTTTCGTCGAAAGAGTCCGCAGTTCACGTTCCAACTTTATATCTGAGTAGTGCACGTACATCTGCACGCAAGCCGTTGGGGTGATCAGGTCGCAATTCCATTCGCAATATTGCTTTCTGATCAGAGTACAATATTAGTTGTATGGAACTGATCGCTGAAAAGAAGCCGTTTTAAACCAAGTTTAGAGTTTAGGAAAAATTTCTTCACTCCTAGCCAATTCATCTTTTACTTCAAAAAGTTTTTGAAATAACACAGGTGGCAGATGATATTATGCTCGTGAAATGCGGCTGTGTGTATCGTCTCAGCAGATTAGCCAAATTTTCTTTTACGTAATTATACCCACTTTCCGTTATTCAGAAAAGTTTGAAGATATTCATGAAATCGGAATTGGTCAGCTTGGTTTGGTATTTTGACCGACGGATTTTGACTCTGTTTTTTATCTTTATCTTCAGCGTAAATAATTCTTGCGAACGCGTAAATCGACGTAATAGAGTCAACGGGCAATGTTTGCACGAACGACGCGGCACTCAAAGATATAAAATAGCCACTTCAAGGATGGCAGAGCTCGACGCTATATCACTCGCCCATATACGTATCCTGTTAAGTTTCTTTCCGCGGCAGAGGCTGTGCGATACATTTATTTAATTATTTAAGAGAAGATTAATAATTCACCCATTATTAACTATTAACCCTCCCGTTTGACCGTTGTTGTAAAGCTGGTAGGTAGGTAGTCGGTATATTGCACCGTACCCTGCAATTTCCTCGACCCATTTGGATGCAGAAATAAAAGGGGAGGCTCCCGCCAAACCGCCAAAAATTGAAGGGTCTCGTGTAGCTCCCGCAATTTTTTAAAGCACGCCCGAGTTAAAGGTGATACTGTAATGTAATATTTCTTGCGATCTGAAATAAAACATCGCAAAAAACCCTCGATGTCTTTAAAGTTGAAGTACAGTAATAAAGAAACCTGTTTACAAATTCTGTACCTGTTAATCCTGATTCGCGTAACTCGTAAAAACTGGAGAATAAACCTACAACCAGAGATTTCCGGGGATCTCTCGAAACAGCAATTTAAGCAAATATTCCGTTATTGTTAAGTTATTGAAAAGTTGGCGCTGCAGTGAAAATTCAAGAAACTTGCGGATGAAGCCGGCTGTGTGCAGCAGTGCAGTCTATGACCGTCTAAATTCTGTTTCCTCGTGCATGCGAAGTTGAACCTGAGACTCGAAAGTTACTCCGTCGAAGGAACCATTCGTCTAGCGCCTCCCTGGTTCTCTCTGCCAATTGCAGCCCTACGTAAGTGGTAAGAGAGAAGAAGGTAATTCGGGCAACACGTGTACAAACTGCGAAGCTCATATTCATAGAACTTTGAAGCGAAGAGAGGGGCGCGGCTCGATATCCTTAAATATTAATCCCTGCATCTCTCCAAGTCGTCGGCGAGAGGGCGGAAATATATTGTCAAAGTTGGGGAGTAACGGGTGCCGGATTTTCAGGCCGTCACGCGGCCGTCGAGCGGCGAGAGGACATCCTGGTCCTCGTGAGACGTGGATGGCAAGGAGGCGACAGGGGGAGAGAGGGGGGGAGGGGAACAACGAATTCGACAAATTCAGCGGTATCAAGTTTCCGAGTATAATATTGGGCGGGGAATTTCTGCAGGTGGTCAATAGCTTCGCGGGTATTCGCCTGCAGGAAACTTGATTAACTTGGCAAGTCGGCGAGGGCTGGCTGGGGCCGACGTTTACCTCTGCGATGCCCTCTGGCCCGCCGCACGCGGCCTCTCCGCACGTATGAATTCTACCGCCCATGTGTGTATCCACCGGCGGAGTCCTTCAGCCCTGAACAGGGCGGGTTCACGGTTGGCGAAATTTGGGACGCGGGTCGACATTTCGTAATTCATGAGACCCCGGCGCGTATGTGCATATTCCCGCCGCGCTCGAAAGCACTGGGGGAACTCACCGGGTAATGAAATTGACGCTGAGGTATACAACAAAAAGTGAAGAAGGAAGGGATGAAGAAAATAAAAAAATTGTTGACGCTGTAGTTATTTGTCCGCTTCTATGATACCCTGTGATACAGGCGAAAAAGAAGTTGATTTGTTGAAAAAGAAAGGAGGCTGCATTATAGTGACGATCGCTCGACGTACTACATGAGACTGAGATTTGCCAATATTTTTTTTCCATTCTCGAAATTTGCAAATGAAAGGGAACAGCGCATCGGTATTAGCAGTTTCCTTCGCGCCCTGTTATCGTCATGACGGGTAGCCATATATGTATATTGTTATAAGACACCGATGAATGGAGGGTATAATTCACCGGAGAAACAAGCTGCGCCGGGCAAACTGCATCAGGTAAGACTCGAGGAAGCGAATGAAAGAATGAGAGCCCCGAGAAGTGAGAATTATATCACTTAATTAAGATTCGGATGAAGGCTAAAGGGGCTTTACAGCCTTTCCCGCGAGCGGATACTCCAGGCCAGCGAAGATGGCCTACGATTACACCTCGAGTCTGGCGGGCCCTGAGAGCTGGAGGGATTATTAATGGGAAGTCGTTTATATCCCAACGGGGGGTTCGTGGATGGCCTGTCTTTCCGTTGGGGGGTCGCGCGAGCCGGTGCAACGCGGCTCTGTGATTGGCCAGTGCTTCCGGAAGAACATAGTGAGCAAGTTGGTAATTCGATATGTTTATCCGTTAAGTGCGGGAGACTTTTATTTTCATATTTTGTGGTTTATTTTTTTAATTTCACCCTTTTACCACCGATAGAAACGTAATTGTATACGCGATGCACTATAGGTACCGGAAACTTTCTCGGCTACTAACTTGAATTACGTAACATATTAGTTTACAATATCGGCTAGGAAGTTGAACGTTTACACGGAGAGTTCCTTTGAGTTAGGTTGAAAATTGTGCACCAGCTAAAAGGGTAACATTATCAAACCTGATGCGGAACAAGGTATATAAACACGCGCAACTTTTGCAAGATCGCGGTAAACTTGACTCGTGAAAAGTTTTGGTTGAAATGTTGTTTATATGTATATATATAGATATAATAATCCTACCTCTAGTTTTGGAGTTTAGTTACATAGTTCGTCAAGTTATTGCTTAGGAATCCGATATTACAAAGTTAAAATTGAGGTAACAAGCTGGAACCGTAGCTATGTATGTATTTCTAGACCGGATATATGCAGGTGGAAATCTCTTTGACGACTTGTGCAATTAAACCACGTGCAGTGGACGCAAAACAATTATCTTTCGATTCAATACCGTCACTTAAAGTTGAAACGCTGAAGTATATTAACAAAATAAAAAAAAAAATTTGGTATCATAAAGTTTGTGCATGTAGGCGAAATCAGTGTGTGAAACTTAAGAACCTACGAATATAATAAACTGGGATAAATTACAAGAAATATTTATTGTATATGCTAGCTGTTCATATAATACGTTACGTTCCTGATTCTTGGAGTGGATCATTATGGTAATCGCCGAGCAATTAGTTTAATTCAGTTCCAAAGAAGCTTAAGAGCCATAGGATTTTCAAGAATGTCGAAATCACGTTATAAATATACTCTCATCGACGTCCGGACGTTAGTTAACGAGAGAATTATACCAACCAGAACTTGGCAGAATCTCGCTTAATCACCTGCCAAGAGTAGCTAATTTGTCAGCCGTCCAGGGAACAAATTGGTTGCAAATTGAGATGAGAGAAGGGGAGGGCAAAGGCATGAAAAAAGAAAATAAATAAATAAGCAACCCGAAAACGAGGGCGGAGGGGGGATGTCAACCGAAAAACGGTGGTGGGAATTCGCGCGCGGTCAATTAATTACCTTCAATGCAAACACGCTTACTGGAGTGGAGAGGGAAGCCGCAGGTTCGCAGTTCCCGCTGCGGAATCGTCGACCAGCTGTACACAGTAGGTATATATATATGCACCCGTCTTGCAGCATATTTACATTGCAAACATGGTTTAATTTTTCTCCGCAATCTCATGATCGCTGCACTCAGGATATACCCACAACTTTGTTGTCATTATGCAAGCTGGCAGTTTGCACAAGGCAATGGGGTTACACAACTAGAAGCCAGCTTATACGATTAGCTAACGGCAAGCTAACTGTATGCAGCAGTCTTTTCGCGCGTATCAACAACACCGTAGTCAAGATGAGAAACAATGAAATTTAATCGCCTAAAGACTTTCACTCAAGTGTTACCCGAGCGTTGAATGGTCGATATCTTCTGCTAATTAAACGTGGCGATATCTGTGGCCAGTCATACCAACTTGTAACACGACGATGCCTTCGATTATCTTCGTGCAGATACGAGGTGATGTTTGTCTCTTTGTCACCTGAGAACGCAGATGTACCTACAACTTCTTAGCGTAATATCATCGTAACTGCAACGAATGCGACGTGTGCCCTTGGCGATTAATTTCTTATCTCACAGACACAGGTAAAAGAGTTCTGGTGATTCGAGTTACTCTATATTGCACTGCATCTTGCAGACCACAAATATCTCTGCATGTTTGAAATGAATTTTCACACCAGTGGATTGTTGTTCTTTTTCTTTTTTTTTTTTATTTTTTTTATTCATAACGGCATGCGTAATCAATCTGTGGAAGTGACACTCACGTCATGCTTAAAAAATGCGCTGCAGGGTCAGAAAAAACAACGGCTTAACGACTCGGAGCGTCCGTTAAAGGGCTGCGTTTGTCCGTACTAATGAAAAAAAAGAGTGAATCGAGAACAGATGTTTCTGGAATTGAGACCTGCATGTATGGTTTGCCTGCTGAACGGACTTATTCTAAAAATCCTCATCTCATCTCGTACCGATTGTTTCTCAAATTGACGTTCCAGTGACTTCCAACGCATGACGACATCGATCATTTCACCGAAAACACAATTTCCATAAGGTGTTTGTCTGGAACAGGGATCTCTTTCAACGGTGTAACTACTTTCTTAAACGACTTGCATCTTCATCATTATCATCACTGCGTTAAGAATCAATCGCGAAGCAACAAGTGATCCAATTCTCAAATTTCCTGATATCGTCAAGGCTTTGAGCTTCGCACTGTAAGACATGCTAGGTGAGAGGGTTGCGTGCTTGAGGATGGGAAAAAATAAGGGGCAAGACGCGCGCGCGGAAGCACCATGCAGACACTACCGGTCGGGGCTCGCGATAATATATGGCGGCATTACTCAGCGGCGGACACCTCAATGGAGAGGGCTTCACGTACTATTCCATTCGCCCTCCTCCAGGTAGGCTTAAGTCTCTCGAAGTCGTCTGCTGGGCGCCCGGAGCCAGAGGAACTTGCGCCTCGCAACGTTGTTGATTTCATTTAACAACTCACACGCACACAAACACAGGGCATGCAACTCGTTCCTGCATTATTCGTAGGAGCCCGTAACGCATTTCATTCCCCAGGTCAAGGTTGTTATTAATCTTCCTTCGCCGAGTGGTATTCTATCCAAATTTTTTAAATAGCCTGAAGGAGACGCGCGTGCCTTTCCTCACTGACATCCCGGTAATTGATTTTGATCATTGAATTAATGTCTCTGGCCAATCGACCCGATGACTGACCCGGTATTGCTCAGCTTCGCTGGAGGTACACCTACACCTTCTGACTGATCAATGCACGTTTGATTGTGAGTATCGTAGACGCGATTTACTTTACGTTAGTGCACACGTGGACTAGACAATTTTACGCGTCGGGGAAACTACATAACGTATGACTGATCGCAGTATCGTGATTCTTAATCAATGGGCTCTAATGAATTTAACAACCTATTGCTCAACGGATGGGATCACCGTTGGACTATCACCGGGGCGTGTATTGTGTGGGTACCCGGTGCCCACATGACACAGGTACACTGGGTTTCTGACAAATTGAGACAATTCTTCAACACCACGCATAGCGGTTGGATATCGATTTACGATGATTGATCGAGACTGATTACAGCCTTGTTAAAAGTGGAACTTCGCGCGCCGGGTAGTCTCCGTGCCACTTGACCGGATCATCTCCGTAAGAACTGGCCACCAGAAGTACATGCACGTTATTCGCGGTTAAAAGATCGAATTTGTATTTTATGGCGATAATCATTGCAGGTGCGGGGTCAATTGTCACGTGGGTTACACTGGCTGAGAACGCTGGCGTTGAGGGTTCCTGGAACCACCAAGGCAGTGCGATCCGTCATCGAGTCGGTGAGCGGCGGTCTGCGACTCACAACTAAGCTGCCAACCTGTTGCTCCGTTGTTACTTCGCATGTATTCCGTCACAGGCAACCGCGGTTATTATTAAATGCTCCCGGCGAGGCAAGGGTGAAAGGACAAAAACGGCCAAGTCGTCATACCGAATAAGTTCGTTTGGTGAGGGTGTCGACGAGGGCAAAAAGAGGAGCTGCTTCTCCTTACCTTACCCCGCAGGAACATAGACAATCGTGATACCAGTTTCCCTTAACGGATCCGCACAAGGGCGGCATTGTTATTCCGCTTCTCTGCAGGCCGTGGAGTTCCTCCCGCAGAATGCCCGCGCATTGTTGGCTGCTCACCGCACCTTGACTGTTCAAATTATGTATGCGGCCATAGTGACTCCTCTGCTCCCCTCTCATTTCATCTCGTCTTAGTCGACGTAAACCTCCCATGCATATTTAACAGCGATTCGAATTCAAATATAATTTGCTACTGATACTTGAGACTGGCGTCTGTTATACGGTCCTCGTCGTGCCTCGAGTAGATTCTCGAGATCTCAGACTCATAGAGCTTGGGGTAGGTCATGTCTAGCGGATCACCAGGTCACCGTCATGAGTCGGTCTTTTTCATCGTATTGCGATGAGTTCCATCTCGTACGCTTGTTCAACCGGGACTAAGACTCTCTCGAAAAAGTAAACGGAGACCGTAAACTCTTAATTGACTTACGAAAATGGACCGTTGGTCAAATTACTCTACAAAATTTGCATGGAGCGGAGAACCATTGACCCTAATATAAGATGGCGTAGCTTTCTGCTTCAAGAGTCTAATTCCAAAATTTTATTATCGACCGTTACTCGATTTATGACGTTACGATTGTCGAGAGACATTCTAAAGGTGTAGCTCGAATGAAGAAGGACAAAGACTGCATCGGGTGTACAGTCTTGCAAGAGGAAAGAATCCTCCATAAAGAATTCATTCCGTAGGTGCGTCACTGTGTGCGGTAAAAGCTGGTGCAACTTCGTAACCACAAAATGCGGGCGCGGTTGCTCAAGTGGTACTAGTTACAGGATGAAAGTCAAACAGGGTTTGGTTGAACGCATATATAGGAGGCTGACTAGCGCTCGTTCTACTTCTACTCGAAGTGGTTCCAGAGAGCCCGGATGTACCCTGGAGCCTCTCCCGCATTTCGCGTTGGTTGACTATATCTGTCACGGACCCTTAGCTTGCGAATTATACAGCTAAAAGTCCTGAAAACTTTAGGCAGTCAAAGCGAACTATCCGCCATATTCGCTGGCGATATCCTCGTTTAGTCGCTGCAGGGAACTCGTACAACTGCACCTTTTCTCCCTACGACGAAGCTATATGCTCAGGTATAACCTCGGCGAACGGCAGTGTCCCTGATTATTAAAACGCTCATAACAGGTACCTCGAGAAATCCTGCATGGAGATAACAGGGAACACCGTCCCGCGCTCGCCGAGTCAATTTTCGCTTGGATCTGGTCCAACTCGGAGGAACTCGAATGTTCACGTGCCTATATATATGTATTCTTATACAGCTATATTATCCGCTTGTACAGTCATGCAAATTTCTCGAGAGTATTACATTTTGGTAAATTCCATTGGGATTTTACAGCAATTTCAACTCAGGATCATGGAAATTATTTTCCTTTTTTAAACTCGCAGGTACGCAAGTTAATTCCTACATTATAATTTTCTCACGATGCTTCTCAACATTTCTTGCACCTCTCGCCGTTGAACCAGCATCTAACGACATCAAAATTTCAAGAAATTAGTTGTAATTTTCCTATATCTCATAAACCATTATCCAGTCGATAATTGCTCTACTCATTAGCAATGTTTCAAACTATATCGCAATCAGGGTAATTTCCAAATTGATTGAATTTCCGTGATATAATCTTGCGAAACGTTTCACGCTTGAGAATCCTGCACCTGCCCTGATATTTTTCTGCGATTCCACAACCCGGTATCTCGGAACCAAGAATCGTGTATTATACGTGGAGGAAGGCAAGATACGAGATATAAAATAAAAGTGAGAAATAAAAGGGTAATCGTGTGGCGTTTGTCACGGGTAGTTGGGAGCATGCAGTTTTATTGTTTGTCTCGGTATTTCTTATCCGAAAGCGTAAGACTAGGAAGCTCGTGTTATTTTCCGTTTACCGTTCAAATCGTAGGACTGGTAAAAGAGGGCGAGAGGAATCAGGTTATACCTATCACGATTGTCCCGACGGACGCAATCTGGCCTCATTAATCTTTCCCCTGCACGCTTATCCCGTCTCGGTGGTTTCTCTACCAATTATCAGAACGTGCGACAAAGGAGCTGCGTCCTACCTCCCGTGGGGTAAAAGCTGCAACGCCGCAGCGGCCGCGGCGTCGCTATCTTTGGGTCCGTTAATTTTATTCGCCATCGCTGTAAAAGCAAGCGAGCGGTCCGAGTCGGTCTCCGAAACGCGAACTCGTTATGCATTCGAGGCGAGCTTTTTTAGGAATAACCCGCCGGCAAATTCCAGGCGGTCGGTATATCGCGTCCTCCTCGTATTTGACACGTGAATCGGAAATAACGGAGGAATCGCCCGGCTGCAGGACTGCCCAAGAAGAGGGAAATTGATCGCGATGAGGCGCGGGGCTTAACCGAGTTAAGTTGAGGGTGTTATCAATTAGTAACGAGGGTCAGGGCGCAGCATCCCTCAGGTGATGGAACTGATCTACCGCGGCGTTCGGCAAATTAAGTGCTCGTGGTTAGCATCTCGGGCACGTACTCGCGTTCGTCACAACCCCTTGGTTTCACCCCTTCGTTTCCCTCTCGGCGCAACTATTGGCGCCGTAAGGGAGGATCAAGGAAGACTCCGGGGAACATCCGAGGCCATCGCGATGCCAGCCGCCTGCATACGTTATACTCGGGTTAAGGATAATGTCTGTAAGTAAGTGTCGTAGGCACTCGTGTTGGTGCGCATGCACTAGCAAACCTCGCGGTTTAATGGGGTTAGACGCGTTGCCAAGCCAAACGAGCCAATTTGACGCTCTATATAACCTTTGCCTAAAACCGGAGACCAGATTAAGCTTCATTATTATACTTGTGCTTGTGTCGAGCTGCGGGCTCGATGCACGGGCGAGAAGTCAGAACGGCAAATGAACAACGATGGAAAAGCAAAAAATTCCCACAGCGTGTGTGGCCCTGACTATTCGCGATTACAAGGCTTCATCTATACCAAATAGTTTTATCATAATTCGACTATTTCCGCCCTAGAAACAATAAAGCTTACTGGCCTGTGCCTTTATTCTTGGAGCGTGTGCACCGCCGTTGACATTATTATACCGAAACTTTGTCAATATGGGAAACTCCCTGTGTATATATGTATACGCGCTTATGTAATACTCTATTTAGTGTACATACGTGTACATATGTACAGAGTTACGTGTAGTGGAAACGTAAAGTGTTGGCGGACTGGCACGCATATATCTCCTTGGCTCAGCCGGCGCCAGGACCGTTGAACCATAGTGTAATTGCGTATACGTTCAATCGGAATAAATCGCCAAACTTCACGACTAACTGCCGAATACAGTGTACGCGCATATGTATGAGCGCGTATTTACGTGGCTACAGCGACCACTCCGTGTGTATAAATGAATATATGTGCCTAACCTCATTCTGTGTAAACTCGTGTAATAAAAATTCGCCATTCAAATTCCAAACCGATTTATGCTGTGGTGCGTACAGATATTGCACTGCGACGCGATTTCGCTCTTTGCTAGATAGTAAAAATTTGTTCTTTAACTGAAACCGGCTTGCACTGCGGGGAAAAGATACATATTGACATAAAGTTATAAAAGATTTCTGATTAATCTTCTTCCTTGTTTTTCGCGATTTATTCAAGAGACTGTTACCTGAGCTTGCACTCTAGGAATGTCAGTGTGCTTGTGAAGGAAAGTCGAAGCTCCAGACTTGAATAGAATCCGAAAAATAACAGCTTTAATTAATGTCAACCTTTTTTTCAGACCCTACTTGTTCTAGTCAGTAAAGAATGATGACAGAAAGCCAAACTTCCGTCAGATTTTTGACAATCATTTGCGGATGCGAAGTTTCATCCATACTGTCTCTCGTATAATACTGCAGTGCAAAACTCATGTACGATGATATCTTCCGTGAACAAAGCTCGTGCAAGTGGCAAAGCGCATGTTGCACGCACGTGACGCGCAAGCGGCCACGACTGCTAAAAAGCGGATGTCCATATTTGTGGAAGAAAATGAGGGTCAGCCGGTTTTGTTGCTGGCTGGCACAGGGCAGTCAGAGTTTCTGGTTCGTCATAGTCCACAGTCGATCCTGACGGGCGTCGTTTTGACCATTTCGAGGACATCCCGACCCCGCAAATCCCGGATTATCCTGTGAAGGTCCTTTTCTCCCGTTTTTCCCGCTTGTGCATTCACCCAGTTTGTCTCGTTCCGCTTTTCGCCGGAGTTATTTTACAATTAGTTAAAAATACGCCAACTTTTGTCCGTCATTTAGGGCGAAGGGTGCTGATATAGGTATAGGTGCCGAACCGAAATGTACTTAAATACTTTCTCCACGTCGCGGCGGAACCACCCTGAATAAATATTGACTTACGTTCAAGGGTGACGTTTGAGTGACCGCTCTCAGGGAAGATTCGTTGTGGTGTGACTTCCTTATAAGCTTCACAAGATCAGCGCGTTATTTTTTTCCTCACACGGAAACGTCCTTTCCACTGGTCTGCCAAA
This sequence comes from Diprion similis, assembly GCF_021155765.1. NCBI lineage: Eukaryota > Metazoa > Arthropoda > Insecta > Hymenoptera > Diprionidae > Diprion > Diprion similis. The sequence continues at coordinate 16,454,585 of NC_060112.1, read as the reverse complement.
ACCCAGAAATTGACCGTCGGTACCCACCTCCAAAATTATGGCAAGACAATAATAATGGCGGGTGTTCAGTGGTCCATTCATAAAAGTTTGACGAAACGTTTAAAAAAGTAGGTACGTGTATAGCAATCAGATTTTCACAGCTGAAATTCAGGTACGAATAGAAAATAAAAATTGTGTCTTTACCGAATTGAAAAATAGTGCATTGCTGAGGCAGAGGACGATTTTACACGCGCAGCGATACAGTCGAACGGTTGTTGAGGGAGATGAAATTTGACGGAGCGATGGTGGACTGTCCTAGTATGATATAATGGAGTTTGTCATACGAGGCCACAAGCCTCTCCCGTAATAACGCAACGTGTGTAAGAGGCTTTTTCATACTTGAACCAAGCGCCGCGGCGCACGGATGATGTGCCACACAGCCACCTACGTAGTGCAGCATGAAATGGGTCGTTGTTCGGTCCAGTGCGGCGCATAACGTCTGGCCGGAGTTCGTTACTCTGGGTGAATTCCAGGGCTCGGTCGGAGCTAATGCTTAACGTGACAAATTTGAAAATGTCTGACACAATAATGAGAGTCTCCGGCCAGCCCTACATCAATAAGGCCGTAAAAGCCTCGGTGCATTTGAAAAATCGTGACGTGGTTTGAGAAGCTGGCGCTGGAGCAGTTGTGTAATAACTCGTGTGAAGCTGCTCCTACGCTACGCAAATTACGCGCATATAATCAGGGTAAAGAACGGTAATCGAGTAATTCATTAGAATCGATGCTGCGATTATTACCAGCAGACGGTGGCTTCACGGCTCGGGAAACGTCGAGATCGGGTTTCAACGATCCTGCCTGCGGCCGTTCAGCGTCGAGCCCTCCGGCGCGTGTGTGAAAGGCCCCAGCTCGCTCGCACGCACGACCCTCGGCCCCCGCCCAACCGAGGGCCTCTTTGGGCCCCCCGGTCCGAACGTGTGGGCCGCCTATAGACGCTAAAGCGTGGGAGTGTTACGATCGCCAGCGTGGCTGCACTCGCGAGATTACGGCAATCGTTATGTTGGTTATGTCCGAGTATGAATGAGACGTTTCTGCGAGGCTGCAGGGGATGCCGGTGGTCTTGCATCTTCCTCGAACCGCAAGAGCTATTCCTTGACAACATGTGCGATAGATGATTCGCGCACCACGTCGACCCCTTTTCGAGTGAGTTTACTGCTGAAGCTGCTGCACTTGCAGAGATTTCACTGCATAGGCGATATTGCCGATGATCGTGGAATAGAATGGTCTGACAGATCACGTCTTCATTCCATTCACCAACTTCCAGTGACTTGTAGGTATTACATATTAGTTGGATGGATTTAGTCATTTACTTTGGTCAGTCGAGAAAATTACCACTTTTTTGACTGACTTTATCACTCATTTGTTCACCAGTGATATGCAAGAGTTACGTTTTTATAAATGTAAATAATCAAACACGTTAAATTTTATCTATATTTTTATCATTTTCAAACCCTCTCAAAGTTAATGCTGAATCAATTGTTCATTGGTTTTATTTGTGAATCTCTTAGAACTGTATTTATAAAGCGAATATTTGATTGCGTTCCTACGTCAACGGTTTCAATACTTTTATCATTTCGTAGTGGGAATATACCCATTGTTGAAAGTAGCTTAAATTTTTGTTGGATTTTTACAGGCACCGGTTCGAACTAAATCGTAAAGTTCAATTTGGATTTACTAATCATTAAATTGAATACCGTATTCTCGATAATCCGCACTAATAAAATATTGTTTGAGCCGTTAGAAATTCTATTCTTTAAAACCGTAGTTAACTTTGAAACAGTCAAGTATAGTTCAGTCTCCGTACCAATTTCATTAGTTTCTTCATGTAAAAAAAAAGTCATTTTCCAATCGCGTGTAAATGTACCTTCACCTGGCTGTTCACACAAAAAGTGAAAGTGATATTCGATCGTGTAGATATGCGTTTAAAATTTGAAAATTACCACCGCCAGTAGACGTTTCAACTTTATTCTTTTTCATCCGATATCTTATCCGCGTTTAAATTCACCTCGCGTACCTCCGATACGTGCCTTGAAATCCAAAGGGCGGTACCCACATACCGTGAACTCCTTGCCGCTTTATATACCAACGCATCGTCCGCTGGTCCCCTGTTTGTACTTACTTAAGCCCAGCGCACGCCATGCGCCACGAGGCAACGGACCCTGCACCGTCAAACAGGTGTGGCGATGATACGAGCTTCGCGACTCGCAGCTCTCAGTCTCTCACACATGCAGGTAAGCTCACGTTGCTCTCCTCTTCACCTCCTCCTCCTCCTCTAAGGCCGGGCAGCTTTCGTGTGGAGCCGGTGTTTAGTTACACTATCGGGCAACAATGGACGGCCACAATGGCCCCGTTTCGTGGGAGCTGGTTTGGTTAATTAATTGCTCCGCTTTGCTGATGAGCGGTGTCCATCTCAGCTGTAGTTGGTGTACATACCTCGAGATACGAGTCGTGGGCGTCGAGGCGCGCGGTAATTTCGACGCTGCGTCCAGAGCGCGGCGAGGCAACCGTTGCGTTGTAACGGGACCATCTCCTGGGTCCCATCCCTTACCCAACTTCGGCGGTCAAATTAGCAACAGATTAGCAGCGTCCTACCGTTCGCGACTCGCCTACGTTACGCCGTTTCATCTGACCGCCCTGATTCCTAATTAGCGCAGGTCGCAATCGGTCTCTCGTCCTAATTACGAGGACCTTCAACCACCCCCGGAATTGGATCAACGACTACGGAAATTTTACTCCCTCGACGTATCGTACGCGACACGCGACGATTTCATCGCTCGCTTTTATCGCTCCCATTTGCTCTTGTCTGAACCAAGTCGACTCGCTTTCAGCCTCCGCTCAGTCGTCAACAGACGAAAAACTCGCGAGCCTTGCGGTCAAGACCGGTGGCCTCGACCGAACGATTGGCATCTGTTGGCTCAAGGGAGTCCGGGACCCTTGAGTATCGGGAAAAAACTTGGTTTCTTTTCGATGGGGTTTAACGCGGGTGATAGGAATAAGGCGAAGTGTCTTTACGTTTCGATGGAAAAAGTGTTGGCTTGAATAGAGGGTAGGGACTTTTAGAACCAACGTATTATTAAAGGTTAAGCAAACTTTTAGCCTAATCGACAATAACGAGTAATAACATCGATAATTTTTCCATCCAAAGGTGAATGTACTAGAAAATTTAGAAAAAAATCTCAAATTCAGTTTCTGACTCGTGATGGTTCGAATTACTATTTGAAAAATGAGCTCCAATGGATCAGAGACCTTCTGCCAAGTCTCGATTTTATTCACAATGACGACCGCGCCTGCACTCGTGTGATTTTTTCCGACACCCCAGCATATTCGATTAATCCGAAAATATGTAAGTCTAGAGGGTCGCGCACCCCTGAAGCCAACTGTATAAGCCGATACCAAAAATCGAGTTTCCGTTTTAGCCAATTCATTGAATTAAGGTTATCCGGAGAGGCGGTTCCCTGGTGAGTTGACGCGATGATTCAAGTGTCGATTCGATAGTTAGTATTACAGAACAGCGTGAGTTCTGTGTATATTTCACGGGCTCGATCCTTTGTTGCTTCGTGATTTAAGGCATTGAAATTCACGAGGGTAACAAAATTCTGAATTTTGAAACGCGTGGACGCGATGATTGTATGAAAAGGGATAAAGAATGAAAAAGTTGTCGTTAGACGGTATAAAGAGTATCTTATTTCTGGCATAAAGTTGCATCGCGTTGCAGGGCGCCGTGGGTGTAAATTTTTTTTTCCGCAATCTGTTTCTTGGAATCATCGTCATACGTACGCAAGCATGAGTCTTGGATCGTATAACTTATATTTACGGCGGATTCCTGAAGAGCGGAGAGATTGATTTATTCACTAGAGTGAACTTGGGTGACTGCGCTGGCACTGGACAATGGACGCAGTGTCCATACGCTCCAGCCCTTCGAATGGAATAGGTAATCCTTCTACTCTGCGTCTAGTCTGTTCGCCTCCCGGTTGTTATTCCATCAGTCGTTCACTGCAGGATATTCAGGTTCACGTCGGTTCAGCTGACTGCATCCCGCGTTAAGCTAACACTACAGAACCACTATAAGAGACCTATAAAGGATGTGTTACTTCACAACCGGGTATCCAGCCGTGGCCTTCAAGAATATCAACACTCGAACACCGAAACAATCGCAGCCATAATTTTTTTTCGTCTCTATATCTCATGGTATTTATTTTTTTCATCGAGCTGTAGGATAGGTGAACTTTATTAAAGGCAGTCTTCCTGCGAAGAGAATGATTCAACGATGCTATCCAGCCGGAAGTTAAACGAATTGTTCAATCGATTAACGATGACAATTGCGAATTAGCATACAACGGTTTACGGTAGCTCGTAGAGTTCGTCATGGTTGATTCCACCGAAAGAATGACGCCTTTTAGTCGAGCTGCTTGTATTGTCGGTAGGTGCCATTTTTCTTTGATGTGATCGGAGTGACGAAGCAGGGTCACCGTTTCATTGATTCATCACGACGGTAACAGTGTCTAAAGTCGAGTTAATATTATTGGTTGTATCGCCAAGCCGTCCTCTTTTTTACTGCTCAGCTAGTCGGGACGATATACGGAGGCACGCCCGCTACATTGCACGGCTGCCGTAATATAGTGCGTACTGGGTGTCCGAGAGAAATCTCCGGCATTTTGGGCCGAGCGATGCTTGGGATTTTTGAGATAAATGAGCTATCTAATTCTGTCGTAAAGCTCCAAGATTTATGCAGACAAAAACTCGGCATGAATACACGTGTCCGCATAGAGGATCGTCCGCGATGTACGTAAGTAGATAAATTTGCGTAGGTGAAGTACACCGTTTGTACATCACGGCGGTTTCAAAGTCTATTGTTCTTTCTAAGTTACGTTTCATTCTTCCCAGCGAAGGTTTTTCGGAGAAGCAACGGCAACGAGCAATTGGTATGGATGTCAAGTCACGTCAGCTCGAGCTGGAAACCGGAGGTAAATAAATTTGCCGTATATAAATTGAAACCGTGCAACAGTGAGACTACTCGTCACTTTTTGCTATACTCGCCAGGAGTTCGAGCCGGCAGTCAATCATTATCAAAGTTACATTGTCGAACGATTTGAAGTGATTGAAAGTAAGCTTAAAATTGTTTTTCTCTCCACAGTGACCTGGTATACGCTTAATGCTTGGAATCGGAGTCTGAAAGTCGAGAAACACGCTACTAAAACGTGATAAAACAGCGTTAAAGCACAGAGAACAATTTACGATGACACTTACCGCCGTTGCATAGAACGCATTTCGTGTTTGTAACAGAAATGGAAAACCTGAAACGCGGCAGAGCACAAAGAATACGCGTAGAGGATCGGAACCGGTAGTAGTAAACCCCGAGTCTCATAGGTATACCTATACACACGTCGTGCTTTCGAATTCTAAAACAAATTCTTCTTCTCTGCAGCCTGCGTTGCGAGGATAAACCGTGGCGCACCGTTGCAGCGAGAAGAAAAACCGTGTAATGCATAAAAAGAACAAGCACGAGAATAAGAATAAGAATAGGAAAGAAAAAGAAAAATTTCACTTATTATTTTGCTCTATTTGCGAACGAATCAAGACGAAAAGTTTCTACGCCGGTGGTTTAATACAATAAATATGTGTTATGTGCACACTGCGAGTGTATCTGTGTCGAAGCAAAAGCAAATATATGCATATTATACTATTGAGTATACACAGCACGAGTAATACCGAGTATGTGTACAGGCGCAGGATGTGGTAATGTGGGTGAAATAGCAAGAGGGACCCCATAAACGGAGCAGGAACGAGCGACCGACGAAGAAAACGGGAGGAAAGAAGGCGTCGTTGTACATAAGCCATGCTAAAGGGGGCGGAAGCAGGGCGGAGGCGAGGAAACGGAGCAAAAGAGGCTATTTGCCGCATGTCGGTGCAGAGCCGAGCTCAACCGGCGATATTAAAAAGGACATGATTTATAAGCGTGAAATTTGATTCGCCGGCGAGGAAACAACGGCCAATAATCAATTCCTACCAGCCACCAACAACTGATATAACATTTCATTATGAATTATTGGCACCGTGCGAATCTGCTGCAGCATCGGGACGCCCCGGCGGAGCCCTTTCAACGCGTTGCACTTCGCAGTTTGCATCTTGAGTTTCACCATGATCATTTCATGGCGGCCCACGCCTTGCGGCAGTAGCAGCTACCGGTTACCGAAATCCCACGTGATATCATTTCCGCAGCGATGTGTCTTCGCGGCTTTGACGGCGGCCGACGTGATTCATCGGCGTTGAAATAGGCCGCGTGACAGGGACCGCCAATTTTCACCATCGCGAGATTTCTTTTCTGGAAGGGGAGGAAAAGGGGGGAGATTCGGAAGTAGGTACGGACAGTCGTCCGCCACGACACGTGACGTGACCCTTGATACGCGGCATATCGGAGGATCTCTTCGAGGCGCATTCCGCCTATCTGATCGACTGCGTCTTCTCCCCTCTTTGCATTAATCTTCACCCTTAACCCCGGAGCTGTGGGACGAATTGGGACTCGTCGAAACTCTGTACGGAGGAAATCCGAGACCGATCTGGATGTTCTTGTTAATAAAAATGTCCCCGGTTCATTCAAAATTGGGATTAGAGGCAGGTGGCCGCAACGGGTGCATATGCGGCTCTCTTATCGGGCGAGAATCGAAATTGGATTTAACAAAATCATGAAGTCAGTTGGGTTCCGGCATTGTCTGCGGGCGACACGGGGTTGCTTATAATATAGATTAACTGGATTCACAACGAGGACTCGCGGGATGCACGGTGGCGGACTCGGTCCCATACAGGATTACGGTCTTCTTTGCCGCAGCGCCGTATCGGATTATCCGTAAGCAACTTGCCACAGAAATAACATCATTGTTCTCTCCTTTTGGCTGAAAAACGGCAGCCGAAGGAATATACTTGAACTGATCTCCTTAAGCTGATCCTTCTGAGCTCCACGAGAGCCGGGGGGTCCCGAACGGGTTAAGAAGCTGGAACTGACAGTTGAATGTAGTTTTTCCTCCGGATTAGCCAAAAAGCGCACTTCGAGTCGGCGCCGAAGTGAACGGACTCTCCTATTGTGAAGAGCTAACCGTACCGAAGGGGAAAGTTGTCTCGAAGCCCCGAAGGCCGTGGATATTGTTTTTATCGAAATCTTTTATGCACTTAGCGGAGTTTGGAGACGCACTAGCGACCCGTGATGTATAAGTATACATAATAGAAGAAAAGTTGAGAAACGCCAAAGTTCGCCAAGTTGGTGTGGGTTCGGAGAAATAAGGTACAAACTTTTCGGTTCATCTTCCCGACGCGGCGGGCAGTTTTATACTTGTAGCTTTTTCCTCACTTTTTATTCACTCAGTAGCGCAGCTCTGACTATTTTCCTCCCCTTGTTTCCTGACAGCTTCAAAGAATAACATGTCCTGCACCCCGTCTATAGAGTCCCTCCGCTAACTGTTCTGTATACTCTTTTGTCGGGTTCGATGGGGTATTATTTTAGGGCCAAAGGATATAAGTATGTTTTCGTAGTAATTTTTTCTAACATTCAACGGTAACGTGTTACTGTTCTTCTCTCGGCCTCGAATTTATTTGAAATTCAAGGTATCGTTTGAGCCTCTTCCGCTGAACGATGCACCGACGTTGGAAACGTAAAGTTCCTTTCTTGTTTGCTCTACGCAGAGAATCCAAGGCTATAATGATATCGCGATTGAAGTGTGCATGAGGTTCTATGACATACAACTTCGACAAAGCCACGCCACCGCAGCGGAAAGTGTCAGAGGAGGGATGGAAAGAGGAAAGTTCCCGGGAGATTGGATCGTCACTTGTGCCAGTAGACATCATATTTCAGATTCAGAGGGCAAGTAAAAAATGTACCATCCCATCACGCGAGTCGAGAAGAATCTGGAGGATGAATGGAGACACTTCCTCTGCAGTCTCTATCATCTAACAGGGCGCGGTCACAGGGTTCCAATTTTTTTTTCGGACTCTGCCTGGAGTACAAGGGACGGGAGAAGAGCAAAGCGTAGAAAGCGAAGACTGGAGTGACGGGCAAGGGTTATCTCGCATCTTTTTTTTCCACATTTTTTCCCATCTCTTCAATGACCGAAGAGTTTCAACGGCATGTGCATGTTACACGTGTACACAGAAAGAAAAAATCGAGCGAATTATCGGGGCTCGAGATCGCAGGCAATAAATTCTACTGTCTCAAATCGATCAAGCGAGTTGAAAGAAGGAAGGAAACCGAGCGTAATGCGCATGGAGGACACATAAAACAGGTGATCCTGGAAATGGTCCACGGCAAATGGGGGGTGGATGAAAAATAAAATGTTGAGTTACACCCCGCGCTCTCGGGGAAAAGCGAAGCTAGAGGCGAGGGAACTCCGGGCAAGAAGTGGGTATAAGCGTCTTATCTCGTTCCGCTGGTCCATTGTGACGAGCGAAGTGGCCTGTGTCCCAACCAGCTTCTTTATTCATTCCTCCACAATAGGCGGCCTTTATTTAAATACGAATGCATCTCCATGCCGGTAGCCCGACGCCCCTCCGCCCTTCTTTCCGCCCTTTTTTCCCTGCAGCGCTGACTCGGCTCGAAGCACACTCATGGTTGCGGGATTTTGATACATCTAGATTAAAATTCAGATACCCCCGTGTTGTTGGGCCACGCCGTGCCACTCAGGCACCGAGGGGCAAATATATGTACATATGCGGAGACCTAAACCACCACAATGCTGCTGTGGACCGGCGGTATAACAATTTGGCTCGGCCACCGGCAACGCCGTCATTTCGGTTTTCATTCCCGCCAGATTCTATTATTTTAGTTATTTATTCCACGCCGTAATCTTGATCTATGCTAAGCGGACGAGAATTACCCATTGTTGGCCCTATAGGGCGTATTGTATTACTATTACGATTTGGCCCTTTGATTCATTCGATCTTCCGAGTTTAAGGGCACCTTTTTCTTTCTCTCTCTTTTTTCTCTTCTTTTCCTGTCCGTGTCTCCTGACTCGGTTTTGGGAATTTACTGTTTCAAATCAGATTCAACCACTAAAAGTGCGTCGCCTTATAGTCAGAATATACGAGGAGTATACAGACACGCGTATAATTGTGTAACGTGTAATTTATTGTTCGAATATTCAAAGACGATTATTCATAATGAGTAATGATTCATCGTCATTCTTCACGTTCATGCTTCATAAGGTTATAAGTCAAATTGTAACGAATTCATTTTCAATTCAATTGCCAGCTCAGGAGTGAATTACACAGTTTCCTACGACTAATACTTCCTAGTAATCGGAGGGTGAAGCAACTCAAAATAAACGCAATGCAACAAAGTTACCCGGGCTCCGAAGTTGATGTTAATGGAGTTAATGGATTCGAAAGTTATTGCAGAGGGAATGCCAATAATCAGCAGGTATGTGACCGGACGTTAACCAAATATTAACCAGGGGTTCGGGCGAACTGACGGGAACAACGGAAGGGATGAAAATCGCTTCGGCGTATTACCGGTACTTTTAGTATCGGAAGTTTGAATGTTCTTTTTTTGTGGACGAAAATTCCAGTCAAACGACATAATTTCGAGTCGACTCCCAACTCCATCTTTTGCAGAGGGACAACAAGGTATAAATTACGAACCCGGATTTCTTACGGAGTTTCAACCTTGTAGGTGACAAAAACTTCGAAAACCGTTCTGTTTTATGAGTCTCTTCCAGTCACGGTAAAAGTTAAACCCTGCGCTGCTTGTTAGCAAACAGATGTAATTGTATTTACAGCAGGGACTCATAAATTATACCACCGAGGAGAGAAAAATAACTCTTGGTGTATATCACGGCCATTATACACATGCATGCATATTTATTTTTATTCTTTGCATCGGTAAACTCTTCCAACGTCGAATCGTCATTCTCGGTATTGCTTGCAGCAGCTTTCTCTGATTATATCCTATCGGTAATGAATTTCATCCTCCTACTTCGACTATAATTAGAAACTACAAGTTCCGACCCATGAAACTCACGTCTTTGTAATACGTCACTGTACAGATGCAGACAAGTGTGCCAAGGCAATTCATCTTTATAGATATCTTTATAGAATACTCGTCGCATTCTTTCCGATGATGGAGCTCGGCAATTATCTTATATACATTGCCCAATTCAAAAACCAACTACACAAAATGCGGACATCATGATTATTTAGCTTTTCATTTTTTTTTTTTTATCAAATTGGGTAAAAATTTCAGAATCAAACTACGATTAGGTGTGGTGAGTTTGTAAAGTAGGTACGCAAAAATTACCGCGTGCGCGAGTGTAAAATTATAGAATTGCCCCTAGAATGAAATATTGCAGTGGGTCATACGGTTCTTGCGCACAGATTTAACACTCAGCCAATAACTGTAGGTTGTATACCTGCTTCTTCAATACCCCGTTTGACCTACTCAAAACTGCGCCTGGCCCAGACAGTGAAAAGTTATATTATTTGTAGGCGCATTTAGGAATCAATGGGTTTACCCATTACGATACTTCGTTATTTCCAGTGTCACCGTAATGGTTCTTCGATATTCATGTAACTGTTTTGCATGCTTATACTATGAGTACAAGCGTCATTAGTGCAGCACTTCGTTGTATATTCAACCCCTTAATTTAGTCCAAATTACCTTGTCTTGGAAACGATTACGTGTATACACCGTATTCTCAAATCACTACTACGTTCATAATTAAACGAGAATTTGCAGTTATAAACAAAATTTTTATTGGAAAAAACAAGCATAGCTAACTTATCGGAACAAATTATTTAATATAGAAAACGGCACTAATTTGTCAAAAATTTTTTTTTCCATATTCAATATTGGCGTGAAGAATTTTTACAATCGATTAGACATCACCTGCCGAAGTTAATCATATTCAAAGGAATTTTTCATATCTTCGATCGCCACACAATAGAAGTCCATTCTGTTTCATCTGCCAAACAAAACGTAGATACTGTCAGTTTCGATTCAGACTTTTGAGGGTGCGTGTTATCTATCGGGTGTTGGACCAATAGTGGTACGATCAAGGTGCGTAATCGTGACGAGGGAATCGTGCGTTACGATGCACTGCATACTTTAAATGCACGCGTCCACAGCGCCAGGTGTGGGCAACAACCAAGTTGCAGTCTCGTCCTTTCCCGTTTGTAAATGCAGATCACGAGTTCGGGCAGATGTCAATTGCCATCTTGCAAGCAACGGACGAGGTACGCTGTCGTCTGGCAACAATGAAGGAAAAACGGCACGCGACCTGCTGTCGCATATTCTCAAATCATTATTTCCCGCCACTTGGGTTCAAGTGGTTAAAGAAATGCGTATATTTAGTACTCCGTACTTTGGTTCCGTTTTCAAATTTTTTATTTTACAGATATTGACCGTCTTATCAGCGAATAAAGTATGAATAACAAAATCGAAATATGGTGAGAAGCACACGGAACTATAAGTCGATGATTGCAAGAATGATAATTACTCTGTTGATCATGTATCGAAGAGGATGATGCCGAATAGATGAATGCTTCATTGTTTCATCATCAGCTCGTGTAGCGTTTTCGCGTCCCCGTGACAGTAATTAGCAATTTTTTTTACCACCTCAGGCAAACTGACCTCCACAGATGTTTATAATAATGCGAGTGTTGTTACCTTTTGTGGGAAGATTTGACGTTATAAAAGGCTCGAAATTAATTTGTCACAGAGTTCAGCAACGTTAAGCATGAACAACGGGAACAACGATTTGCGACCAAAGCCTCGGGCCATCATTGCATTGCAAATTACGTAAAATATATTATTTAACGCAGGTACAGTTGCAGCTGGATGACGACTGGAAACCGTCCGTATAATCCTTTTGCTATTCACTGATAAGAATATTTTCCACATTACCAAGAAGTATGACGTGGTAAGTAACGGTCTCAAACGATATGACAAGTCTCTAAAAGGGGTAGCACGTCATAGCAGCTGGTAAATCATGCTTTGGGAATGACACTTTCTATTTGGGGTAAAGGCAGGTAAGCGTCAGCATGGCGTTTGAAAGTAACGGAAATTACGGTGTTAGTTTTTTTTTGCATTCAAGGTGATACGACGTGAACAATAGGGCAAGCAGTTTATTGCAGTTACGGTTCCTCGGCACTGTAACTCTTAACTGCTCCGAGGAGCAATTATGGGTTATTGGGACTGAATCTCGGAAACGCTGAGGTAAATTTTATTGCGAAAAGGTGTGCCTGCTAGAATCGTGTGCACAAATATTGGACTTTATGGTATAAGCTTTAAGCAGATCATCGTAAAATAGAAAGTGTTCAAATTTTTCGACCATAAATTTTCATGACGTGATCAACGCGAGGCATCTTCGTATGCATATTGTACAGGGTGTACATTTTATTGCGTAAATATTTTTTCCCCAACAATGAACGACAGAAATCATGCCAACGGGCAAATTTTATATACGCGTAACCTTGCGCCTCGAATTTATTCCCGTAAGTTGCGAATTCCTACGTGACCATGGCATGGGAACGACGTTTTCCGTTCACCCGGTACACCGCGTGGTTTGTTTTCCTCAACGTTGAGATCATAAAAATATGCAGTTAAAAGTTATTACTCCACGCTGCAAAGGATAATTCGTTTCAGGCGAAAGTTTTATAGAAAAACACTAGAGGCCTTATAGTACGGTAGTTGCAACAATTCTACATTCGAAATACGGATGTCGAGTCCCGGATGAGCAATAATGCGAAAAATGAGCCATGCAGACGAGAAACCCCCTTAACGATTTTCTTGGGTCCAGCTGTACGTATAATCATAATAATTCGAGTGATAATAATAACAGTAACAATAATAAGACTAACGGTGGTCGGTAGGCAACAATGGAAAAGGGTAGCCTGGAGGGACCTCTTGGTTGGCACGTCGGCGCAAATCCTTTCTCTGCCACGAACCGTGCAGTATTGTGGTTCTATTCACTTTTTACATTTTCACAAAGTCTACGCGTGCGCGTCTACGGCAAAAATTTCGACACAATCAAATCTAATAACACCGTTTATGCAGGATGACACCAGACTGCATTTCAAAGCACACGAGCGGTACTCGAATTCCAGCATTGTGCAGGAGTGAGTAGGTAATCCACGCGAAATCTGCCATGATTTGAAAACGCTTCTAAAATTGAAATGCTGCTCTCAAATTCTTTAGCTCCAGTCGATGAAAACGTATTGTACGCAAATCCGTTTCCTCAACCTTCTAAATAGTGAAATTTATGACTTTCAAAAAATTAACAGTACCCATTCGTCATACAGAGCGTAGAGACTTTAATTAGGATCTACATTGTAGACTAATTCGGAAAAATAGTATTGTCATTGAAGATTGAAAAATTTGGAAAATTGGGAAACTGAAAATTACAGAAAGTGCCACGTCATGCTTAGCCCTAGAATAATACACTTATTTTTTTACCAGCTAACTACACACTGGGGCATAAACGTACCCCACACGTTCGATGACTATTATCATTGTTATAAATCGGGACATTTTTATTCCCTTTTTTGGAGCATCTTCGTTTTTTGATGAGGAAAACGATGGTACCATTTGAAAAATTTTCGTAAATTCGAAAAGTGTGTCAAAATTTGATTCCAACCCGGCTTAATTTCGAACGGTTTATGATTTGGCGGAAGATTTGAAATCATCGTGGGGTACAAACGTACCCCAGTTTACCATTCTAGGGTTAGGCAACTGTTATCGTAATTTCGACTCGCTGTGGTTCTGTAGGGGTAAAAAATAGTAGACGAGAGTAACTTTGATTGTGAGGCAATTCTGAAGCGTTCAACCATTTAGTGTTCAATACAATTTCATTTTCATACACAATACAAACACATGCTGTATTATACACGTACAGCAAATACACATATACAGATATAACACCTGGTTGAGAAGTTTTCTATAGTTATACTCATGCCTACCAGAAATAATGTGTAAATATAGGTCTGCGGCATATGCCCGTGTATAACATGCGATTGTTTTCTCTTCGCTATTGTTAACCTCAACGTATTGTTGACGAGAGTACTTCACTTCGCGTAATGGATGCGGTCGTGTTCCATCGCAACCCGACCATATAATAAGCGAATAGTGTGATCGGTGCGCGTCGAGTGTTGAGGCAGGTCTTTGTCACGGGCTGAATTTGCGGGTGTCGAGCGGATCTTTGCACCCTTTGCTACAACTGCGTAATATTTCAGATGTCTTTTTTTTTCGGGTGTTACATTTTTTTTCCATCGAAACAACCAGAGCAACCTTGAAATTCACTGCGGGAAGACAATTCTTCCCAGCCTTCATAATTATTTGACATTAATATTCCATAATATGTGTAACTGCATACTGTATGAATTTCAAAATTTATTCGCGCTGTTTTTAACAGATTTTCAAGTTTGTCAAAACACCTATGTTGGTGACAGTGCTGCATTTCCACCAAATTTCAGCGACATTTTGTGCAGCATTTATGCAAACATGAAATTCCAAGCAAGAGACTGCAGGCAATTCGATTAAGACAAACGGCTATGGTACAACGGTAAATCGTAACATAATTTGCAAGTAGACATTAGCGATAATCAGCGAATCGATAGTTGCCTGGATATCGCTAATGCGATGGCTTTTGTTGGACGCTGGAGTGGAAACGCTGACCTTATGCACGTATACGTTTGACTAGACGAAAATTAGACTGTTTACGGAATCCCATAATAATTTTCGGGGATCAGATCGCTTCCGGCCGCAACGAAATTCTACCAACGGACATAGATAAATAATGCAGAGCCGCCGCGACGCGTGGGCGTCCAATCCCCCCTCCCCTCTTACACTGCACTCGGTCTGTTCAACGCATACAGGAAGTGTTTTCAGTTTGGCGTATAACGGTTAGACGCAACCAGGCATGTGACGTTCGTTGGGTACTCAAGCGTGTTGCACACTCTATAATACGTTGTTAAGTCGTACCGCATTAGGTGGTAATTAATTGTCGATGGGGTGGAACGTGCGGGTGCACCGTCATAATATAAGGTTCCAATTCGCGCGGAGGGATAATTTTTCGAATTATATCTCCTCCTTTTCTATTCTCATTGCTTTTGTGGCTCGGTGAGATATATACCACGTTCGTGTATGTATAGCTGTGTATGTATGTATGTACATATGTGCAGAGGAAGCTTAGTTCGATGTAACGTCGCGCGCAGCGTGCAGTTCACATCAATTTCAAGTTTACAAGTGAAATGAACGTAATTGGTTAGAAAGCAATTAACTGCACTAATTGAAACTCCGTTACTTCCATCCTGGTTACCACAATCCGGTATAATTTGCATGACTTATGTTCAAACGTATGTATAGGTGGAGTCTCGAATGAACGATAGTATGGAAAATCCATGTCCGGTAGGTTCCATTAGCCAGTATAGAATTTATCGACCGCGCAGAATTCCGAGTTGGAAAAACTGCAGTATTCTATACGACTCGTAGACCTATATTAGATCAGAAATTTTCACATCTTGCGGTATAACCTGTTTTACTCGTGAAATAAAATTTGATGTGATTGGTAAGATGAAATTTATCAATAGACTGATCATGACATCGAATATTTCCTCTAATAAAAATAAGAAAAAAAAAAGAATGTACAGTAATTCCGTTACCTTAAAGTCTCGTGCGACTTGGTAAATTGAGATGGTGAAAAATTTGAATTCGAACCGAAGGCGGGTGTAAAGCGTCAGCTGCCAAGCTGATGGATTTTGGCAAAGATTAGGAGGAGGGGCAGTTAAATAGGGGAAACAAGAAGCACGCTGCGTATACGAAGCTGGGTATTTAGTTGGTTAAGAGCGTCCGAGGTCATGTGTTTGAAATATTGGCGAGCGCCCAAGTGCAACAGGAGCGATTTTAAACGGCAGTTCATGATCGGGGTCTTCAAAGACTCTGAGAGTTCACCGGCACCCCAAAATACACTGTGCGGATCGCCTTTGTGCCGGCTTTTCATCCCTGCATCACCGTCAAACGTTTTCTTCCGTCTGCTCCTCCAATTTCTTGTTCTTTTTTTTTTTTTTTTTGCCAACTCAGATCCTTCGCTCATATTTTAGACCGGTTGCAGTAATTTATCGTCGCCGGGGTCGGGGGAGGATAGCTAATTAAATTCTGAGTTATCGAGGGATTCCGCGCTGCGTGCAACGGACTCGAATCGACTGTCTCCTGAGTCTAGGTACTGACGGCGTTAGGTGAAAAGTGGGTACGCAGCCTCCGGTCCCTGATCTGTGTCCAGATTCGTCGCGTTCGTGATTTATTGTTGCATTCACCGAGCCCCACAGGCTGAGCTCCGCCGTTCCTCTCGACTCGGGTGACGGAGTTTATCTGGAGTAATTTTAATGAGATCGCGTTCCTATTTGGTTGAATGATAGATTATGGTGTTGAGAGAAATCGAACTCCGGTATCGCGTAGCCGGGGCACGTTGAAACCATACACAAACCCTTATGGAATATATTTAAGGTCCAATTCGATCGCTAACTTCATTTTATGGGCTACCGACTGAATCATGTAGGTATACAATATATGCCTGCGTCTTATCGAACTTCCATATCGATATTCCGCCGCCATCTCAGTCAGCCATAGAATACATTACAGTTCAATTGGTGCACAGGTTTCAGTTAAATAATCCCGTATCGCATGCAATGTATATTAAAAATGATGGAGAATTTTATCTTATAATTAACTGGGTAATCGTCACTCAGTTGTTATGATAATCTTTTTTTCTACGTACCTCTTCCGTACCTACTTGATTTGTGAGATTCGAAGAATATGAACAGCCGTATTTCCATTTTTTTAACGTTACCCACGATGTGAGAATACAAAATTGATTTATTTTTGGATTTCTTTACTACTATATACATTCACCTGTAGGTGGCCGTGCCTATAAGACGAGGCTAACATCGTGTTTTTTATCGGTACATAAAAAGCTTGACTTGAGCAGACTTTTTAGAAGCAGCTTTTACCATAACTCTCAAGTTCGCGTAGTTGCAGCGGCTAAAGGTTTGTTATTCGCGGCGTTTTAAATCCGAAGAGGAGAGCCTGGCTGCGCAGGACCATCTCGAGGAAGTTTTCTCCTCCTCGTTTTTAACAACGTGTGTATGTATAACGAATCGATAACCTATAAAGAGCGTACTACAGCACATGCGACCAAATTCCGCGTCCTTCCAAGAAAAATATAGTATAGTAATATACTCGCGGTTTTCGACGACCTTATCTCACGTGTAACAATAGCATGGAACTCGCTCTGTGTATACGGAACACACATGCGGCCTCGACCGCATAACAACGAGACTCGTTGTTCGAGCCAGGAAGGAAGATGACGCAATGATAATAAAGTTTCACTCGCTAGCGCGATTCTCGTAGGATGTTAACAAGATTCAGACGCGCGGTTTCGCCTCTCTTTTTCTTCTCCCATTCTCCCATTTTCTACTCTTTGTATTTCGTTCCATTTTTGCTTTGTAATACTACTTTTTCAACAACTCGCCATTATTTATAGTTGAAAAATTATCCGGGCATCCGCAGAAAAGAGAGAACTTAAACAGCGCGTGATTCTCTCGACGATGATCCGTTATGCTAAACTTATAATCACCGTAATCGGTGTGGAAATATGGTTATAATTGTTACGGTATAGTTGGGAAGAAATATTGCACGATTTAAGGATTTTAATAAATCACTTGTCCGCGGACATCACGAGCGAATGAAATATTAATTAGCAAACTGTTCGTGTTTTGGAATTCTTATTTCATAACAACTTGCACGAGCCGAGAAATACCTAACATAGTAATCTCCAGACAAACGGCGTAAAAAAAGCCCGGAGGGCACGACAGTAGTCGCTGACCATGGATGGACGCTAAACGCTGGACGTACGTAGGAATAAAACACACACACACATGCGTACGGAGAGCGATATGCGAAGGCATTCGACCGTTTGCTAAACCTGAGAGGCAATTAGCGGCTCGTAAAGATAATGATTTTATTACTAATTAGCTAGAGTTCTTGTTTCAAATCAGGTGGGTTTCGTCGAAACACATGCTAATGCCCTTCGGCTGTATATTACGAGCAGTCTCTACCGGCGGTTAATTACTTTTTGCTTATAACAATTATACATATATCTCTACACGTTATTGTCATGTCCGTGGTACTTATTACACGTGTCACCAGACGTAACGAGCGCCCAGTCAGATTTTATTGCACGCAGACATCTTGGTTATCATTCCTGGATAATTAATGTGGGTACAGTTAAATAAAAACAATGATACTCACCTACACGGGCGGATCACGTTGACGTGTAGACCTCAGGGCTTGACGCTGTTTTTCCATCTTCAAATGGCTTGTTCCGAGAGATTTCGGGGCACATTTATTTTCACTTCAATTTAACGATGATAATTAAATCCGTTTAAGTTTGATTGGTGTATCATAGCTACACGAAGCGTTTGTAAGAGCAAAGTAGCCGGGATGTTGGTTTAAATAACACTTCTTCTCTCATAATATTATCGCACTGATGGCTGTCACGGTCTTATCGACACTTCACTCGCGATCGACGGATCAAGAATAAGGGAGAACAGAGAGAAGTGTAACGTTGAATATGATTTGATTTGATTCGTCTAGACGCGCGAGTAGAGATGAGGATAGAGAGACGGCAGTCAAGTCGACGACCGTCGAGGAGTCATAGAAGTGAAACGATCATTTATAGAACAAACGATTCGGCTCGGCATTTTACCTCACGCGCAACACCCGCGTTGTTTACAGACACAACATGATGCACGTACGTTGATTTAAATCGAACGGGAACGCGTGCTATGCGAGATTAAGGTACCCATACTTTACTCACGAACGAACAGCGAACGAAAACATTAAGGGGACGTAAAAAGGGCCGCAAGCGAATACGAGTTTAATTTTATGACACTAATTAAAAACGATTCAGCGGCTTGTTAATACGAAAAACAACAGAAACGTTACAAGAATTAATAAAAAGTACTTGAAAAACATGTGACTTGATGATTATGAAAAAAGGGATGAAAAATTTCGTTGTCAAACCTGTAAGTCGTGGCTACTTCCATGGTTCACAACGGTGTATACTTAACTCACACGGGGACTTACAAGCGATGGACGCGAAGACGTGTATCCAGAGGTATGTATAGAAAACAAGTCCACATCCAGTAGGACGGTGTGGACGCCGAGAGCCGCAATGAGCCAATAATTCATCGGCTACCCGTTGCTCCCGAGTTGTGTCGCCTATTTCATGTTATAGGAGTAAGTAAGTCAGACGGCTGTATGGCGCTGGACCTACGCTAAGAGCGCGTCGACAGTGTGTATTTATCAATAAAAGGTTGTAATTAATCCGCAGCGGTTACGTAGAGGTGATTCATCTCCGGGTTGGACAGCGGTATTATTTATTCTCGCATCCGCTCCGTGCGGTGTTTCGAGAGGAAGACACATTTCTTACAAGCCGTGAGCGACGGGGTGGGACGCGAGGCGTCGCGACGCCGGGGATCAGGGTATAACCGGGGCAGAGTTGAATTTCAAAGAATCGCCGGTTTGAATCCCGGGCATCGAGGGGAGCTCCAGCTTTCGGGATGTAACCGGCAAACGTAGAATCGAGCACTTCCGGCGAATTGGAGACTCGACCGTTTCGATTACCCGCCCCGCGCGCGACTCTTCCAATTGGAATTAAACTCGAGATGAGTTCGGGCGTAATGTAGGTGTTATATAACTACCATACCGAAGCGAAACTGCAGGGGGAGAAAGAGTGGCTGAAAAAATGTAATTACACGCGGAATGATAATGAAGTTTACATTTTAATAACCGGCCGTGTCGCCAGATGTCCCTGAATGCAATATTAATGCCTCGGTGCATTCGCGCTGCAGTGCATCCTTGCCCTCCTCCTCCACAACCGGCATAACCTCCCCAACACCCGCGCCTATATTTATATACCGATGATATTGCATTTCAAAAAGAAACCTCGAGCTAAAACCAGCCTAGCCGCCTCCCCTTCCTCTCTATTACAATATCTTAAACGCGCTGTATGCACTACGGTGCAGTCCGCAGCCTTTGGTTGTTCTAATATTATCACTCCGGTGATAACGCGTGCATATAGGTGCACGCGTTATATGGTATGGGGTAGCAGCTCTTTTGTACATGGGTTAGCTATACGTGAGAAACACCGTTGAGGAAGCTCGTTCGCATAAATTTATCCATCTACATACGTTAAATATATACGTACGTACTAACTGGCGTTCATCCCAGGAGCAATGAGCTCACTAGGAGCACGTTCATTTCGCGTATTAACATGCTGACGATCATTATACCTATCGGATTGTAAGTTATAATGTAGGTTTTATAACCGAGCGATCCAACGAACGAATTACGACGGGTACATGGAACTGTGAATGCGAAATGATATAATGAGTGGCTGCCCCGGTATCTTGAACTGGTACTTCTGTTATTTTAATTGATTCGTGACAAATTGTGATCGTAAATATGTCGGCAAATCGAAACGATGTAGGCGGAGTCGACTAGGTATACATAACGAGTTGAATGTGTGAGAGTTGGATGCACTACTTAAACTACAGCATGAAATTAAACAACGAGTTTAAGTTCTACCTTACAAGTTCTCTTTTTCTTGTCCTTTTTTCTTTTTCCTCACCTCTTGTAGCTTTCTATATACATAGACGCGCAAAAGCGTAAGAAACAACCCCTGGTGGTCTGCAATTTCACACCCTGAGAGAATTTTATCCCGAGTACCAAGTGCTGGAAAATTATATTGGCGCAAACAACCTTGCTGGTGGGTTTTGGCACAGTTGAATTCTTTCTCTTGCGGTCTGGTAACAAAGAAAAAAAAATTCTCACAAATTCTCAAACGCTTATGTATTCACCTACCTCATAACGAATTTCAACGAGGTAAAGAATATTTTTCCAGGACTGGCGAGTCTTTAATGAATTTTTTAACGACACTATTTTGTCACCGTAATTAGCAATAGTGTCTAAAAATATAATTAGATACCGCTGTAGATTAACAAAACCACGAGTTTCACAGTTTTAAACACAGTTATGTTGTGGAAACAGCTTTTTCGAATACCGAGTGCGTACACCGAAAGAATTAAAGTTTTTGGGGGGTGAGCGATATTTTTTTTTGTCAGAGCCAGATATAGGTATACGACGATTATACATAACGATTAAAATAGGTTTTCCTTTGTCTCGATAAAGGGGATAATAGAAAAAAAATGCGGTAATTGGACTAACAATTTAGATTGTTCTTGGAATGCCATTCGCATTAGTTTCAGCTGAAAAATAATTAAAGCAAACAGTTGATCCGACTCAATTTATTTGGTGGATCGAATTGCGTTTCTTTTCGTGATGTTTTTTTTATTGTTTTTAAGTTTCTGGAAGCGATTTGCTTTCTTAAAATTTTCCAACAATGTAAGTGTGAATTTATTTTGGTACTCGTGAAAAGAATTGTTCACAAATACTGTATTAAATACTATGATTTATACTTTGGAATAAAGAAATCTACTGGATCAACGTACTCTTGTGTAAAAACTTTTTGCTCTGTAAATCCCTCTCTAATTCCGTATCGTCGTAGACTGACCGTCTCCTCAAAGCTACACGAGAAGTGAGGCGAAATCCGAGTACGTATAATCCTACTTCGACCTTGTTATATTTCAGGTACCTATTCCCTAATTTGCAGCGATACAACCGTGGGGTGAAAAACATCCCCAGCGAATCCGGAGTCCCTCAGAAATATTTGACTTCAAGCTGCGCCTCTATCCTCTCGAGAAGATTGGGACAGGTGTATACTGTATACCTGGATACCCGGCTTCGTGAAATATGGAAGTGTGACTGTAGGCACTCGGAGCGGCTGAGTAACGATTTGTTAGCGACAAATTGCTCCGCACGATACGTGGATATCACGTGCAGTGTGGTGGTAAACCAGTCGGGACAGCCCGGAATACAATCGCGCATTAAGTCTGAAGGATCTCAGAGCAGCGCTCACAAGTCACTGGGTGGATTCGATGCCGGGAATAATATTAAGAGGCTCGTGAATCCGGGGCTGCTGCGATTACGATACGTCATTTCCTGGGCCCACGCGTTGCCCTTTGACAATAAGCTTTCGGGGATCTCGCGAGGTAATCCCTTACGCACATCGGGATGAAGCGGGGGACAATTATCCTGGAGTATTATAAAACCGTTTGGGAATATGATAATCGGTGGGGAATGGGGAAGTGATTACAAGGTGCTCGATGCCGCGCAACTCCACTGGTCAATTAGCATTACGGCGTAATGTTACGAGCGTTAAATAGCAAGAAAATGGGAATTTTCAACGAGGATGTTAGAGAACGAAACAACTTGTTCGAGTCTGAATGAGTAAACCAGAGTTCACGACAGCCTGCGGTGGCGTGTAGATAACAGTTAGAGAAATTAAAAATTATTGGTACGTTTTCTTCGCGAGTGTGAAAATAATATATGAGTTCACCTGCGATTTTCCCCTTCAGTGTATATCTACGTGTGCTGTTGTTAGCTTTATAACTCGCGTACGAAGAGATTTTTTTCAGTCGATATAATTTGCAATGCCAATTTGTTCTCCGGCAGTATATAAAATAACGCCGGTCGTACCTGTACCAGCAAAATTTTTTGCTCGACCAAACGAGTTAATTCGATGTTAATAAAACTGGCTTTGCAACATCAGCAAAACCACAATTATTTCCACATTTTTTCGTATCAACGTTTTTCTCTTCGCTCCGTGATTTGTTGATTCATTTCCGCGTTGTTTCCCGTCGAAACGAATGAACCTTGCGTTAATTTGAATAATAAACCTGCGTCGCGGGGTTAATGAGAGCTGAGGTTTCTCCTCTCGAGGAACAACGCGAAAACGATATAAAACGAGCGTGTCTAACGCGGATCTATAAAAGTTTATTGCAGCTGCACCCCAGGAGGACAAGATCGTCGGCGTCTGCACTTTGGCCTCGTCTTTGCCGTTCTTCTTCCCCGGATCCGGACAATTAACCAGAGTTTGCATCGCGAGCCGGCGATCGGTCGAACGATCTTCGGCAAAGTTCACGTTCGGTTTCGGAAGCGAGTTTCTCTCGAAATGTTCACTGCTTCTCGAGTCGGAGGTCTTACAACGCCTCTGATCGCCGCCGAGAACTCCACCCATCCTGAAGCGGACGAAGCACAAGGCGAGGCCCGACAGCTATTATCATATTCCGCGCATATCGTACCAAATTTATAGCTAATAAAGGCCGATCGAATAACAAGCCTGGACCGTCGCTGCCCGGGTGTATATACGAGCGTTTCAACGATACCAAGACGATGTGTACGCGGTCCGCACTTCGGCGGCTACCCACGACCGATCCACAATGTGCATCCCGCTTTATAGTCATGGTAGTTGGCACTAGTGGCAATTGATACTCCGGCCTCTGATATATGCGGACGTATTTCACTAGATTGGCAGCCCCCCGAGTTCTCGCCGTTTGTGTTGTTACTACGAGAGTCGACGAGGATCAGCCATCGCGATGCTGTTACTCGAATTACGACCAGCAGCCTTCCAGAATTCCTCTTCTGGCCAAACACCGAACCCTCGTATCCTTTCTTTCTCTCCCAGTGGGATGCCTGAATTGTGCTGAATGGGTGGAGTGCACATTCATGCATATATGCGAGTTGCAGTTTCCTTCCCAAGAAATTATACGCCTCGTTTGTTACAGCCTTGCGATAACTTGGAATTAAAATCGAGGAGCTCGCATCAACGATCGAAGGTTATAAATGTAAATTTTCGAGAAATTCACCTGGTGCAAATTATCATCGCAAGACAGGGACGAGAAGCTGACTTGGCCTCGAACTGCGACCGAGAATTTCGCAAGTACCTCTTCATTCCGAAACTGCGAAGTGAATATTTTTTAACTGTTTCCGTGGCTCTGCGTCACGTTGTGTGCGCAGAATACGCACGTAAGCACTTCGTACGACTGTATTTGTGCATCTGTGCACGATGCGTGTCTGCACCTCTTTGCATATTCAAGCCACAACGGCGTAACTGCATATTGTGCATTATATTTATCAAGTTGGCACGGAGAGGCTTTTTCTCGCTTGGTAGTTCACTCGTGGAGTATTAATTAAAAACACCCACCGTAAATTACACTCGTTCGGAGTAGTAGACTCAGCCGGCAACTCTGACGGCTCGATGTCGACGCGGGCGTTTTTAGTATAAAGTTATGCCATTGCAGTCCTCGTACATAAATGCACGAGTAGATGCATTTGATTCTCGGGCTATTACGCTACAGTACAATATAGTATAGGATAGTATAACATCAGCGGTCCGAACCTCGCCGTTGTATTATAATTACACTCGCAAATCGGAGTTGCGATAAACCGTATCCCTGCTTGGGGGAGTCATCAAACTAATTAATTCGTTAATTATACGTCGCAGGTGTCACGCGAATTTTCATGATCTTTATCTGAACCGCCATTTATTATCCGGTCGTTTATTATACGTTACTCAGGTAGGCAGGTACTTTCACCCGGTGCAAGTTATCCAGGAAATGAAAAACGGTGCTTCGATTTATAAACTACAGTTTGTGTACGCCAAGTATATACGTGGTTTGGATTACGGGAAAATGAAACGAGGGTGACAACTCATAACTCATGCCTTGAAGAAAATTAGGAAAAATGTTACAGCCTGCAGTTGCAGTTGCAGCGTTATTGAATTTTTTTTTTTTCGTCAGACTAACAGAAATCTGTATTTCGAATCAAGACGAAGGGTGCCTCGACGTACGCTGCAGGGACCATGCCTAATACCATCACTCACGATTAGCTGCGGACTGTATCAACCGAAACAGTTATCCCTC
Source organism: Diprion similis (assembly GCF_021155765.1). Lineage (NCBI taxonomy): Eukaryota > Metazoa > Arthropoda > Insecta > Hymenoptera > Diprionidae > Diprion > Diprion similis. Next base: position 16,429,691 of record NC_060112.1, on the reverse strand, counting down.
GAGGGGGAGAACGCATCTATAAGCTTTCCTCTTTCTATATTAAACAGGCGTGTGTTTCTTATTGATACGTTTGACTCGCCCAAGTTATTCAGTCGTACTGTAAAATATAATGCGAATTTAAGACAGCGAGGCTCGAGCGTTTACTAAACGACATAATAATTTTCCAACTTCAGCCTATTACCAAGCAAGTGGCACTATGCTAAATTACAGGGTTTACCGTCAAACGAAGTGCTGCAGCATTCTCTATGAACTTCTTGAAAGTTCTCAATTTAATTTTCGGACGAAAACTTATCCAGTTATACCTATTGCCTACGTAGACCTATATTCGTTTAATATCGGGGAGTACAAATTTATCCAACAAATCGCCGCAGGGTGGTGACAAATATCGCGACAGAGGAATTTCACATCACTCTATGGTAATTAAGAGGAAATCACAAATCTTGTGACCTACGTCGAATACTTAGGTTGGCACGTTCGGCACACGCCAAACACGTGCCAGGCAAACTCGACTGCCGCAATCGATTCGACAATCCTCGCATTCTTTGCTCTCTTTATTCGGAACGTGTGTTCAAAATACGTATAAAGAGACGTGAGAAATCACCGAATGATATCAGTTTCGGTGTCTTTGAGACATTCGGGAAAGAGTGAATCTGGCGTGGCAGCGATCCAAGCGTTTACTTTTTCTTATTTTTCTTTTTTTTTTCTTTTAAAGGATGAGATCAGTGTAACCGAAGATGTACACAACCTAGGAACAGGCATTCCATTCACAAGCAGCTGCAAGTGTATTTTTATAAGAAAGCATTACCTCCAATTCACATCTATTTTCGTGTACTCATGATTAGTCGCAGCATCAGACGAACTTGAAAAAAAGTGAGAGAGAATCCGTATCACCCTGTACAGGTGCAGGATGAGGGTATACGTTGCGTCCATAAAATTCACATGGCGGTGTCCATCGAAGTAAGTATGTGTACGTGAAACGTGTACAGTTGCATATCCGGAGAAATGTTTATTCGTCGGAAGAGGAGAAATATTGCTGGAAATGCGACTCGCACACGGCCGTCGTATTTTCCGAGTGGTGGACGATAAAGCGAGCGGAGAGAGCAAAACAGCCAGAATTCATTAGGGAATGCTCGGCCCCTGGAGGAAGGAGCGAGTTGCAAGTGTATACAGAGTATGCGAAGCGAAGTATTGCGACTCTGTCGAGCAGATTATAAATTGCCAAGTGTCACGGGGTGCTGATAGGCGGCACGCGCCCCTCGTCTTGGAAACCTTTTTGACTTCGAATCTTGCCTAGTTGGCCGTGTCGACTTCCGCCAGGCATAATGCACCTGCGGCTCGAGTACGTGCGGAGTTATTATCTAACCGTCTCCATGCGCACGGAATGATAATTATCAAATGTTCTTTCCATAAAGAACTTCAGTCATCAGTGAACAGGCCGTCGCGTCGTCTCTATCTTGGAATATCCGTGGGTTCATTCTCATTCGATTCACGCAGCTTAATTATTAATCACTTGATCAACGCCGGCTTCTGACTGGGAGAAATTAGGATGGGTTCGTTAGACTTCCAACTCGAGAACATGGACGCGTAAATTTCTATTACATATCCTGTCCTACACGAGCAGCGTAAGCTCCTTTTCCGTAAGTTTGCTCGATCTGAAACCACGGAGACCGCGAGGTCGCAAAGGTGAAATGAGTCTGATGGGGTGGCGTTTAACGACGGTCAAAGGAGGACCCATTTGATCAGTGCTGGGCAAGCTTTTTTTTTTACAAAGAGAAACTTCAAAGGGTGGGGGAGTTGCACGAGCGAATGAACGCGTGAGGAGATATTCACGTACCTCTTCGTGTACGCGGAACATTCGTACGTATGCACCTACACAACTATTCACCTGGTTTCCTTGGAGAAGCTGACCTGGCCGCCTCTGAACTCCGATGTTCCATTCAGAGATTGGCTTCTCAGTCCGGGGGCATCGGTCCTGCTGCATCGGATGCTTCCAATTTCCGCGCACAGTTTTACACACCAAAGTGAGTGAGCAGGTACACGGGTGAAAGGCGAGCGAGATAGGATGAAAAGCAAGGAAAGAAAAAACAAAGTTCACAGGAAAAGTATTACGAAGAAAAAGGAAAAGCACTCCAAGTATAAGTACAGTTTTTCCTTCACCTACTTATCGGAGATTAGATTGGTGGAAAAGTTTGTCTGCTCACTGCAATATGATGAAAATCATACCTTCCTTATACCTATATCGTACTAGATATACGGAAAAGATTTCTGCACCGGAATTGCATCGAGGTAATTTGTTCGACGGATTGAGGAAACGGTAGGATGCTCTTTAATTTTATCCCCGAGTTAAATTTGCCGGAAAATGAAGGGGGGAGAGTGAGTTTATAAAAATATATCACTTCCAGCTTCCGATAAGTCGGGTCGATGATGTATTCCTATCTATGTATACATATACGTATCTACGGCTCTTGGAAGTGTTCCAGGAAAATCTTTTGCACGAACCGTTAACGGAGGGAATGAAGCACAGAAGTGTTTGGAGTTCGAAAAAGAAACAAAATTTTAGAAAAATCACCTCGAAGTATCCATCGTCGTACATAGGCATTATACAGGCGTGATCAAAGCCAGCATCCGCAAGACAAGAACGCCCTGGTGGTGCAGATAAAGGCTTCCGGTAAGCCAGACAGAGCTCTCGCTAACTTTTGTGATATCTTTTTCTTCTCCTTCGCTTTGGGGCTTCGCTCGTTCGCTCGCCTGCATACGTTCTTCCGACTCTCGACAACGGCTCTCGCTGTTAGGCACTCGCGGTGTCGGGATGGGGTGAAAAGGGGGGTGGGGGTGGGGCAAGAATCTCGTATATATTTCGGGTGCTAACGACCATAGTGTATCGCTGCAACGGACTGGCCAGGCCCGAGCGTAGTTAACGGAGATGCTGGCACGTTGCCGGCCGCCCACGCGCCTCGACGAGCTGCGTCGCGACGCTCGCAAGCGCCGGATAACGCAGAGGACGACGCCGCCGCCACCGCCGCCGCTCTAATCCGAAGAGCTGTTGATAAATATGCGGCCGACGAGCGATCCCGTCTTCGTCAGGTTCGTGCGAGAGGTATAAGAGCGTCGAGGCGTCGCGGCGGCTGCCGGTATATTGGCCTGTCAACGGAAAGAATGCATCATTCGTCACGAAGTTGTTTGATACTCAGTGGGACAGGAACGGACCGCAACTTTTCAAAGCTGCGGTTTAACGATGATTATTAATCGAAGTTTGTCGCCGGTCGTTTTCCACAACCCTGTAGGCACTTTTCAATCCGGCGTTCGACTCGTGATGGGCGAGGGATTAACGAGTTTACAAACTGTTGGATCTTGCTTAAGCCGACGTTTATCAACGTCTCGTGTCGTTCGAACTCTCCTCACAATTATTCTCTATCGACGAATCAATCGCGGTGGTAATTCGAAGGGAGGGTAGAAATGTCGGAAGTCGAGGATAACCGTGGGTGACGAGAAAAAGAGACTTACAAAGGTGGTGAACCAGTGGCGAGGAAATGTGGATAACAAGGCAGTTCACCCACACAGTTTCAGTGGTTCGGTACGTCGCGTTGCCGAAAGAAATCCAAGGCAAGGCCGGTCTGAAAGGAAGCATCCTCGACGGATTTGTGGACTCTGGGTTGATTTATTGGAGCGGATAGCTGCCATCGTGGTTTGGGCGAGCGAGAGACGCGCCCAGGCGAGACAGTGGAGTATTATTCAAAGCTGCCTCGCGAAACTCACATTTTACCCCGGCGCCGAGCGCACCGTTTGTAATCTGTTGGTGTGTCAAGCGGGCTGATCCCTCCTCTCCAACTATCACTTAATTCATGAAAACCATATAATCGTTGGAAAGAAACTAGGCCCGACATGTGTACGAGCCTCTGTTCCTCGCCACTCCGGATTAATCACTGTCAAGTCGTTTGGAGTGTGTAATCTTGAACCGGCAACATCGGCTAAACAATCGTGAATTCTTAATTATTTCCCTATCTATCAATTCGGGACTAAGCGATTGTCCATCAAACCATGCAGACAGCGTACATGTAACACTATCTGATGCTGAAAAAAGCCGGGTTCTGTGGCCCGGCAGCTTCGTGAACCATTCAAAATATTTACAAATTATTAAGAGCCCAGATTTATGGTGGGCGTGTTGGAGAACAAACGGTTTCAGCTGTACCTCCTAACGAGGGCAGAGAAGGAATGGGACGAGGGGACGAGGGGACCACGGGTACCCCGCGGACGTAGACCACGAGATGAAAGAGTCCAGAGAGGAGAGAAAACGCCTCGCGGATAGTTGTGGCGTAAGGCAAGGCGTCGGAAGGGGACTAAGTCTCTTACGACGGGAATAACTCCTAAATGTGTCAGGAGCGCTCACTCGCCCCGTAAATACTACCGTTTTATTATCAAAGAACCACACGCACGTAATATATGTGTATATATATATATATACACACACACACACACACACACACTACATCTAAAAACGCGCGTGTGATTTCAAAGAGGCTTACTACCATGGCCGCAGCTCTTTCAGTCTGGATAAAATGAACGTCAAACGGTCGTTCAACATATTTGATCGCAGAGATCGATGAACTGGTGGAGACAAATCGCTTGAATGACAGAGTGGTTAATGGGCAGCTGTGATATTAAAACCACTTCATGATTATACCTATACAGAGTCGAGTTAGGGGAGAAAGAATATGGTTATTTATGGTACCCTGCACTTTGACAGATAGTATTCTCTGCGTGACCATTTTTCGAAACAGGCAATCAGAGATCTGTTAAAGAAAATGTCGGCATCGCGACTAATTAGACCGTTTTCAGTTCCGTGGCAAAACCGAGTGAGACTGGTCAAGGGAGAAAAACGGGTAATGCGATAGCCGGGCGCGAACACATTAGCACAACAGGCACATATGTTTGTGAACGCATGGACGAAAGGTCTGGCATACAGCCATTAAGGTTCAGCGAAAAGTAATTATCTTGTTTCTAGTGGAGGAGCTAATTCGCCGCGTGACTTCAGCTGGTATTCGCGCGTTTCCCCGGTACATTAACTTAGCGACAACGTAAATGAGCTGTTTAGTGGTGCATTCAAGTCAGTAGCCCGTGCCTTCAGAGGCTGTATGGAAAACGCTTGAGTACCGGAACGACGACGTCGCGACGCACGTGCGGCAAACCCACGTGGTGATCTCTCATTCAGATATCTTCACTCTCCAGTACAGAAGGTCGACTTGAATATTTTCTCTTTTGGTTACGAACACCGTAATGGATATTCTGCGGTAGATTCATTCCCTCATACTCGAGAATTACCTGTACTTGTGATTTTGCGCTGCGTGACCCGGAACGCTTTTGATCAATGTCGATTACCTACCGTGTAACATCAATAATTCCAACCGACTCGATTTTTATCAACTGATCAGGAACTAATTCTAAATAGTCTGCGATAGTTAATCCGTGTCTACTCTTACCGACGCGTTTGACTGATGAAACTTTCTCATAAATTACTCCAATGTGACCGCCTTGGTCATATACTTGCTTCACAATTGATATAACGAGAATGCAAAATGGTCCCTCAGCAGTTCTTCGAAGAAGGACTGACTCAACACTTAATGCCATTGAACAATGAGAAACGGCTGTCGATTATATTGTGTTTGTCGTCACTTGATTTCAATTTCAATTCACAGTAGCGCGTCTTTGCAGAATTAAATGGTAAATGGATGTAGGATACACAGCAGGCACTTTTATTTCTTGTTTAACTAGTTATAAAATTGGAATATTTTCAGAGGCTTAATGTTGAGTCGTTTGATCATCAGTGAACATAAAACCGGTATGTGTTCATTTTCCAATAAGTAGTGAACGGCTTATCAGACCTTGGCGTCAGTCTTACGTTCGCGTGTCCAACAGACAAGATCAATAATAGATACTCAGGTCAAAGCATTCGACTGGTCGAGTTCACACGAAAGTCTGCATCTTTGGCCCCTGGAATGCAGTTAACGGAGTCCGTCGCGATCCAGCAGAGGATGCATTACCCCGTAAGTGATAGATGTGCGACAATGAAGCGGCGCTTACTTGATACGTCGATACTTCAAAATTTCAGCGATACAGAGCCTGAAAACTATTTCACGCCAACCTACCGAGTGTGGACGTGTCCATTCTTTGTCGTCTGCAGCTTTGATCTCTTTGAGCCAGAGCCGTCTGAATGATCACCTGCGTTTGATGCTATTCTAGAAACACATTTGCCGACTTGTCGCGCATTACTCTTTGTCTGGTGGAGGAGAATCAACTTCAACATATTTACGTTAGTTACTAGATATTGGACGTTATATTCAACATGATGTATTGTTAGCCAAAACCGTGATAAACCAAGGCCCTTGTGGTCATGTTTCATGTGAGTTCTTGATCGGAGAAGTTACCTAGTTACCGAATCTGGCAATTGTTTCAAGTCAATTATTCGATGTTAGCACTACAGGGTGAATGAGAAGGGGGTATAAAAGCCCCACTAACATCGGCGTTTAACATTTTTTTCTAGATTCTCCTCGATTCTGTTGTCCTTTCCTTCATTCCAGTTCTTCACTGCTTCTCTACAGCGTCAACAGCGGTCCAGCACGCAGCCAGAATACCGAGGCCCTAGTTAAATAGCTTCACCGAACGTCCACCGCCACCGGCCCCTGAACCTAACAACCAAACTCTTATTTTCTCCAGCATGCCATGCCGCCCGTGCCTTATCTGATGGCCGAAGACCTGATTACGTAAAACGATCACGTGGTTTAAATCATTTTGAATACAAAATGGAGAACAGGTGCTGGTTCTCGTCGTTTACGTATTTATTCACCAATGGTGTCTTCTCTTCATCGGAATAGTTCTTGTTCACATGCAATAATACTACAACCCCGGAATGTTTCAGATTTGAGAAAATTATGGTCACGCACAGTCGTTGGTAACTGCGAAACCTTCGAGCGCGTATAGGTCGCACCGACCAGATAAGATATAACGAGTTCCTTGCAGCTATGAATACGTAGTGATCGAGTAACGATACTTTATGCCTCGGTGAAGAGGCGGCAAACCATATTACCGATCGTAGTTACCATAGGGTGGTTGATGCTGCCACGTATTACAGGCCGGAGTCGAGGATATAGACAAGCGGCAACCAGCAAAGTGGTTCGTTTAACCTGGGAGTAAGGCTCACCTGCCCTTATCCCAGACTACCCCTCTTTTTGTTCCTCGAATTACAACGAGTGATTCGAGAGTTGGCGCTGGCACGTCATTACGAGTGCGGGCGAAAAAAAGATGTAATTCACCGGCTGGACCATGGCACGGATATTAAAGCTGCAGTCTGTGCCGTTCTGAGTATCCACGAATTTCAATTTACTGGTACCGTTACGCCGCGTAAGATTTGCGCTATACACTTGAAACGCGCCGGTCGCATCATATGTGAACACGTACGCATAAATTCAACACTTACAAGCTATGGGCTAACGATAAGCTTGGGAGAACGTGCAGTGCTGGTCGGGCAAAAAATGCTCGCTGCTTTATCGCCACGGTACGGAGGCCGGGTAGCTTGTTATTTTCGTTACTCGAATACCCTATTCAAATTTACCTTATATCGTCAGCGTTTAACGACCATAGTGTCTGGCTCCGAGTGAAGGGGGAATGTTTTATAGAAGAATTAGTTACACCGACTTGTTCGTGCGTGGGCGTATGCATAGTAGATGATAGTTTACCCAAGCGACAAAAAACAAATTCCGTCAACATACTGTCGCTAAGTTATACTCGGGGGTATCAGCCGGGGACTACAGAGAGAGAAAGAGAGAGAGAGAGAGAGAGAGAGAGAGATAAAGAGTAGAAAGAACTATACTCGGGTTTCTCGCAGTTGATTTACGCAACTTTGCTGCGGTGCATTAGCGAGAAGTCCGCTAGCAGTGACTGCTGTTTTTTGCGCAAAGAGCCACCCCTTGCGGTCAATTATCTTTATACAAAAACGCAGTCCACTCGTAATCGCTGAGACCAGACTTGGCTTTTGCCGGAGTGCTCGCCAAAGCTCGGGCCAGAGATTTAGTCCTCCTCTACACTGGGTCTGTCGGTTCGCGTTGCTGAATGCCAGGACGGCGGTAATCTCCTTCAACACCGTCAGCACCAACTATCCTTTTTGCCACTACCGACTCTTCGCAATTGTCAATCCATCTTAAGCGTGCGAATAGTTCCGACAAAATAATCGGATACTTATCTCACCCGCGGATTCCGCGCGAGGGGTGCTAAGTCGACCTGAGGGCCCATTACGTGACCATGGTGGCGCCCAAGTATCACATTGGCTGTGCTGCAGATTCAACCAATCGCAACAACGTCCTGCAAGGAATGGTAATGGGAAGCGACAGTTCTGCAGATTAAAAACCTCCTCCACCAAGACGCCTCCGCGTTAAATCCACATTCGCAGGTTCTGCACCTCTGCACTCTGCCTACTATACCTCGCAAGTGTATACGCATAATCCAACCGCGGGATGATTGCCATTACACCGAAATGTACTCACACGACAGCGTCGCATATGCACGTGGACACGCTAAGGGTGCATACAAATGTAATTCAATTATTTTTATAAGATTGACGTGGCAGTCGTTACCGACTCTCCGCGCCCCGAGCCCCGGTCCACCGTCTTCTCGGCGGTCAAGTTGATCTTGGGGGCCGGAGGTCGGCTAACCGTCAGGACGGGGATAATACATGCGAGCAAAACTACTTCACCGTCTTTCCTTACCAGGTCTTTTTGGACTTGAGTATTATTGCAGTCGTCATTATTTTTATTTTACGGTGCGGTGACCATTTTTTGTAATTTCATTGCCATTTGCGATCCTCGTGCTGTAAAATGTCACGCGGTTGATGAATCGTGAGACTTTTTTTTTTAACGCGGTATCATTATCGTTCGAGATAATTAATTTTTTATAACTCTACGCCCTCCAGGGTGGGAAAACCATCTACCGAATTTCATTCAACGAAGTTCCATGTATTAGGCGCAGAGCGTTGGTCAAGCTGAATAAAGTGATGAATCAGTTTAATGCCAGCGCAACTGACTATCCCTTTAGGTTTCTAATACAACTTGTTGCTGAAAGTTCTCAAGGCTAGCAGCTTAGCACTCAAGAAAAAATAGAACGGTATTGCGATACTTCGCGGGTCATCGATATACTACGATTGGAATATTTCTATACTTTTTACGAAAAAGTTGTATCTTCTTTGCACTCGTTTTGTCAACTGGAATGTTATCATAGTCAAATTCGTTCTTTCTAACGAGTTTAAATTCAATTACTACAAGTTACATTTCAAACTGTCTAGACTCCAACTCATCCAACCATTAAACTCGTTGCAAAAATATTTTTTTTAGGTAGATAGATACATACGTCTCTCTGTCGATTAGTATTTCCATGGCTTTTTAAACTGATTGCTACTGCCGACACGAGAAGATTGATTTTTTTACCATTAAAAACATAGCGAAAAGTCTAACAGAGAGAAAGCGACAGCTGATATTAGAATGCAGGTAAATTTTGTCTGACAATCGACCACACTTGTGCTCGACGTTATCATCTCTATGAAAGAATAAATTTTACACCCGTCGAGATGAAAGAGAAAAGTTAAAAAAATAAAAACCTTTGGTGAATACGGAGTAAAATTACACACATATATATACATACGTATATGTGAATTCTGCTGGTTACGACCCGAATGTTTGATTGGACGGTTTCACGCTCGAATACCATGTTATATATGCACGTATAAACACTCGAGGATACATGCCTGTAGCCTTGCCTGTGTAGAAGAGCGTATATTAAGCAATGGTATCGGCATTATGGCTGGGTGAAGGCTCAAATGCACGGTCGATGAACGGACGGATGGACGGACGGATGGACGGACGGACGGATGGACGAATGGATCAGTTCAGAGACCTACGGGGCCTCACGGGGCAATCGGGGGAGGGCACGGGGTAATTACACAAGCAAACAAGGGGCGGTCCCCGCAAGATTATAGGGTCTTCCATGGTACCCCTCTAGCCCTCTGCTGCCCGTAATTACGGGCCCAAACTGCTTGCCATGGCATTCTTTCTATCGTGGATCTTCCGATGCAACCCTCTAGGTGAGGCCCGGGACTGGTCGATGAGATCCTCTGCCCAGTGGCGGCCTTACTCGCGCGAGTCTGGTTTGGGCCACCCAAAAATTTCGAATCCTCGCCGATCCCCCTGAGAAAGGTCAGCCTCGAATGGAGAGGAAGAATTCAATTAAATATTAGTACGTAATGATGAAACGTTGATTTTACCAAAGGGGGTAGTTTCACGTCATTTTTTTTAAGAATCAGTTTATTAAAAACCACAGATTCTTCGAATAAATGTACGTAGAAATTCTGTAGAAACTATTATATTATTTCGGTCAGAAAGTTCGAGCACAGGTTGAAAATGCGAAACAATGGAACGCAGAACAACAACGAGAGTTTCAACGCATGTCTTTGGCAACTAGCTCCCTCAAGATTGCCGGAATGGAAGAAAATAAATTTTACGAGGAAGCTGAAGGTTATTAAATACATGGAGTAGGCATCGCTGATTAAGGGTAATAGACTATTTTTTCAATTTTTGGTATACTTTAGAAAAAAAAGTTAATCGCATTCTGCTCGAAACAACGTTTTTTGACCTGGCTAAGATTCTACAAAAAATCCTACTAGATGAAATTGTTATAGTACATTTTGCACATGTACAGCTATATGCTAAAGCACCATCAAATTTTTTATTAATATTTAATCCATTGTTTAAGCAACTTGAGTTGAAAAAAAGAGGTCGAAAATGTCGAAAGTTAGCCATTTTGTTTTTTTTTTTACCATATTTGCACAGTTCTCCTTCGGAAGATAGCGACAAGTGTATCTTTTAATAACCTCTATTTTTTTCAGGTACTTCGAAGATGAGATATCGTGTCAGCCAGATTTAAATAGGAGTAACTTCAGACGGCCATTTCAGCTAGATTTACCATAAAAAACAAAGAAAAAAATATTGTGTATTACTTTATAACTTTCTCTTTTACGAGTAAAAAATTTGAAATTAATAAATAAATTTTACTAGAGAAGAAAAAAAAAATTATTAAAAAAAAGTCATTGAGGTGAACAACCTATGGAAATAGCAGAAAAGATTGTCGAACCATGTACTGTTTGTTCTGAGTTGAGGCCGAGATTAATATTATTCTTTGCTTCTACTTCTTCTTCTCCTTTTACTTCTTGTTTCCAATTCACCCGTAGAAACTGTGACATTGGCGTTAATTGAGTTATTATCTAATTATCTCATCAGCCAATATGATCTGGCTCCAGAAGGAGAGGGGGGGGGGGAGAGAGAGAGAAAGAGAGCTGTGTTATATATGACGTACGATTTTCCCAGTCCCTGACCCAGTTATAGATAGAAATAAACACAAACAAAAAAAAAAGGAAAGTGATAGGCTTCAGTGTTTAGTTCTATTGAAACTTAATACATTTGACCCGGTGACTCCGCTGGAAGCAAGGTGGGTGGATGAGCTCGACGTGTATCCGAAAAAAACATAATTAGGTAGGTACGTAGCGCCTGCGTTTTCTGGCACTTGGGGGAACAAAAGATGGCTGTGTAAAAAGTTGTGATCAATTTACGACTTGGTCGGTGTATCTTGTTTAATCGTTGAAAGGCATAGGCGCCATCACTCGACGTTACCCACCCATTTTCTAACTGAAAAATAAATAACTTTCAGTGTATTAGCCAGATGGCTTGTATACTTATATGTATATCTACTTTCGGAAGACCTTAGATGTCTACCCCAGTCGGAGCTGCGATAGATCATTATTTATCGATAATGGTTACTCTCTTCTCGTTAATGCCGCTCCTACCACTTTTTTCCACATTCATATTCCGAAGGAAACAGACTGCAGTTTATCCAACTTTGGTAACTTTCGAATCCTGAACTTTCAACCGTAGGTTTAGTACCCACTCACCCGTAAGCGTACCGTTGTATCCATACGAGATGCTAAACGGTCATTTTCACCGTTTGATGAATGGGTGGGTGGATTCAGGATATGTTAGACAATACTTCCGATAGTTGAGTTCAGTCGATTGGCTCACATATTCTTACTTCAACCTGTTTTATATATTCGGAAAAGATTGATGCTAAATAGAATCCCTGAGATCCTTGGATTCATCAAAAATATCATATTGCAAAAGCTGTACGTAACATAAGTTAGTGAAAAATTTAACTTAGATGAATAATTGCCCAAACTTAGATCCTAAATAACTACAAACGAATTTCTGTTCTCCCGATATTCAACCAACTACGACAAGATTCAATAAGTAAAAAAAACATCTTCAGTATGATGCAGTGAACCACAGAGGTTCCACATTAATGAAATAGCAAATTAAGTGGATTATGCATCGTCTCTGGGTCGTAAAATTTCTAGCATCACACGTGGCATCCATTTTTATCTTTGTTTACACCGTATTGAATTGTTCCTGTATCGAAGGCTGTTGCTACCCACGTGGGATCTGGATGGTCTCTCTACATCGTATTATCTGTTTGCTCCAATATGATTATAAATAAAATATTATTTTCGTCCAATAATATTCCGGATTGACTATCAGGCGGACTCTTCAGTTACTTGGTTTCTTTTTCTTCATTGGTGGAATACAAAAGTGTATTTTAATACGTATGTGTGAATGGTGTACGGATGAATGAATGTTTGTGGTTTATTTTTTGCTTATTTGGCTTCCTTTTATGATACCGTGCCTGAATGTAACTAATGAATAAGTATCTACTTTGAGGCTCTCGTTTAAATTAAATATATATCTAACGTACAATAACATATGATTTATGTCTTGATCATTTCATTTGCGATTTTATGGTTAATGCGATATAAACCTGCTTAATATTGGCTCGATTAAATTGGATCCCCTTAGTTTTACAGAGCATGCGTTGTTCTTTGATGGGTTCGAACTTTGAAGCTTGGCCAGCACATCTGGTTTATTTCCCGATTCTTGAAGATTTTGAACGTTGAATTATGCGGTTGGATATGTGAGTATTTTTCTCGCCGAATCCTGGAAGCTTATCTACGTTCCGGTCGGGTTCCTCGAGCCAAGAGCGAAATTGGAATATCGGGAGGCATTCGTATATACGCGGAGCAGCAGCGGTGGCTCATTCGAATTGAATTTCAATTATGGAAACGGCGTTAGCTACTAAAATACTCCCAGGTTTAAGTCCGCTCGTCCGTCGGTTCGCTGGCTCGTTCGGTCGACAAGAATAGTCTCTCGATAATAACGTATTCAACGTATGGCCGGAGGAAAAAAGTATCGAAATTTACGAGAACTGGTTCCATTGGTTGTCGGCCAAAAGCCTATAAAGGCCTTTGGCTCGCATTCCAATACGCTACCTAGGGACGGTTGCTGCCACGGCAGCAGGGATGAGGAGAAGGGCGACGATCGCGGAGGTTCGTGGCACCGGTGCTGAACGAGCGGATTCACCTCGTCGCCGGTTACTGCATCGCATTGTGTACCTATTAAAAACCCGGACGAATCGCGTACCGCGAGAGCAAAAGAGGGAGAGAGTTTACGTGGCGTGTGTGTGTGTGTGTAAGAGGGAGTGAGAGAGAGGAGAGAGTAGTTGTCAGTAACCATTTATTTACAGGCGGCGATAGCATCACCCGCGAGGCGCCATATTGTCAATTATTATTTCCAGTGATTCCCATCATCCAATTATGAGACTTACCGGCGGGGTTCCTCGGCCGAGGCCCAAAGGCACGGGGCCCTTCGCTTCTCTCCTGCACCTTGGTTGCGGGCCCTCGGCAAATCGCACCCTGTACCTTGGGATGCGCTTCGTTATTGTTTAATTTAGGCGCGTCAGCGTGCGACGGGCTCGTTTATCACCCTCGACCTGTTGGAGCAGCTAACTGTTTTAAAAAGTTAAATCGAATACGAGCGGAGCGGCTCCGACGCCGGCGCGGCCGTACCGAAAGTGAAGAGCGTCGGAGGCTGAGCGGAGATGGAGAACGACGGAGAACGCGGGCGTGAGAGGGAAACGTAGTGCCCTAGCTGGAGAGACGATGAGTGGAAGGCTCGGATGGTAGGCAGGGTCACTCCGGCTCCACTTCATTATGCGAGATGGTAAATTGTTTAGCCCGTAGTACGAAGCTACGCGAGCCGTTCTTTGCACCGAGCATCATCATCTCCGTCGGCTACCGCCATGCCCGATGTTCCACTCATTGCAGCCTGATCGGACCGCGGACCGAATCGATCGACGAGTCAATCGGCCCTTTGACACACGATAACTGGGCCGATTCTCTCGGAGCTGTCGGCGAGAACGTCGCTCGAGATAATTCAAGCCCCGCATCAAGATCCTGGGGGGCACGGGAATGGTTGACCCGTGAGTCCCGGGCAATCGCACGGACACGTGACAATTTGTAAAATTGACGGAATCGACGAGCCGACGTGCGCCGCATTCGCTTGCATGGTCCGACTGCAACCTCTTGACCGCCGCCGCCCCTGAAGCGCGTCTCGTTTCGCACTGTTGGTTCTGAAGAGATGATTCGCGATTAACAAGCGGCCGTTTCTGTCAATCACCTGCGAATATTACGAGTGCGGACTATATTTCACCGCATCGGTTGTCCTCCCACGGGCGGTGAAATTATTAAGTCGAAACCGAAATGGCGCAGTAAATTTCTACCTCTTGTAAACAATCTCCCGGGTGGAGGAACGGCGGGTGTGTTCTCCGCGAGGAGTCCTGCACCCAATAACCGTAGCTGCAGAACCACTTTCCCACCATACAAACCGAACGGTATAATACCCACTCGTCCATCGGTGTAGGGATTCACTGAATCGCTTTTACTCCGATCGGGGATGCGACTGTGTTCATTCTTGGCGATCTTCTGTCGCTGGGCTGCTGGACCAGCAGGATGGTCTTATTGGTATGAGATTCCGATCTAGCAGTTTGCAATTTCTATCTCGCAACGGCAATTCTCATGGGATTGTTTGACGCTAGAATGCTATACCCACCGCGGAAAGAGGCAAGCTGGTACAGTAACACCGATTGTACGGCTAGGGAAGGGATCTCGAGTGCAATTGCTTTTCGTTGACATTTCAAGTTGCGGCCTGCACGCAGCGTCTGGTTGCTGTATCGAAACCGCAATTGCTGCACGGCGAGTACAAGAAACGTTTATGAGTACCGTCATGATGGTTTTCTCTTCTTGTTCTCTTTCTTCTTCCTCTAACCGCTGCCATCTTGGGAGAACTTTTTCGCCGTCTAGGGTTGGCTGATTTTCTTTGGACCAACTTTGTAATTATGCTAAGTGGTACGACTCTCCGTTCTGTTACAGATAAGGCACGTTCTGTTTAAGCGCCGATGTGAAATTAGTTTCGATTAACTCAAGCCTCTGATGATTGTGCAGTGTATCCGACAGAGCCGAACACGCGCGTGCTCATAGAAAATGTCAATTTATTCATACCCGCAAGAGAAGATTTTATGACTCTCGATATTTTTTTATATATTTTTAGATGTAGGTACTACAGTAAGTGGCCATAATGAAAATAGATTAGATTTTTATGACGAATTGCAATATATTTGGAATCATCCTTTCAAAGTCCAGGTCCAGATAACGCACTTCTGGCAGAGGAAATCACATGCAACGCACACGCATATATTTTTCACCTTCCATTCTAAGGTTCTAAGGTCACGGATCTCCTCAAAAATTGCGTACCTCTTCCCACGAAGTCGTACCATTGCTTGTATTTTTAGCTGAAAATCTACCCTGGCTTTTTATGAACCTTGAATTGGACTCCGTAGAAGATGACGCAGAGAAATCTTGAAAGTTCGACAAAGCGTGCACAAATGCTTGTAGCGGAAACGTTCAAACCTACGTGGAGTTGGCCGAGCGTGCAGGTAATGGCTGGTGAGACAGAAAAGAGTAAAGCTAATAACAACTTCTAGGCATCCATCGATCGAGCTCGATCCCTGAACGTCTCCCGGGGCATCTTCTTTGCTGTATGTGAGTAAACCGCTTTCCCGTAAGATCCTTAACTCTAAATGGGGAGTCCCCGAATCAGTCGCTATCTTCTCCAGGATGGGGATGGTGGGGGGTATCGTTTGAAACTTGGAATTCTGGTCACATCGGATTTACATATCCGCTGGCTGTGTGTAACTTCGGGTAAAAGTACACGGGGCGCCCGCAGCAGCTTTGAGCGTGGGGTGGTGAAGTGCCGAATTACAGGGCCTCATTTGAATAAACATAGCCAACGACAGAATGCACGTATTTTTATTTCTTAAAGAGACGTAAATGTTCTTGCGCCATGCGTCTGAAAATGCGTTAACCAACGATGGAACACGTTCCTCGGTACCGGCTCGACATAAATAAATATAAAGCTAAATGATCTTATTTGTCCAGGTAAATTGGGAAGATCGGTAAATAACCCCGGATCTCGACGGTCCGTAAGCTGCATCCTTGCTGGGCGCCGCGTCGCCTGTTTATTCGACCACATCTCCGGGGGCATCGGGGGGGTTGTTTCTGTTGCTAATTGAGCTTAGACGAGTAATCTAGCCAGCTACCACCAAGCGACCTTCCAAATACTCGTATCTCCCACATAGCCTGGTCAATTTCACTTATATAGGTAGACTGCATTCGGTTGTATGGTAATTTCAATGCTCAAGACAAACCTACAGCTAATAAAAGGAGTATTCCATTCGTTGACAAGCGGTGAATGTTATATCTGTCATGAGACTAGGATTACAATTTATATTTTATTCTGAATCCTTTAGTATGTACATACGTGCGAAGGGGATCTAAATTTTTTTTAGCCTTTAACAGGACGAAACGAACGTGAATCGCATTCATATGATACAGTTGGTCGTTGAACACGCATGCCGAGTGACCGGAGGCAATATGTATACCTATATACTAATCAACGTCTCAATTACTTCTCGGCGGAGGTACGTAATTAAATTTTACGTTCGCCGACACAATTGCATCGTGAACTGGGTTGGGCACCCGTACCGAATCGTAAGAACCGACACCTATACCTCTACCGATGAACCAGAAGAGCCTGACCGACAGGTAATTCGGTCGAGTGCAAATGCGTTGGCTGCCTCATATCTAACATACCTACCGTTTTTATTATAGGTCCATAATATGCTACGTATACATATACATATATATATAAAGAATGTATGTATTTATCTACCTACTCATGTACGAGCGTGGGGGTTAATACCTCGTTGTAAGCTAAGAGAAAGCGTATTGTTCGTTTATTTATTTTTCTTTCTTCCCCGTTGTTGTCGTTTTTTGGTGCCTCTTTCTCTCTCTCTCTCTTGAGATTCAATTTTTATTTCTCGTATTTCTCTCGCCGTGCACAGCGCTGGCGAGGAAGGAAAAAGGTGAAGGTGAAGAAGCAAATGGGCCTCAGAGAGATGCGCCGGAGATGCAGCGGTAAGACAAGTCCGTCTCTCGAGCTAAACTCCTACAACCAGAGTCCAGGCCCTGAGTCTGGTTTCTCCGCCGCCTTTGCCGTGGCACAGCCGTGCAGGTTGTACTCTACTAAGGGTTATCTACTTACATGTACGTAGGTACAGGGTGACCGCGAGCGCATAGAGCCACTCTCGGATGAACCCCGGGACCGATACACGCGCGCAGAAGGAAAGGGGCCCAGTCGAGTCGGGCCCAACGCGTGCTGGAGGTCGGGCTGCTGGTTACAGTCTGAAACGAGACGCACGTGTGTACAATATTCAAGCGGCTACACGCAGACCACGACGAGGTGATATTAAAACGTCTCCAACCCCTTAGCGCGATAAGATCTCTCAATATTAAATGTTTATAGAGGTTGCCGGCCGTAGACAATGGCGTTTCACGAGTACCGCGGCCACGCTCTGCCTCGCCGGGTGGGAATTTAAGGCTGCAAGATCGAGGGAGAGGAGAAGTTGAGGGAGGTTGTAAGGAAGAGAGAGACGCGGAAGAGACGCGCGCGCGATCTGATAACAACCGTAACGTTCAGGGTGGATCACGTCTGTTGAGCGGCGCGCTGTCGTTCCCTCTGGCTTGTATAGGTATACGCTCGACTTTTACATTTTTCGCCATCACACCAAATGATTTTTTAGCGCTGTCATTACTGTTTTTATTTGCTGCTGACGGCTAACCTGCGCTTCTTATCATTCGATCACGTGGACTCAGGTGGCAGGGCGATAATTTCAGTACCGAATGACTTTCTCCTCTCAGTTCAATCTCTCCCGTTAAACCGCAAAAACATGTTTACTGGCGTTACTGGAATAAATTATCCGTCAACGTTGGGTTGTTTTTTGTATAAATTCGTTGAAACGAATTCTTCCGTATGTGCATTGAATAATGAAATCGCAAAGGCTGACACCCGATAATTATGTCAGCACAAGTGACCGAGTGTGTTGCGTAACCTGTTGAATTTTGTAAAAATGACGATATCGAAGATGCTTGATTTTTTTCAATGTATTTTCGTTCACGTTTCAGAAATAATGGATTATTCTTCCTCGCCTCGATTTCGGCACGCGAGAAGCGTTAAATCCGTATCGCGATGCGTCGGAAATGCGGCAAGGTACACCGACGTGCCGTGAAATATGCAACGAACGTAGGAAAACAAAATATCACCTCATGAATTATATCATGAGAGAAGAAGGCGAAGAACCGAGGGAAAACTCGCGATGCCAAGGATGTTTCCTTTCCATCCTCCATCTAGCATCCATACCAACATAGATATAACACATGCATTCGTACACGTCAGACAGACTCTTTTCATTCTCGACGCATTTATCAATCTCCTTTTGCGACGACACGGCTTATATCTGCGGAGGAAAGAGACAATCGAAGAAAACTTCCTATTCCAAGA
Source organism: Diprion similis (assembly GCF_021155765.1). Lineage (NCBI taxonomy): Eukaryota > Metazoa > Arthropoda > Insecta > Hymenoptera > Diprionidae > Diprion > Diprion similis. The sequence continues at coordinate 16,410,819 of NC_060112.1, read as the reverse complement.
GCATTTCTTCTTCTCCCGTTCGTCAATATATCGTGATATCGCGAAAAATCGCGGGACGAATAAAAAACCACTGAACATGCAGTGCTGCATTCAGTCGACGCGACTGTAGCGTGTAAGTTCGACTCTTGGGAATCGCGACATTCGAGTCGAGTTAAAGAGCGTAGGTGTGCGTCATCATCTCCCGACTTACCTCGTACATCTTCATTTTGACTTAATGTAATTACCCGTTATGCGGGAGAAGGAATCTCTCGTCTTCCGCGAATGAGATTCGGTGTGGACTGCACCGGAGGGTGCGGCCTTAGGCGTGGGTGCCGAACTGATGACCGACTCCCGGATGATCCCCTCGGATGTGTGTTCGCTTAGTTAGGACTCTGTTCGAACTCTGTGTTTGTACTTTTACAGCAAAGAGGGGCTACTCGGACGTAATCGTGCGATTTATAATACTACACAGGGTACATAAATGTCACGCCAGTCGACGCGGGGGTGGATTAATTGTCTAGCGTCTCGTTTTAATACTGGAGTTTCCGACTTTGAACCAAGGCAACCATATCTGCATTCGTAAACTTGTCCTAAATGATGATAGCGACCCTTAGGGCTTACACGTATGTAATAGGTGATATCGAAACCAGTGGACACAGTTGACTTGATTCAGTTATATCTCGTGATTTCAGTCTGTCGAATCACAAGACATAAATATTCAGTTGTCACGGGTCATAAACAATCGGACCTTGAGTAGGTAATAAAACTTAACGTGATAATTGTACTACTGTGAAAGAGAACGTTTAAGTCTCAGTTTAGTGCATTCGACAACAAGCGTTCGATCCATTGCATCTAAATTTGGAGAAAAAATTGTTTACCTCATGCTTCACGATACGTGGAGACGGATGTCCCGCTTTCGACTTACGCTCACGAGAGCGAACATTCATCGAAGCGGTAGCTAGCTGCAGAACCGCATTAGCTACACTTGCAATTAGGTAGCAATTAACGTATTACGTAGATGTGTACAGTATCTCGACGTACCGTAAATTGAAATCTGACAGGTGCAGGTCTGGCAATACTCGGTTATTCCGAGCACAACACGCTTCTTGGATGGCAATTATAACCAGGAACGTGTAACACCGCGCCGGTCCTGAAAGAGCCTACTTTCCCGTCTGGTCGTAGCCCTGAAGTCCAAACCAGGTTTGATGATTAGCCATCTGCTGGCTGCGAGGCGGAGATCCAAGCGTGCGTCTGCAGTTCAACGAAGCAACGAAATTTATCCAAACAAACAAAGAAAAGTGTCTTTTAATGCTTTGAGGCCGCATTTCGAGGAATGGCTGAATTCCAGAGGCTATACTTATGCCTTCGTACCCCAACAGATGCCGAGGCACGCATGTAATTGTAGTTGCTCGGTACTATATCACTTCGCGAGAAAATCGTCTAGGAATTGGTTGTGTGGGCGGTCAGCGGAGCGGAGAAAACAGTCGGGACCCAAACGAGGCAAAAATTGATTCGGCAGGTGAAACCTCTTGGTCTGTTCCCTCTGTTGATTTAAGCAGCATACCCGCCGTACGGCGCACTATAATCAGACCTGGCACACCGTCATTACCCTGTTGTCAGCCCCCTTCCAAGCCCCGTGTCCTGCCCCCCAATTCTCTCTCCCCGTACTCTCCCGTGTCCCCCCGAAACCTCTCTTTCCAGCACCAGAATTAAGAGGCGCATCCTTTTCTGGGACTGGAGAGATCCTCATCCTTATCCTGAACCACCGAATCCGCCTCCTCGCCGTCTTTCACCCATTTCCTCCCGTAACGAGGCTGCTCGGACTCAAAAGCATAATTAATTGATATACCCGAACGTTGGTAATTACCAGGTCTCAAGGATTCCGGACCTTGACTACCATATGACGCTTTCATCCTTTGCGTCTAACGTCGTTTTAGACTCTCAGAATTTCTTGCTGGGATTACTCGGGGTTTTCTGCCACGGATGCATTTCAATTACTTAAAGCAAACAGTATCTACCTATGCGAGCGTTTCTGGAAGACATATTTTGCTGGTTTACATTTCACTCGTGACGTCGATGGCTATGACTCGTAAAAGTTGAGGAAAATTGGTCAGTTTCAAGTTAATCGGCCCACGTACTGAGAATCACAAAATTAACGCCAGGCGAGTTTCTTCACAGTTGACGAAGTAAAACTGAACATATAAAGATATATATATGTGTGTGTTTGGAATTCGTTGTTCATATGAAGAAACCTCGAACGCATTATCCATTAACATCCTCGACAGTTCAATCAGACTTATTATTAACTTACGAAACGTCCGAGCGATCTTCATTATGAAAGGTTAATCGGATGTGTGTCAAAATGAAAAGAAGGGTACACCTCTCGTCTATGTGGTTAGACAAGTACATTATATCACTCGTGAAAAGAATATCTTACCGATCGTTTATGAGCCTGTGCAAGGTGAGCGAAAATTCTAATAAGCATGATAATCATGAAGACTGCATCGACGCGGTTATCGAGAAAACAATCCAATTTATCAGAGCTGTCAGTTGGTTAACGACGTTGTGATCCAAAAGGGTGTTCACGAAATAGGCGTGGCGTGCTTCTGAATTAGCATAACCATCATAAGAATGTTGACAGGAAATTCGATATTTTGAAGAGTGCAACGCTCCCCATAAATATCATAATAAATAATATCGTTCTAAATCCATGACATGGGGAAGTTGATGATATCAGGACGAGTTGATTCGAGTGCATTTACCCGATCACCTATCGCCAGCTTCGAGGATCATCGTGGAAACTTATTCATACGAGAGCCAGCCTAATGCATGCAAATGAATTTGAAATACACATCTCCTGGTCGTATTACAGTGGCCGTTATCTACCAGTCTCAGTAATATGGAAGTGAAAACAACTGGGCACCGACGTTGTATGATATAACCTATAAATTGTACAGTAACGTGTATATAAACATACTTAGACACATATATGGACAAGACAATATTCTAATGAATCCAAACCTAGTCGTGTATGGACTAGGGTCGAACCATGCCTCTGGCGATGACTATCACCTGAAGTGAAGAAGTTAGATTCGAATCACTCGCTATCGCAATCATCTTGACTTACTTCCAATTCTCAGTCCCAAGGATTCATCGCTCGTGATTGGCGAGCACCCACCTAGATAGAGCCTATGATGTATGGAGTAGTAAGAATTCGCATAATCATAGCTGACATTTATATCTCGTTGTCAGTGTGTGCAGATAGTACAGGTACAGAAAAATTACAGTGACACATAGGTATGCTTGATCAGGTGGCCTGTTGTTTGAAGTACCTGTTAGCGATTCGCCTCACGGGCTAAAATACGGCCATTATGAAAGTAGCTGCAAATGAAATCAAGCTCATGGCTGGGTCACTTATTCGTTTCAGTATCGAAGCTTTTTAATTTGGGATTTAACTTGAATCAGCATTTAATCGGTATCTTCAGTACAACAGTACCCGTTATATGGAAAAATCTATACGATAACCTTTATTTCGATATCATTGCGGTTCATGAATACGGCCATCTCACGGTTCGTATCAACCATGTTTGCATACTGGTCACCACTGTTTGATATTTGTTCCATGATATGTAATAATTCAATAATTAGGTACGGATATACCTATTTTTTATGCGTGAGATCGCGGTATCCACTAATATTTTGAGAAGGCCAACGTATATCAGGAAAAGCTGAACGATTATCGCATTTTCGGAGGAAGAGAATCGGAGGCACATCCTTTCTGTGAATCTGAAAACGATCGATTCTGAGTGATTTCGTCTCCCTCCTTCCACAAGACGGAAAGGATTTCTCGTCACTTATTCACGCAGTTGTTTATTCGCCCATCTATATTAAAGTATAACCGGTGCTCGACTTGGGCAAAGGTCTATTTCCAGGCAATATTGACCGGCAGCGTCCCTCTATTTCACGTAGGTATGATTGATTCCCATGCATTCGAAGATCGTATCGTCCGAGTCAAGGCTCTCTCGACTGAGAGCACCATCTACCAGTCAAGGAATGATTTATTTTTACTGTTTTAGACGGACTCGAAGAAATTGACGTTTATTCACTCTTACCACCTAGCGTATGTTAGCTGTATGCAAAATGTTCTTATCAACAATCGTTCCACGTCGGAGTCTCTCAATATTCCTCGTTCTCTACCGAACATGAATACGGAATTGTTCGAGAACGCGTCTTGTATTGGCCAACCTCAAGCCTCAAGATACCAGTATAATATTTTAATCAGAACTCTTAAACGCACAGCGTGGATGTAACAAGCCTAATATAAGCCGGCCATAAAATTCCGTGTCAAAAAACGTCCACGGAAGGAATCCGACAGGTGAATAGTGGCAAGCCGATGGACTTCGTAACGTCGACCAGAAGCCGATGCATCCTCCCCTTGGTGCAGGTGGCCTCCACGAGTGTCAGCTCCCGTCGCCTGTTCCCAGCACGTTTTGAAGCTGAGCGCAGTTGACATACTAACTAGCCTAGGCCAGTGGGTTCACCGTTTATGATACCAGGTATTACCTCGTGTGTACACTGGGTGGTACCCATACCTACGTGCGCGGAGAACGGTATCAACTCGCAGAATTAATACTGCGGGCTAAAGGTCCTTTGACGTCTAATTGGTTGCCGGATGGTACTCGTGTTGCAAAGGCGCGGTTGTCTGACGGGCAAAGTACACTTTCTACACCCAACTTCAAAGCCGTCGATGTAGTTACCTGCTAGCGAAGTGGCTCGGCTAGTAATCCGCGAGAAAATTTGACTTAAGTCTAGTCTATAATGTTCTGGGCTCGTTGATCGCGTAGTGAATCACGTTAGCTTGTTCAAAGATATCATTAGTTCATTCAACCTCGACTACTGTGACCCAAGTCATTAATTACACTTAATACGGTTCAGAGGAAGTGCTGCGGCCAATTCTAAGAGGCCGCATGCAGTGCTTACGTCACGGAAGCTTGTCACTACGATCAATGATCATCTAGTAGCGACAGGCATTTGCTCAATGCGAGCAAGGAATTTTTACCTATTCACACCATGTGCTGAGTTGCACCGATTTGTATGCGCCGACTAGTTCTATACCTAAACGAATGTTTACTCCGAGCATATGCGGGCATAAGGGAACCAAGTGGCGGGTCCATGAAACAATACGATGACCCATGATTCCTTGCAGCTAACGCGGAATACTAATTTACATTCGACGAATATACGCCGGTGCGACTTGAATTTTTCCAAACCTGCTTCCATTATGCCTCTGGCTGGACCGATCGGGACGGTCATCCAGCGATATCAAGTTTCAAGTACGCAACGTTACAACCCTCAGTGGCACATTTTTTCATGATTCACACCACTGCTTAACTCCGTCAAGTACTGGTATCATACCTTAAAACTTACCACACACCTGTATTCAAGATCCGTACAAACATCGCCGATCAACTAAGAGCTTTAATTTAGTCAAAGGGAAATAAAGTCAACGTTCTATCGTTCCGTACTGCACGATACGTGGCGTGGCTTTGAATCGAGAGAATTACGTGTACTGGCAAAACTTACCATTTCTATAAATCACTGTCACTGCAGTCGGGTGATGTCCTGACCTTCCGGTATTGCGCCGGCAGTCTTTACTGGGCTGGAGAATCTAAACATGAGGAAAATTCTAGAAATAACACATAATACTGTATTGACCTAAATCTGTAAAATTGTGGAGCTCAAGAGAGAGAATTGCTAAGTTAAGGATGAATGTTGAAATAAAACAGGAAACAGTAAGATATAAAAGACGACTGTTTAAATCGACCTCAGTGTCAATTCTGCGTCCCAAGTTGACGTCTATACCTATAACACTCGAGTCGCTGAATTGAGACAGCAAAATTTCTGCGAGGTACTTGAGAATCGGCACGAGAGTCCGTGGGCGTCTAAACATGGCTTGTACTGTCTCATAAAAATGGACGACATTTATCGACATGCAAATGGTTTACCTGGACATACTTTTATTACACGCTAACTAGTATTTGCTGTATAAAGAACCCCCCGTGCCCCGATGGTCCCTTTCCCTCACATCATTGTTGCGCAAGTTTGCTTAGAATGTCCCATCCATGGGCGAGACCATCTTCCGGCTATTACAGTTGACTCTTTGATCCCCTCTTCTGGCGAACGAAGCACTGCAGGCTCCTCACACTCGCTCATGCAGCCTTATCCTCGTCTTTGCGCGGGTTCATCGAGCTGCCACCGTGAACCGGACGCCGCATAGAGTTCACGACTACTTCCTGGCGAGGCTCTCTGAATCTTTTTCTCTTTCTCTCGCTCTCTCTCTTTCTCTCGTCTATGGCCTCAAGTAAGCAGACAATGTTAAGTCCACGTTACTGCAGAGAGTTGGCCGTAGATCCCTGCTCTCCGTCAGCAGAGCTGGGCGCTATCTTCCTCAGGCGATCGTTCGCCTCCGTTCCGACCGATTCCCCGTTTCCAGGATCGATTCGGGAACTAGTCTGCACGTCCAGTGCATTCGGGAAATGGTAATTTTACTTGGATTCTCGCAGGCTCGCAACGTCCACGAACGTTCATCGTGACCAGCCGAAACAAAGCGACGTAAAGTGCTTGTTTGCGCTGATGTATAGGCTTGTCGAATATCCGCTGACATCTCACTTCGCGATTACAACGGACGAAGAACCGACTGCATCAGACTTTCGCATAATTTAGAGTCTGGAATAACATGACTCCGGGACAAAAATATACCGAGCCTACTCGCTTGTGATTCCAATTTGTTGATTGGGATTCATTACGTACTTTTACAACAAGCGATACATATTTTCGATTTACATGAATTAGGAAAATAGAGGATAAAAGTACAAATAATACTGAACTAAAAGAAATATCTGCCTAAACTACGATACGGATTTATCGATTTGGAAAAAACAAAGTCGGAGAAAGGAATAGGAAGATAAGAAAATGGAGGACATAGACTATGCGTGACTAGTTTGCTTGAACATATGCAATAATCCTTGGCGGAAAATCGCTTGAAGGAAATTGATGTTCGTTCTCGAAAAATGATGGTCTTAGAACGTGACACTGTGAGCATAGATGCACGAATTCAGTGTAGATAGACGCGGATCAGCAGGAGAAGGTAAGGTATAGATACGCGGTGATCGCACCAGGTGACAGTTTGACAGAGCATTAAACATGACGCGCGCGTGTGCATAGCGGTGAAGACGCGTGGGTGAATCATGATCAGTGATCAATATGCTACGGCATGGATCAGACCTTGAAGAGAATGCGTGTGGAATGTTCCAGCGATCGTCGCCTCATGGGAACCACCACTGTCACCACTAAGATTGCTGGTCACCACGCCTGCTTCTCAACGAAATGTATCCAGGCACCGAATGTCACTTAACCCCGGTTGAACAGGGCTTGACAATCAGCTAGAGTCAATGTTCATGCATCGATGATAGCGGTCGTCGTGTCGAGCCAATTGGTGTTTCTTACTGTTTGAGCTTGAAGTATTAAATGATGATTGTAATGGACTGTTATATATAAATTGCTCGTAATCTACAAAACATTTCAACGAGAAATTGATTCCGTGAATTTCTATTACTTATCCATATTTCGAATTTCACGCATGGTCGCCAGTCTTTCGTTTCTTGGATCGAACAGCCGCATGAAAGATTCGCGCTGCAGCACACATTTACATGAAATGCTACGTGCTCGAACATATCAATTCTATTTCTGATTATACCAAGTAGCGAGTACCAGCTCTCTTCGTCGTGAAGAATTTCGGTATCGCGTGCCTTCTTTCAGCTTGAGATTATTTTTGAAGTTGAGTAGATTTTTACCGATGAAAACTTTTGACGAAAGACGTGACACGCGAGGTTTTATCATATAATGCTATACGAAAGTCGGTATGTGGCAACTATTAAACGTAACGAGATCATGATTCATCCTTTGTCATATCGCATAGCCGTGTATGACGTTACGTATGAATTATAATACCGCAATGATTGGTCATCGAAACTCATTCATTTCCAACTGAATTATCGACGAACTCAAGGAGTGTCAATACTTAGGGTGAAGTAATCTGGTGTTTCTTTGAAACGTAGTGAAGGCAGAAAATAACTGTTCGCCATTCATACTGTGGTGCATTGTTGCAACAGTTAAAAACTGGGCACGGAACCGGAATACTGAAGCCAAGATATGACAGTAACTCCGTACATCCGGGAAACGCTAAACGCAGCATATTGTTTTTCATTTTCGTTCCTTTCATGTGCGACAAAACACGTGTAGGAAATCGGCTATTAGAGAGCCCGAAAACTCTACGCAGAAAAGTATCTTTGCCGCATGGCATTGCCGGGGACATTCGAATGATCCAGGCGATTGGCTCATCGTTGGCCGGCTCTCTGAATAAATTGAGAGTGCTTCAATCGGCGTCATAGCTTATACATAACAATTTTTGTCTATCCATTTCTAATCACCGCGTTTCACTCGAGACGAAGACACGCGAGAGTCGCCAATTTAATTTCCATACCTTCGCGGAATTTGATAGCACTGAGTCGGCGGGGTCCAGGACTCGTTAGGTCCTTATAACGGCATCGTAATGGCTCCGCCATCTTGGGACGTGACTGAGTGTAAACAAATACTGTAATACCCGCTCAGTGAGCCGAGGAGGGCCGAGGCTAGCAATGGTATCGAGGGGCAGCAAAACCGCACATTGCTTCGGGCCGGGTTCGATTACTTTGATTGTTTTGCACGAGATTATTTCGGTCATTACACCCGTAAATGCCGATCTCGTTGTGAGCCGAACCGGCTTATCCAATCTCTCCCAACCAGCTCTCGCGATAAATTAGAAAGTTTAGCCGATGGATGTATATTCGGGCGAGGTATAAGTACGCAAGTGCTTTTTTGCTCCTGTGATTCCTCATGCCAGCCGCGATATCCGTGTGAATTATACACGCCTAACTCTGTACCCTTTTGTGAATTTCAGACGGATTTCATACCGGAAGAAACAGAACTCAAAGTGCAATCGGAGCGTGCAAAAATGGGTGCAACGGTGCATGCAATGAATCTGTAAAGCGGTGATAATAACAATAAAGGCAAATCTGGTTGATCGTGGATTTGTCCCAGTACTTACAACGTAGCTATTATAAATGTATATATATCGTTTGATGGCTGGTCGAGTTGTTGAAAAAGCTTCGACGATGGAGCCTGCCGACTTGTACATAACCTAGAAACACACGTACATTCGAGATGAAAGTCTGAGGTAGATAGATAGGTTTATACGCCCGAGGCTGGATCAGCTAGTTGTATAGGAGAACTAAGTGTACAAGAAAATGGACCGCATTACCCGGTGCTACCATCTGGAAAACGAGCTCCAAAAAGTCCCCACCCAGTCAAAGAAGACTTTCTTGCGATCATCGTCGGTTATCCATACATTATTATTACCGGCTGACATTGGTACTTCAGTTTTACAAATGGCCTGGGTATCCGACTACATGAACGAAGAAGAAGCAACACCAAGAGCAGGGTCGCTAGACCGCGTCGAGTTGGCGCGCGTGAAAACGTAAGAGAGGTAGAGAGGACAGAGATACCGAGTTTGTGGCTGTTGGAGAGGAAAAGCGAGTGGAGCAAGCGAGAGGGCCGATATATACACCGCGTGCGCTATCGCGTTGGGCATATTATTAATACTCATGCTCGCCTGGTATTCACAGCGGCTGCATGCCTATATTTGGCGGTCAGCTTATGCGCGGCTCGACGCGTACATGGAGACAAAGTTGGATCCGAGTTTTTCACCAGGTTTCAAGGGAAGTCGCAAGATAGGCGAGGCAGTTTTGCGAAGAAGAATAATCGCCGTGGATCCGTCTCGGGCGAATGTCACGTTTAAACTGCGGCGGCGTCCTATATTTAAAAAATGGGTTGACAATTAATGGGCTGTTACGATCCAGCGGCGCGCCGAGCGCCCTTATTCGTCGCTATAATAGGTGGGTTTATAGTCTCCGGAAGTAGCTCGATACGGAAGACGGTTAAAATTAAATGGCGCCCAAGATACTTGGCAAAAGCACGGCATGCTCTTCCATCGTTAACGTCTTTTGCCAGACGCATTTCGAGACTAGCAGCTATCTCTGCGGGAGGAATGGACGACATCAAAATGCTAGCCCGTAAACTGATCGCACAATCGAACAAACCACGCGGTTCTAGACTTTTCTGCGGCTAGACATTCCTATTTTTGACTCGTCATCTGTTCACTGACTACACGGATTAAAGTAAAGCCTTTCGAAGGCGAGAATCGGCTGTTGCTCGTCGATAGTGACTGCGGGAAGGGAAGCCCCAGCTGATCAATCGGCGGCTTGACACTTGGCAGACCCTTACATCGGCAAATCCTGGGATCGTTTCTGGCCCCTGGGACACGCCGCCATGCCCTTGACCCCCGTCAGGATCTGAGTCTGTCGTCCAGGAGGTCGTAAGGTGGACAAATTGACTGGTCCAATAGTCAGTGAATATAAGTTCTCGTGGGCCGTTCATTCGTTATTTGGAATTATATTCAAATCGAGAGGTTTTATTCTACGAAAAATCGATGACGGTGCTTGAAATTGCTGTGACGTCAAGTGGTCGTGGAAAGAATGCAGTGGCTGATTGGTCTTCGAGCCAGTGCTGACATTGGTCGTACAGAGTGTATGTATAGTAGAGTATCGAGCGGTGCACGCTCCGACGTTATTTACGTCTATAAATTCTCTCAAGTATTACGAAATATTTTTCAATTCCTGCGGTCACGTCTCTTTCCCAGAAGTACGCCCATAACGTGTAATGATATTTAATTTACGATCACTTTTTACAACTTCGAAGCATATTTTCGTCAACGTGCGTGTGTTCGCGTAATTTTTTATGGTTAGCGATTAATATTATTGTGCGTTCCTATATGGGTGCGGACGATGAAGAAGAAGAAGACGCGTTACGATCAGGCGGAATCATAAACTGTCGAAGCCACGATACTCACGTAGCCCGGAGTCTCACGGCAGCAACGGGACTGGAACGTGGATGTGGAATATCACGTGTACTGGTCAAGTTCAACTCTCATTGGATTGCTTTCCGCGTGTACGCGTTTAAAGTCGAGAAATATCATGCGGCAGCAATTATGCGATACCACCGCGTCCCTGGTCGCCAGCGTAATTCGTTTGGCGTTTCACGTATGCAGCCGTATGATCCTGCTCAAGTGCATTTCAGCTCTATACGATCAGGGAGCTTGCTGTGGGAAGTTATCGGTAGCCGAGTCACCTAAGCTATTCAAAACTACTGAAGTAAATTGTAGGTGACGTAGAAATCCTCACACCCGTCACTAACACCGATAAACGTATTATTCTTCAACACGTTCGATAATTACGGTAACTTACATGCGATGGATATGTGTAATCTACCTGTACGAAAATATTGTCCGATCAAGTCATTAGTCATTAATGCCTGCACATCTGTTTTCCCAGTCAGTCAATCAACCGTTGCCGTATATAAAAAATTATACAAATCGATGCTTTTTGTGGGCCCGATACGCGGAGATGAATCAAAGTTTGTTGACTGTGGGGGTATTTATTATCATTCCTAATCAATTGTGGGGGGTACGGCGTTGGGGGTGATTTCCGGATTATAAACAGCGTCAGGGTAAATTGACTTCGACTACTACGTACACGTGGTAAAAATGACTACCGACTAGGAATCAAAGGGCGTCGAGGACGAGCGTGGCCTATAGTTAGATAGAGTCAAACAAACCGGCGGTTTACCTCAAAGGCCGAGTAAAGTTGGACCGGAATAAGCAAAAGAAAGCAATTAGGAAGTTTGCCGGCGCTGTCAGATCGATTCACTCTCGAGATGCAGAGACGCAGCCTCGGGGGCTGAATGCTATGGAAACTGGATGCTACTAATTTAACCGGGCAAAGTTGTTTCGCGGCCCAAGGGACCCGCTATGCCAGAGAACCAGCGCCGTTTGCTCTTCAGGGACCTCAACCGCTTCTTTGAGAACTCCCGAGTGTCTCTCGTCGCCCGGTTTGTAACGTCGTTTCGGAACGGCCTCGTCTTATCCTTTACGTTCAAGTGTCGCTAAGTAGCTTCCGTTTTGAGTCCCCCACCGGCTGCGTTTACTACCATTTCGAAAGATGTATAACCGCTCACAGAACTTCCATTTTGGTGTATCCATCCGAAGATGTTTGAGATGTAAGCGTGTGACATCGAGGCTTGACAGTCCCCTTGAACGGAATTATGTATTTCAAGTAAGGTACTATAGTTTGGCCTGGTAAAGAAAATTTTGAATATCTGCATCCACGCACCGGATGTGTCGAATCTAGAAACGAAGACCTGAATGATAAGAGACGAGGAGTACACGAAGGAGGCGGTCAAAATGGGAGGAAGGCAAGATCAAGACAGGGACGATGGAAACAAGGAAGATGAGTGCCGAGGCACCGTCGGTGGTGTGCATCATGAAATGCATTACGTATGCATCGCACCGTCACGACGGGCAGCCGAGATTCCGACGTCCTGCACACGGTATACTCGAGCTGAAACCGTTTTACGACTTGAAGACTTCAAAACTATTAAACCGTGTGCGAGCCTCTTGGCGAAGTTGCAAGTGCAAAGGTTTCCTTGTTTGTAAGATTAACAAATTATGCGAGCCTCAGAAATAGAATTATATAACAATGAGACGGGCGCTTTCGGCATTGTTCAATTATACAAGCGTTAGACGAGCTTGTGTTCATATTTGTAAAAACTGCAGTTCCCACCGTTCGTTTTTGTCCGACCCGAGCAGAATTGCTCAACAACTGTGGTCGACTTTGTTCAAGTACTCTTGATCACAGGCTCGAGTCACTCGATCGAAAATAGGTCCAGTCCACAACGTCCAGTCAGTCGAATTAGAGGTCCATTACCACTATGTAGCAAAAACAAATACCGTTGTTTCGAGTACCTCGGCCACATTTTCTATTATTTTTTGAATACACAGAGACCGAGATACATCCTTGATTGCTAAGGATTGTTACAACCTCGGATGAATATTACGCAAGCCGCAATTTCCATCGACTTGTAGTATCCTATATTTTACCAAAATATTAAAACGCGACGTTACTCATCCACGTTATGTAAGCCCTGATCAATCGATCTCTCTTGAGTCCGCCCACCATTATAACGTAAAGGAAGTCGTTAACATTCGAACTGATTGTCGAGTAATCAGACTTTGTTACCTTCATTAATTATCAACGATATGACTTTCCAATCATCGAACGCTATTCGCTATATCGGAAAAATTGTCCGTAACAAAACTCCTTCGAGCACTGAAAATTTCTTAACAAAATGTGCTGTCATTTGTAATTTGTATTCAGTCATACTAGAACACTCTATTGCTCCATCTGCGTAATTTAAGTTACACTTGTCACGTTGGTTTAAAAAACACGTTTCTAAATCAAGCGAGTTTCAATAGTAACTTGGCTCGGAGTTGTATCGCTCAAACGTATAATTTGTTACACCAAGGTTCTCCTTAACCACTACTACTGATCTGCAAGGGCTCTGTTCATGCCCTGGACGCATTCCAGCAAGTTAAATGCGCCTATAAATAGCCTCCAGCCGTGCTTAGTTGGACAATGATGTCAGCCAGTTAATTAGACCTCAGTGGCCGAAAGATTTCAACCGCAACTGCAACTGCAAGCAAAGTATCCAAGCGCACGTAAACTAGCCAGTTTTTTACTTCATGCCGAAATACCTCGCAAGGTAGTCAGCTATTTTAATCTCGCGTGCTACTTCGCATGGTTTGCAGATTTTCACCTCTTATATCATACCCTGGATATATGGATATTACCTGTTTAAGTTCGCTACGTACGCGTACTTCCTCTGGCGATAGAAAACGATGCTTATCGTAAGTTTTTTTCCACAGTTTGAAGGGGTCTTTCTCGCGAATCGTTAGATGAAGCGAACGTCTCTTCCGTATTTCTTGGGCATTTTCTGTCTCATATCTTGTATGCGGCTTTTTACTTAGTAAGTAACAAAAACAGGACTTGACATGAAATAAATTTTATAATAAAGATTCATTGCCTCGATTATTTTATCAACAAGTCGAGGGTGCTGAGACGTTGGGGAGATAAGCGTAACTAATTTATCAACGTGTACTGTGTATGCTGCTTGAAAATATAAAACGTAATTTAAATTAGTTAAAATCCTTTATTTTTACATAGATACTGGCAATGAGTGTGTGAGTGTAGCCGAGAGGGGCCTTCCGTCCATCTGATAATAATTGGAGGCCCATGGCAATGAAATTAACTTTTACAATTCCGGCATCGCGTGATATCTGGACTGAGAGTAATCCAATAAACAGCGATCAACGGCAAGTCACTCGAAAAGAGCGACATAAAGACCGAAAAATAGTTCTCTGACTATAAAAATGACATATTTCTATGTAAAATTTAATGAACTAACGTCAGCCCTCGTATTAATCTGACGGGCGTCAATCTCTCCCGATTTCGCGGTTCAAGTGTACCACAGTTATACCCTCCTTCGGGGTCACGGGAAATCACTTAGATAATCTAATCTAATCCCTCCTCGGAGGTAGAGCCGTAGAATCCTGAGAATCAGGCAGGCTTGACTTGACTCGAAGAGAGGCCAAGGTGCATCGCGTCTGCTGGATTGACCCGCGTCTGCATTCTGTCCAACCGCCAGCCTATCCGGCCTGTCTTCCCTGCACACACGTTTGCTTATGCACAATGCGAAACACAACGCGGTTCGCGTTGACGCGTGGGCACCCGGCCGGCACCCCGAGGGCTCCTCGGGTTATGAATTCCCCGTAATCTCCGGAGCCAGCCTCCCGCCACCCTCTCGCGAAGAAGAAATCTTGGCTGGCATCTAGTTAGCCGCGAGTCGCGCCTCGGCGTTCGGCCCGCGGTCTCTTCTCTTTTGAACAGCGGATGTCCCGCTGTGAGGGAGCCACCCTGGCCCCGCTGGTCCAGGGCCTCGTGCCTGCCACGACGGTAGATTGATCGCGAGCGGCTCGACTGATTGAGAAATTCCACGTTCCTCACCTCCGGGCTCTTAATTTGCCCAATTTTGCCATCGATCAGACGACAGTCTATAACTCAATCTCCTTTATCCACCGATACCCATTGATTGAAGGCCGGTTCCAACTTGACTGAGGACTCAGATCTCGACTCATTGTTGATTCCGCTCACTGGTTGATGGGATTCGCGAGGTTCGGCAAAGCGGATTCCCGTTCTTTCACCCAGAGAATTATTTCTCCGTGAATACAGGTAAAAGAGATCGTAAAAACCGGGTAACTGTTCACGGTGACCCCTAACGAGACCCGTTGGCACTGAGGCGTTTGAGGATCTTTCGCAAAGCTGAAAAGAGCTATCGTGATTCCGTTTGTCGTCGCATCGCAGACGGTGAGCAAACTCCCGCGGTCTAATTATCACTCGCGATTCCTTCCACTTCTATTCAATGATCGCACTTTACGAAATTGTACATACGACCCGCTGTTCGGCTTGCAACTGTGTGGTTTGATAACGCTACCGTCACGATTTTGTGTACTCACTGAACCACTGCAAGGCCGCAGTGATGAATTTACGTTGACAGATGAATCAAGATTGTCTGTTGACTAGTCAGAGATACATCAGACGCTTTGTAAATTTGCAGAGAATATTCTACTCCGTTTGATGATCTTTCGCGTCGTGACCATTAGACTCCATGATCTGTTACGTAAATACTACAGCTGTTGCAAATGTTGGCTAATTTCCATCCACGTACATCGTATTTGCAATTGATATACGTCTCGGAGCTCCTTTGCTGTGTTCCACAGCCAACATGCTTCAATAGCGTCAAGTGGTTCATATTCGGATAGCGTCAGTAAACCCCAGGCCTCTAAACATGCTCCGTGTTATCTGCTGCAGTCTAGTGTCTCGGGTGATTACACAATGCTTCACTTTCACTGATATAAAAGCGTTCTCCAAGAATTCTCGCGACAGCGTTTATATTTGAAAGTTTGAAATTGTTCCGTGTACTCCCGCGGTACTTACTTATGTAAGTGGTCATTGAATATTCTCTTATTATCGCTTTTCTCACTCAGCACCAGAAGAAAAGCGAGAATCAAGACAAAGCAAAGCCAAAGAGAAATTAAAATTCCAGATACTGGTAAAAATGGATTTCAGTATCACGAAGTCAACATGACTTCTGCACAACAGTCTGAAGAGGTTTAGTTTTTTTTCTTCATCACAAAAGACGTGGCCGCTTGTGGTGGTTGAAATGTTATAGGAAAAATCCTTCATTAGGCACCTTGGAGTACATTCACATTGGAGTCACGGGCCATTGCACGGAATGAATGAAATATACGTGGATTGCGTAATCGGGCGTAAAAAGCAGCGCGTTTTTACCAAGCTAGGTACTACGGAAACCGCACATCAGCTGCACGTCGCTCGGTTGCTCTCTGATTCGATACCGTGCGGCTCACGCGGAAAGACGAAAGGGGGTCGCCAACCAAGGCGAGATCAAGCGTTACCCACCGACGGAATCGGCCTGCGGCTCAGGTACAAACGATTTTTTATCGAAGTAAGCTGCAACTGTGTGGGTGACATAGCTCTATCAACTTACTTCCGTTCGTCGTCATTGAACGGATTTTATTTGTGCTCTCACTGAACTTAAATCCCGGACTATTGGTTCCGTCGGTTATAGGAACTATGTTTTTGGGTGAGAACAGATGGTGTAATTGATTAGGATTATAAAGGTTACACCGATCCGTCGGACTCCCAACTCCGCATACCTATAATGTAACTATATGAGATTGAAGTCTTGGCAAGGATGTAGTTTAAAGAGAAGTTTTAGGTGTTTAGGATAAGTTATGCAGCATCAAGGGCCTCAAGCATTCGTCATTGAAATGAATCATGCTGGTGATATCCTGAAATGATCTTCGGCTACCGTTTCGCCATTAATATACGATGCCTTCGAATAACTCTCTGTAGCTGTATCCCGAAAGCTACGTATGTCCGGGTCCAAGGATCGTAAACAAAACACCAACTCCACAAATAAATGTCGTCGTTAAATTGAAATACGCTGCTTGATAAATTCCTTTCGTTGCATATATCGAATCCTGTTACGTTACAAGATTTTATTTCACGTCGTACGCTGCTGTCAATGTACGTACACCTTGATTGACAATCACCTTACAATGGGAGTCTTTGGAAACAGGTTCCATGAAGAATGACGGTGAATATCTAAATTCGAGCTTTCCTGAATGCATTTGACCGAGAATTTTCCCGTGACGTATTTCTTTCGTTCTTTCAGGCTTTCCTATAGCACTCTAGATCCCAATTTGCTTTCACAAATTTGCTATTCTGCTTGTAGTAGGGAGAAACACCTTCGGTGACGACGGTAGGTAGGTATAACGATTGTTTTCTTTCGAGGGTCCTCAAGCCCAGGATTTTCGAGTGGTCTCATTATTTACATGAGTGATTGTGGTACCGTGAATCGCTGTAGAAGCTCGTCGAAGAAAAGGGTCCAGCTTTGGTCGCTTTTGTCTTTTGATGGCGTCCACGGAAGAGCGAAGTGTGCGGTTCGTATATCGTCGTCCATTAAGTAGCTAATAAGCAGACAACGAGGGGTTACCGCTTACCGGTTACTGGTCAGTTAAGGTTAGATAAACGCTGGTGCGTCCGAGGTCTCGCTGTAGTTACCATGCCGGCGTCTCGACGATCGTGTCGTCGCGTTGAGAGCCTCCTGGCCCTGAGTGGCCCCTCTGCACCCAATTAAACGGGGGACAATAGCTTAGGTTACGCTGCCTGCTTTACCCGTTCCACTGTAGTCACTGTAGGTATATCTACTCAAAGCAAGCTATTGCCTTGGCCGCCGAACAACGACCAGGCTTGCCTCACCTTACCTTACCTGGACATATCTTTCCTGACTTTTATAGCTTGTTCTGGTCAAAGGGAATTCCCTCCGAACCTTACTCACTCCCGGTGAATATATATTCACTTTTCGTGGAGAATGAGTTCGTCTCGGGAGTCGTTTTTACGGAAGACTGGAGCCTGTTTAAGCTTTTAACGAGTATCCATGTGCATGAAGAGTTTCAAGCTTTACTGTACGCCGACTGACGTCACGACTGCAAATGCCAACCCTTTGTATTCCGAAAATTTTTCAACTACAGAGTATTTTAGTAATAAGCATTGCAATGGGCCCTTCATAGATCTTACGTACTCATTAGTGGGATAGAAAACACCGCTTGAATCTGCCAAGCAAAAAGCCGAACGCATCTGCGGAAAATTTCCAAACAACGCATCGCCGAACAATTACCAAAGGTATCGAATTTAATGGTCTCCGTGCCACGTAAGGTTAAATTCAAAGGCATCTGCCGCGCTGCGTGTGATCGAAAGACTTAAAATTTGCCGTCCACATGGCTCTCCCAAGGTTTGAAAAGAACCAGGAGCACCACGCAGGACCACACATGCCGCAGGTAGCTCTAAATTGAAGTAACCTGCAGCTTGTACGGGCCTATTAGAAGCCAAGAAAAGCCAAATAACGATTTGGATTTACCGGTTAGGGTTAGCTCTAGATTTGCGCAGGTGATGAATCGCACGTTTTAACAATACGTGGAATCAGATGGCAGCTCAGATACTTTTACTAGTCAAGAGTGAATGATTGAATTCTGGATGAATGCCTATTTGTATTTATCGAGGGATGCTATTTAGTCTTTTAATTATTATTGATACGGACCAAAAAGTGCAATTGGCTTTGGTTTACGTTGTCACCGTCAACATAATATAACATCATAACTCCGTTGCCAAGCACTGCATGGCAACGAGATTAAGCCTGGGTATGTGGACAATGGCTGACCACAGATTGACCTCACTTTAGAGAGGTATGCGTGCTGACCGTTGCCAGAACCCGTTTAAATCATTCATTAACTGCTGTACCATCATTCGTGCTTATTTAGATTGAAACAGAGTACCACCGATTATTTTGTTGATAAAAGCACGCAGAAAGGCATTGAGTATCGCTTCTCGCGATTCGGTTGATCATTTCCATTTGAAATAACAGAGTTCACTGTCACCACGAATTATCTCGTTAGACCGTATATTATAAAATTTGAGCAAAAGATTATTTGTGATGTACGTATACTTCGATCCAACGAGTTGACAGTGTTCTATGATGGTGGTAATCAATCCTCGTATCAGTGTCACGATCTGTATAGCGTCAGGAAGCCATTTAACTAATAAACCAGCTTGTAACAATACGGGTGAATGACCACGAGATGAAATCGCGCGCGCTGCATGAAAACAGTTGATCATTGTTGCGGCGAACACATATTCGAGAGTTTCTTGATTGGGTGAAGATTGCGTAATTTTCAACTCTGACCAAGGGTCACTGTGCACTCTAACAATGCAAATTAATACCAATTTAAGCTTCATTTCGACCGTTGAGTTACATTTTACCTTCCAGACGAGTATGTGCAATGTCTATTCCAATATCAGGAGTCAGTAATCAGGAGGCATTCAACTGTAATTAGAACTTTAAAATAGTTGCTAAACAGGGTTGACAAATTCGAAACATTAAATCCTTACTACAGGGAACTCTAACGAATGATCATCTGCTCGACAACTTCACCCTGAACGTTTCTCCTGCACCTTCTCATATCCCAGACCGTGTACTGATACGCAAACACTAGTGGCCCAGCAGAATAAGCTCATCCATATTGGGTCACGCTTTAATTAACAGTGAAATGTATTACTTTCTTGGAATGTTAAGTTTTAGTTAATTTTCTCAACGGTAGCCAAGTAAGGACGTGCCTCGTAAACCGATGTGTTTAGTAATGTTGATGACAATGATTATGATAATGGAGGAAATTCCTTTTCATAGAGATCAGTGTAGACTCTGAAAGTCAGTGTCAGAGTCAGATCTGACTATACCGTTAAGAATTCTTCTCTCCGTTACATAATAAACCATCCAATTTACGTTGCCACACATGTGACGGCTCATTGAGTACTGGCCTTTTAGTGAATATTCAAATTGAAGCTTCCCGCTCTCTGAGCACAGGCATTTCCTCACTCCCAATCATCATTCAGTCGGGCACTAAAATCCCAAGACTTCGTGCATACTGGTCAGGTCAACACTCTTGACATCGGCCCAAAGCGGGTTGAATTGGTAAAAATGAGCAGCGTGATATCGAGGGCTTCGGGTTACCGGGAGCAGCTTGGTCACGGAGTCAGCCAAACGGAAAAATGCATCCACGGCCGGCAAGAGCAAGACCCTGTATCAGTCACCTCTCCTTCACTCTCTCCCTCTATTCTCTCCCCACCCACTTTCCTTCTTTGGACCCTCATCCTTGGGTTCGAAATCGTTCCTGTCTCGCACCACTTGTTGATCGCTTCGTGTCCTCGCATCAGACGTGCGGTGCCGTACCAACCAGCCAACCAACCAACCAGCAAACCAGCAAACCAGCTAACCAGCTAAGCGGCTAATTTGCTTACCAGCATATGCTGCACGAAGCCACCTGCTTGCCACCTACTTAATCACAGATGCGCCACAGAAGTATGCTGCGGTGAAGATGCTCCTCGTCTGAATCCAAGATGAACACCGATGAAATTTCAGGAATAAATTTTGGAATACTCTCGGAATCTTTCTCCCTCATATCTTGAAAAATGCCTGCATATGTAGCGAATTACTACTTTAATACAAGAGAGTCGTTTCCATCCCTACTGTGATATCATCGATAAAGTAACCCGGCTTCCTACGTCTTTATAATTGTTTGAGATAGTCAATCTGTTTGAGAACTCCATTTGAAACGAAGACGTTCACTTTTTTTCGTATAATTTTAATATGTACATATATCTAATAATGGTACAGCTACACGTACATTTCAGGATTGTATGAAGGTGAAAAGTGAATCTCGGAGGTGGGCTATGTCGGTGATGTTTTTTTTATTACACCTACCATTGAGTAGACTCATAAAAGCACTAGGATATTCATTCGGCATTGATAATTCATGGAAATCTTGTTGTCTCTTGCACTCGCCAGAGTGTTTATGGAATTTTAACTCGCACGTACCCCGAGTAATAGAACGAAAAAGGTGGGATTTCTTAAAAAATGTTAATTGAATACGCTTCACTGAGCAGCTGCCGCATGTTGGTTAAAATGCATTGTGAATAGAAAATTAGAGACGCTGACAGTGGACGAAACAATTCTACAAGTAAGCTCTGGGCTGTTTGAGTCGAGGACAATCGTCTATTAATTTTACTCAATTTCGTATTCCTATTCGAGCGTCTGGCATCTATTCAAATCCATCCTGCCATTCAGAATAATACGGCTATTATTCACCTGGCACCGTGTAATTTATATAACCTTTCATGGATTCACTATCACGCCAACAATAATAATGGATGCAATATATGAAGCATTCAATCATTGGCGACTATTAAATGTTTCTGATTAACTATCGAACGTGGTGCTCGTCTACGCATCTGCAGCTGGTTGTTCGGCGTAAAATTACTTTCACTTTCGGAGCATGATACACAAAACATGTTTAAGAGGTATTTTGGAATTAAGTCGAAGTTTTTTTTATCTGTAATCGTGTCAACAGCTTTGTGGACAGATCCGATCTCAAACAACACAGAGGTATTCCTGATTCGTCTTATCGGGACATTTTGAATATATGGCCAGAGTAGCATCTGGTGTTACGATGAAATACCCTGAAAGATAAACTTGTCAAAGTAAGATTGTCCAATACCACTGAGCGAGGGATGAGTGTGAGTATAAGGAAAAAAAATGCGTAATGTAATATCAATTCGTACTGATGTGGGTAGAAGATATGAACCACGAAATGCGACTCACATAACGGCAATGTATCTCCGAGGAATCTAAAAATTTATTGCCTTATAGCTGCTGCAATAAAGTTAAATTTGCATCGGACGTATGGCTGGGATAAATTATTGCACCGAGAAAAATTTAATTGGCGTTAAAATTAATGCAGTCAGAGGCAATTTATTTACCAATTACTCAAAAGCCGGGGCTGACTCTGGCGACCTCCAAAAGCGGCATTCATTATCAAGGCAGAGTCAATAATGATTAATGTGAAAACCGGTTCGGCCAACTTATACACTATTCGTTATGCTTTGAGTCGGCGTACGTTACTTCTCCTGAGGGATGAACTCAGCCGGCGTGTTCACCAGGCATGAATCTCAAAGGTCGCGAATATATATCTTGAGGCCTTAGATTTCTGATAAGCGTGAACAATTTCACGTTTCTTCCAAACGGTTGCTCAAATTTTCACCACTAAGATCGATCGCTACGCACGTAACGTGTATACTTATCACAAAATGTATGACACTACACCTCAAGAATGTAACCCTATCGGGAGTTTCATCGTTCCAATATGTTTACTTTCATATTTTTCATTTTTTCCTCATCTCACCACGCATAGTTGCACAGTCTTCAAGGTATGTTAGATTTTACGCTTGGATGAGTCACTTTCTTGAGTCCGGCGTTATTAAATCACACGGCAGGAATATATTCATAGCAGAAATTTTAGTATTTGTGCCAGTGATGAACAGTATTTTAATTCATAACGTATAGGTACGTGTTATCTACGTTTGTTTTGGTGGGTCAGACTACATTGGATTTCGAATGACAAATCGTGAATTATTGTACTTCAATTCTTGATGCGTGGCTGTAGTTATACGAATAACAAATAGAAGTGGTGACGATAAGTTGTTAAAAAAAAAAAAAAAAAAAAATACAATTATTGAGAAGAACCGATGAACTAATACTTTGTATGTCACAAAATCACGAAAAATTATAAACTAATGTAACGTATATTTGATGGAGGTGCGTGTGAGGACCTTCATGATGTCAAAATGGTTCGGATGTTGGTTTCTCTGTAATGGGAAGAACGGTTTATGACATAATATGGGGGGTAGATGTTATCATCGGAGAAGCAGATTGACTGCGAGGATAGAGGAAGCGTTAATAACTCCATAACCCGTCAAATCTACCGTGATAATTTAATAACGCATTATGTCACCGGTAGGTGGCCAGGCGAATAGTTAGTTTCCGGGTTAATTAGGAATGAAATTCTCCAGAGAAACAGGCTTGCTGCGAGATGCCGATGACTAGGGCAAGATATGTCGGGCAAGCGACAGCCGCCAATCCATCAGTGAACTATTATACACATAGCGCATTGGGTCGCACGTAAGAAGTTAATTAATGCAGTGTACTCGTTTTTTATTGCCCCTCCAATTAGCGGATAATTAATTAAACAACACCTTGAACGTGTTGGATAATATTTTTTCGACTCCAGGGGTCAACCAGTCGAGTGTTGGCCGCATGACGACGAAGAGCCCGTCGACGTGACTCCGTTCTCAGCTTTACCACAGACCTGTAAGACGTGAACCATTTTCTCTTGGCCTAACGTCGCCGAGTATTCAAATTACCTCGCGATTCCATCTAACTCCGTGAGTCTTGGATTTTATCGCCAACACACCTGGGGAGCTTGAGGAATGTTACAGATATGATATTTGGACGAGGAATAAGTAAATTATACTTGAAATTACCATCCAACTTTACCAATCTCGTCATATGCGTGCTCTCTCGCGACAGAATGTGAATATATCCATTGCTTCTCAGTTTATAAATCACAATGATCCGAAATAAATTGATGTTCCACATCTATAGGTTTGAAATGAAATGCTTAAATTCGGCCTGCCTGCGGCGTAGAAATGAATTATATGCAAATTTCTATGCATACGAAGGAATATGCATAGAATCTATTTTCTCAAATTATACAATTCAGGCAAATTTATTCTCTTGGCTCGAGACCGGACCGACTGGGCACAATGGGCGCAGTGTGGCTTGAATCATAAGTGTGATTCCGAGTAATTCCGACTGACAATCAGCAGGGAATTATTAATGAAAGTTATTTCTTTCGCATGCAAGACACTTTGAAATACGTTCGTTCCTTGCACGGTCACAACAATTCTTCAACTCGTATCTGCACTGCAGCCTATCGTCATGATAGTCAGCAAATGGTGCCGCGCCTGGGATTAGAGCACCGTCAGATACTCGATTGACTCGCGACTGTCCTATTGTTTCAAGTACACCAGGCGCCGTAACCCTCAGACATGTCATTCCTAACGCGAGGGCTTCACACATGAGCACCAGAGTGTAGAAGCGTCGGCTCCGATGCCTCACCATGGAGCTACCACAGCTTAACAAGGATTGCCATTCAATTCATTGGATGTTGATTGGTTACGTTATAGGCTAGTGCAAGTCCAGCCAACGAATTGCTTTATAGCTTTACATACATCGCGTGCATTTTCACATTTCCATATAGTTAGCATACTGCGTCCGTTAATTGTGTGCATGAAAATACAGGGGGAGTGGAAACAAAGTCATTCTTTCGTTGAAATATTTTCAGATAAAGCTCAACAGCTTGTTTTGAATCTGCACGAACGATTTTTAATTGCAGAGAATGCTCATACACGTCTCAGACTCGATTTTTATTTTCGGTTTGTCAATTTTGTGGCCTCAAATTATCAGGTCGAGGGATCTTAGAGATTTGGTTTCACGTCGACCGTAGGTCATTAGGTCAGACAAATTTTGAGGTGCCGATTTCAATGCTCACCAACCTGTAACTAATCGTTCTTTGAATACATTGAGCCAGGTAACATCAGTTTCATCGGTGTGAAAATGAAATCTGTCAATATTACTGATTTCTGACTGGACGGAAATCCATATTGTAGTCAGTTAGAATTATTGGAAAGTGAAAAAACAAGTACATAGATTCGTTTCAATCGTGTCCCGTATACGTGATGAGTAGTTACTGGGTGCGGAAACGTAGTAAAGATTGTTAGTCGTAGAAATTTAGTATGTATACTTCCGGAGTTTACAGGCGTTGAAGATGCTTTCAGAACTCTGCGAAATGTTAGCATTACCGTAAATATACAGAGTCGTGGAAGTGGCATATCTTTCCACCGAGTAAAGAGGCACAACCAGGCACCAAAGTGCTGAAAGGAATCTCCGTCGCCTGCAGATGTGTGCATTATAGCGACTAATTTTCCTTATTCTTGGTAACTCCCGCGGTACAACCCGGCTTGAATTCGCATCCAAGCACAAATAACTCTCCGTCTCTTGTTGCCGTTCGTCAGCCACGTACCACGAATCTCATTTTCATCATAAGTAATCAATTGCCTTAATTGTCACGTATTGATTTTTATCAATATCATGATAATTTTGCTGTTCCAAAACTTTTACCCTCTCCTCGAAAGCCTTACTCAACCGTCGAGGATTCCATGCATTCGGACCAGTCGAAATGGGCAAAGATCGACGTGTTCTAAATCACAGGTGAGGTCGGACGAGTCTGGTTCTCGTCTTGGTTATACGCTGCCCATAACAGGCTATTGACTTTTCTACAGGGACATTATGAGATGAAACATTAAGCCCGAGAGCAGAACTGCGTTATTCATGGAGGGTGAACCTTGCGGTGACCGAGACAGAGAGAAGCGGCGAACCGGTGGACCACGAAGAGGACAACTGTGCGGATGAGAGTTGTATCGCACAGGGAAAAAAGTCCGGTGGTGATATCCTCGCACGGCGCACCGATGATAATACGCTACGTGCGCCGTGTCTGAAAGATCGAAACGATCGACTACAGACCCGGCCTGCATACACAGTTCCCCGTAATCACGCACCCATTTCATACGAATCTCCGTGTCCGACGAGAGATGACTCCCCACCCTCTTTTTCCTCTCCGCTATAACCCTCGCTTATCTGTTTTATTCCAACTTGCGATCCCTAGACCCGCACCTCTGATCCGTCGGCGTCTCTTATTTGCTGATCGTCGTTTAAGTCAGGAAGAAACGAATCTTCGAGTCCTTGAATACGAAACAAAGGAATTGTTACCATACAAGAACTAGTAGCCTGCAGGAACTGTTGGTGAAAAATTCTTCGGGGGTTTGGTGATAAACGACGGTCCGTTCTTGGGGTAATAAGCCGCACCGGGGTGCGCACGATTGACTCCGGGACGATGATCACTTTAGTCACGTGAGTTTGAACAGCCGATCAACCGCAAGTTCTTTGCGGCACGACGTGTATATATATATATATATATATATATATATATATATATATATATATAGTATAATACATCCCGCATGCAGGCGAGTGCTCGTAACCTTTATGAAGAGCAGCGAGGTCCGTCGATGAGCAACACCCCCCAGACGTAGCGGAGCATCTGCGACGCTATCTCCTTCGGATCTTGGCAGCGGCCAGCCAGCGACGTTCACGAAACGAAACGACGTCGACGGCGGTGGCGGCGGCAGCAGCGACGACGGTGTCAGTGGGCTGCGATGGCTTCGTCTCCTCCTGGACGTCTTTCAACTTGCCGCCACTTTGAAATAACTTGCCGGTCTCCTGTTGTCGCTGGATTACTTCCATAAACGTCTCACTCCTTGACCACGGCGCCAACTCTCGACCCGGTTTATCCAGTAATAATAAAATCATTGTCCTCACGTTTATATCTACTGAAATCTTCTTGTCATACAAAAAATGGAATAGAGATGTATTCCCACTGTATTGTTAATTTTCGACCACTCTTTGAATTCCAAAAACTGTTGTCTTCGCAACTCTAGACGTCGATTAAACGCGGTTCATAAATTAATCGTATCTATCAAAAATATGTCGAAATGACAGAGCTATAACGAATTGAGTCGGCTACCGTCACAGCCTGATGCAAGTCCTTTCTCCTCGTGAGAAAAGTTTTATCATCTCGCGAAATCGGGGAACCACTTCACCACCATCACGTCGTGTGTGGGGGGTACAAGGTAGGTATTCTCAGCAGACGTACAGCGGCATATGAGAAACGATATATATAATGGCAAAGTGTCGCCACAGAAGGTATGAAACATTCATAAAGAGTAGCATAAACTATGCACATAATATGTAGGAAGCAGCATAATAATAGCGTCGTCAAGGAACGGAGTTTACCGGCCCCCCGTCGCCCCCTGGCTCCCGGTTGTCCCAAGGGATTAACTCGCATCGCGGAACACATGCCCGCTATACGTCTACACCTTCGTCTCGTCTTCCTCTTGTGTCTCATCTCGCTCTCCTCCTCATGGAGGATCCTTTCTCTCGGCGCGGGTGATGTTCCATCCACCTTGAAGGAGTACCCGTCTCGAATTCGGGCTGGAAGACGCCTACGTGACGCATGCCGTGTCCTGGTTATCCTGCGTTCAATATGCCGCGTCTTCGTCTACTTGTCACGTCCCAGAATTAGTTTTATTGTTAGATGAACATTTGCCAATTTTGTTCAACGAGTTCTGTCGCTTGTTTGGAACGGATCAAGCACATCGGTGAAGCGTATTGCAAAATTGATGGAAGTACGGAGACGGACTGAGGTTGATTCTTGTTTCGAACTTCTCGAAGACAAAATTTCAGACAACAGGAAATACCAAAGACGTGACTTCTTTGCAAGTGTCAAAAATAACACCGAGGTGTGTTATGACGTGGGGGTGCGTGCATGCGTGCGCTAAATAAAGGGGAGAATCGTAGCACGATCTTGACACTCCGATTATAACTGCAGGCTCGTCGTCGTAATTTCGAAGAGGTCATAAACTTGGAGGGATTCGTTAAGCACCTCGGAAGCAAATAGCTACTAGAGACCTCCGGTTAACGGAGGGTTGGAGGCTCTAGACGGTCTGGGGTGTCAAGGAATCGGCGCGATGACTTATGCACGTCACGAAACGGGCCAGCTTACACGCGTGCCTTTCGACGAACGTAACTAACTAGACACGCACTGGCCTCCCGCCCACACAGCGCGTGTACGCCATAGATATCACCCGTCGAGCTCTGAGCCAGGGGTTGGGATTATTTTTCGAGAATACACCGAGATTTTTCACGTTATTTTTCCGCAGAACTCGTATAGATTAAAGAGCGAAAATGTCAGAGAGAGAGATAGTAGGCAAAACTCGACGCCGCCGGAAGGGAGATAAAAATAAATTTTACGAAAATAAATATACGAATAAGTGATGCTGAATAAATGTAAGTAAATAAAAATAAATATATACTTATTTATATATGTATATAATGTAAGCAAAGAACAAAAGAACGTTGTGAACGAATGCGGCGGAAGGAAACGGGATCTGCATCGCTTCGGAGGAGTGAGATGAAGAGAATTCCATATCGCAGATTGTTTAGCCATCGCCCCAGGCATTTTCTGATTGCTTCTGCGCGGCCCTTTTATTCGCATGATATTATACCGAACGATTGAATTTCTTTATTTTACTGGAAATTGTTATTATCGGTCTCCAGATCGTTTTTATAAACGTGGTGCAAAAGCTATAACGACCTGGAAAGGGTGCAGCGAAATATATTTGAGATAAACAGATTTTGATCGTCTCTCGGATGAATAATCTCTGTATAATCGTTTCAGTTCGACTTAATTAGTCCAATTTCTTTACAGTCATAACACCGCGCCTAGACGATAAAAAACCTTGTGTTTCACGTAATTTATATACACGGAGTGTGAATGAGTTACGCGATCGAAGATAAGTGCACGTTTGTACCCTCGCGTTTGAATCAATGCCAGGCATTATGCGGCTTATCGTTGGCCCAACGACTGGTATTATATAAAACACGTATCATCCAATTCGGATTAAGATTTCTACGGTTTCACCGCCTTTACTAAACCATAACCAGAGTATTTCTCGCCAGGCGTTAGCCTCAATGCCGCCGATAATTGGATGACTAACGTATCATCAGCGATACACGTCCGTCGTTTTATATCGATTTGCGAAAAATTTCTGCCAGTTGTGTATATACATATTTATATATGTTACAAGCATTGTTTGAATTTTCAATCGGAACACAAAGACGAAATATTATGGTTGAGAAAGTGCGTCAGTTGGAGAAAAGGATCGGGCACTTTTATCTTGTAGTTTTTAAATCCTGAGGGAATTGTCCAAGGGTTAGGTGAACTGGCAGCTCGTAATGGTGTTGACTTAAGAATAAAGCCGGATTATTGTCTCACGGGGTTGTAAATTCAAGCTAACCGCGAACTACACGGCTCACTTAACCCTTCGAGTTTGAAGAGCTGCGGGCGAGATATACGACTGTTTATGG
Organism: Diprion similis; assembly: GCF_021155765.1. Taxonomy (NCBI): domain Eukaryota; kingdom Metazoa; phylum Arthropoda; class Insecta; order Hymenoptera; family Diprionidae; genus Diprion; species Diprion similis. Next base: position 16,381,716 of record NC_060112.1, on the reverse strand, counting down.
ATCCGAACCACGGTAGTGCTGCTCATTGCATCTCTCGTTAATCAAACCGTCATCCATTAAGATTGACTCTCTTCGAGCGTGGACCAGGGTTCCACGGCTCCCTTTACGACGTCCCGTGCGACTTGACGTTCTAATGATACAATTTGTCGCCTGTCCCCTGACCGCCCTCCTCTATAAATACCAAACAGGTCCAGGAATATTGGAAAAAAATGAAGCAAAACCAAACGAAAATACAAATAAATTCCGTTCAACGTGAAACAGGCTCCAGCTGCGTTGTGTACCCACTTATAGACGCCACGAAAGAGTGGAGAAAAAATTTGAGTGGAAGTACCTGCTCGACGTTGATAATATCACAAAACAAACAAGGTGAAATATAATTGAATGGAAATAAAAATGTTTGAAAATGAAAATGTCTGCATCATCGAACGCTTCATATCTCATTCGAGCGACGGAGTATACTTCAAAATGAGCGATAAATCTAGATAATGCAATATATACGTACAGTCACGTGACGAAAAGGTTTTATCCACCTCAAAATGAAACAATAAATTTTGGTAAGCCATCGGCTGATTCTCCCTGGTCCGTCTACTCTGAATCGGCTGTTATTATAACAGATAGTTAAGCATAGTTGCGTGAGCGACTGGAGGAATTTAGAATACTTCCTCGTTTCGATGCTCGAACGAACTTTGCGCCAGGGTAAAGATTATTAAGTTTTGGCGTATCGTAACTTTCAGAATTTGCTCAACAATTTATCCTCTCTCATTGTTTCCCTTGTCCCGGTCAGTCTCTGGTCAGTATTTATTTACGAAGGAAATTCCAGGCTCATAAAATATTTCTACTTATTATAAGCTGGCAGAAAAATATTTCCACTAATAAACATAATTAAAAAGTGTGTATTGTCAAAATCGGGATCTTGAAGAGTAAGTATTTACACGTCTTTGAGACACATGATCACCAACGTATCCAGCGTAAAAAAGTGGGAAAAATAAAACCTGTCATCCGGCAGTCGGCGTCGCGACGCAGGAAGTTGACCCTTTCGCTGAGAAATAATTACGAAGCTACGCCGACCTCGGGAGCCGAAAGGGCGGCTTGATCTTTCGACGGTTTATTTATTACCGACATCAAACCCCGGTTTTTTGTCCTTCGTCCTTAATTTTCCTTTCTGGCCTAACGTCTAACCAATATGTCACGTGGTTTGTGTTTGATCTCGTTGCACAGGCAGGCCGCATACGACCGTCAATGAAATTCCTGGCGATCCTAACCGACCCTCGCCTGTCTAACGGAAGGACCGTGACTGCCTGCAGCATTGTTGCGGCCTCACCGCTGTATCCACTATATACGACAAGATACATGTATGTACTCACCCATGGATGCGCTTTGCGTTACACGAAGTATCAAATTTTCCGAAATACCTACGCTGCATTGGAAAACGTTGCGGGCGTGTAATTTCCGAAATCCGGTTAACCCCTTGCTGCATTTTCGCACGATATTACTACAGGACAAGGTTTGCTGTTAAATTACTATACACGGAGAGAAGAAAAAGGTCAGCTTTCACTCAAATAGAGGGACACATCAGGGTCTTTCCTAAAAAATATCCAACTTTCAAGTAAAGTCTGCCCTTTTATTCTCTTCGTGTAATATTACACAAACTGAATATAAAAAAGATTAAAAGTCATTTCTTCAGTATGATGTATCAGAGGCTTGAATCGCAGGTTGAAATGTTACCATAAGTTGAAGCGACTAATAAAAAGGAAGTCTTTTAATTAACTACTGTTCTGCACTTGCAAGTAATGTCTCATGTCAATACCGACTAGAGGTACCTGAGTATGCTAACTGAATTATTGTGCTACGAAAAGTACGTGGCATACCTCGTGAAAAATTGTTGAGTCTAAGAAAAGTTTCGTGCCTCGTTTGGTGTAATCAACGGTTCCTTATATCCATGAAGTATTAATTTAACACGAAGTGGTCTTCAATTATAGGTACACCAAAATTTTTTTTTCAACGAATTGAACGTTATACAATGTAGTCGATAATGTTTAATTAGTTCGAAAAAACGCCATCTTTTCCTGCAGATTGCAAATGATTGAAAGAATTTTATTTCCCGTTGAGAAATCCCTCATCGTGAAGGTTCTTATGGAAACGAATCATTGACACAGGGCTTTATGAAGCGTTCACGTACAGTATCTGGTGTGAAATAGCCTGCAGCTTCACGTGGCACAGACACTAAATATACCGATTTCAAGTGTAGGTAGGTACCGGCAGGCTATTCGGTTCTTCTGCAATGGGTGGAAGCTGCGCGTACCGGAATGACGTATAGCCTGTTCCTCGTACCAAGGAAAAGCTAATTAAAGATCGTAAAGGAAGTACCATCATGCATCGGCGCGCTGCAACGGAGACGCATAGACGTACTCCGAATAGAAATTCTTACAGGCAATTCGTTTGGAGAATGGAGTCGCACCCCCTGCGGTAATGTTCTGCCAAATAACCATGGAGCACATTGGTACAACCCCACTTCTAATTACTCTACATTCTGGAGGGTGCATAGCGGCGTTAATTGAGAGACTCCTAACGCGTTCCTCAATCGGTTAGTACAACTGCTACAAGGCAATTGGTGCTCTTCAAAAAGTTGTGCAACATACCGAGTCATGGTTAAAATAGAAGAAAAATTGAGAGCACCAAAGTTTCTCCACTATCTTGTAGAAGTTTTGTTTAAATCGTCGTTACGATCGTTTTTTCCAACGTGGACTAGTCCGCTTCATGGCGTGTCTTGATTTCGATTTAATCTTCTGGGTACGAGAGTAACGAGTAACATACGCATCTATGTAACTCGTTTCTACAGGACACGGTGTCCATAGAAATCCTCACCTGTAGCTTTTGAGAAGTTACAGGTACGTATATTCTTCATGGATGAAAGCCGTCGAGGCGTTAAATCTCGCTACATTCGAACAGCTGTACAAGTAAATTTATGCTAATGACCTTGCATCCAAGGAATACACGGACGTAATCGAGACGAACAGAAGGAAGTGCAGTTGATGGAGATGGCTTTCGTCGCGCGAGTCCCGGAGGATGACAAATGGGTCCGGGAGGTGGGTGGCGGTGGCGTGGCATAACGCGCCTTCACGCCGTGGAGCCGCTAATTGGGTGCGCATTATTAATACGCACAGCAGTGGCGCCCTGTTCCTTGCGTTTCAGTCCCGACTACGACTCCCTGGCGAGAAAGATTTCAACATTTTTCTCCCCCTCTCTACGATGAACAAATATCCTTCTGGCGTTCTCACCCTGCGCGGTCACGTGCTTGGCTGATCACACCACCAAGCATTGGAAACGGATCTTACTGGCAAATATTGTTTGTATCTGTCATCAGAATTTTTACAATCTATTTTTACCCAAGAACACGGAGTTCTAACTCAATCTGAAAGCTTTCACTGAATCGTGGGTTATATTTGTAAAATGAATTTAGTGACATTAAAGGAATCACTCGATAAGATGTCAAATGTTCATATCGGAACTGCTGCCTCGTAAATTTATCATTTTTTGCAGGTCACGAGGTGGATCGAACTTCAATTAATCTCTCGAGTTTTTTGTTGGCCGGTTAATAATTATTACGCCATTATTATGTGGGCCGTGTTCATTAACGCTTCACATTGATACACAGGCGTGTGGTTCGAATCGTAACTATAATGGTATAATATATATATATATAAGATGCGTCGATGAGAGCTACGCAATTTTCTTTGGGTAAGGGTTTCCGTGCGTGTGTACGCAGATCACGCATGGAGCATATTTCGCTCTTCTCCCCGATTGCAGGCAGGCCTGCAAGTGTTTCCTATCAGCGTTTATGGTGCGTCGAGAATTGAGAGTCCGCGTGTAGTTGTTTTGTTTCGCCTCGTTCGAATGTGTATATTGCGACGGTTGCTCATGCTCGTTTGGTCGCAGTTCGTAATTATACGATGCAGTCTGGAAGAGGCTCGGATGATATTTGCATACGACTCTGGACCAGCTTTGGGTGTATAGTTACATGCTGGTAATCAAGGCTTACATGTTGTTTGGCTATTAAAAACATATTGGACACCACGCGATGGGTATTGGAATTTAAAAATTTTCAAAGGAGATATTCAAATTTCATTTTTATGTAAAGCGAGAGTTTTACTCCGTTTAAAGCTTTCAACCGCGAATGGAGGAATAATTGACGACTGTTTGTATTGTACGATGGACGCATATTTTTTCTGAAAAAGTCAAGAAGTCTTTAACTTCATGTTATGAACCACGTTGATACTGGAGTTTGGAAAATTGTATCCACGAATTAAAACCATATATGTACACTGAGCTGTGACAGCAAAATTTTTTCATGGATTCATAGAACTAATTGGATGGGTTGGAAAAGCGAAAACAATACCAAATTCACATGTCGAAAAAAAGTAGTATGCGAATAAAGCCATCGTTTAGTTTTTCGGCTGTTTTTTTTTTTTTTTATACGAACAACGACACTGCATAAATTTGAGAAATAATCGAAATGTTAAATCTTTAATGCACATGCCTCTAATTACGAGCACATGGAGATGGTATTAATAAGTACTTTGATTTTTCTTTATGTGAAGCTTCTATCCGCCGACGACGTGGCCTTTGGCGAGCATCTGTGGGTCGTTATAAGACGCTGACGATGCAGCAACGCTGTCACAATATTGTTGTAATGTTTTATTAACACGTTGTTTGCCGAAGAATTTCATCGAAGACTGCATGAAAAAACAAAAGAGAAATTTCCACCGTCCTTCGTCATTCTACCGTTAAGAGGCAACCGAACGAAAAAAACACAATGGAATGTATAATGCGGTGAAATTCATGCTTTCGAAAGAAGATGTACCAATCGATCATTTTTCATCAACAAATTCTCGCTGTCGTTGAAATTTTACCTGCAAAATGACGTCTACCGACAGCGTGATCTAGCCTTGTAGGTACGCGTCATAGATTCTTCAGAGAACGAAGACGCAGGATATGTAAGGAGAAGGATTTCAAAATTCAATATGGAAAATTGCGATCGTAAAGACAAATCCATCCACAGGATGGATCCCAGTGTTTCCCGTATACGTCAGACGCGAAGCGAGGGAGTCTCAGAGCGGCTTTGCACTATGATTACATCTACGAATGTTGGCTCGGTATAAGGTTAGGTTAGATAAGGCCACGTCCTACTGGAAACCGCGGACACGACGAAACACGACGTCTGATATTTCCGTTCAGGGTTTGCACCTCCAGGATTTACTGTGCTTCAGCTTTCAGCCTCGGCCTTTGCACCAGATATGATCGAATGAAATTTCCACCTGGATTTATCTGATATTCTCATCTTTCCCACGGCGCAGACTGTCCATGCTCTGAGTCAATTTTTCTCTACGCCTTTTCCAATACAATAATAAATACTCCCGCTCCGTGTCGAAGTCCTGTAATGTAATTCACGAATTAACCATACAAGAAAAGCAAGGACTCATCTCGGACATGGACGGCTGAATGATTGTTTGACTTTCATCAATACAACGATGGAAGGTAGCGACGAAGTTGGAGGAAATGATTCGTCACTGCATGGTAAAACCTTCCTACGCTATTATGGTGATTAGGTATTCCCTAGTAATTACCAAGGAAGCTAACACTAAGAAGCGCGCTGAGAATAGGATCATCACAGATCTCCTCACGCTTGCCCTTTGATGTACGTCGCTAATGATAATCCTGCCTGTCCATTTGCTTGGAACAATGGCGGTCCAATCAGTCCTGTAAGCTAAGCAAGTATGTGGGATGAGCCACTTGCGTCATCCCTAGTCTGTCGTTCACGTATTGACGTAAAATTTGCTGTGAGCGATCGCCGGGTCAAAAATATTCTGAATCAAACTGTTGACTTGCATTAAAACATATTGACCGACATCACGGAAGTCGAGACTTTCACGGATGAGAGTAAGGGTGCGAAAATTGCCATTTCCGAAAGGTCACGGTGCTGTTTTGTAGCCGAAGATTGACATTAGTTGCCAGAGGTTAGATGATCCGGGTGATTATTAAGAGTCGCTCATCATTAGGAGTAGAAATATTAACGACGAAAATGGAATTTTAGCAGCAATGAGAAGCGTATAAGCGTGCTCGGAATCGGGCTGAGTAATGTTTTCGTATCGAGCGACCCGTAGGCACCACATGGCCATTATCTTTTCACGTGACAAGCTCACCTAAAGGCTCGACTCGCATTATGCTTTTTATTGCGAAGCCCATTACGATAACAAGGCTTTAAATACCTCCATAATTAATAAATTGAAGTCTATTGTAGAAGATATTTGTGCAACCTTACACCGCGTACTTTTTTGTTGCTGTGTAGGACATCAAGATACGATACCGTCGAAGAAATTTAGCTTAAACATTGTTGTGGAAAACGCTGCCAAAGAAAATTAAAAACGTAATAGTTCTTCGGTCTAACGTTGTCTAAATTTTCCTCTCATATTCCAGGTTTCTGCCACTGGCTGTGCAGCTTTTGAAAAAATTTCTCTCTTCTTCGTTCGTTTTCTTTTTTGAGGAAGGATACAATCTTGAGAAACAACTCAGGCAGGGCATCGAAATATCTCCTTATTCCATTTCATCGTAAGTTCAGGTATAAACATTAGGTTACATTGTGAAAGTCGATCCAGGGATAAGTTACATTCAAGAGACTCAGTAAGAAACCATCACATTAATGCCCGATCGAATAATTCTCTTCACATAAATTTGGAGAGCAAAATGTCTGCACTCTTCGACGGAATACAGCGAGCCACGCTTGGCAGTATTGAAAATCGGGCCAAAGTATAGTATAAATATTTGTAAACTGAAGGAGATTCCATTAGTAGCTGGTAAACATTTCAACTGGGTCAACAGAATGTTTTAATTTGTACCCAAATTTCGGCGGCGGACTCTGTCAACCGAACCACAAACACACTACCGCATGGCGGCAAGACTTTTGCCGCAGTCCTAGGAGACTCCGCAGTTAAATAACCGCGTTACCTAGGCTCAAAAGTCCTGTGCAAACATACCGGAAGTAAATTTATGCCTTGGTCAACGAATTTGTACTTGTTTCAGGAAGGCGTTACTCACGTGGATACTGCAAAAATTGAAAGGACGCCGCGATACCGGTGGTAATAAAAATTTTCCCACGTGATATGAATGCCTTTCAGTTTTTCGTTTCCATTTAACAATACCGCCACTTTTAGGTGCGCAGTTTGATCCCGGGTGAAGTAATATTTCAACCCGCAATTAGCAGCTGACAGTTATCGAGATTAGCTGGCACGAAACCCTTTGCGTAAAAGATTCATAATTTTTTTCAGTAGCTCGAAATCTGGCCATTGATTACCTTGATAGTGTCGCCTAAATTACTTCACGCTCAATAACAATTACAGAGATGTCGGACGTTTTATTTAATGCGGTGCACGTATACAGTTTTGTGATTGACGATGCCTGCTCAACGTCTTATTGAATGGTAAGTAGATATAGTTATTACAGAAATGGCATCAATTTTAAACACACGTAACATATTTTTCTGGCAATTAGGTACAATAGTTCATTCAAATTCGGTAACTCGATCAATTAGGCAATCTATTCAATAATTTGTCACAAGTTTTTCTAATAACCATTCACAATATCTATCCGCTTAAATGAAAGTGAAAAATCGGTCCGATGATCGTGGAATCGAAGGATAGTAAATACGATTGGTTTAAAAAACAAAAAAAACCCTTACACTTGAATAAATATTTTTCAAAGACGATGCAAATCAGCAAAGTTTTCCTCGGTAAAATAAGAGCGTGCAATAACTGTAGAGTACGATACATGCAGGTACGATAGCAAGCCACAAAAATGAAACGACGTCGCGCTAAAAGGAAGCATTTGAATAATTTCGCGGAGTGACGAATCCTCGGATGTTTATCGCGTTATCAAACGGGGGTCGGTAAATTTTTTTGGAGACAGGCACGCCTCGATAACAAGCCTCCCTCCCCTTCCCTCGACCTGCAACAGGGTATATTAGCTCACGCGGTGTTGATAGCGTGGCGTGTCCGCACCTCGTTCTGAATATTTATCACCCGCCAGGGGCTCGCATTCTCGTAACGCTCAGCGCGCTTAACCCTCACCCCGTCAGCGGCGGCGCCCCGACGCTTCGCCGTCGCTTCGCCGACGCCCGCGATGCCCCCAAATACTGACCCGTCGACTCTACGCGTCGGTATCACACCCCTAGGTTCACTTGTGTATGAGCTATTGTACGTACAATGCAAGGCTGTGGTCGCTGATGTTCGCGCGCTGGCCTTAAATTGACAAACTGGTAAAAATTCCAGTTGATCGTAGTTTTCCATGTCCGTTCAAAATTGAGGCGAGGCGACGGTGAAGACACGTTCCAATGAAATGCAATGACCGCAAATGGAACGGGAAAGTTGAGTTGGTTTTTCGTATGAAAAATAAACAACGTAAGTAGAAAGCAGTGAAGTCGAAAATAATGAGGTCATAATTTTTCTTTTTACGATTAAACGTAAAATCAAGCACAAAACAGCTGATTGAAAATTACAAGAACATCACGTAATCCCTGTGATTTTCTCTTTTTTATACATGTACAAGAATCGATTTCTTTCTATTCCAAAACCCAATTGCACAAATGATTTTTCTATACTGGTACACTGTTAAAAAGGCAGTATTAAATGTGACAATGAAAATATACTCGAAAAATTCCCACAATTTTGGTGCTGATTTCATCACCATTCATTTAGTATCAAAAAAGGGACAATTTACGTCCATAACTATGGTGTTGAATCTAACAGTGCACTCATTTCGCTTTTATTGCGACTCTAATTCAACGTAGAATCGACTAACAACGAGCGGCAAGAAGCCGCCCTTACTGCGAATCACACATAAGCCCATCGCAGTTATAATTTTCAAAGAACAGAGAGCCCGGAATGCTAGCGGATGTTTGTAACGGGGTTAAGAGCCAACATGGCAGCGTTATCGCGGGAGTTGGACGGGAGTTTAGTGGGAGGTACTGGAGCCGTGGGGAATGAGCAGAAAAAAGCTCTACTAGACCGGGTAACGCGGAGCCAGGCTGGAGGGTCGCACTATCAGAACGGCACGCGACTTTCGATTCATTCCAAGGCCCGCCAACCCGGCGCTTTGTTTTAGCTAGAAGAATTTTTTTTATCTTTGTTTTCTTTTACCTTTTGCGATCTCTTTTTCCCTTTTTCACGGTGCCGGCAGAACGATAGAATGCAGGCAACAACGGAGTGCTTTCATATCTTTAATTCACGCCGCAGAGTCTAGGATGTCCAGCCCTGAACAAAGGGAACAACGTACCCGACATTCGGAGCTGTGCATTCGATCCGGTATCGATCGGCTCAGGACATTGGCAAGTCGCCGGAGTTAATTGGGACCCCGGTAAGCCTCAAGCTGTCCTTTGGAAAGCCGGGTGTTCCTGGTTCTTGGAGCTCCGGGTACCGTCGGGCACCCTGGGGCTGTACAACGTGGCAGAATCAATTTGGAATTTGCATGATTGCGGAAAAGTAACCTTTGCCTTATATTATACGTGTACTCCTGCAACAGATGGTGGATGCCAACTTAATTACCTCGGCGGAGGACGGCGACGGTATCGTTTCAACCCCGACGGGATCGACGGGGTCATATAATGTCAGCACATAGTGTATACATTGTGTACCGGTAGTTTTTTTCCTCTCGTTCATCGTCGGAACTGGGTCGCTTTATCGTTCGATCAAGATCGTGACATCGGCTGTAGCTCTGAGCTAATTGATAATTACTGAGCAATTTGTACGTGGTAACTTTGTCCTAAAGAGCAGCGACGAATGTTTGCTCCGCGGGAAAGTGTGTTCAAAAATTTAAGAATAGACGTTTCTCAACGTCGCGCGTCGATCGCGGGATCTCCGAGTCAAAATGATGAACTTTGACTCTACAACATACGAGGTTTTTTACGAAAATCCGCCCCCACTTCGTTTGGAACGCTCGGAACAGTAGAAACGAATAAGATAGACGTTTGAACAAATTTTCTTGGAAAGAGGAAGTGAATTATTTCAAAAATACGTGTGCATTTGACAAACTGAAATTTGATGGTGCCTGTCTCGTATTTCGGTAAATATTTTAACGTTAAGGAGAACTAAATCGTTTTTGAGTTTTGAGAAAGCGTCAAGGTGCGTATATAGTGGCGTTGAAAGTCGATGTGGAGGGTGAGATAAGGAAGACCTTAAGGGAAGTACGGGTGCGACGTGTGACGTGTAAGGTATTATGGGTATACACGTCCGCCGGCATTTGTTTTAACAAACAAAATGAGCACGCGTGAATTCGGAGAGCAATACACACTTTCACGGCTGACATTATTTAGAGTTTCCCCAAATGCACGGCTGCCCTGAATTATTCAGATTCACCCCCGCGTTAATATTCACCCACGCTTCCGCCAAAGGTGCTGGAATCGTTTTCACAAAGGGACTAAAATATCGCCTTGTCATTCACTACAACGCGCGCCTGCAGTGTGTAGTGACTTAAAATTTCATAAATATTGCCTTCACGTATTTGCATGTTATATTCAAGCCACGAGTCACAACGGTTCAAAGTCAGCGCCGTACCTACCATCCGTCCTCGCGACTGACTCTGCCATGGGTATAATCATCACCATCACCGTGATAATCACCTCCTACGAATACAGTTATACGATTACTTATGCCGGGCTTGTTTACTCACGAGACACAGGCTTGTCTGCTCACAATTATTAGATACTAATTCTTTTTCCAATCGAATCAAACAGTAGGAGGTAAAAGTAACGCCTGGGGCGAATATACGTGACGCGAGCACGAAAAATGTTTATGGATGTAGTTTCAAAGAACGAGAACCGTGTGCACGAGGTATGCAACACTGTGTGCACGTAATGCAATCAATACGTACCTACTACGGATTGGCTGGTACTGATTAATCTCATCTTCGACTCTAACGTTCATCACTATTTTATTTTATTTCTTTATTTATTATGGAAATTTTTTTAATTACGACCTTTTTCATTTTCTCTATCAACTTGTCTGCCGATCTGTCTGACGAAGACTTGACTCGCTGTACTGCCTCTGTTCAAACAAACGGGAATAATTTTAGCTGGAGGTTCAAACTCTCTCTTGGAGTCGCGTCGAAAGCAGCGAGTAAATATACACACGAATAAGGGTGTTCATACGCGGCGTTGCACTTGCAAAATCAGTCATCAACTGCACATTATACTCTTTTTTCCGCCCGACATGTCAATCCACTGTAGTTGCGTTGAATAAAAACTGATATTCCACTCCCGTAAAATGACTAGCATTGAAAAATTGTTGGAACGTGGTTATCAAGGCTATCGTCAGATCTTAAGAACTTGCACGTCACCTTCAGTGATTCCAACTTTATTTTGAAACGGGGTTAACCCCCTACTTTCTTGAAATTTGGTTATTCCCCAAAAGAATTTCCCGATGTCACATATTAATTAGTGGGTAGCCTCAGCGCAGTCGGTCATGTTACAAAACAAGTGCTCAAATACAAATTAGAGACCGGGCCTGACGCATTTATATAATTGCCTTTGCAACTAGTGGGTTAGCCGTAGAGTCACTGTAAATCAGTCCCTCTCTGATCGTCAGGAGTTGGTGGAACTGCGGGGTGGGCAGTGACGATTACCGGCGAAAGCGTATAAAAGCATTCTTCTCATTCGATGAAGGCATCAGTTCAATCAAACACATCGGTCGGAAGAGTTAAGAAAGTCAACGAAGCTCAACACAATGTTTAAAATCGTATTAATATCTGTTCTGATCGTGGCGGCCTCCGCTATGCCATATGGTAACGTATAAATAATTATATCGATATACCCTGTTTTTGTCCCGGAAAGAATGCAAGATTTCCGTAGTTATGCACGGATAGTTGGTCACATATTCGTATGGATTTAAGACATTCTACGCGCTGCTCGTTCTCCTCATGGCCCACACGGAGGAATAGGATTCAGTGGTTCCCAAGCTCAAAGCTTCTCAGGTGGATATGGTGGCGGATATGGTGGGTATCCAGTTGGATACGGAGGATACGGAGGATACGGAGGATACCCAATAGGAGGATACGGAGGATACCCAATAGGAGGATATGGTGGATACCCAGGATACGGTGGTGTCGGCACCGGCGGTGCATACAGTAGCGCAAACTCCTTTGGCGTGGGTGTTGGATTCAGGAAATAATTGCGCGACCTAACGATGTAACCTTCGGAGTACCGTATTTAGTTTAGTATTTTGTTTGACTTGACAACATTATCACTGTGACTAAAAATATTTTAATGTATGTGTACATATGTGTATCAACCCAAATGTAACTGCTAGAGATCGAAACGAATTATTTATGTTTAAATTCCAAAACAGATGTATAATCCAATAAAATTTACGATAATTTTCAAAAGATTTGTAATTTTTCAATAAAGAAAATAAACACATTTTTTTATCCAGAACTTTTTAATTGTCAGTCATTTCTTCATCTAATTAGAACAACACTAATTGCGGTCACCGTACGCGGTAGATTTTTCCTCACATTTAATGCGATCCAAATTAGACATTACACCGTGGGTTTTTCCTTTTAGAGTGGACGAATATCTATTTGCTTCAGAGATAAGGTGATTTCAGGTCACATACATGTCTTTAGAACTCGAGTGTTCCACACACATCTCTCAAAGATGTGATTTTGTTCACGAATGAATAAGATACAAACAAATATAAAAACATATTGAAATATGTAAAAATAACGATTATCAATCTATATTTGCTCAGAGAGGTGATAACTGTCGAGGAAATTTTGGAAGTCGTAATGGGACTCGCAGCCTATAATCATGCTGGAACTAGAAATTGACTATCTGCTTTCAAACTAATTACCTTGAAGTTTGTGGTGATCAGAATTTCCATGCTCTGTCTGTTGTCGATGTCTTCGAGATGAAATGCGTAGCCATTGAATCTGAACGGCCACTAAGGGAACAAACGAACGCGACACACAAAGCAAAACTATTAGCAGACTGAAACATGTGCACACAATCCCGTTCGTTCACTCACTTTCAGGGAATATTTTGTTGAAACAAACAAAGGCCCTCCATTTCATTTACAAAAATACTAAGAACCTGTTGTTTGCGATCTTTTCCATTCTTGAATGTTCTTTGCTAGAGGGAAGCCGAAAGTTTTACTTGAACAACTACAACACTTTAATGCGGTGAATGCTTAGACGAAGAACTTTTTCACCTTTGAGTACAAGACTTAAGCGACGTTTATTTATCCCTAGATCACAACGAACGCTACGAGTGATGATTTGTAAGGTAGAGCATACAATCATTGGGCGTATCTGTTACGTATGCTGACGTGTTGATTTTGATCTATGAGTTCACTACTTTGATTTCCAAATTTAAGTGAGCGTATTTGCCATTGAAACTGCTACAACACATCGTGGAAAATTGACTACGACATTTTTATAATTGAAACGAATGTATTTATACCATGCACTAATTTTTCTGCAAATAAAATGGAATTTTCTTTTGCTTTTCCCGTTTTTGATGCTTGGGTACCTACGGTAATAATCTTTAGAATAATTCGAACACTGTAAGTGTAAATTGAGTTGGATACCTACTTTAAATTTTATAGTGTCCAAACTGACGCAAAGATTCGGATTTAGTTAGGAAAAATAGTTTCATATGACTTTTTGAAATTTCAGAAACGTCACTCGGCCGACTCAGATGAATTCGAATGAAATCAAGTATTCGAGGGAGTTGTGTCACAAGCCTTTTGCATGCTAATATTCAGTTTTCAAACGGTAGCAAAACGAAGAACAACTTGATTTGTACTTGTCAGTGCTGTGCGATTTTCTGTGAATAATTGTGATGAAATTTATGCTTCGAACCATTCGCTTAACCATATTTCTCACAGACTAATCCGAAGAAAGTAACGCCACTTATTTCAGTCTATTTACGTGAAACTCAAATGTAAGGTAAATAATGAAATAAAATTGCTCCACATGAATCTCTTGAACTTACACCACCATCGATTCAACTTCATTCTCATTATTCGGCAGGATGCAACGTTTCATTGTCGAATGTCCAACTTCCGCAGAGGTGGAAGAAGGTGTATTATTATAGAGTGCAGACAGTTGGTCAGAAGGCGATCGGTATGGGGCTTAGCGAGATCGGTAACAGATTGACCAAAAAGCTTCACGCGGGTTGGCGTGGCGTGGTTGTTCCTATAAGATCCTCAATTTGTGTTGAAAATAAACGAAGAATAAGGCAAGACTGGGCGAGCAAGCAGAGGCGGAATCTTTCGGGTCTGTCGTCCAAATTAATTGGGTTCCCCGAGAGGGCAGGTCTGGTAACGCCGAGTCTTGATTTCCTCTCAGACAAGTCCTATAAATCCTCTTCCTCCCCTCCCCCTTCTCTCCCCTACCGCGCCCCTCGCCGATGGTGACAAACCAAAGCGAGCCTCGTGTTTTTATCTGATCGCCGCGTGGATAGCCGCCGTCTCAGGAAACCCGGCACTGTGGGGAGAGAGGAACGGAGAGAGAGGGAGAGCGCCGGATTGCCTTGCGAGAAAAGAGGAGAGTGAGAGAGAGGGCGAGGGGTGAACCGAGATACGCGGAGGGATTCGAGAAGAAACTAAGAGATCGCGCGGTGTGTGCGGTGATGTCCTCACATTAGGGACCCGATCTCTTATCACCGATGATTTATAATGGTATTCATTTTTTAAAGACTTTCGTCGCTATAGCTGCATTATATACACGTACGATCTTGAGTTCACTTTACCAATTCGGCTGCAGGTGATGCCGACGAACTGGGGTCGGCCAATTTGGCTTTATAAATAGATTGTCGGTCAAATTTCTATCAGTCATGGCGCCCCCTGTGCCCTGAACCATGAATTCACCCGGCAAATAACGCTCGGTGCGTGACCACGGGGATCGGAAAGCTGAAACGTGTTTTCGTCGTTGATTCAAAGAACGAAAAATTATCGCTCACGTGCCGATCGTGTTTGACGAAAGGCTCTTTATAAGTATATGGATAATATAATAAACCGTAATTTTGTGTATTTGTATTGAATTCGTTCGTCTGTCATCACGCGAGCGAAGAAAATAAATACAGAGTATAAACGTTAAGGTTCTATGTACTTTGGTAATAACTGTTTGCCGAAAATTATATACCTTTCGATTTTTCACACCATAGAGATGTAAATGAGAATCGGTCAACTGTGCACACAACACCTGCAGCAGCCCCTGTGTGTTTTAAGTCTTCCGGAAATAATAGGCTTCTCGCATGCACTCATGGTAAACTGAATCCCGAAATGAGCATAAATGGTCGTTGATGGTGCCGAAGAAGTCCAGGGGAGGAAAACGGCTCGGATGAATCTGCCCCGTCCGAACTTTGGGTGAATTCTGGGAACTGGTGGCGCGGCGACCCTTTTCCAGCATCTGACGCCGAGCCTTGCTCCGAGGAATTAGACGCCTGAACATTTATTCAAATTTCAGTTAATTTACTCGGAATAAAAGTGTCAAGTTCGAGCCGCCACACCTGTTACCGGATTCTGTAACTGCGCTCCTGCTTGTGTGTTTGGTTCGTTCGATGCGTCGCGTACCGTCGGGTGCGCTGGGAGCCTTGGGGGTAAGATATTCACAAAATCTAACCCTTTGTATGGCGGCCATAAACTCCTCGAAACTTTGTCCCCTCATCGTGAATTCTGACTAGACCGGTTATATGTATACGCGAAGCCCATCGTAAAAGTCACTTACTTACAAGCCCAGATATTAAGCTCTATACAGATTCACGCCCCTCGCTGAACGGATAGAAATCCTACCAGATTTTAACCCCAAAGCATATTTGTCCGCAAAATAATGTTAAACGATTTTTGATTCACCCGTTAGCAGTCACATTAAAAAAAAATACATTTATCACACTTAGGAAGTACGGGATTCAAGGTGATTACACGCATTAAGTGCTTACGCAGTTGTCATTATTAGGTTCATCAAATCTTCTTTGGCGATTAAATTAAATATGAAGGTAATTTTTCATAAGCTAATTTTGCGAAGAGAAAACATTAATTTTTCAAATTATATATCCATACCTGCACGGTTTTATTTGTGTTCTGTGAATCGAGACCAAATTATCGTGAGTAAACTTCAATACGAAATCTTATAGATCCAAGCCGACATATAATTTTCCGTTATATAATATGTATAAATGCGAGTAGTAGAATACACGGAATGACAGTTATGATTCTCTCAGTAATTGCGAAACGAATGATAATTTTTGCGACGCACTATTCTAAGTCGTAAAAGCGTTGGTTTGAAATAAACAATCCATGTGTCCCTGTGGTAATTGCGTAGCAACGGTACACTATACACGTAAGGTGTCTAGGAACATTACGTAACTCAGTCTTGAAAGATAATTGATAAAACATGGGATGATAATTCTCGATAATTAAGTTGCAAGAAGCCTCTCATAATTTTCCTCGAGCCGATCAATCCAAATTATCACTTTGACCGACCCTCTATCCGCGGGAAATTCAAAGCGTCGCGCGTCGTGTTTCTCTATCGCAAGTTTCAAGGGTCTCGGTGCCTATGAAAGGCTTTGGTAATCGTTGACCACTTCATCAAAGCTCTGAATATTCTAGCCACACGCACTTGAGCGCGTATGTAATGCCATGGGCGCGGGTGACATGTCACTATCGGTTTTTATGACTAGTGATCCCCGAGGCTTACCTTGTTGTTCCCCCTCTGATCCCTGCTTTGCATGCCACGTCGTAAGCCAATTTCGTCGTAGCCAATTTTTAAATCCAATGGCGATATTTTCTCGTTGGTAACGTGACGGCACGAGGGTGTAAAGTGAACCCAATCACCCCCCACTTCTGTATATCTTCTTCGGCGACAACCATTACGTCTGCACTTTCCCTGTATACGTGCTTTTTTCTATTTGGATAAATAACGATTTCCCTCATTCGGGGCAGCAGCGAGAATGTATGCAAGCCGTGAGATATCGATTCCCTTGAGCTCCGCGAACCATGAGAAAAAGACTTCGCAATAACTCGGGTTAATGAGATCCGACTGTTGCCCGCAAAGACTGAATCAGATTTCTTTCTTTCAGCTCTAATTCGCGGGATCCTCGCAAAGTCGATGAAGAGCTGCAGGCATCGACGTATTTTTCTATTTATGACCGGTTTAACTCATCGGTGGCGCAATGTTCGGGCACTTTGAGCGATAAAATATACCGTCGCAACGTTCCCGAAACAACAACGTCGATTTAGGTCCAGCAACAACCTTTATGGTTTTCCATCTTTTATGTATAAAGTGATCTGTACTTATACCGGAGCTTTTAATGCCCCTGCAACTTATTTATACATTTTACTGCCGCAGTTTCCACTAAAATTGATATATCTTGACCAGACGTATGTATGAGGCATCCTCAGTACTATTCTACCGCAGTCTAGGCTATGCAACCGTCAAATAAATCAGCCGAAGTAATTTCCCGTTCGAAGACAATGTTTGTCGCGTAGTCTCCTCGGTTCTGTGCCTAGCTTCTATGTACGCGTAGTAAACCATGGGAAAAAGGCTTACTCAATTAACCGACCACCTTTGTCGCCATAACTATTTCCCCATCAATTTGAGCGTCTTCTCTCTCACCTGAATGCAATCGTTGGAAGAATGGATTTAGAGAAAATACATTGTTTCGCGGACTTGACAGCTTCTGTGGTCCGCGTTCTGTATTTTCCACGGTCTCAGTTTTCTCATAATCGATCACTGGCTGGTATAATTTGAAATTCTTGTTTCTCGGAGGTTCGCGGAGAGCTCGGAGGGAGGCTGTGAAGGACTTTCTGGCCGCGGAACGGACGAAGAGAGTCTAGGTACCCTGGCCGAGTTTATGGGCGCCAAAGGAGTATCATTGTGTAGTCGTAAACATGAAAAGCGACGAGAGCGTCACAGGGACACGCGAGGAGCGCGGGACGAGTCGGGAGATATTTATGGAGAGCAATTAAAGAGAGCGTAAACATAGGCGCTTGCATGAGTGTCGTGGTTGTCGGGGGTGTCAAGGTCCCGGTACGCCATGGATCGACGGGGATGCAAGTCGGACAGGGATGGGATGAGGTACCGGGACGTGAGGGTTGGAAAAGACATGGGAAACCACGGAGATAGGCATCGGCGTGCCATAAATAGAAACGGTAATTGGGGATCAGTTGGACGTAAAATTCAACGGCCAACTTGCAGTCTATGCTTGTTTATAACGTTGTCTCCCCAGTTGTCCCGTTCAATTTACAAATGACGCGTTTTCTTCCAACAATCTTGATCACCGGGTCCTCGAGATTCTTTCAGTTTGCTTTTAAATAATCCTAAGCTTTTGTACCGTTCTCGTGTAGCGTGTATAGGGATTGCACCTACGTTACATGTTCTTACTATCAATTTCCACGAATCGAATTTATACATATCGGCCTGCCTCGTATATCACCAGATTGTGATCAATAAGCACTGAATTTCGATCCCTTTACTCGTATACCTACCCATCTACCAAACTGCTATCACGAAGTCAGGCCTGCTTATACCTACGCTTCTCAGTCTTAAACCATCATTAGCCTATTGCCTCTGCCGCGAGAATTAAGGGAAGGTTGTTATCCGGGAATGTCGAATATCTACTCGAGAACTTGATACTGTACTTTTGAATCCGATTATCGCGTGAAAATCAAATATTTTTTCAACATTATACTGCAGTTCACTTTTTTGAAAGTGGTAGGTACATGATGTGTTAACATCCCAAGTGTATTTCCATCACATTATTGATTTACATGTGTGTCAGAACCTTTTGTCTCTACTCACGTCAAGGCAATTAAAATATAAAACTGCAATAAGATATAGTCACCACAAAAAACACTCAAAGCGCTGAATTTGAAGAAATTGTCACCCAGGGTACCATCGATATCTACGTCCATATTATAATGAAGGGTAATCTAAGATTGCACCCGAAGAAATAAACGAGTCCTCTATGCGTAATGAGCAAACGTTGAGCCAAAAAAGCTACAGCAAAGAATGATGCATGGAAAAGCGGTTATATTTTGAAAAGTTGTTCTTGTTTTCAAGTCTTGAGATTGACTGTTCATACAATAACACTGGTTGTCGTAGTAACCGTACACATACGAACAACATATCAATTATCTGATGATGACTGAGTATGAATATCATGACGGCATCAGCCGTGCCGGGTGTATAAGGGGTGTGAACACAACTTCGTTACAATAAATATATTCATACCATAACCTTCCGCCGGTTTGTGGGACAATAAACGACAAAAACACCCTCGCCTTGTCCGTTGAGCCGTTACTTCATGCATGAATGTCTGAAATTTGGCATATAAGTAAACGGCGAACCGGTTAGCGTACATACGTATGTGAAAGGGTCAGAATGGCTCCTACCCAGACAGCCCAGGGCGGAGACAAAGCATTTGGAAAATTAGCATCAATCCCAGGGCTGAACGTGATTTGGCGCGGCGTTGGTTTGCACGCATTGCAAATCCCGCTGCACCCGATGTAACCAGTAGTTATCGAGCGACCAGTTTGCATGCACGTAGTAGGTGCCTCATGCCGTCGTCCTGCCCCGATGGAGGATCAGGTATTAATATACTGCCCCTGCGTACAACCGAACGTGCACGACCATATGGCCCGACATGTGCATTCCCTGCAATCCTCGCCATGTGCAGGCTATACTAAAATTTTTCCCCATATTCGGATTTCCGCGAAAGAATATGACGCCACACCGGCCTGCCGCACATTGTGCGCAACCGAATACGAGCGAATGCGTAAACATTCGCGCTAATGGCCGTCGGCTTTAGTGGTTAATGGGTAATACAGTCTCGAGTATCCGCAGTTGGCAGTATAAATAAATTTACTGCCTATCCCCCTCGCCTTATTACGCGGTCCTCCACCCATCGTAATAGCAAAAAGTACCTCGCGGTATATAATATCAGTCTCGATTTGTGTCTCACAGAGAACCTGAAGCACCGCCTCTGGTTAAGGGTACAAAAATCGTCCATTAAACTAGATAATTAAATTTGCGCGTCACGAATCTCCGTTGTACATTACGCTGAGTATAGCAACAGCCAGCACGTACTCTGAATTCAATCAAATTACCTACGGTTAAAAGTTTGTCATAATTATTTGGCAAACCAATTGCGGCCGTTATTTGGAACGATAATTACGCTGCAACGCCTGTCCATAATTTAAGCTCAGACCCCCGATGTCCAAGTAGGTAATGTTACTTGAATGGCCATTGTCGGCCCCACGGGCACCCATCGCGTGGCACCTGTAGCGAACCGATTCTCGTTCCCCCGACGCGTTAGGTGTAGGATTACCCACTAAATATACCGTCTATTATATCGGCCGGAGCCATCTGCCAGCATAAATCAAGGACTCCCGGCGACATCTTTTATTTCGTCGCTTATAACTCGCAGGGGCGAAGAAGCCTGCACAAGCGTTAGATCTGCATTCCCCTTCATTCAACATTTCCACGGCGTTCCTTACGGACCCGGGGCCGCAGGGTCCTCAATCTTTTTGAGCTCAGGGTCTCGTTTGAGAGAGTCGCGGCGCGCGTTTGATATCCTGTGGGAATGTTCGGATCTTCGAAGGGTATCGGAATAGAGAATTTCGGTAGGAATAGTCCGAAAAAAGGAAGAGAAAGAAGGTAGGATAAATCCCCGCACCTACAAGTATACAGTAGGCCATCGTTCCTTTGTTTCCGCGGGGTTTCGACATACTCACCGAACGTTGCGACACTCGAATTTAATCACCGCAGCTGCTTCGAAGCGTTCCAGTTTTATATTACGAATAGGCGTGAAGTTCGAGGCTCACAGGTATCGATCGCCGTGAGGAAACGGGATTTTCCTACGACACGCAAGAAAAATGGTCAAGTGCATCGCTGGAGGGGGGCAAACAAATATTTCCGGGAAAAAAACGGTGACTTATTTTCTTCCGAGGTGCGACTGTTAACGCTGCGTGCGCAAGTGCAGCAGCGGCAGCCCGTAGCTCGCAGCTCGCAGTTCACAGCATGGACCCGTCTCGGCGTGTTGCTTCTAAAAATTATCTTTGAAAGTATTTGCTCTTTCCGGTAGGTAGGTAGTATTTGTTGAGCGCATTTATTCAGGTGCCATTTCATTCCATTACGAGCAGATCGCTAATTGTTTGGGCCCACCTTGGCCACTGTGCGGCTTCCACCGGGGTCTTTGTCTAGGCCCGTAGAACCTGCTACAATCCCTGTCCCTCAAACTACCCTTGCCTACCGCCTACGCGCTAACGGTCCCTGCCCAGCTCGAGTTGCCCGCAAAACAGGTAAAAGTTTCACCCCGCTCGGGCTGCTGATCAATGAATAACGTATAACTGGAAAGTCAATTTCGTTATACTTAAGATCTCCCGTTGTACGAAACATGCATGATCCCGTGTGGATTTATTCACTAGCGAAATGGTAACTGCGCGTATTTGCACTTTTCGTTGTTCCAAAAGAATTTTTCAGAGGCAAAAAGCGAACATTATTATTTCGTAACTGGATATTTTTCACCGAATCGTTGCCTCTCTGGGGAGGGAACGGCTGAGGGAAAGACCCTGATAGAGACGCGGTCAGAAGTCAGGCGAAAAACCTCTTCACATGTGCAGTAAAGCCTCGGTGGTCAGTGGAGTAGTAAAAAGTCCTCTAAGAGTCTGGAGATGGACCACGGGTCGGTTTCGAGAGTGCCATTTGACCGCGGGATCGAAATTCTCCGAACGATAATAGACGCGCGGTATGAATGTTTAAAGGGTTGATTTTTTCCTGACCGGTTACTTTCGCGCGTTAGTGCAGAAGGCAACGGGCCCCGGAAGGGTGGGGGTCGACGTTACGACCTTCCAGAATGTAAACGGGGCGAATAATTGATAGGAAAATTGAGTGAGCTACTTCTTGAGGAAGCATATTGTACAGCCTCGCTGAATTATACATCGCCCTGCAGGTCGCAGGTTTCTGACGATATCGCAGTGTCCTGGAAGCGGAGCCGCGTTTCAGCTGGTTAGATGCGCCCTTATATGCACGTCTGCACGCGTACCAAGTCGGCTAGACGATGCACGTACTTGTAGGCATTGTATTTGTACGTATACATAACTGATGTTTGCTCAAGAGCATGATACTTTCATACACGTCTCCTATCTTCTCCTCGACATGAGCTGCACGGAAGGTACTAGCTGTGCAAACTCCCGCCCATATCCGTGTGGTCTTGAATTATGTACCTTGCGGGTCATACGGTTTCCTTGGCGGTAACGTCGCGACGCCTCAAGCTTTTGATGAAAGTTTCCGCAGTGAGAGGAAACACTTGGAGAGTCGATACTCTCACCCCTCTGTAGCTGGATGTACAACGGAGGCGGCACGGATCGTAGCTCTGGCTTGGGGTGGCAAGAATAGTCAGTTTTCTAGGACGAAACGCCGACACCCGACCTTTCCAAAGGCTCTTGATATCTCCTCTGAAACTGGAAACCTCCCTAACGACTCGGCGAGGTTCTGAACCCGTGCAGGAAAACCCTGCCTACCTCCCTCCTTATCCACCCCTAGTTCAAATGGTCGCCGAATAGATACGAATTTATAGTTCTCTTGAGTGTTCTTCGGAATTTTTTGTCCGTTTTTCATCTTCTGATTGATGCCTGCAGCTGTGTCGACGTTCGTTAAGACGTTCTTTAGAGATATTCTCCGCTAGTTCAGCCGTAAATGGAAAGAGATTTTTATACGAGGTGAACGTGTCGTCGAAATCACCGATATTCTGCAAAAACAAGCCGACGAATCGATGAGCTAATTTCTTATTTACGTCCAGGCGGTATATTTGAGGTCAATCAATCCAGCGAATGGTCGGAGTTTCAATCACGTTGAATCGATCTTGCACTAACATCCTCCCTTATGATCGCTGTCAAATTAATAAATCACAGATAAGGATCAGAAGGAAGCTATTGAAAATAGGCCGTAGATTCGGCCGAACGAAACTTCAGCATCAGCATCACGGATCAACCTGGCGTTCAGATTTGCTATATATAATCAATTCCAACACTCGCAGAAACCTTACACATCTTTTATCCTCTCCTTTTATTTTTCTGGGCCTTCAAGATTCCCGGCTTTTTCGGAGGCGCGCGCCTGACACCGGCCCACGATCGTGATTGACTAATAGGCGGTGGTTCTCCCGCTGTTAGTGGAAAAGATCGCTGACCATTCATCGGTGTATCGAGCTTGTGTTTTGCTTAATTACCGCCGTTAGTCCTTGTGGTGACCGGTATAAGGGCGGACCTCGGCGACTCCCTGCTGCAGGGTAAAACTCTCGGTGAGCAAACGGAGTCGCCACGTAAGAAGGTATGTGTGACCGGCTCTTGAGTATGCGTGTTGCTTCTGCTGCGGTAACGAATTGTCCCCGTCACACGGCCAGACTGTCCTGTCTGTCAACCGACATGGCGGCCCCGGTACCTTACACACGTAATCCTATACGACGTATGCCTAAATCTATATATAAATTTACACACGTGCGTCTGCCCAACACACGTTCAACTTAAACGCATAAGACGCCACAGCCGGATCAGAGCGCGGGGACAATTTCGAGACAGTATTGATTACAAGGATTCTTTCGACTCGGGGCCCGCTGCATTTTTGGGACCCACGACCCGGTTGTACCGTGCGATACACCCGTCGAGTATTCCACGCTGTTCCTACTGGGGTCGAAAACTCTCACCCCTTCGGTTTGTAAACAAGTTTCGTTGGGCTTAGTGTGCCAAAAATACTTTCGGTCATAATTTTAGGACTATTTTCAAGATAAGATACACGATTTACCATGAAAATTTATCTATGCATATGTATGTGTGTCTATAATTTTTCACACTAACTTTCGAAAATAGAGCAAATCTTTTTGATCGTTTTGTTATCGATTACTCAGTAATTTGTGTACGTCAGTTTCTGAGAGTATTCTTGAATCACGCCTCTGATGAAAGTGAAGGGATCTTCGGCCACTAGGAAGTCAGTCATCAAACATACCGCAGACTATAGAGAGACGTGTAAAAGCATTAAAGGACTGCGCAAACCATGAACACCGAGGCATGAATCGGTGACGTGCTCAATACACCCCGAGATAATTTCAGCTCTTACCTCTCGGTGTAAGTGCCCGTTTACCCCGCTGCAGTACCTTGAATCAGAAAACGAGGTAATAGTACCAATTTTACATTTCCAGGAATTTCGCGTGCGGATCGAACAGTACCGTACTTGCGAGATCAGTTATAGGTGTACCATTAATTGAGCAATTTTTTATTCTAGCAGTTTTTATTTTCTTCGAATCGTGAGTCACGGCATTAACTTCCGTTTCAACTGCTTCTAGGCTTTGATCGAAACCAGATTCCAGTGTTTCCCTCCGGGTGGTCAAAGCTTGACCGGAATTGATTTTCCTCTCTGTGCATACAATAGGCCAGAAAGGTAGGCTCTCACACGGTGTTAGTCAGGCTTCATGAACTGTGCGAACATGCTGGTGAGCTATAGGCGGTCGAAAGATACAAAAGCAATTTAACATAATACAGCTGTTCATTACAATTCGAATGGTAATCGTGGACCGCGTAACAGCAGGGCGATGAGAATTTAGCCGTATAATCAAAGTTAATAATCAGTAGCTGGGCAATAATGCTCAATGGCCATCACATTCCATAATCCCCCTGGAATTATTGCAAATTCGATGTGTCGCGTGATGGTGGGCGGCTACACGACCCTCTTCCTACTTCGATTCACCACACGTATTGATTATACATATGCACACGAGTGTAAACATAAATTTTCGCGCGTTCGTCGGTTCGACGGTGTATCACTCTTTCTTTCCATCGATTAACTGACGAGCAATCATTGTGAAATATTGAGGAAGCCTCGCTGACGACGCATCACTTGGTAACAGCACCAAAGTCAAAAGCTGACAAAGAAAAGTTGGATCCACCTTGTCGGAGCTGTGGCAGGCTGATCAATTAATATTGATAACATGTAAACACTGACCGTAGCAAAACGTGGCTGCTTTCGATTTAGCATAACTGGAAATACCTGCGGTACCAGAGGGTCTCGTTTTTCTCACGAAACCGGGAGGATAGATGTCCGTCGTCGTAATACCCATTGCTAAACGACTTCACGGTACGCGCAA
This sequence comes from Diprion similis, assembly GCF_021155765.1. Taxonomy (NCBI): domain Eukaryota; kingdom Metazoa; phylum Arthropoda; class Insecta; order Hymenoptera; family Diprionidae; genus Diprion; species Diprion similis. The sequence continues at coordinate 16,356,539 of NC_060112.1, read as the reverse complement.
AAAATCTCCGAGTCAAGAACCATTTCGTATAATTAAGGACGAGAGAAAGAAATTCGGAGATAAAACATGATCGGACAAGAGATACCGTGGTAAAATAATTTCAACAGTTGAAGTATACAAGCGATAAACTTAGGCCAGCATTCATTGATGTATGGCCGCATTTACATTTTGAAATTTGTGAATCTCTCCTCAGAAGGAGAGATTAACGCAACAAATGGATTGTTAGACCTATAACGAGACTCGGAAGTAGGTACATGACACTCGTAAGACGTACTAATTAGAAAATACTTATTGTTAGATATTACAATAAGTTGGGTATCATAAGTTTCTCTCGCTCGCAAATTCGGGAGTATATTACACTGCCCGTGTTGTCCTTGCGATGTGTCCTTGGTGATCAATAAAACCTGGTTTCCTTGTAAATTGGAAGTGTGCGATAAATTGACTTCCCACGGTTAACGCAGAAACACGCGACACGCCGGGTCTTTCAAGATACCGCCAAAGTCCATTGTCTATTTAAAATAGTTTTCATTCCTCCAGCTACCGCTCGACCATTCGCGACGACCGGTCGAACAGCAGCCCGGCAATCCGCTCGCTGTTTCAGTCAATAAAGTTAATCCCCGCAGACTGACTCTCTCGAGTTAATGAGGCAATTAATTTTTATCAACTAATGTAGCGAATTCGTTGTAATACATTCGGTAAAATACATCGCCGACGTTACCACTAATTCACTTCCTTTCTCATTTATAGTTCAATCTAGTACACGTACGGTTTTCGGTATAAACACTGAAATAGGTACGCACTGACCGCAGAACCAAGCATGTGTAAAAAATCAAAGCAAACTTCCAGTAAAATTCTTTACTCTTTTCAACGTACTCTCGAATTTGAATACGTCTGCAAATTTTCGTCAGGAATCAACTTCGCCAGCTTCATCACGTTTCGCGGACCCTTTGAACTCTAAGTTAATGGCTTGTTGAGAAACCATCTCACCCAGATGTACTTGTCCTATACTCGCATACTGCACCGACATCTTGAGTCCGGCCAAGTGTTTCCGAGCACAATAGTCAGAGATGCATCAAAGTTATCACATCTCGAAGTGGAGCCCTTTCCTCGGACTGGCTAAAAGCCCTCCGTTTTCTTTCGGCTTGTTTGCGCTTTTTAAGTAGGAGATGACGGCGACTTGACACCGAAGTGTGACTCGAAAAGACGATGAGAGAGAGCAGACACCCCGCTGCGACATCTGGGAGATACCGGCTCTCGAGACGAGGCCAAGACTGCAGACCCACTGGCTTTTTTCATTCGACGTTAATACTGATCTATGCGCATCGACCACAGCTGCAACTGCTGGATGAAATTCAGGCTCTAAATTATCGTTGCTTCGTAATTACGTTGTATTGTTCGATCGATTTCGAATCCATGTCTGGTACCTGATTATTATATATTTTTAAGGATTCGAGTAATTAGGTGTCGTCGTCGGCACGATAATTTTTGCTCTTCGATGTCATTTCTCAAACGGGTTCAGGGATACCTGTGCTCGTTGAAAATTTAAGCTGCATTAGAAACACCAATTAAGATTACATCCATCACTGGATGGAGGAAAATTATAAGAGACTTTTGTAACGGGACGCTGCGCGGGCAGATGAATTATCTCCGTGTCGCGTGTGTCGGCATACCTGCGCACGGCGGACTCCGTGTCTTCCGTGAAATTATGAATCTGTCTGCTTCAGACGAGTAGTTCGTTACTTCACACGAATTCTTCTCATTTCATCAAATTCAACCGTACATTATGTTATGAAACACGTGGATCACCGCGTAGCTGGTATTTCTCTGCAATGTTCCACCAAAGCGTGGCTCCGACAGAAATGAAAATTCGTTGATCGCAACCAGTCCGAGGGATTAGGTGATTTGGTTATTAACAAAGAGTGAAAAAAATTCCTTCGTACCGTACTGCACAAAGTTGAGCCGGAGACGTTCTTCAATGTCGTAAGATTCACTCCTGTAATAACAGTAATTCGATATACCTACCCTTGCGTTAGAGCGGGTATCAGTCTGAGAGTAATTCACTTTGGGAGCCAAAAAAGAGGGGGAAAAGTTTGACAAGAATAAGCTAGATTCCAGAAGCCTGCAGCGAAGTCGGGATATGGATTACATGTATTATACGTGGATGGGAAAGTAAGTTCTAAATTTAATGTGGAAGTTGAGGTAAGACTCTGATGTCTTTCTTGCTCGTGTAGTTCCGACGAGTTTGTAACCAAAGAAATACTTGTGCATTTAGTTTACATCTTACCTCGAGAAGACGGCAGCTGGCCCGATTGGCATCCCATCTAGAATGGCGATAATTCTGAGAGCCATGCGGATCGCGGCGAGTAATTTGAAACCCTGTTCATCTTTGGTGCAAAAACTTGACCTCATACACTTTTTTCTCGTTAGTTAATCGCCAATAGCATGCTCTTACATTCCGCAGAGCAACGAGACAATGGCACGTGCTGCAGATTCGCACGCAGGTGGCTTTAATTTGAGAAATTTGCTCCTTGCAAAGTGACGAGAGACAAGTCGAAATCAAATCAAATCTTTTTGTTGTTAATGATGTTAATTAATGTAGAATATTCCTCACGCGGAATGGAGAATTACTTTCGGACGACTAAATCGTACGTAAAATATGTGGGAGTGAATGAGTGTAACGTATAATATTCCAAGCGTGAAATAAACTCTCCAGATGATATTGAAGCGTATTTCCTATACGGTTTTCCTGGAAGCCCGAACTACGGTACCGCGGTTGAATAATTTATGGGTTTTTCGGTAGCTGAGAGAAGGAGATGAAATTCTCAACAGGTTAATTGAAAAAATACCCGGCATAGCTTCGTAGATAAATTCAGATTATACTTTCTTATCGCCCGCAGCACGGCATAGCAATAACTGAGCGTGCAGCTGGTGTGACCGTATGGGAGTGGTTGGAATATTTTCTCAGATTTTCAGATCGTTTCTGTTCTCGATCCAGCCTACCGTTCAACTCCTGAAGAACCGCAGTATCAGGTACCTAAGAGAGCAGCAGGTATGCATGCCGGAGGTTCACGAATAGCGAGTGTATTAGTTGAAAGAATGACACGCGCAGCTGCAACCTGGGCGAAGCGGCGCTCTGACTTGTATGCATATTTGTAACCATTTGTTCGTCTAGTATTTACCCAAGTCGCTGGAAAACGAATTCCTCAAATATTATTTCAGGAGGCCTGAGCCACGCTCTGAAGCACTACATTCCCTCGCTAAACAGGGGGAAATCGAAGAGTATGAGATCGGTTAACATGCCGCCGTCTCGTGGATTTCCTTTCCGCGAAGCACTTTAGGCTCCGAGTGCAAAGGGATGAATTGTCGCTTCAATTCGAGGGATGCAATTAGATGACTAATCCCAGAAATGAGCCGGACAATTAAGATCAACGTAATTGATACGCCCTGGGCGTAGCGTTGGAGAAAATCGTGTACTCGACTTCACAGAATTTGAGAAACAAGTTGGTTTCTTTTGTATTTTTCTTCCTTGACAAACGACGAATAACGACTCGACACCGTAGCTGATGGTTTAATCATGATTACAAGCAACGGTTTCTTTCAAATGAATCTATTTCTGTGTATAAGTGGTATAAAAAGATGTTGTGTTTCTTCATTCACGGCAGAGAGAAAGAAGCTTGGAGGAATATAGAAAAAGATGAAAAAAAAATGTGACTTAAGTATCAGATATGCTGTTACAAACGACCTGCGTAGCCTTACACACTGAAACGTCGCGCAGATTATGAATTTCGGGCGTGTGCGCAGCCCGACTATAGCAACCGCCGGTATTTTCTTCTACTTTTTTTCTTCACCTCCTCTTCCTCGCTTTTTTGCGACAATTTTCGGTACTGATTTATGGACCGAGGATGTTGCGCGTCTGCCGTCTTGGGGCTGCGACATCCGGCCCCGAATCCCTGCGATCAACTCTGGACAAACTCCTCGTGCGAGCAGAGTCGAGTGGGGCACGAGTCCCTGCGGGATTAATAAAGCGTCGCGTGTTTGTTCCTCCAGGATTCTAAAAATCTTCGAAATTTAACTTAGCTGCGTTACGACGCCAGCTGGTTTCTTGGAAAGCCTACTTATGGGTTTAAAGAGTAGGTATAAAGGATCTTTGCCTGGATCCGGTTACTGGACGGATGTGGAACTGTTCGCTACTGATTTACACCCTCGAACACGAAGCGCTGTGGAAAGGGCCTGACTGGATTAGTGGTCTGAGTTATTACAAGTCGAATGATAGGATCCATCGTGTCAATAATGTATCCTTGAGAACCAACATTTGAAATCTTGACAATGAGTATATAATAAGTGCATAAATATTCGACACAGGAAGTTTGGAGTAGTCTTAAAGCTATTTTCCATTATTTCTAACGAATGTGTATATAAGAGTAGTTCGATCTGCGAAAAAGATAATTATTCTAATAAATGAAAAAAACTTGAAGCAATCGTATTCTTAGGCTATTCATTCTTTTCTTCAGAATGAGTTTTTCATCTCTACGGAGGTATGACAGTGTACAGAGTCTGAAAAAAAAGTTTCAAAAAGGTGTGACAATTTTCAAAAGTGAAGGATCGACACTTTCGGGAATATTGCCGTTATTATCCGGGCTGAACTAAAGTAAAAACTTGAATATAAATGGATTTGAAGTTTGCAAAATTTCCACTAAATTTCGTAGTATTGTTCAAAGGCAGCTGCTCACGCCCGCGGTGAACCGATATTGAGAGTAAAGTCATAAATAACGTATTTTCAACAATGAAAAGAAGCGGCCGGTATATCTCCGGTACGATCGCAAAACCCAAATATTTACACTCCCTAGCGGGCAGCTATAGTAAGTAATAGATTCGAGATGACTTTGCGCTTAGGCGTCGGACAAGGCCGGACCTTCGTCGACTCGGCATGGCATGGCAGTTCGTCTTACGCAGGGCGTAAATTCGACTCTGAGTTTGGACTTGAGCCCCGGCCGCCCGTTGGCCCTGGCAAAGGTTCGGGTTCCAACCCTCGGACAAACCCGCAATCGAGCCACCATCAGACCGCTCCATTTATCAGATATAGCCTGCTAATTGTTATGGGATGTTACCCTGGCAGATGTCCCATTGAATGGCGCGATGCGCCCACTGCGAGATCATAGGGACTCAGAGATGCAGGTCGCGTGTTCAACTAATAAAATAAATTACCAGAAGGACCGAGCGACGTCCGCGCCGATCGCGTTAGCCTTTCGAGATCGCTACGCAGCCGCGTGTATTAAAGTTAATTTTGGATCACGGGGTGCGGATACGTGCAGATCACGTCCCGATTGCAGGGAAATCGGTCACCGTGTTTGTACACGTGCAACGAGTATTATAGGCGCACTTTGAGTGTTTGTCACCTCGTTATGGCTCCAGGGACGAATATTTTTTACCCATCTAGGCAGTAGTGGTTGAAGTTGTGGTTTTCCGCCATAATTATGGCGTTGAAAATCAAAGGTGAGTCTCGTCTCGTGTCGAGCCGCGATTGAACAGTCCCGGTCGGAATATTTTTGGATAATAAAGATATCCCGCAGGCGTAATTTCGGACCAACTGCAGTGGCGACGAAGGCGTAAAATCGACGTGATATTGCCGCGTAAGAAATATTTTCCATGCCCGTTAAGACTCTTGGCTTTGCTGTGTTGCCTCGTTTTAGTACAGTTTTAGGTACTGTACAGATTTGAATATTTTTTACTCGAAAGTTTTAACGAAACTCCACAGTTGTTTACGGTTAAATTCAAGACCTGCATATCCACCGAACAAAATTAGGCAATTTCAAGACAACTTACAGCCAGCCCCTGGTTACAGCAACCTTGATAAACTTGAAAAGTAACCGGGCAAATTACCCTCCAGAGTCTCGTACGTAGGCTGGTTGTCTTCGCGGTGAAATTCGTTGCTTTAGAAGGAATTTTGAACACTTTTGCCACTTTTGGTGAATTTATCACCGGATCTCAACTGGAACCTTGAAAGCACTGCAGACAGTTTTTTCCTTCACTCTCACTTTCCAAGGAAATTTTTTAAAGTCGGTGAGTCTAGTCCTGGAAAATCTCATGCATTAATAACGACGTACAATTGTACATGTGAAAAATATAATGCCATTTATACCACAGTGACAAATCATTTTCAATTACTAGATATTGAGGCGTAGAAATGTTCCCATCCTCAGAACTCTCAGGTCTCTCGGGAGCTTCTGCCAAACATTTAACACAATGCAATATTTTTGTCAAGATTGCATTCGAGACCTCGTCTTCATACGCATACCTACCTCCGGATTGAACTTCCGGTCAGTCGAGGGTAGGTAGCTGCACGCGTCTCGTAGGCGTGCGACCGGCTGTCACCATTTCGGTGCATACGGCGAGACATGAACAATGCGGCGAACCCCTGTCATTGACCATCCTGTCGCCATTGGACACCACAGTTGTCAACAGCTTCCTGAGAATAGCCAGGCGCTGCATCAGTATTGTCCGCGTTTTATTTATAGGCGAGATTTGGTTTAGTAGGTTGGTGCGTGCCTCTGTTTTGTTCCTGGTTCTCGGGGTCTAGGCGTGACTTCACGCCACGGTTTCCTATTCCTCGCCACACTTAAATGTCGTTTGTCTCGCTTGCGTGAAAATCGCATCGTTTCGGTTTGCTCACGTCACGCGGATGATTCGACTGGGAAAAGTGGAGCAGGCGAGGCACTTTGACTCGTTGCGTCGTGTGTTTGGCGGTTAGTATTTTGACCCCCAAGTATTATCATCCCATTTTGTTTAGAAGTCCTGTTTGCTCGTGGTTTAGTTATGCTTGCGAGGACGAGGGATTTCCTGAGGAAGCGGAATTCCACCGCGTCTCGGGTATACATGCAAAGTTGGCAGATGTAGGCACCTATGAGTATATATATATATCCAGGCGTTACCTTCGTCACTGGGCCAACAATCCACGATCGCAAGTCACCCGCTGGCTAGAGGGGCGTCTAGTGTTTTTACGGAAGGCGTTGCGGACCGCGATTATATCTCCCTTGATGGAAACCATATTGAGAACTTCCTTGAAGAGTGAGAAAAGAGAAAAAGAAAATTGAAATAAAAGAAGTACGAAAAAAGGCTCACGATCAGTCAGTGACGCTGCGAAACGGTCTGAAGAACAAAAGGGCCCCCGTCGAATCCACAATAAGAGATTATCTTCTAATCTGAAACGATCCATTATACTGTACGGACGGCGCAGCATCCGCTCAACGCGATTCATCCGTGTGTACATGACTGAGTGAAAACACAGGGCTGTTCAATTCGGTTACCTACATCGTGGCTTCCGTTCAATTTTCTGATAGCTATAAACATCCGGACGGTGCGGTGCCAGGATTTCCCCATCCATAACCTACGACTCCGTGTTAACTAATCGCCTGCAAACAATTACAGCCACCCGCCACGATACGGCTGATGCAAGAATATGCGCCCGCTACTTAGAGTGATTAAAACCGTTCGTATATTGCAGTGATGGAAGAACGAGAGGTGAGCTGGGTCCCCAAGAACTGTAATTCATCGGCTACTGGGTGGCGCGCATTCGGAACTGACACAACAGCTGACTAGATCGATGTTTGAATTTCTCAATCATTGAGTACTTGAGCAGCTGGGTATAAAAATACGCGTTGCAGTTTGATTGTAATAATAATCCACGCCAGGGTATTTTTAACGTTGTGTTATTGAGTCCGGGCTGACGTTAAAGGTTTGAAACCTCAGCAACGCCTCGTGAAATTGTGTTTTTTGTAATATTTTTTTCAATTTCATTTTAGCCCTTTTCATTATTATTGTTATATTTTATTCAGTTTGTTCCACTTTCATACCGAAACAATGTTACGTGGTGAGCAGTAGCGTAAAATGGGGTGCCCGGAAGTTTGAGCAACTCGTAATAAACTTTGTCTAAGAAAGACAACACGCCGCGCCGGTTGGATTTGTTCATTTTACTTGTTCCGGCGGTTACGTTTGACGGGTTTCACTTGCCTCATTTCTTCTCACTACCTCCTCAACTCCTCAACTGCTGAACATCTACACAATCATTTCTCTCTCTCTCTCTCTATATATATATATATATATATACAAATGTACGCGTGCATTCGTTGATTAAACTCCATTTCCTATATCGTGCTAAGAATAAACCTGCATATCCTTCGCTGAGCGTAACAACACGGTTAATTGATCCCCTCCTCACAACCTCGATTGTTCTGAACCGTACCGAGACGTATTTCTCGTTGACGCGGTAGTCGAGGACCTCAGACTTCTTTCGGTAAGTAGAGGTAAGTCAAAGCGTTCCTTTCTCGTCGACCAACATCCCGTGGCCAAGCCGAAGGGGAGGCGCAGGGTTAGCGGTGTCGCAGTACACGAGGCGAGGAACGTGGCTTCGACAAGCTGGACCCGTGGGTGGTCTGACTCCTCTTCAACCGGGTGGAGTGAGAGGATGACGGAGGCGAGAGTAGAGGAGATTGTAGAGGTCCTCTATCCGCAACATGGGAATCACGCTAGTCTATTGATTCTCACCCGATTTGCCATCATTCATTGGACAGAGGGAAAAACTGAATTATATCAACAAGAGGCATCCGAGACTGCATAGACATCGGATTAGGCGTCATTGCAGCTCACACAGTTTGTGAAGTCAGAAGGTGCAGTCAGCCGCGACATTACGAGTGCTGGTGATCCGGGACGATGTTATACATACCTATAGGTACCTACCCATACCACGTGGTTAACGTCGAAGGCGGACGATGCATAATGCAGCGGGTGATTAATGGTCGCTCAATTTTATTCAAATCATACTCTTTTGAAATTGCCCAATGGCCAATATTGAAAATGGGTTAACGGTGATTAGTTGATGGTAGGACGTACGAAACAGTTGACCTGGTTCACATCTAACCCTGTTGTCCTATCCTACGCAGTCTTGAAGACAACTGAGAACTTCCTTATGCTGTATTAGTGCACAGATTTGGCACTAGACTCGAAGCGAATACTTCATCACACTTTTATCGAGACGATCCTCGTCATCTGAGGACTCTGTGCGATTTATCGGGGCCTGGAGAGCCAGGCGCAAACGTTTACTTTCAGCGTAGACATGGATGGCAGCCAAAGACTGCGAAAAGTGTGTCATCGGTTTTCGACGTGACTTCTATAATCGGCGTTTCGGTGCTTCGGAAAGTTCGCGAATAGATTGCGCGGGGTTCGACAGTAGAGCAGCGGGCTGCTGCGGTATACAAATGGATGGTAATTCTCGTTAATTTATACTCACGATCGGTGGGAACGAGGCCTGTGGAAGTATATCTCGAGGCCGTAGAAAGGAGAGGGAGAATGAGAAGACCGGATAAGATCAAGCGAGAGAAACCGAAGAGTGGAAGTGAGAATGGCTGTTTCGGGTGGATCGGTAGGATGCAGGTAAGATCCAGTGTTTCGAGAACGGTCCGCAGTGCAACCGAATCGAGGTCCACGAATGGACTTATAAATTGCCGAAGAGTCTGCAGCAGTAGCAGCAGTAGACCGGCATCAGGATGAGAGCCCCGAAGGAGTTTCTGCATTCCTGCACCTCGAGACGTCCGGCGTCCGTTTTTGTGCCCGAATAAAATAGCCGCGTTTCAAATTCCTTGAATCCCGATGATTTTTATACCCGTGACACCCGTTATATACCGGCTCTCGTGCCCGCGATATTTTCTCGGTAGGATCACCACATGCCTTGAGCATCGGCATCGCCTGGACTGCGACGGCTCGACGTCTCCTCTCTAATCTTTCAAGCGTTAAACCGAAACGGGTGACGCGATAACCTGTGGGATTGATTATACTGTGGTAATCGATTAAATGCTCCTAATTTTCGACGCGGTCCCCAATGTTTCGGACGATTTCTGACCGGCTTCTTTGCCTTCGACTGCTTGTCAGAGAAAATCCTTCATTCCTCGGGCACTATTTGTAGGCTACCGATTTCTTTCGGTAGGTGAGGTGCGGTTTCACGCCACTATGCGACACCTGCTGTGCAAAGAAACTCGCCTGAATTCCTTCGATTCTCGGAGCTGATGTGCGGACCTTTGAGGAATTATTTTTTAGTTCAGAACTCGCCCACCGTATCATTCCCGATTTCGTCTGTTAAATTTGCAAAATTGTAAGAAATTACACTGCTTGAAAGTGATGAAAAGCCGGCGTGTCTGTGCATTACTCAACTTGTTTTACGAGCCTCCGTTAAGTGATATTAATTTCCACCGTATAAATCAATACGGGAACCGGTACGCCTATACGGGTCGACAGGAAATCATCCGTAACACGTTTGACGCCCGGTTATTAAGTACAGCATGAAAATGTAATATAATTTCGAGGATTAATTGGCTTTGCATAGTAGCGGAACGCAGTCAATGGCTATCACGTGTCATCCTGAATTGATGTGTGTCCTCGTGCTGTTCAAGCTTGACACGAAGGCGTTGGCATATCAAGAGTCAAAGAAAAACTGCAAACACTTTTGCTTGACTTGGACAAAAAGAGCGCTGATCTCGAATGGGTATTTAATCGCATTCCTTGCGACCGCCAATTACTGGAAATCGGTGCTTGATAGTATTCAAGCACAAGGGACACGGCGCTCAAAGAAAATTTTCGAGATCTTGAGCTAGATTTTGGCTTAATTATTACGGTAGTCTGGAGTTGATAGTGACGCTATTGACGATATGAAGATGTCACCTCGCACGGAGCTACATGGACAATAAATAACAAAGGTGTGTAGGTTTAATTAAAACACATTCCAGGATCGCTAAGGACTCAGAGAACATTGAAATAAGTAAAAGCCAGCCGATATTGGCTGAGAAATAAATAAGCCGCTTGATCGGTATTAAATTGGAGAAACTACCGGGGTATAAGGAGAAAATTAAATTACCCATACGATAAATAAGTTTGTTCAATTCTCCTATCGCCGTTTCTACCTATTGAGATAATTCCATCAACGCGGGAAGGACTAGGTTTCAGTTATCTGCGGGAACGTCTCGCCAGCTCTCGACCCAACGATAAGTAATGGTCGTTTCCTATCACAACGACGCTTCTTATTAGACACGGTATATTAGTCTCAAAGCCACTTGTGTTTTTCATATCTTTCGATGTTTACGACAATAACGATTACTACAGTCGACCAGGGAGTTATCCTTGTTATCGCAATTTCAGTTCTCAAGGTGTTAAAGTGGCCGAGCTTATTGGCCGTGGAAGGATAAATTCGCTATTTTATTGATCATAACAAGACCAAAGCTTTCGTGACAGTTATTGATTCTGCTGACGAATGCAATATCTGATCCCCTGCGCCATCTAGAACAAGCTCATCCAACCACGTCGAAGTCCATTGGTCGGTGCCAGCAACGATGAAATGGAAATATGATTAGCTAATGAATACTTTCTGTGGCTCTTTAAGCAGGTCTAGTATAGATCCGCGCCGCCAGGCTTGAAGAATGAATAAGTAATTGAAGTATTCAGAGAATCATTGGTGTTGCGTCGTGGATGGGAATTCGCAGTCTAATAATTCAGAGATCTCTGTATAATGAAAATCTAGATTGTACATACGTTGTCTCTGGGAATGTTTGTCGTAGCTTCACTTTAGGCGGACGAAATTTAGAGCATTAAGGCGTTTCAGTCAGAATGCCGACTAAGAAGAACAAACTCGAAACTCCTTCGTTTCTACAGTGTGATGAAATTGTTTCAAACCTTAGAAAATTATGTAGAGATGACATTACACCATTGCAGAAATCATTACGAAGAGTTTAGGAAATTGATTATTTGTGACTCCCATACTTTTTACAATCATAATCGCTATCGTTTCAAAGACGTTTCTTTGACGGTATTCAGAATAAAAACGGGTCAACGTTATATCTCGATGAACTCAACTCGGAATAGGAAACTGATATTGCTGATACACTCGATGCCCCTCGCAGTTCTCAGATTTTATTCAGCGTCCACTTTGGAATTAGGGAAAAAATCTTGTTCCCAGGTTACTGCCAGCGAGGTTAAACCGATGTGGAGACTTCGAGACGCCCATCGTTGCGAGTCCGTCTCGCGGGCGCCTCTATTATATTGGCTCGAAGGATGGCATAATGGTCTGAGATGCAACTCGGCCAGTTTGTAGTTTGCAGTTCGCAACCGTCTATATACTCTGGAAGGATATATTGATATATTAACGAGACGTCCGGTCGTCACGAGATCGCCAACCCGGGGCGGTGCGGCGCGGGGGGGAAGGAGGGAGGTAATTGCAGCCCGCGGAAAGATCCGCTGGGAAGGATGTGTGCGCTGTCGAGTGGGACAGAGATGGGGGGAAACCTTGGCGAGGGGGTCGGAGGGAAGGAGGATCGCACGATCAATCCATCGGCAATTAGGTGGACCACACAACTAGCGGTAGCCTCAATGCTGCGAGCTCTCGACTCCTGCAGCGTGTATTTTCAAGGTGACCTTGACCGTTGGTCTATTAAGGTCCAGAGATTTTTCCTGATATAAATGTAAATTGCTAGCTCGGTTGGATCTCGCTGAAAGCCAATATTTGACGGGAAACTACCTTGCGCAATAACCACGTCAATTTAAGGAGCTTTTCATACATCGATCATGATTCGCGCAACGATTATGATTTCGACCCTGATTTTTTGGTGCGGATAGGCATGACAAGGAAGTTTTATTCAGTAGGCGCACTCACCTAATCCAATGAGAATATGGAACTCCAAGGCTAATAGAATTATTTCGAGAATTCCGCCACGAGCATCACGTAGAGTAATATGAAGTACTGCGACACCTGGATGACTAGCTAATTCTCCTCAATCAGCAACGTCTTGAATGATGTTTCTTGAGGGGCAACAAATGCGATGGGATTGCAAACTGTGACGGGGACTGCAACATCGAACGAATAATGAGTTGTGAATGTACAATATGTTTGTAAAGGAAACTTTTTTGAGTCCACGTTCGAAATCAAGATTGGCGCAGCTGTCTTAAGAATTTACGTTTTTTCCACGATTTGAGGATGTCACTCAAAGTTGAGATTCGATTAATGAAATCATTCTTAGGCTGGATTATTTTGATGAAGTATTCAAAATCATCTGCGTGTGATAAAATTAAGATTTTTAGCCTACAACCAAAATTGCAGGGTTCTATTCGCTTTGAGAGATACAAATAAATGAATGAAAAGAATAAGAAACAAAATTCGAGTCAAAAAGTTTGCACCAGCAAATAGGGTTGCTGGAAGATGAAAAATCCACAGAAAACTGATATAGAGTTCTGGATTCAAATACTGATGAAGACATTTTTCCTGCTTATATCTTCTGTTCCTTTTTCTTTGTTTTCGAATTTCGTAATTTAAATTAGTTTGTTCGTACAGCCTGAATTCAACATACATCCATCAATGCTCTATTCAAAAGTGAGCTCGAAATGTTCTTTTTTAACAAAACGTGTGAATTTGATCAAAGTTGATTATGGCCAACAATGATTTAGCCAGCCATGAAATTACCGATTATTAAAGTTACTTCCAGATTATGCAATCTTTCGCAAAATTTGATAACTCCACAATTTCACGTGATGTACGCGTCTGTTTTCCAACTTTTGCTACGAATTTTTAGAGTCTGAAAATATTATTTCCTGGCTGAGTATACCTGTATATTCACTGGACAAGAACTCGTGGGTACGTAAGGCTGGTGATTACCCTGGAGCCCTCTGCAAACAGCCAGAGTAATTAAAAGAGCGAACAACTACTCGAGATCTTCTGTGAAGAGATGAATGCTGAAGCGGTGAGTTTTGCAGAGGAACAGAAAAAAAATATCCCGCGGAATACCTCATGTCTGATTCCATACACGTTATGCCCTGCAATTTCGCGGTAACATTTCGCGTTCTATTCAACAGAAAGAGGATCATTCCCGGGTTTGAAGCGAACGTACGTACCTAATTACCGCCATCGTTTTGCCAAATTCTTGAAAACATACCTGCGTGAAAGTTTCTTAAAACTACGATAGTTTCATATTTAGAAGTATGCGAGCATTGTCTCACCCACTTGCCACCAATGGATAAACTCGTTCGAAATAATATCGGGAAATAACAAGCTAGATAAGCAAGGGAACAATTCTTTCATCAAACGCGCCCACGAGTTTGAGAACCAGCGTCAGGAAAATATGACAAAGTAGTTGCAGGGATGAAAGCTTTTCAGAGAATACGATAGTTGTGGTTTTAGAGTACGGCTGACCCACTTGCAGCTTCATCATATCCTCTCGACGACCCTTCGTAAACGTCAACTGTCAACGTACTCACGGATGAGGAAATACGAAGGAGCACATTATGGGCAAGGACGTGTCTGCCTTTACCAAGTGAAATGAGCGGACATACTATCTCTATTCCACCCACCCTTCTTGTGACCACGTACGTGCAAATGGTCTCATCCTCGTCCTCTTTGACAGAGCTACGTATAACTCCCTCACTGTCCATTCAAATTTTTTCAATCATACATATCCTAGCTACGCGTGTATCCTTGTTGATTCACGAGTGTAAGATCTTGCCTTATACGCGGACGTGGTATCTGCTCTTGCCTTATTATTTCAATTCCAAAATATCTTTACATTGAAGTGAAGGAAATTAATAGATGCGAAGATACGCAGTCCCTGTGCCGAGTAAATTTCCGCTCTTGTCAAGCCTTTCGTTATCTTTCACTGCAACGACTATTTGATGGCAACGACTCACGGCAGGGTATGATTATCGTCTGACATTGACGTTCAAATTTTATACATCTCAGTTCCAAAGTTACGCGATGAGTTTTGACTCACTGTTGCCGCCTCGCTTGTCGAGAGATCCGATCTTTATTTTTTCATTTTTTTAAACAAAAATCAAGCGTGCCTACACATAAAAAGCTGAAATCAAACCCATAAATCCTTTATATGTATCTACTATAGTATCTACTTGGTGCAGACATCATATTGGGACAATAGAGCACAACCATCTGACTAACCTGTTTATCTTTGGTCACTACCACAAACCGCACGCAACAAAGGTCCACATCAGATACAGTTAGTCTTGACGCCTTGGGCGCCGCGCGAATATGTTTCCTGGGCTCGGATCGTGGAATCTGTTTGCACAGGGTGCTCCCCTTGTGAAGGAATTACTAATAGCGTAGCTGGAACCGAGGCGGTTACTGCAAGCAACCACTAAGGTGCCTTCGCCCCTCGAAATGCCCTGACAAACTTAACCGTAACGCATAAATGCAGGCTGCACCAGAGTCGGCTCTGGAATCTAGCTTTAGGAGAAGCGTTTCACAGGCTCAAGAATAACGCCTCGGGTCAGGCGCATCCTCCGGGGTTATGAGGCAGCTTATGCCAAATACGTTACTTGTGTTTAAAGTATCGCCTAGACGTTTTTGAGTTGAGCCACGCGGTTAACCGTCGATCATTGTAAAGTTCCTTTTACCGCCCAAGGGAGGACAGGTGGGCGTTCTTTGAATTTGGCGGTTTTTATTCGTTTGTATCCTGTTACGTTGTATGAAATTGTTTGTTGTTTACCTTCCCGAGAATCCATGCTCGAGGATGCGTTGTAAACGAAACGCTTTTGTGGCTTCAAAGTACAATACCTCTGTATTTTCGCGATACTTGAGAACTTTCCCAATCTGTGATTTAAGAAGAAGCAACCTCACTCCACTTAATTCGGCTGAATTCTAAACACTGTTACTAAAAATTTTACATTTATTGATAACATTTTTTTTCCGAACGTATCACACCGGGGTTTCGTATCGCTAGTCTTGTGCTCCTCGTTGAATCCGAGTATAGAGAAGTGAAGAGAAGTTGCCAAAGAGAGTAGCTTCACAGGGCTACGAATTGAGAAAAAAAAGTACTTCATTCGAGAATAACCTACGGTCAGGTGAAACAGCGTATCTTGTGATACAGTGTCGTTTCGTACGCCCTTCATAAAACTTGAACTGCATAGACGTGGAAGGGTAGTTTTGAAAGTTCGTCATAACCACAGCGCGGCCATGACAATTTGTGCCACTTCTTTCACAGCAGTTGTCTTCGAACTCAATTTCGGTATCCAATTGTATAATCACGAAACCCAGTTCGAACGAAACCTCGTTTGGACGCCTGCAGCAATTCTCGGAGAATATTGTTTTCTCAATTGGCAGTTTCAATCGGAATCGATTTGCATAACAAATATGATCACGCAATTGTTCCGCCATATATTAGCGGGGATTATTCAAACCTAATTTGTTTTCTTCATCGCCTGATACACGGGGGAGAACGCAGCGAGAAGGGTCCTGAAAATAGGGGTGAGCCCCGCGAAGATTCGCTAGTGACTCTGTACCGAATCAATTCACCCAACCGGACTCGCTCCTTCTGCATTTCAAGTTTCGTTCTCAACTTTCTGTCCTAAGTCCGTTTTAAAAAAAACGCTATCTTACAACAAGGCCGCACTTTTATTACAATTGGCCGGGTCCATCAAAGCACCAATAAAGTCTACTATGCACATCAAGGGCAGCTGATTCTGATGAAAACAACATTGAGTAACCACAGTGGCCCAAACCGTTTAAACCAGAGACTGGCAAACAAATAATAATGCGATCGCCACGTTCGATCCTTTCGTTCTGAACCTCAGATAACTCAACCAACACGCCTTCTGCAGTGTAGACTGGGTCGTTGGCGCATGATACAATTCTTGGCAGCAATCTTAGCACTACTTTGTCTGCATAACAAGATATTGTTGATTAATATTCACATAGGTATTATATGTATCCCTGTATTGTAACCCGTCAACATCACGCCACACTCTGAGTAGACAGTTTGAACTAGGTACTTGCGATACGTGCATGCATGGACACGCCCACAGATAACCAACGCGATGTCCTATACGAAGGCACCTGTTCTTGCCTGTCACTGGAATGATTTAAGTCGAAAAAGAAAAAAAAAAAAAAAAATTGTGGTGGTCCATTGGTATGAGTAGGTTTGGTATGGACTTTCCTCACTTTTGAACGAGTTACAAAAGATTCATTGGGAACACTGATTCATTCGGAAAGTTAGACAAACTTACTGGGAGTGAGTTTCACGATTCAGAATCCTTGGAGAGAATGCATTTCTCGAATAGTGTCTACGGAATGCAATAGAAGTAGACGTTGATCTTGCAAGTAGTGCCGGTTCATGCACAGTTCATTAGGATAATTTTAATTCTAGTATAAGAATGTCTTTATCCAACAACTCCGTTCCTTGTTTTCCTCGTTCTACAAGCTTGCAATCCTCTTCGCGCTCGCTGTGTTCTCATTGTATGAGCTTATGCACGTCGAAAGTGAATGATAAAGGGGTGAAAACGGAGAGCAATTAGTCACGTCTTGTGAGGCCTGTGTATAAAATGAGCCGACCAGAGACGAGACGTAATCATCCGTCTGGCCGAATCGAATCGCCATGCCAACGAAACGCGTGGATTAGATGTGAACACTGCCGTTGTGTCAACTAGCCAAGACAACCTGTCCTCACGCCGGATCACCATACAGCAAAGGATCGTTCGAGCCTCGGAGAGGAACGTGAACGCAGATCCATGTTACGGTGTAATTGTATCGCAGGTGTGGAATTCTCTCATCCACGTTCGTGTCTTAGTCCCTTGTAATTGTTCTCAACCACATCAACTTTGGTTAACACGTCTTCGGACGAATCGCCGTGTCAATCTTTGCCAGAAAGGGCAAATGCCAATCGGTAGACAAGCGGTAGCTATATAATTTTCCACTGGTTGGTAGAGTATTTGTTGCTTCTTCTGCCACAGTTATTGCCACTTATAAAGCCAGTGGATATGAGCTCGCTTCGCGTTGCGTATTCTGGCGATATTAATTTTACGAATCAACAGGAGGAATTATCTGTAGGAAGTTATTGCACTCATCAATATATTGGGTCAGTATACAGTCAGTAGACTGAATTACAAAATCTGTTATAATAGGTTCCATTGATCGGCTTGTGATAATCGCTTTGAACCAAGTTCGTGTAAGCTTTGCGAGTTTCGCGAGTTCAACGTGTACCGATAACTTTCACGTAAGGCTTCATAATATCAACGCGTAAGAAAGACGTGGAGATAGGGTGCGAGGCTAGGCGATTTTCTATGCAAATCCAAAATTCCCCTACAATGACACTGAATGCGGGAGTGAATTTTCACTGGTTAAATTATGGGCAATATCATAAAAGCTATTCCGCCTCACTATTATATTACTAGAACACATTTTTGCACTACTTTGGATAGCTTGCCGGGTGATTCATATCTCTCACGAATAGTCGCGTGGGGTTGGCTGCGTCGAGTTCACTTACCGTGCACCAAAGGGTTAGGGTTATAATTGCATTAGCATTTAGCATTCGTCGGATTATCAGAACGGCGATATCACTCTCTGGTATTCTTCGTTCTGTCCACGGTCAGCTCACCCGTGTTCATCATCCCTCCTTTCTCTAGCTTATATCCATCTAATCAATCTCACAAGCCTTTCTCCTCTTTGAACTTCTTATCTGCATCTTTCACTCGGAACGATTCGATGATTACTTCGGTCCTTTGTGTACTTTAGATACGATTATAACTTGGTGATTCACTTTCAGGATGTAATTTCGTACATAGTAGGATTTGTAATCCATAATGGTGCTGAGAAATTATAATTAGTATTCAATGATGCATTATACACGGATTTGGAGTTTACTTGGAAAAGCTATCAGAGTTCAAATTCTGCAATATTTAATCATTCAACGCGTGCAGACTGTAATTAAAAGTAACGTAGATACATCAATTTTCATGAAGTAAACATTCAGGATCGACATCATCGCCTGATTGCGCGCCATCTCTGTGGACGGGGCGCCGATATCTGCCAGACACGGGTTGCAGTGTCATAACGAAAACAGATTGGGTAATAACTAACTTGATCGCAGGTTATGCCGCTACCTGGTAGTATAATATCCAGCTCGCTGGCCAGCGCAGGATAATGTGACGGAGTAATATTGTAACAAGGATTTAATAGCGCTACTGGACGGTAGAGGCATGTCGAGTACCAATCATATATTAACATGACCTATTAATGCAATAATATACAGCACCGAGTCGAGGTAGGAACGCCTTTTTCCTCGAGCTTATAGAGTATTAATGAATCCTCACTAGACGCCCATTAATCTCAATATTCTCCGAGTACAACGCGACTGAATATTCGTTCAATTTCGAAATAATATGATTTTTGTAATCCAGCATGAAGCGGTGGAGAGAAGGAATGTAAATTTTACTAGCTAAACCTCACCATCGAGGTATTAGCAATATTTCACTAGACTTTTTACTATTTTTTCATGAATATCTTGGTCAATGAGTATTTTTCGAAGCGTTACGATTTCATTTCCACGGTATACAAAGTTGACGGAGATAAGAAGCAAATAAAAATGTGTGCGACCATAACTGAATCGTTTCATTATTCAATTGGGGCCGTTTATGGGGCGGCAGGTCACAAAGAGGCAAAATATGTATCGAATAGAAGAGTCCCACCGCGATAATACACATACGTACCGGGTGCTCGATATTCAATTTTTTCTTTCTCTTCCTTGAAACCAATAGCGAATATATGCTTCAAAAAAATACTTGTAAGGAATTCGAGTTCAAGCGCATGGACAACAAATCGTAAAGAAAAATCTTTTAAATTTAGAATTTTTACACAAATCTCATGTCTTACTGTCTAAACGTTTATTCACCTCTTATATTTGCAGAGTGTCGTATATTTTCGTGTTATATCACATGGTGATTATACGACTGAAAACTTCCTTTTGATCACCCGTTACGTTGCGATACAAAATATACTAGCACACGTACACGTATACTTGTTGAAACGGTACGCTGAAATAATACCCTGAGGCTGGTCGTTTCAGACAAGACTCGTTTTCTCCGTACATTTATACCAAGTCGAAATGGGGAATAGAGAGAGAGAAAGAGAGAGAAAAAAAACTCTTTCAAATCTAACTACCTTTCGTATTCTGTCCAAAGTGATTGAAAAAAATGTGTAAGTCATTCTTCTGAAAATCCATTTCTCCACACGTATTTTACGAAAGACTCCATTTCAAAATCAAAATTAAATGATGATAATAAACACAGTTTATTCAATATCTTTTAAAAACATGCTCATTCTGAAAGTATCGGATTTGTTCTATTTTTAGTTTCAACTAGGCCGACAAGATTTCGCGATAGACAAACAGTGATCAGTTATCCTGCATTCCTCATCCCGAGAAATTTGCGAGCAAACGAAAAAATACAGTTCGACTCAGCACTTGCCAAAGCAACATATATTCCTGAGCTCTCCGAATAACACTTGCCAAGTTTATTCAATCCGGGTATAGAAAAATCTGCGACCGCTAGACTGTACGTCAGACACAGTAATAATAGCTACCAATATATGAATAAACGATAGTGTGGCTATAGAGTTGAGACTCACGGGGTATGAGCAGGAAGAAAAAAAGCGAAGATTTGATTTGGATTCGGTTTGTTGAGTCAATGATGTATTAGCAATACCTTCATTACTAAAATGATCGATGTATCAAACCAGATTATAATTCCGATTCCAATACCCTTTTTCTCAGCGATATCATCATTGACGGGCTTTCCTCGTGCGATATCGATGCAAACACTCGAACATCGGTATCCTCGAGTCTCAGTACGTACTTCATTCCGAAACTTTCGGGTGATAATGCAGTTACCATCCCGACACCGAAGAATCCTGACGGGAGATGGAGGGCGGAGTTCGAAGGTCTCGTGGGGAGCCGGCAGTTCCGGAAATACGCCGGATGTTCACCGGATACATCGTGGCACCGCCACTACGATTCGGCTACTCTGGCATCATCTCCGGATTTCATCCATTCTTTTGTACGCACATAAAGTCTTACACAAAGATTTTTCTCTTAGTTTTTCCAAGCACATCAGCTAAGAATTTCTTCCGTGGAATGTATCTTTCCTATTCCGTTTGCTTTGAAACATCGCTGCAGTTATACTCAGTGACTTTGTTAAGTGTAGCAAGCGCACCGCGTAGTACTGGAGGTACTACGGTACCGGTAATAAAGAATTTGCAGTATAAAGGTACAGGAAAAAGATACAACGTCGCTCTCTGAGAAAACAAGAATAGAAGAATTCTCGACTTGAATTTTTACTTTATTTGGAATCAGCAACGACGATGGAGGGGATTTGAAACTTGACAAGTGTATCAACGCATTGAATTCCCGATATCTTTCTGGGTTAAACTATGCATGCAAAGTGCTTAACGTTCCGTTATGCTTATCGGCAGGTTTCCTTTTTCCTTAGATTACGAAACTGTGCCTTTTACCGATAACGAATATACCGTGGAGTGCGGAAGCTTAAATTTATTCGAATACGATATATATCCGTGTATGTCGTATCGGAGTGCCACAAAACGCTGTATAAGCCATTCGCGACATTGCGTTGACTCTGGAGTCACGCTACCGGTATGCCACCCACTTATCGATTTAGACTCGTAAAATAGTATGCAAGGGCTGCGGGATTCGGTGAAACCTGAGTACGAAAATTCCACTTTCTATTGTCAGGGAGAAATCTCTCAAGTTTTGTAAAATAATGAAGAAAGGCTGCTGGTACGCAGCTTACCGTTGCCTCCTCTTTATCAAGTCCTTAACGTCAGCTCGAAGAAATCTAAACGATAATAGGATTATTGCACGAGCTGGAATTAATTTGCAGGTTTAAGCTCTGCTTGCTCAGCAGATACGATAACTGAATGTTACGAAGATAGTCTTATACCTTCTGTTTTCAACTCTTACTGAAAGAGGCGCCCTAATTCATGAAGTAGTTGTAAGGGTTTTTTCAAGGATTTTCACTTGTACTACATGTGCACGCGGGCAGGGCTGTCTGTGTCGAGCACTGACAATCTGGGGCAAAGTTACGTCGCCGAGAAGCTTTTATCAAGCTTTTCCTTCTTGTAAAATATCCAATTTACTTTCATTCTGTTGTACTTAATCCATTCCCTCTTGTTTCAAATTTACAAATTTGGGTTTCAATCTCATTTAAAGTAAATGACAAAAACAAATGTGTTTTTCGTTTTTATTTTCCGGGCAGAAAACTTAAGATTCAAATTATTTTCATTGTTATTTATTTACCTTTTTTGTATTCCGCTTTACAACCGAGACAGTTTTTGGTGGGATTTGTTTTTCTGGGCTGGTAATTTCTTTCTCTATAAATTTCCTCCCGCTCTTTGTCTCCTCAAGCTTAAATGCTCCTCTCTTCCCGCGCCCTGATCCCCGAAAGAAGATACGTGCTTCACGCTAAATCCAACTCGGAAATTGAGGGCCGCTGGCAATTAGTACGTTCGGGAGGATGGGATGGAAAGAACTGGTTCAGCCGTCTTCTCTGATGCCGAGCTCCGGAGCTAATATGTGCATTGATTGTCGGGGCGACCTTAATACTCACGTAATCTTGCTGAGCCAGCTTAGCTAGAACGGCCCTCGCACCACGCCATTGTTATGCTTCATATCGACAGTGGATTTACTTGCAGGACTGTTTTTCAAGATCAGCAAATGATGTGAAACCATATTTCAATTTCAGTACGCTATGACCTGCTAACCGTAATCGCTGTTGTCAATGGATATTTCTGCAGTAGATATAAAGAGACGTAAAGATGTTGGTAGTATAACGAAATGGAATCATTCGACCCAAAGTATTATTGTTAACGGAAAAATAAGTACGAAAAACAATGTAATAATAAATTGCATTAATGCCTGACCGAGCCGAAGGTCGGCTACATCAGACGCAAGTGTTGCGGTGTAATTTGATTACAGAAGGATCTTGAGTTTAATCAGAGTCAAGAGAAGAGAGAGAAGCGGAGTGACTGCGAGTCGTATAGAGGCACTTAAGGAACACCAGGGTGTTGTTATCCCCTGTCTACTCAACCAGCCCCTGGGAGAAGCTTGGAAGTAGGAAGACCCGCAAGAAACCCACGGCACAACCTTTGGACTGCGAGAGGAATACGTCCCCTGGATCTACGTTAACAATGACGAATCACTGCGCACTCTTACGTCCCTCAGAAGCTGTGGGAATTCTTTACACGACGGATGGGTCGATGCAGCGATATTTCGTGACTACTCTCAACAATTATTATAATTTACAAATCAAGTTACAATTCATATCCTAGAACGTTGACGTACGTAAATTAATAATATTTATATATATTTAGCAATGTGTTAAAAAAAATATTTGTAAGTTTCAATCAATTCGGAGTCCTGGTATAATAACTTCATTCTCTGCTATCTCAATTGAAAAAATAAAAAATTAGTATCACAAGTCTAGACGGAGTAAAACGCCGACCCTTCTGACAGGAGACATAAAATTTCGAACGTCGTCTGCACAGTAACAATTTCATTGAATGCATTATGTATTCGTGGAAAGGCGATAGTGTGAAGTGTTCTTGCTTACAACTGGGAAATTCAGGAAAAACTCGTATTTTTAGCCATACTAAGGGTTGGACAACCCCTCGAAAATATCCACTCTGATACATCAAACCCGACTATCGTATAACGTATCGGATTCTCGCCAAAGTGCAGACATAATTTCATACAAGATAGTATAAAGATGATATCAAACAAATGGGGATCTTTAGGGTAGCGATGAGTTACTGCTGCCGCGGCACGTACGAATTCGTATACATGTCTACTACCAACAGCCCCAGAGTTGAATCGACGCTATATGTATACATGTTCGTACGTCCAACCTGGCGCAATTTATCACCGGTTGGACTTGACCAATTAGTACTCGTATATCGCAATGTTTATACGATATAATAACACTGACTGCAGTTGTTGCACCAGCAACTGCATCGGCAGTGCCAGCTTGAACCGGTTCGTAACAACGTAACGAGACTTCGACTCGAACGGATCCCCGGAGCGGAATGGGCAATGGCTAGGAACACAGTTGACTGCACTGTATTAATAAATTCGCTTCCCATACCGCGTTCTATGAATCACTCGATTGGTGGCGGGGGAGATTCTATTAGACTGATTAGCTTATGACTCCGTGGGTCGGCCCGTATTTTATATAATGGCCACCACCAATCTTTCTTCACATGGTAAATAGAATGACGTGCTCCTTGGCCTGCACTCGAGGCAGACGTGATGTTTGGCAAATATTTCACTTGCGAGATTCTTCCGGATCCCTCTGTATCCACGAAAAACTTTGACAATGAATAAAGGTCCAATAAAAATGAGCGAATGTCGGGTGCGTGGATTATCAAATTTGGCCCTCCGCTACTGTCCTTTCTCTCCGTGCAGCTGTGCTATTTTCGGTCTACACGTCCAATTTTTCTCTTCTCTGTCTTATTAGAAATGCGGGGTTTTTATGAGGATTCTGCAGAGTTGGCACAGATGTGATTTGTGATATACTTACGGTGCTTGTAACAATGTCGACGTGTTATTAAAAAATTTGCAGCACATTGGAGAAGTCAATAATCGCAATTGACTTCATTGAACTCGGCTGCTTGTCTCTATGTACAAATGATATGGTATCGAGATATGAAATGAACTTTATCGGACCGGTGAAAAGTTCGAAGCTATAATCAAAATGAAGAATCGGGTTCCCCGTTAAATTGATTATTGGAAACGAGAAAGGGAGATGAGTAGACAGAGTTGAGTTACCGAGGCGATTTTTCGTCGCGTGTAGGCAATTATGAAATTTAGTTGGAATGAAAAAATTCAAACCTTTCGCTAGCGTCGCTGGTGGCTGTAGATACGTATGTATAGAAACTGATTTATTTCGCTGGTCTGATTTATGGCTTTTTGGAGAGCAATCTTCCGAGTCTCTGGAAGATTTCCGAAGAGAAGGATTTCGCGATGGCCGCACTGGCACTAGCTTCTAACGGTGATAGATGGCGGTTTCTGTTTGCACCTCGAACCTTACGGAAGACTTTCAATTCCCCACTTTCATCTGGACACATGTTTTATTGACTTCTATGTCTGTCCACGATGGCGGATAAATGATTAATTTCAACCGTAATATAAACCATCAAAATAGATATGCTTCGTCCGATGATTCTTCAGAATAACATCATCGTTTCATGCATAAAGTTATAGAAGAGCGAGTCTTATTGCAGCAACCGGCTACTGTCTACGGAGGTTAATTTATTCTGTTCGTGCAGGTGCTTCGGTCTTTCAATTTCATTCTTTAATAATCGACGGTAGGAAATCATCTGTTATTGTACCGGTATTATTTACACACAAGATGATAACTTTGCATAAAGGTATATGAGGAACACGCACATTACATGGTCACGGCATGCACTTATGTTCGACAGATGTCAGAATTGTGGGTGCATTCGTCAAGCAGCTGACAGAAATTACTAACAGCAATAGCAAACTTTGTCCAAACGACGATATTAGTTTAAAAGTTTAGCAATTGAAAGTAGTTGAAATTTCGAAAACTTGTTGCTGAATTTGATTTCCAGCTTATTTTTAAAATGGAGATTTTTTAGTGATAATATATATATGATCACAACTAAAAAAAATATTCCTGTATGATAATACGGTTTGAAAAAAGATTATACAAGCATTGAATATATTATTCGTACTTTTGTAAACTGCCCAAGTTTAGCGAAGTAGGAAGTAGAATTAATGTTGATGAAAAATTCACGTGCCTGCAGATTGCTCGCTGCCTTGTCAACTCATGTGAGAGTGATGTGACCGCGTTTCTTTTCGTTTTCCATTTCTTCGTTCAACCGCAAGACAACGGCTGAAGAAAAAAAAGTTTAATTTTTCATTTACAAAGTTCCACTGTGACTATAAAAAGCCCTTCTGAATGATGGGGGTGAAACGGGAATGAGACGAAAAAATGAAAGAAAAAAGAAATCTAATTTACGAAGTAAAAACCTAGCAGGCTGCAGCCCTTTGGCAAAAGCGTGGACTGTAGGCGTATATACGGTTCATCATCAGCGCTAATAAAAGCGTCGGCTTACCGTCCTCCGACTTTTTAATTACACGAAATAACATATTTACGAGATAATAAATACGTATCGCGTATCGTGCTGACGGTGGTGCACGCGCCGCGGCGACGTGACACTGCCGCGTGGCGCATGGGGCTCCATCGTTTGTCCTCCTCCATGGCCATCAAAAACCCGGTTCGAGTTACGCCATGAGGACTCGGGGTCGTCGGCGACCCCCTCGGTCTCTCGCGCGGACTAGAACAGAGTCCTATAAATTAGGGAGGGGGCTAATCCCATCTAGCCAGAGTATGATTTATTGTTGGTGTTTGGCGGATGTGGATGTGGATGTGGATGTGGATGTGGATGGGACGTCGGCCGCCAGCGGGCGGGATCTGATTCTGAGCCAGAGCTTATATGCCTACCTACCCGCGTTTAACTGCGTGATGGGTTGCCGATGCGTGCGACTCGCCTCTCAGCTTTCCCTTCTCGTCCCCTGCAGAAGGAGGTATGCGGTATTCCCGACTTGTGCGGAGCCGAATGCAAATATCAACATGATATTCACTGCGTCGACTCGCTTCCGAGTTCCTATATCCTCGCGTCGAGCGGTGCGACGGGACCTCTTCAACAACCTGTTATCCTGTCATGTTATATATACAATGTCCACCCATATGTGTTCATGTACACCCGCATTATTTACCAAATTATGTAAATTTCCACGTATAGCGTTATACTTGTATATTATACTCACGGCAAGTGGGGATGTGCACAAGAGTTTACTAATTTATTCTAGTATTAGAAATTTCTGATCCCTGATTTCATCGTTCGACGATGCATACGTAATTTTTATTCATTCCTTCTTAAGAATATCAACCGTATATACGTGGCGCGGATTAAGCTGCCTGTCAGGTATGAAGATTCAAAAGAACTGCAGGCTGCTGTGGTTTATTCGTATACTAACGAGTTTTGCGGTTGAACTGCAGCGCGTCATGAAGGTAATTGAAAATTTGAATCTGATTGCACGGATTGAAGATACGTGAACTCTGCTTGGCATTCTCGCGGTACGTGATGATCGCGAAAGAGAGTCTACCTACCTATATTGATCTGCGGGCCATGCAGGTGGGAGGCGAGCAAACCGAGGATCTTGGTTTGAGTCAGGCAGCTGCCCCGCTAACTTGTGAGCTGTAATGAAGAAACCACGGGGAAGTGATAATTACGCGCTGGCAAGCGGAGAGTGAAGAGACAAGTGAAAAAGGCGAAATAAAAAAGGAGAAATAGAAAGGGAATGAAAAAAAAATAAAAAATACCGCGCTGCTCACTGCCCAGTCTCGCCCCTTCCAAACACCGCAGGCTTCCCCGAGCGGCGGATTAAAATGTTATGAATTTTAAGAGGAGCTGTCGGGTGAAAAAATAAAAATAATAAAAATGGAAATAAAAGTGCAGAGGAGAGAAAAAATTGAGGGGAGGGGTAAAACACTTGGCCCTAATCGTTTCGCATATCCTTGCGGGAACACGGTAGTTGCACCTTTGAGATTCGGATTACATGAGAATTCATTTCAAACTTATACCTCCGTAGACTCGTTTTAATGAAATATCTAACGTTTAAGGAGGGTATAATTTTGACTGATAATGTTCATCTTTCGTGCGGTTACTCGTTACGCCTAATGTTGGGCCGAGGTAGACATGCCGTGCAAGATGCGGATCTGAATGCATGAAAAATGCTCAACGACTCGAGACGTACACATACATACACTAAGTACATAGGTACGTACATGTATGCACCCGCCTTGATGCAAGAGGATATTGCGGAAGCCTCGGGCTCTCGCTGATCTCTGTTGCTTACATTCCTGACGGTGTATTATTCCAGTACTTCCCTCGCTGTATAACTGCGGATTTGCAACTATGTTATCCCTCAGATTATATACGGAGAACTTTGCTGGCTAATTCCTCGACAAATACTTGGAAATAGCGATACCGTCAAGAAGTTCGTGCACACTGCACACGAGAGAAAACCAGTCAAGTCGGATTTTGCATTCGCGAAAAATCTTGTCGCGATATATGTGGAAATAACTTTTGAGAACGTTCGGGGCGTGTCTTCCACAGACTGGTTTTCAAAAAAAATGAAAATTTCTATCATAGGTAGATTTTAGAGTCGATATACACAGTTATCCAATCGAACATCACACGTCGATGCTACCAAAAAATTACTTAGATTATTTTGACCACGCAACAAAAATATTTCAGTTCCTTCCACGAGAAATATTAGTACAACAAACTGGAAGATCTTGTAGCGATCGTGATCTATGCACTAGAATCATTTTGTGAGGATTGTAAGATGATTCTGTCATTATTCTAAATAAAAAAAAGTACCGTTTTAATAGGTGAAGTGATCGATAAGAATGGAATGCAACATGGATAAACGAAAAAAAAATATGGCATTGTTAATGGTCAGCTCATTCAAAAGAGTCTCCATGAGACAATAAATGGTTCAAAAGTTACATTAAAAAACAAATACATTTTGTCGTATTTTCTTGCAACATTTCAATTCTTTACTTCTTACAGCGAGACAAAAAGTTTTTGGATCCAAGAAGTTGCAAAAAAACTGGACATAACCCCATATTATGAAACGGGTATTATTTCACCGAGTTCGCTGAATAAAAACCAGGGTTTCGTACGTATATTCTATTCACTTTTTTTTGCAATACTAAAACAGTTATTCAATGGATTTCGACTCTTACAAAAAAACGTTGCATTATCTTCAAGAAATTTCTAAAAAATAGGCTGAAAATTGATTTTGTCGAAAACGCAAAAAGTTTTCTGCGTACAGGAAATTTTCCTCCTCTACACACCGTCCGTCATTCGTTCAGTTTAATCGCTGCTAAGCCACTCGAAAAATTTTGTAAGGATTCGTTGGGTCGGAAGTAAGTGAAGAAATTCATTTGGTAATGGCTATCGAAAATTATGCGACTCGATGTCGGGTGGGAGGTATAGATCGAGGGTGAATCTGCTGGGGTGGATCTGAACACGTCACTGACATCCCGTAGGAAACAAACAACTCGCTTGCCGACTGCTCTACTGACGAATTCACCTTTTCCGAAAAGATCGATGGGGCACTTGATCCCGCTACTCGTCACGGATGAATAATTCGTACCCCACATTTTGGACTTCCGCATCTGTCTACAGGGTGGCCGAAAAATCTTGGCATAAGCAAATAATCGTAGGAATAAGAATTTTATAAAAACCGATGAAAACAAAAGGATCAATTTGGGAGGAAACATTGATTCAGTTTGGTCGCATTTGTAAAAGAAATATTGTTGTGAATTTAAATTATGTATACGTGTGATATACTGTAATATCGTTGAAATAGATCTATAAAGAAATAGAAACAGATTTGTTACACTATGATGTGGAATTACGCGGTATCCGCTGATTTCGAGCGAAAAATTTCTCGGCAGGGCCAATTTCTTTCGGACATTGGTATTGCGATTGAATTATTTATCGACGTTGATGTACGAAGAGTAGGCGTCGATAACGACGGTAGTTCGGACAAGGGACAGGGGAGACGAATCTAATTTGGGATGGTTCGACATTGTCAACGACCAGAATATGATTAAAGGTCCTCTTGGTGGAGCGGTAGGACCGGAGAGAAGAGAGGTGCCGAGACGAGATGAGAGGTTGGATTTGTATCAGCTCTAAACCTTATTCTTAAGCCCTTAAACCGTCCGGCTTCAATTATAACACACTGAATCGCTTATGTCATTGATTCGGACGGACAGTTGAATTAATGCCGCAGTTACTGCATTAATATCAGCGGCCTGCATAATTCGTCTCCACTTATTTTTCATTATATCCGTTGCATCACTCGCAGGTAGTGACAGGCTAAGATCCTTGACGATACGGGGTCTGGTGTAAGGCAACCGAGACACTCATCACCGTGGATGGTAAAATCAGGCATAAATCGGTTAGTGAATAAATTCATCTTCTTCAACGAGACCAGCTGAACACACACAACCAACAATTCGAAGCTTCTCACCCTTTCAGTCGCCAAGGAACTCTCGAGCTTCAGCGTCGGGATGAAAAATGTCTAGCAATTAATCCTGGAACATGTTCATTCGTAATCTTCTAGCCGTGTGCATGTGGAATGCGTGTGGCGCGAACCCCGACAATACTATCAGCGTAGATACAAGACAAATATTATTTTAACCCTTCGACTTGGTCACGCTCGTGATAACCTCGTCTTTACGATTCCCCGCTGGCGCAGCATTCGGTCGTGCGGAAAGATGAGGGGGAGTTGGAACAACTCGGGCCAGAGGAATGATTAAAAAAGTTGAGGCTTCAACGGGGTTTCCTTGCTGCCTTATAACTGGAAAAACACGTGTCAAGGATGTGAAAAAAATTAAACAGTTTTCGATAGCGGGCCGGGCGTTGCAGCCTGTCTCCCAGCTCGCTTATACATATTTGTATTTCAGTATCATACTGCCCAACTATTTTGTCGTTTTCTCCACTTTCTAACGTCACGGTTATTATTACTTTTTCTGTCAACTTCCTGTGTAGGTAAGACCGATGTCTACAATACGTCTCAGTTTTATGAAACTATTAAAATTTGTATCATTCGATTAAATACTCTCGCCTGCAGATGACGCGAGAGAAATTCTTTCGGGCGTGAAAATAATTCTCTTCACCGCGCCGGCGAGGCAAAGTACATGTCAATATCGCGTGTTCTTTCTTCGATAATATTATCTTTATGAGTGGAGGAAAGAAGAATAAAAGGAAAAGAAAAACAAAAGTGTTTCTTTCTCTTTGAACGGTCTCGTTGATTCAGTTTAATAATGCTCGAGTTTTAATTTACGATTGGGTGCTTTTACAACCTTGAAATAAAAGATACCATTTCGGAGAGAGTCAACAAGAATCTCATACACTAATCCTATCCTGCATCTAGACGCTCGTGATAATGCCGCGTCTGACGAAACTGATAGCGTGCGGATTTCTATCAAGCGACAAAGGCACGAGGAATCTCCCCAGCTGCACAGAGGAGGGTGAGACAAATTTAATCAGCTCGTCTTGATTGTTAAGCAATCAACTTTCTCTTCGTCAGCCCTCCGTACCCTCCGCAGTAATTTTCGGCACCCCCGCGACGCGGTAACCACGAGGAATGAAATTGCTCGATTCCTCCAAATATCGGACATGTACCGCCCCGCCTAACCAATCTTCGACTCATCCTCCCCGATTACTCCACTCGCGTACCGCGTGTACCCGTAAAAGATAGTTCATCAGTATGTAACGAGCAAAACTCGGCGTTTCAAAATGAAGAAAACAAAAAAATTGCAAGCTAAATAAGTGCCTCAAAAATTTTAACGCGAAGAAACAGACAGCTAGAATAAGAAACTGGGAGTCTCTCGAGGGTGGCGCAAAGTGAAGAGATAGCGTGAAAACAAACCTATCAATCAGGGCATAGGCATCAGGCAACCGCCCCCAGTGAGTGCGGACGGGTGCGCAGACAGGGTGGCTAAAAAGGGTACCAACCCGGAGGATCGGACGCGCAGATGTCACACGTGGCGACCATAATTCACGCGTCTGGCTAAGGTGGCTGGATAATCCGGCGGTGGGCAAGGGGTGCGTGTATATATATATATGTATAATACCTATACATAATGCAGCCCGGAACGGGGGGCCGGCTCTCAAACGGCGAGCGTGAACCCAGGGCCCGTCAATCTGTCTCAGGAGTACGTGCTACATATTTATTGTCGATGATATCTGTCTTCTTGCCGAACCTCGGATGTTGACGGGGCAGCGATGCGTGAGTCGATTGCCAGGACGGCGTTGCAATGGCCTCGACGTCGCCGCTGCTGTGGCTGCCACGCCGCCGAGAATCACGCGGTCGTTTTCTCATCGTCAGTCCAGCTTTCAACTCTTCGTTGCTGGACTCGGCTTATCGAAAGCTTCGGATATAAGCGGTTTGGCCAGAAAGCTCCGCTGGCTGATAAATGTGATCACAAATTTTGAAGCAAATAAATAATCCTCCAAAAGTATTTCAATTAGCAGACAGTTATATTTAAAAGTTGAGTATTGAGTTATTTTCAAGAAATTCAAAGTAAGCGTCTGTAGTTTTGAGATTGAACAAGGAAATAGGTTGAAAAAGATTACAATTGTAACATAGCGTCTGAATTTTAATCGGATCGATTCAGTAGATGGTTTAGAATCATCCATATGTATAAGAAACTTGTGTACCGAATGATGTCATTGAAAACTACAGAGAAATTCTGACGTATTTTTTTAATATCGCAACGTTGTATCTTAAAATACATTGAATTATCTCGAAGAATTAGGTACCTAGAAATTACTTTTCTACATTGCCTAAACACGTAAGCGCTTGCGGTTCTGAATCTATGATAGATGCGAAAAAATTGCGATAAAGTTACCAAAGTGCTAATAGGGTGTAAAACACTTTCTGTCCTAATTATTTCAGCTAAACGTGTGTTAGAATTTTTATTTCTCTCGATTCGACGTTTTTGCAGCGGCAAAGGTACAAGGCACTCCGTTTACAAATGGCTCTGCCTAAAAACCACAAGTTTATGATATAGAGTTATGCTTTTTAGTGGTGCACTGAAGCACTTCGCAGCTGCATGCGCTCAGGAGCCTTACATACTTCTGATTACCACCTTTTTGGTTAATGATAGCAATAGCTTCACGGGTTCACCACGTAATTCGATGTTAGCTCTGCTCAATGCCCGCATTAAGTGACCAAGAGGCGTTCAACCCTTTATTGACGCGTTAACGGTAATAGTTTTGGGTCCTCTTGTAAGAGACACGAAGTGTGGAGGCGTCCACGATACCTCCTGTTTATTGTCAGGTAATAGTAGTACGTTTTGAAACTATTTCACTGTCGGGTAGATAACTTGTGGAACGATTTGATAACTTTTGTTTTTGAGCGACAAGCACCAACTTTGTGCACAGATTGCACTACCTATTTTTTTTTTTTTTTCAATGAGTAGTTCTGTGCAAATCTCAAGCATAATCGACATTTAAAGAACACACTCCTCGATCTTACGGTCAGGAGTTCATTTATCTCAGTCCATTTTATCGCATGTACTGACACTTGAAATCAGAAAACTTGAAATCGTATATCTAAATTGATATCCAAGTGAGACCGTGGGAAACGGGTGGCTCATTTTTTGGACATGATTAATATCGGTTTCCATTGTGGAGGAATATTGAAACAAACCTCGAACATCGTGAGCGAGTTTTTGACCTATTCAAACTATTGTAAAATAAGTGATAATAAGTTTACTGACGATGTCTTCTCTCAGGGAACCGATAAATGAAGAGAGTCTTCACTGTGTAGTCTATTTTCAATGGTTAATATTTCTAATCCACGCAACGTTCAGAGACCCGCGATACGCTTATGTGAGCAGGGAGAAGAATTCATCGGCGGGGATCAGTGGAGATAATCATAATTCAATCGTTGAGACCATGCAGGCTCAACGAGGCCCGCATCTGTTGGTTTAATTTCGGTACCTATTTACTAAAGCGTGGTATTCTTGAAGATCTTGTGTTTTTTGTTCCTGTCACATTAATAATACCAGTATTATGATAGCAGTACTTGGAAGAGAAGCTATTAGTACCGATCCTTTGATCCCTTATACAATGATTGATACTCTTAACCTTTATGAAAATTGTACAAAAAATCTATGTTCAAGAGCAAAGCTACGCCAGTTATAATTATTTAATATCAAGAAAGAAAAGTAATTTATATCTCATCAATTTAATTAATATATTGAGTGACCGAGGCAAAGTAGGGTGTGTAAAGAATTTAGTAAAAATATAAAATTCTTAACCTCAATTAATTAAATTTTATCTCCTGCCCCACTTTTCCTGGATTTCGATTAAAGGTACAAAAATGTGTATTCTCATCTTGAATATCAAATTTATGCTAGCAAATCAGTTTAATTTTTCTTCTTCCGTGTAAATCGAACATACAGGATACGAGACATCTCAATTTTTTAAATTCCCCCTAAACATTCCCCGTGTTTCGAATAAGGTTTTTAGAGTCACACAGAACATCCCTTCGAGTTTGAAATTTTTTTCAGAAAGTTAGTAGATTTTCGCTGATACTTGTACTCCTACGCTCTTACTAGGAGACTGTTGTGACATAAAATCTTGAGACAGTAAAATCCCCGCCATCCAAAATCTCCCCTCGATCTTCTAAAGTTAGAACGACTCGTAAAGTAAAACGCGATGTATACGGGACCGGTTATCCAGTGCGTTCTATGCTCGGTATGACACATAAATCTACGGGTGTTCAGTACCTTCCCACAGCCATGGCCACGTGCATGATCTCCTTGCGTCGGATTATTGGAGTCATGCAAGGTACGGTGAAGGTTTCTCAAAATTTTACAATTCACCGTACGGGTGGCCCGAGATAATGACCGCTTGACAGGGTAATAATTCACTTATTCATTTATATATAACGTGCATTATGCATTATTCAGGACTGCAGGCTACCGTGTGGCACTCAACTCACGGCCCTCAGACCTCTTTCGGGCTCGTGTAAAGCGGTTATCGACGACTTGTGGTACCTACTGCCTGCAAGAAGTACCAACATTTCTCGTGATTAATTACTTCACTTTCTACAACGCCGATCATCCCAGGCCACATCAACGTGATGCTATAATTCCGTAAGATGATCATTTCCAAAGAATCTATCTGCACCGTTGGAAAAAATGATGAATTCAAAATAACAGTCGAGCCCAGGCAATGCCGAGTCGTTCCGTATGCGAGCTGTGAGATCTAATCACACCAATCCACGGCCGTCTGCTGGATTACAGACACATGACACATACGGGGTGTTCCAAAAGTATTTCAAAGCTTGATCCGCTTTTATACGCTTCACATGATTCACACTTCAGATAATCCGCTCGTTTTAATGTTCTCTTGAATCCTCCGCACATCCGCTTTACTTTCTTCGATGCAATTTTCTGCCTCGGAATGGGACAAGTTACCTGTATTCCAGTTTTGTACACCATGAGACGATAATTGAACCGAACTAGATTTTAACTGAACCTTTGAACGTTTCTCATCGCAGTTTCACAGTCCGAATATCGTCGTGCTCATTGTATCAACGTTCTGCAGACTCACTGAGGTTATTTCAAGCCTCTCCTGATTTTCTGTTGTCAAATTTATGCGAGAAACACCCGGTATGGTTTCCGGAGTCTAACTAGCCAGTTTGACTGACGCATACCGTACAGTCAGTTAGTGGATGGTGTCAGTACGACGGCGTCGGAGTGGACGAGGGATCCCGTGAGAGGAGTCTCACCTCGGTGACCTTCCTGGCCCGCATTACCACTCTACACTAATATTTACACCTATATGCGTTGTTCCTTGCAGCTGGACAATGTACTGTCTTGATTCGAAACGCGAACAGACTTGATATTAGCTACGCGACTGCTGTGCGATGTGATTTCAACCAAAGATACGTGGGCACAAAAAATAACCGGGCATGTTCTAATTATTTTCATCAGTGTAAAGATACTTACGGTTGAATTGATTCTCGACAACGTTTTTTGTTTTACCATCTATTTGCAATCATCCATTGTTGTTTTTTTCTCGCGCAAGCTGCAATTTAATATATTTATGTATAAAAACAAGGTATACGTCCGCCGGTGAAAATTAATTCCAGCACGTGGTCCCGAGGCTACGATTCTTTCGTTGAATATTCTCAGGTGGTCCAATTAAGTGGAGTACAGGAAACTTGGTCGTCTAGTGCACCGCGTTTATTTTTTGACCCTGCAGCGCAGTTTTCTATATCTCGAAAAACTCGTGAGTTGAAGATCCCTCCGTAACATGAGCCCATCTCTGCGGGCCACAGGGCACCTGGATTCTGGGATTCGACGTCCATGGAAGTAATGTAGCCTGTTAAGTAATTGAGGTGGACAGAATTTGATCGGCTGCAGCGGGGGGTAACGCGACCAGCGGGATATCCGAGAAACCAGCGGGGGTTCGCGCCGTTGCGCTGTCAGGCACGCACGTCACCATTCGATAGGTTTCGTACATCAGTGATGGCTAACCAAACATCGTGCCCCGTTATTTAATTACATTATTATTGTAATTGCTTTCGCTTCACTATCAGTACAACGACGGAGTGACTTGGACCGGTGCCGAGAGGAACCGGCGTCGGGGATTTTGATGAGCTTTTTTTTCGCCGGACCATCCGATGCGAGACCTGAGATAAGACAGATGAACAGAGAAAGGTATACGAAGGAAACGACCGTGAACATCGGAACAACGAATTTGAATCACACAGACACATACAGGCAAATACAAAAGGAAGTCCAACGAGTGATTGATCCTTGGCTCAGCCTTATACAGCATTAAAAAGCGACTCACATCCTGGGCTTTTAATCAAGCTTTGCTTAAGCGCATCCCTTGTCAGTGTGAAAAAATAGCTGTCGCGATCAAACGAATTTCGCTCTCAGGTTTGCCAAAGCTTAGGAACACTCACTGTGTCGTTGTATCTTGGTTGCCATTCTTTTCGGGTTGATTAAAAAATTTGGACCGCGAAGGTGCGAGGAAGAGTCAAGCTGCGAGATAGAATTTATACTAAGAGGGTCGGAAAGGAAGGGGCAACACGCTAGAAGTAGGTGGGTATCACTGCACTCACGAAGTGTCAAACTGAAAAAGCTCTCGACTACGCGACTAGCGGTGAGGACATTTCTTTCCCGCTTGTCCGAGCCTCGAAGACGTCGAGAAGATGGATCGATGGTATACCTTGGACATGAGGTCCGACCAAGGATCGTCCTTGCTCTTCCTCGCAGACGGAGTGACCACTCACTGCATCTTCCCTCCCCCCCCGGATAATGTATGCGCATGCGTTAACATTCTAATGCGGTGCTCCACTTTCACGTGTATGTCTCGCGTTGAATGGAACATAATAGGAACTAAATGTTTCAAGCACGTTCCGTTCATTCGAACGACACTTCTCACGCACAATGGACTCCAAGGAATAAATCTTCCGCCGGCTCGTTCCACCGACGGAATCCTTACTCACAATTTGGTACAGACGTCGCTTGAGTGTCCGACGGTGAGTCAAGGGCCCGACTTTGCAGAGAGTAATCGTAGTCGGGTGGTGCAGTTTGACGGGGATTCAAAGTGCAGTATGTGCACATGCAAAGAAAGAAAGGCACTTCCATCTCATCGCGGGACCCTTTCAGCTTCCGAGACTGTTCAACTCGCGGTTTTCATCACTGTTTACTTTCATAACGTATTCTCAGGCTGTGGAAGAAGACACGAAGAACCGACGGTGGAGCCCCGTCAGGTTTAACGCGTCCCAAACCGTTGGCATCCGTTAAGTATATCGCTGAGAGCGAATCTCGAAAAGATCTACGTACACAAACAGGCATATACACAGTCAAATTTTCACGTGAGACGTTTAACCGAGCAGCGAGAAGAACAACGCCTGTGTACAAGCGGTTCCTCTGATCTTGAAAATAATACGAAACCGTTACACTATAGTAGGTGTATTATTAACAACAAGGACAACAATTATGACCGTGACTTTTTAGTCCGAGATTGTTAAGCGTGGAAAGTAGTGATGCATTTCTGAGTGTACGATATATTCAAATGTTAATACTCTACCGGCTATTGTGGCTGTAAGTCCGAACCAACTGTACCTAACTATCTTCAGTGAAATATGCATGACCGTACCATACTCGTACCCACGCGACATTTCGAGCGTCTCGCTTTGACTCCTCGACGTCTCTCATGCGGTGACTTTCTTGTATTGAAAGAGGAACCATCACGTAGCCTGGACGCAATCTAGGCTGTAGCGTGACCGACGCGATTGATGCGAGCTAGCTCAGGGAAGCTCATTTCGCAACTCTCGAAAAATATTTTCAGTTCAATTCACCTTTTGCTTTGTGCGAAAATAGGCCGTAGTGATTATTTTAACGTACTGGCGGATATAAATCTGACGCACAATGTTCTCAGTCATCGTCACTTTGATTGGAGTAAATTGGTCCGTTTGAAGTTGTTTCCCCAAAAAAGATGCGTGGACGCACCGCGGCACACGTGTGTTTTATTACAAATGAAGCGTGGACAGCCCCTTAGTAGCAGACAGCTTATACCCAGTCCTAAACTTATATCTACTTGCGTTGCGAGAAGAACGTGCTTCGAGTTAGCTAAATGTGTTTTAGTGGATTTTTTCCTTTTTTCTTTTTACCCTCATCCTCCAGCTCGAAAGGGCACAGGATGTATATTAGTTACTGTCTCAACGAACGGTGTTTGGGTCGCGTGGCGTCCAAATGCATTTGCCTTTTCTCGACCGCTTTTCTGCACAGCCACTTTCCCTCGTTCCGGTAAAATTTTGAATCTGCAATACTTGTGAGGTTAAAATAACTCCAACAATCCGAAATCGCACAGGTTATATGATATGAAAGTCAATGGATTTGAAGAAAATATGGGTGTTATTCAAACTGAATTTAACGAACTACCTACCATCCAACCTTTTAAGAAACCTTTTTCATCTTCTGCCCTTACATCATGCATAACCGGCAACTTTAGACTTGCCGGAAAGTTTGAAAAATTATTTGTCAAGGTAGACGAGGCGACGAATAGGAGCTATTCGAAGAAAGCATTCCTTCGCCCTCAAAATCGGTCACAGTATGGGGATGATAATTAAATAATTAGGTGAAACTCAGGACACAAATGAACCTTTGTGCCGCATCGAGGACCACCGTCGTGGCGAAGCTACCCGTTCCGCTAGCTTCCATATTCAGATGCTTCCTCTGTGTCCACTGTCCATAAATATTTATGCGCATTCAACGTTCCGCCGGAGAGGAATTCGAGCTGTCAAGAGAGCCGCAAGGACCATGGTAGCGCAGGGGAGGGAAGGTGGTGCCTGAGTTATGTAGACTTGAGAGCTGACCGGTATTGTCTCGGACGCCTAGCATCCGCGCGACCGTGACGTCGCGCGTCGTGGTATGTACCACGTATCTTCGTGTGGATGCGCCTCGACTCCACGTATAGCGCACACACGTGAGGATGGATCCTTGTGAACCTATCGCACCGCGCAATGGTGACATCTTGGGCAAAACGTGCTGGATATAACCTTGCCCATGTATAAAACCGCCACCCCATTACTCTCCACAAGGGTAATCCTTGGCGAGAAATCAACAGGTGGCCCGTGTCTCCTGAGATGAGCTATTCTGGGCTGTTTAGGCATGTCGCGACGCTGACATGATTATTTTCAACGTTTGATACCAATAGGTGGGAAATTTTTAGCTGACTGAGGATCTGTTAGGTTATTCTGAGCAAAAATGCGCAGCACCGCGTTTGCGGATGTGGTGTTGATCATGGGGTTCTGAATTCCGAGGAGGAGTTTCCAGCGTATTGATTTGAAATTGCGTGCCTTGAGTAGGTACACGTCAAGTGATCGGGACTTTGGATTCATCTGTTATTGATAGTATTCTATCTTTGATTGAATTCAAATCAGTTTTACACCACTTGCGATAATTGGTGTCCAAATTAAGTAGGTATACACAGTGTGTGAAAATTGCATTTGCAAGAATATCGACGAAATTTGACGAAACACATCATGTGAAATGCATTTTAATATGTTCGCGTGCCTTAGTTTCCTGAACGATGCAGCTTTCACATGCTTGCGGGATGATGAACGTTGAGAAATAAATTTTACCGTGCCAGTCGTAAAGTACGCCCTACCCTCTTCGTAGAGCGTTGCAAGGTGGAAGTTTGAAAGGTTTCAGGCGTTTCATTCGCACGCAAGACGTTGAGTAATAAACTCGTCCGGCGAAATAGTCTCGGACCCACGGTTGTCTCATCGTTCTTTGGTTACCGCGAGACACAAGCGGCGAATAATGCCTGTAATCGGTATTAATATCACGCATCATTTAATCCGTTAACGACGTATAGGCCTCCCCCGATATTCCGTTTGTTCCTCTCTTCGTCTGGCCGTCCCACGTCGGACCGGAAACGGCTGGTTACCAGCGTGTAATGATACTTTTCCGATGGACATCAGCATTCCATGAATTGGGTGCGTAATTGCTTAAGCTGAATCTATACTTTGATAAATACCTCGTTTCGTCTGTGCTGGGGTGAACAATATACGACATGTGTAACCAATCACTTGACTTCAGGCCACAATTGCTACTTCAAAGC
The DNA here is from genome assembly GCF_021155765.1 of Diprion similis. NCBI lineage: Eukaryota > Metazoa > Arthropoda > Insecta > Hymenoptera > Diprionidae > Diprion > Diprion similis. Next base: position 16,316,452 of record NC_060112.1, on the reverse strand, counting down.
TTCAATGAAAACTTCATTAAATTATCCAATTTTATATCCAGTCTGAGCGTGTGAACTTGAGCTCACTTCTCCCCGAAGTTGTCGTAAGAATAATCTTCAATTCCAGCAGCTTATACGGCATCTTTCAGAACAAATAAACTGATGGATCAGTCGTTAATCACATCGATAGGCATCGTTTCATGCTTCGCAGGTTATAAGTACTGTGATTAAATATCGATATGTCACATAAGTCAATTGAGAAAAACGCTTAGAGATGGCGTGGAACTATCACTGATATCTAGTTACACGACTGGCTTTCAATTTTCGTTGTGGATTTGACACAGTCTACAAGATGTAAGAGTAAACGTCTCACACACAGTATTCGAATTACTTCACGATACGTTACGAGCGAACACAACGTGTCGAGGTACACACATCACACTTGTAGTGTAAACAGTTTTAGAGAATTGAGTATTTTAGCAACGGCCTCAAGTCGCTTGTTTGATCCGCCAAGTAACGGCACTTCGAAGAATTCGTAAGGCGAAAACGTGTTTAAAGAAATATTCGTGCACCGAGCACCGTTCCTCGATTATTTCCGCATAGCTAGTTGAACGTCAACGACTAGGATTTCTCTGAGCAGAGTTGATTGCCGAAGAACCGATATTTAACGGACTCAGAAATGTCTGTAGTGCGCGTTACCACAGCTTTGCTTACCTTTGATAGTTACAAGTTACAACTTTCAAGGACCGCACCTAGTTACCACTGACTTTACTAGCTCTAACCATAGCCCCGGAATTTACTGAGGCATCGTCAAGTTTCAGCTACTACTCGGAGCAACAGCTGTATCGAAAAGCCATTTCGAACTTCGTTTTATTTAGTGCTAGTTGTAGAAACAAATATAATTATTACCGAACTTCGAAGAAGGTTAAGCCTTGCCCTGTTCTTCGCAAATACGAATATGTAAATAACCCAACAAGCGTCACTGGGGATAAATAAATTGCGGGGTTCGGGAAGTCGATTTTTTTTCTTCAAAGATAAGACGCGTGTCGGAAGTGCGTGGGTGTGTACCTACTGAACAAATGTTATACGATCCATATTCGTACCAACTCGGAACGCGATGATCCATGAGCTTGGATGCATGCGTGGATGCGTGCCCGTGGGCGATCGTCTTGCGCCAACACGTTATTACAACTTCATGTTTGCTCGGCTCCTGCGCCTCGGGAATGGATTAAATGAAATTGTTGTGCGTTTCTAGAAGTTAATACCCGGAGGTGGTTCAGGGTGAATCTCTGATTTTGTTTCGCGCGAGAAATTCTTTCGTTGAAAACACGTTTCCATCCAACTGACAGCGCTTGGTTATTTACTTCTCAATATTCTGGTTTCACTTCTGTCATTTTTTACCTGTCAAAGGGATGCAAGGAGACGACATACATCGGCTAAGTCGAACAGACTTAACGCAAGTTGAATGGCTCAAGCGTCGTCAGCACACTTTGGAGCGACGATTCAGTCGAGAAAACACGCAAAAGATGTATTAACTGGGCGAGGAATCCTTGACAAAGCGAGGACAAGTGGACTGAAAAAGTAAACGCCCCCTATTAGACAGTCTAGAGTGATGGAAAAAAAAACGGATAATAGATAACAGCACAGAGCGAAAGGCTCGTCTCCCAGGTTAATAGAAATGTCTCGATGCACTAGTGATAGATCGCACTCCATAACCACGAATTTCTCTTAAAAATGGAAACACCTAGGAGAAGGTCGCACACCTTGAAGACACAATATTCGAAAATAGTAATTAAACATAAAAAAAAAATATTAGAAAATGGAAGCGAGTAATTACGCTAATATGATCTAGAAATGAGCCGTTGGTTCGTATCCCCGACAGAAATATTTTCTTGGCTTTATTTGGTTATCAACCGAAGTAGCTGCTACGTTATCCTAACTAATTCAAGTCTCGTGTTCAAAATAAGCGTGTTATTAAATATTGAACAGCGATATGTTACACCGTAGTTAATTTTAAATTCAATGCGTTCGATATATTAACCCAATGAATGGGAATGGCCTCAAATTGAGGGGCAGCTGAGTTACGCGATTGAATTGAAACTTCCAATTTATTACGAGACTGATGATCCCGAGCTACGTACAGAAAACGCACGTAGACGTATACGTTATAGACATTATACCCCACGCGCCTGATTTACGCTAACGAGGTGTGATATTTATTTTTCCAGAATTTTGTTAAGTGGAACGCCACCAGCATATCATTGATCAGTCTCGATCACTATCAACCCGAATTGGTGATTCAATATCGTCGCAGGTCCGACCGGAGCGTCATTGGCCATTGGATAAGTCTACGTGGAAAACGCCAGGCTAGTATTTAGAAGTGTCTCGAAATTCTACGGGCATCGATTTGTATGGAGAATAAAGAAATGTTTCAGAAAAGCCAATCAGTGTTCATTGTTGAGCCCCATTTAGAAAAGTACTACGGCGGTTTACACGACGAGCTACTTAGGACGAAATCCTCAGGAATAAGAAGCTACTTCAGGGACTCGTTAGCGTTATCGTTGAAATTCAGAACAACGAACTGACAGTCGGATCGGGAAGGATAGAGACTTTGGTTGCGGAAATGAAGTTTATTTACATAAACTGCCCTAAACGTCAAACTGCCCTGAATAATCACACATTGAGCAGTTAGTTCTCATGGCTGGCTTTAGCCATGAGACGCATCGCGTCAACGACCGTTTCACGATACTGCAAGGAATTAAGAGCTTCGTTGGCATAATTAGCCTCCTTGAATTGTTAAAGTTACTTATACTCGTAAAGTGAGCATATTGATTATTAATAGAAAAATTATACGCTTGACTTGGACAAACAAATTCTATTATCAGATTCGTTGATGCTTCACCTGCGGGGGAAAGGGCGACAATGCAAGTTAAAGGTAAATAGTTTTCAAAGGCTTAAGGAGTCGAGGTGTGTATCCCATTTTTACGTACAATGAGTTGACTGGCCGGAGCAGGTGTCCGAGTACACGCGGCTGTAGTAAGGCAAGTCTGACGATGAGGCCAGCTTCAGAAAACATTAATTTCTTCTCTTTCTTCTACACCATGTCCCCGGCCACCTCTCTCGACATTTGACGTTGATTGAGTTCCGAGTCTTGACATATTTCGTACATAACGTACATGCGACGGTAGAACAGACGTAAAATAGGAAGCCACGTAGCTTGTCAAAGAGGAAAAGTAGCTCGGAGTCTTTGTCAGTCGGTTTTGGCGACAGACTTAATTAGCAGGCCATTTATTCGATATTGGATTTTGTACGTACGCTTCGATTTGTGCTTCACCCTGTATTGTAAGAATCAAATGTAGCCGTGAGATCGTTGGAAAAGCCCGGTTTCAGATGGAACGAGAATTGATAGGGAGATCTTTACGATAACCCACCTGAACGGGGCTGATTGTGAGTAGTTTCAACATATAGCTTGACTGAGCTAATAAGTAAGTCAATTTTATGAACCTGCTCGGTCCGACAATTTGAAGAGTATGTAAATCCGGTACGTGTTGAGGATACGTGGGCGTGCGAAGGCGTCGGGGCGTGCCTGTTAACTCAAAGCTCTTATAACTTTTAACTGTTCGAGTATTTAAGTGTTCACGTGTTAAGGGCCTCTAAAGCATGCGCTAATTTATTTACCATAAAAATTTAATTGACGTCAATGGATGATCGGGCGGCCGAAGGGCCGGTATGAACGGCAGTCGGTCAAAATTCGGCTTCGATCCAATGCATACTTAAGTAGCGCCGGTTGTGAAAAACCAAGCTATTCGCAGCCAGCCAATCATTTCTATAATGGCAAATCCAATTTGTGGACTTCTCGTGTTCGTTTGCACACAACCAGGCACTGCATAGAATTCCTTCTCTTTCGTTCACGCGCGTGTGTGTGTGTGTATGTATTATACACAGAGAATCACCAGTTACGGTTGTCATATTTTGAGTGAATTATGAACTAGGTACCGTCTAAAGAAAACAATTACGTTCTTAGAGGTATTTTCAAAATTTACGGACGCCAAGACCACAAGGTGCGTTTTGTCACGGATGTATGCAACGCACAACCGTCTTCGATTGGTCGCGGTCAGACATTATACGAAAGCATGAAAAGGGTCAACTGCGTCACCTATTACACATACATCATCTTTAGAAAATGTGTAACAAAAGAAATGAGAATGACGAGTGCTAACTGTCTTATGAAATATTGATATGCGCAGGCAATTGACCCTGGTCCCATGTATGTCTGACCAATTCTAGACCTAGATAACACCGAAGAATATCACAATGAATCACTTCATAAATCAGGAAACTTTTCAGAACTACCTAAATGCAACGTTACCCCCATAAAGTATATCTATCCGTGCATCGCGTCTGCGCCAATGATTTTTAGAGCAAAATACCGTTATGCAGGTTGAAGTAATCAATGAATTGATATTCATTTGTAATTAGCTACAGTTCTTGCAGCGTTTTTCTCTGTAGTGCAATTACCACGGGTCGGCACGTACGTAATTAACAAGAAATATGTATAAGCGAATTAAGTTTATTATATACGTATTTCGAAGATTAAATTCCGCAGCTTGCTCATGGATGGAACAGGTATATGAATACAATTATAAGAAAGCTCGTTTGCAACTTTTTTGCAATTAAATTTAATTGGAAAGCTGCAATTATGCGGGAGGATTAAATGGTACGGAACTCGAAGTTCTTGCCTTTAATTCCGGATGCAGTGAATTAGGTACCGGCGCAAGTAAATTTTGAAATATAGTAATTATCACAAGATACAGGCTACGCAAGATCACACGTCAGCAAGCTGTTCACCGTATTACTAAACATGAAATATCGACTGGGCTTACCGATACGTTTTCTTCGAATTCGTTAATTTCTCATCACACCCATTAGCTTATGCAGACGCATAGAGATCTGAAAGAACTCCATCGCCATATCACGCCGCATTATACTTCTTTAGAAATGAGAACCCCTGACGGATAGTACCCATTAAAAAGGGGGCGTTCTTGAAACCATCAGATCCACTCTCCCGTCGAAGCTTGTCCATCATTACACGATACACTGCTTTACGTCCACGATCACATGACTAAACGCAATGGACGGTGCATATACGTCAGTATATGCAGAAGTAAATGCAAGTGTGCAGTCATCCGTGTGTGCATTGAGTATTCAATAATGCGTCGCATTTATGTTTCATCCTCTAGCGAGGATGCTGTCAGGAGTATATATGTGATGAGTACATACACCAGAGTGGAAATTTTCATCAGGCTTATTGTTAGATAAGGCCATAATCAGGCTTGCCTTACCACCTGATCAGGTACACATGAGGCTACCTGATCAGGGCCTGACCAGAAATGTTACGTGCCTTTCTGGAACGCCCTGATCAGGCTAAGTTCGGACACGATGGTCAGACCCTGATCAGGCGATGATCAGGACTGGATCAGGGCCTCATCAAGCGTTTATCAGAGCAGGTTGAGGCACTAACTCATCAGACTTGGGCAACGATTGTTCAGATTTATTGATTTTTGAAACAACGTAACAAATTAATTAGTTCTGTATAGATGCAAAGCGAAGGCTACGGAAAACGAGTAACTAGTATCTGTAGGAAGATATGTACCAAAATAATAAACTGATATTTTGCACGATTTTACAAGTAGATGGCCAAACTTTATCACAAGTCAACTGATACTTTTATTATGAGAACGACAAGGACTTGCATGACACCTGCTGCTCACGATACTTGCAATGTGTCAGGTTTAGTTAGGGTTAGATCAAGTGCACCGTAGTAGACTTTGATATTAAAAGTCTGAAAAGTCTGATATTAACCTGACTAGGGCCACATAAGTGTGCCTCAGTAGAGTATGGCTGACGACAACTTGGGTAAAGGCTCAACAGGCACGCCTCAGTAAGGGATGCCAGAAGCCGACCTGATCAGGGCCAAGTCAGGGGTACCTTAATGAGGCACGCCTGATTTGAACCTGATCAGAGCTTACCGGAACATCAGGCTGGCTTGATCAAATTTCTACTCGGGGCCTGTTTCTCTGTAAATCGTTTTCAATTTCGACCCACATACGACTTAAATACGATATATATTTGAGGTCGTGACTTAGTATAGTTGGATGTCTTGTCGTTAAGATGTAAATTGAGAGTTTCAATGCCAAGAAGATCGCAGATGATCCAGAATCATCGTACCAGAGTTAACGAGAATTTATACGTCAGTAATAATTTGCTCTTATGAGGTAAACGTGCATTTTCTTACCAATATAAATCTTCAAAATTGAGGTACACGATCACTAAAACATTTCACAAGTCACGAAAATGGTTTTTGAGCTATAAGCAATTACTGCAGAATGATAGATCGTATCACAGTGTATGTAAACATATACCTGAGTTAGCGAAACATCATAAATACTGTTTAAGATGTGAAACGAGAAAATGATATCTTTGCATGACTCAACCGAATAATCAGTGTATTTACTTTGACGTTATTCTGTAACGATCGAAACATTGCCTTAAGTCATTTTCAAATATTGCACACAAGTTTACAGAAATATCTGTATTATTGACCGTCTTCATCCAGACACTGAAGATTCTCTAGATCAATGAATCGTAGAATCAAAATTTTTTCATTCCAACAGTTGTTCAGTGATTCGAACAACCATGGCTTAAATATAAATGCCGAACGAAGCGCCGCTGCCAGCTCGCTCCACCTCAATCAACTTCAGAGCAGCCAGTTAGGGGAGCGAAGATCGAACAGAGCACCAGAAAGCTTAGGAGCAGAGGTAAACGTGACTCTTATGCGAAGGAAAGCAGGGAGAGAGGTTTCCTCACCTCAGCTCAGCCATTGCGGAGAGTGTCTCATCCATGTACATGTCGTGCCTACACACGTGAGAACAGCCAGGCCTAGTTAGGCCGAGCCGTGTCCATAGGGAACGGATTTGAGCACCGACCTAGTGGAACTTTGAATCGTGGCTAGATACGTCGGCTTATTGTGAGTGGCTAGCCATGGGCAAGATGCAATTAATCCCCCCCTCTTTTCACAGACTGAGGCTGCGGCCGCGCGGTCAGTCGTTTCAAGAGTTGACTGAAATATATAATTAAGTACAATTACGAGCCGTTAATTACAGGGTGGCCGAGGTAAAACAAACAGTGCTCGGAATGGTTATTACATACATATAGAAACAGTTTCTATAGGTTATTTTATTAGTTACCCTGGTCGAGAGAACATTTCTTTGCTCACAGGCATTTTTTGGTCATCCTTCGATCGATGGCTTTCGCGTAAGTTCTTGCTTCTTGACTTCAAGGTGACTTTCAACTACCACCCGCCGCTAGCCAAGGCTAATTGTTCGATTAATTTCAGGACACCCTCCCGGGCTCTTGTATTTTGAACATCAGGGTGGTCCATTTTGGTTTCTAATTGGACACCGTCGCGTCACCCAAGGTCAGGGGGTCATTCGTAATCGCAGACAAGCAGACTACGATTTGATTTGCTAAAGATTTACGAGGCTCCAGTCTCAAGCGATTCTTGACCCGAACGTCATCCATGCACCGTTGCATGCTCGCACACGCAACTGTAATGTGGAAGCGTTATTACACGCATCCGTGTGAACGCTGAAACCCGGAGTTGGCAGGCTTAAGAACCGTTATAACATACGTATACTCGCAATCCGACGTTGCTATTTACCATATACATTTCTAACGTCGAAATCAAATCCGCGAAAGTACCCTTATTCACTAATGGCTTGAAAAAGGATAAGAGAATAGGAGATCCAAACCCAAATCGATACGATCCCTGACTTCCCCTACCATAATTTTCGATTATGTAGATACATTATCACCTATGGTTTGTTTGTTCTCTAATCAGAATATCTTTGAGGGTAACTAGTGACCTGTCATCCGAGAAAATATTTGGAAAACAATTCAATAACCGATTTCATCGGTAGCCCCTCTTACCAGTTATTATCTGGATTAACGACGCGTCCAATTAGGCTAAACAGACCTTTTTAGACTCATAAATAAATATAAAACCAGTCAGTTTCGAGATAAAAGATAAAATCTGGGTATATTTAGTTTCGATGACAGGCACTTGGTAGGCAGAAGTTGTAGTAGACAGTGCCGATAAGCGTCGCGTTTCAAAGGGTCCATTTGCTCGTCATTGTGATCCTAGCTGATGTTTCAATACCAAAACGCCGAAACAAGGGTGTGAGTTTTATTCACAGACGGGTATATGGGCACATAATTATTAGGGTTGCATGTGAAATCAAGCGAGTAATTTGAACCCTAAAAAGTGGAAAAGTATGCAGAATATGGATGCAGGCGTAAATTTAATGAAGGAAAGGAATGAAAATCACATCGGAATTATGTTGAAGAGACGCTGGTTAGAATTAAAAAGTCAGCAACATTTTCTCTCACGCAGACCTTGCAGGAATTCGTGAGCTCTGCAGGGTGAAGTGATCCATCCTTACCAGGATTTGTTATTAGCCTATCCTACACGTGACCTGTCCATGTTTCTTGCATCTCACGAAAAAGATAAGAAATTGAATTAACGCGGCAATGTCGGGCCCGCCCCGAGGCCTCAGACATGGAAGGGGTCGGGCCCCGTCGAATGCCCCGCAGAATGACGTCATGGCAAACGCTCGGAATAGTCATCTAGTCTCTTACTCAGGATGAGTATGCGGGTAGTCATGATTTTAGCTCGAGTAGTTTGCAGTGCTGTTCGAGTGTTGTAACCACTATCCTCCACTGGCTGCTATTTGCAAAAATTTGAATTGAATGGCTGCTGCACTGCATCGGTTACTTAACTAATCGCGTTGACGTAAGATGTTGTAGCGCGTTCTCCGTGAGTTTAAGTTTCAGAGTTGCGTAACCGGCTCGTAAAGATCTGTTTCAATTTTGAGTAAACAACTGGGTTGTTACGAAGAGGGGAAGAATTCCTTTAGAACGAAATGAAAATGTTTCCCGAGCAAGTACGAAAACTTTTTGTAGTAATTAACTTTGAAAAGAGATGGTAGACACGGTTAGACATACTGCAACCGATTAATTCCGAGTGAGGACTATATCATGCAGTGAAAATTACTAATTTTGATTAAAATTCTGCATACATTACGACGTACGATAATAATTAGATGTACATTACTTTTCAGTTTTCGAACGTTTGGCAATACAAGACCTAAGAATCTGCAGTGATAGATAAATACAGGATGAGAATCGAAGTAAAAAGTGTCGAAGCAAGATTACGTCAACCTGATCGACCGCAGCGATAAACTTACGGCTGTTCCCTTCACGAGCGGGGCTGTAGCAAAAAAGGATAAAAGAAATTAGGCAAAAAGTCGCGACGAGGAGGGTTACAAGCGCACATACACAGCTCGAGAATGGCATTTACTGTCGGTTCAAGAAAGTCCAAAAGGTCCAGATCATCTTCCGGCATGTGATTGTAAGCTTCGGCTTACACGGGGGTTCAGGGGATCATCGTTGCCCTGAGCCACGGGATCCTAACGAGACCCATTGGACCCCACGTGGGCCCCACGGGGTGTACCCACTGCCAGGGCCCCAATCCCCCCGCATGCATGGTAGATACCTCAACCGAGATACACGCGGTATCCGCGCGTCACGGGCCGCCCAAGGCGATCCATCATCCACGAAGGCTGTTGTGACAAAACCGTCTGATTTACCATTAGGTGCCCGCTCGCATCAAACCGCTATTAATTCTACTTTGTGGGGTGTTCCCTGCTTCTTCTTCCTATGCCTGCCACCCCGCATTTCGCCCCTCGCCGTCGCCCCACTCTTGTCCGAAGCGCATCTGACATGCGACTCGAGTAAAAAATGGCCTCCTGTCACACTTACCCGGACACCTATCTCTTCTGTACCTTTTTTTTTCTTAATCTTATTTTTTTACTTTTTTTTTGTACTTTATATTTCTTAAGATTCACAGGATTCTCCTCGCGAAGCGAAGAGGTGAGCTTTGGCAATGGCTACATCCGGTCGAATGACAACCTTCAACGGATTTGCTTTGTGCCTTAAGCAAACATAAAATATCTGCCGCAAAGTTATACATACTTATACCTACACGCTTTTCGTATTCTTATTGCTAGCGTACCTATTAGCAGATATGCAGGGGAAAATTCATAATGGTAACAATCATTCCGCTGCGGAGCTAATCGTTTTACAGAGGCAACTTTTGCTATGAGAATGATTGCAGTTGTAGGATTGATTTTTTTAGTACGACAGTTGAAGCTGCCTCTGGAGGAGTCTGCCAGAACTGTAACTGTAGCAATCACCGCACTAACAATAAACCAGGCTATTTATTGCGTACGCAACTTAACAGTGGAGTAATTTCAACAGCTTGATATTTTCTATAACTATGAGTCCGTTTGGTCGGTACTTATTATAAAACGTGCGGTAAACACTCATCTCACAAAAAGAATACTTACTGTTTACTGGGTAAGAAGGTTTAAGTGGTTGAATTCTTATTGGTGAGATGCACATTCTTGGCGTACCCGTTTATCGTCAATAAATATAAATCTCAAAACTTTTATAATCAAATAACAATTTACAATTAACGTCAGAGTTTACCATCGATTTGTGTGTAACTTTGATTTATCAATGATACAAAAACTGATTTGTCCACCGAAAATTTTTGTCTTAACGAACTGCATTTGGTTTTTGAACATATAGATATGTATGCACAGAACGCTATTCCTTGAGAAACGATATTTCATGTAAATGCCGATGTACCCCACCTGTAGAGGTTGAGATCTCAATCATAAATGCAGAGACGTTTACCGAGTAAATTATATACTACGGATAATCTTAGGCTTCATAGAACACATCGGTAGGAATATAATAATACTGCGGGACTTGTTGTTTTGCAATATATTATAGAACTGCAGCATGCCAAGTCTTCCGTATTACATCCTGCGCGGAATTTTCCTAAGGGTGTTTATCGCGCTCGTACAAAAGCCTGCACAGCAGTATGCGATTGTTCCACCGTGGCCAATGACTCGAAACTTACAACTCTTGCCCACAAAGCAATGTTTTCCGTAAAACTATTCATATTTTCCTTGGACAATCACATTTTGCTCGACACGAAGCTGCGGGAGCGCCATAAATCGCTGGCGCAAAGTTGCTGTTGGAAACCATAAATCTGTACGGTGAAATTCTTCACGGAGATCCTTACTGTCTCAACCACGAACAGCACAACGAAAGAAAACAAGCTGGGCTGAAGTGACTGCCGCTTTTCAGACCCACAAGGGTGCGTGCCAAATGTGGGATAATTCAAAATGGTGGCCGGCAGCCCGGTTACGGAACTTGTTGTCACGCTCCCTGCTTTTCTGGCCTGCATGACCGAGTCCTGCCATTCACCACAAGTTTGCCTTGAGAAATGTCGCTCTATAGTCCTGAAGGAGTACCGCTACTATAACGCTAGTGTTCATCTTCCTACAAAGCCGAGTAGTTTGGACACAAAAATCACTTAAGGGCGAAGGAATACTTTGCAATAATGACCTTTAGTATATGGTTACAACAATTTCTATAGTTTGTGTGATACAATGCATTAATGGGTTTGCGGTAGGGTCGGCATCGGTAATTCGTAATCAAAATCTTTTCACAGGTTAGCTCGCTCCGTCATCTTATGTGCGCATATGTGCGACATGGCCTCTTATGACTAACGTGAATAAGTTAAGAGATTCAAATAAATAACTCAACAGCGAGTCATTTTAACCCCGTGCTTATTGCATATTCCATCGGTAGCCTCGTAGAGTGATAAATTTACGAGCGACCACAAGGGAAAAATAAAAACTAATAAGATATAAAACCGAAACTGTGATTTTGTTAACTTCTGCCAGTATATTAATATACGTGAGGCGCGTTGTTAATTTCGAGTCTTGGAGTCTCTACCGATCTCAAAAGACCTTTGAACCTAGCTAGATCGATTGGAATGAAGCCGTCTAACCGCTTAGACTAAGTTATTGAATTCAAAATTGCGCGTGTAACCGGTAGGTGATTCAAATCAAACGACGGTAAACTGGCGCTGAAAGTTTCGAGTTTCCTCTCGATTTGAATGGATCGATATACTACGATAGGGATACTATGCTGGAGTGCAGATCGAAGGGGCTGTATTACGCAACTGGGGTGGATGAAGACCGTTGAATGCATTGTCCACGTTGTTTCCCGTTGAAGCGACGACGGCGCCACTGCCTCATCCTATGGATATTAATAATGCACAATGCACAATGGTCGACCGTTGCGCAACATCGAGCCTGGAGCAATATGGATTTATTCCAGTCGTGTTACATGAACACAAACCCCCCGACATTATCGCCGTCTTTCATTCGCGAAGTGTCTCGTGCACGATTGTACCAAACCTGTAAAAGGTCTGGAACACGTTTTGAAATGATACCCGTGCAATTTGATCACGTCAATTCATAGTCAGTCGTGGCTAGCGTGAAGTTGAGCATTTTTCATCACAAGGAACCGTCGCGCTGTTATTGCAAATTGCCGTATGTGTGCTGGCCATAACGTTATTCCATCCAGCGAATAAGTTTAAATTTTTGATTAATCTCATATTGTACAGATTTTGCGATAAGCTTTATAATCAGGCTTTGTAATTTTGTGCCCGGAACGAAATACATTTCGAGCCAATTCAACACCCCCGGGATGACACCGTACAAAAGGTAATCGCATCAAAGCTGAAACATTGTTTCGGAATTCTGTCCGTCCTAAATTGGTTGTTACCCAACTCTGTACGGGGAAAAGCACGTCAACGTTATTATACTAATTGTTCTCGTTTAACTGGCACCTTCCCTTTCGATCGGCTTCTGGTCAACGTGTCTCAAATCTCGGTAAAGGGTTCGGAAGAACATTTGTAAAACATGCCTAGCCACACGGGGCTGATTCCAGAGCCTCATCTCTCCTTGATCCCCAATAATTCTTGAGCTGTACCCTGCCTACCTGTGTATTCGAGCCAAGCCATTGCCACGCCGGCGAACGAAGTCAAATTAAAGTCAGCGATATTCCCCGGTGGCGTGTCCGATCCGACTCCCAACGACGTGACGCCCCCCGCTGTCGCGTTACACAAAGAAGCAGATCTCTGCGGAGGAGTTTCCCCCATCCGTTCGCTTCAAGTCCGCTTTCCTCTCTTTCCCCTAAACCGATCCCCAGGATACCTCCTGCCGTTATGGGATTTGGACTCGCAGGTAACCCACGGATGTTTCCAAAACATACCCCAATAAAAAGTTGCCACAATGTCGCTAAATACAGTTTTACGCATCATTGGAGCGCAAGGGTGGGTTAGTCGGCAGAGTCGAAAAGGCGATGTTGAATGGCGTTGATTCCACGGTTCAGGGCAGATGCTAGGCGGTATTATATCGTGTGGTGAATCGCACGTCAAAATAGGATAAAAAATAAGCTTCATGTAGTGAAAATTTATTTTATCACCGCAGGTTGATACTTGGCGGATTGTTGCACATATGTGATGAAATCTCTTATTGAAACCGGTTTGCGCTTCCTTGCATGTTACGATGACAAGTTTCTGTGGGACGTTACAAGCTTACCGAGATTATGAATCAGCCCAGCCCGAAAAATGCCACCCTACATTTTTTCCTTCCCAGTAGAAGGTAGCTTCCAAGGAAACTATTGCGCCAGATGTAAAGCCTAAACATTTTTGTTCACACTCGCATATGAGTTTTGTTTTTCGAAACTTGTAAGTACATGCATGCATTAAGCAGAATGAGTCTGCACATACTTTTCAAGGATTTTCAAGGTCCGTTTTTCCCCCCAATGATTCCTGAAGTTCAAGAATAAAGCTTAGGAAAATAACCTGCTAAGAATTCAAGCCCTTTGGTACGGTATTCCGTAGATGATCGGTGATATTTCTTTAGGGGCTTAACGCCAACTAAAGTTACTGGAGTGCCATAGATATGAGAATAAATAAATGTTTTGGACGTGTGGATTTTGACTTCCATTCCACGTCACTGCATCATCTATATTCAAGTTTGCTGCAAATCATCTGACGGCAAAAACTCAAAAGAATTACTCTAGAAGCGATGAATTTCCAAAGTAACAAGTTTTTAAAAAACAATTTTCAATTCAAATACCGCTAAACGGTGTGTTTGTTATTTGTTTTACGTAATGATATAGTTTTTCACTCATGGTGCATATATCAAGAACAGATTTCAGAAGTCTGAAGCTGCCACTCGACCGCTAGCAATGTAAGCTACAAAATAAGGTATTGCGTCAGCAAAATTTATGAACATTTACGTCAAATAGAACGAAAATCAATGAACAAGCGTGCAAATTCGCTATGATATACGCGGTACAAGATCACGTGATCACACACGTTGCATGGTAATAAGACTGATTATAGTAAGATATAATAACAGTCACTACTGATATAATTAACAACTCGTAAAGTATAAGAACCCTAAAAGGTTGTGGAAGGTTTTTGGTAGCTGTCGACGTACTTATTACCTGAGATGCGGTATCAGTAGACCCAATCAAGGAGATGCAGCTGAGGCGAGTAAAATGTGCTGATCTCGTTTTATCTGGCAGAGATCTCGACTGGATTAGCTTCCGGCATACAGTTTCAAGCCCAGGGACGTGCTCACTTTTGTTTAAAAGATAGGCTTATCTCAGAAAACAAGACCAAGAACTTTCGTCAATTCAACTAATCATGGGTTCCACATGGGACCAAAAGAATCTAGTAAGACACGTCATTGAAAAAAAAACTGGGTTTAAAGGTGCTAAAACGTGTGTATGACGTAAAATAAGGCGAAAGAACTGGATATCACGTTTTTTTGACAATTCTTTTCACCCCCCTAGAGTCCCTTTAAGGAGTGTTGAGATGTGCAGTCACATGATGAACGCGTATAAAGAAGTGAACTTTGGTCACTATCTCGGCTCCGAAATGCCCCGTCGACGTATACTTTCCTATTGTGGGTATATTGCGTGTGTGACGGTTTGTCGTGTCGCTTCTTTGTTCAAACGGAGTTGGGAATTTCGACGCAGTGAATCGGTAGAACACGCCTCTCGTAGACATCGGGCATGTTTGTCTTGTATAAGACGCGAACACGCCCTGAACAATACACTCCAAATGATCGGGTGAAGGGACATTTTTTACGGTTTGAACAAAGGGATGCTGTTTGGGCTTTTCGTCAGAATCAAGAGTCAGTAGTGAACTCCCATTAATCGGCCAAACTTGTCTCTGACAAATTTATGAGATCAATTGTTCTCCCAATCTTTTTTCTCAACCGTACCTGTGGTGATGAGCCCACGTTGTGAGTTCCGAGCCGTGAAACCAAATACCGTCACTCTCTCCCTGCATATTATTACACGTACCGTACGTTATTCTTCGGCTGTTAGGTTACCGCGCACACGTTGTCTGCATTCAAACAACCACCCGAGGCATCTTCTTGATTTCACCACACAGTTTCCCCGGCGAGAGCGAATATTCCAAGCGATATCACCATTCTTGCAATGAGATAAGCTCTTAATGGGAGCGACGGATGATAAATTGTACAGAACGAAATTTGTCACTATGGGACTGCAGTTTATCATTCGTTTCATTTTTTTTTTCTTCCCTTTTCCTCTCTTTAATCTTCTCCAGCGGTATCCTGAATCGAGCAAACGTCAGAGTAGGGTATTGAAAGTCGATTAGAGTCCAGTACTTTTTGTCGGAGCAATCAAGATCGGCTACACGATGTGGTGTTGGCTGGCTGGAAAGAAAGCTCGCCAGGATGGACCCTAGGGTTACCATCGTGATCGTGTAAACGCGGATTCCCGCTATACTGGCTCATCGCAAAGGTCGTAAGTTCCAAGTATATAATGCACCCACCTTGTGAACTAAAAGATCGCGTATTACACATGCGTACGTTCTTACGCGCAGGTAATAACAAGAACGTTATTCGTTTGATTAATTTTTGCCAAGCGTGCGAAGAATAGTCGCTTCGGTACGGAATGTAATCGCAAGGTACGCGATAAATCTTGAGCCCGAAACGAAAAAGTAAGAAGTAAAAAGGGGAGAGTAACGAGTGAAGGTAAGTTGAGTAATGGTTCCTGGGTCCTCGGGTTCTTGGGTCCTCACCGTTCGCGTGCTGCGATCCTCCAACCGATTATACAAGTTACAGTTATTACCCTTGACGCGTTGAAGCAGTTCGAAATAATCTTCAACGTCCTTAGAATGGTCTGGAGGTAAGTAATTCGTCAAAAATAAAGTAAGCAGAAAAATCGAAGAGCCGATGGGTGAGGCAGAACAGAACCTACAGGAACAAAACAAGAATTTCAATCTCGCGTTCTTAGGCACCTCGAATTTTGGCGGATCCCTAGTATGGCCTGCAGTGAGCCTCGGAAGGCCACGTCGTGGACAGGTGGGCGAGGCTCTGGCCGCCCAGATCCTGTACCACGACGAAGAGGTACATCCTCGCCTTTCCCGTAGCCTACGCATCCTGGAGGGCGCCTTGAGTCTACCTTGTTTAGGGGCGTCCATATTTTATATCGTTTAATCAACGGCGCACACCAACTTTCCATAATAACCTGTGACATGGGAAAGAATCCGTCGAAGGGCTGTTCCGTGCAAGTTTCGATTCGTCGTCCAATTTATTCAGGTACCTTCGATGACCAGATTTCGGCACGACGAAGACCGTGCTCATTTGCCCTGGTCGCAGAATCGAGTGTTGATTTCGTTTCGCCATTTCGTTCACCGCGCTATTCCAGCCGACGACGCACCTCTGCACCTGTACCGGGTGGCGTCAAGCAGCGACTTGTAATATATTTTATATCGCTAAAGGGCTATCGATCAATCACTGTATACCTCTTTTGCTCCTCGGCTCCGATCAGCCTGCTATGTACCTACTCTAGTATACATATAGTCACGTGTCGAACGATCGAGCTGCCAACGCGACTGGCGTGATTTACACCGTGTTAACTGTGTATACCGGGACGCCCAGCTACACCAATAGTTAACGAACTTTCCGAGTAAATCGATCTCCAATCGAATCTCGTAACGACTTCAACCGAGGGCCATGAATTACACGACATGAATTTCCGATTGCTGAATCAATTTTCAAATGGTTATTTCCACCGTTCAACGAATCTTGTATATATCAAGCTATACGATTCTTATATGTGCAATGCATTTCGAATTTGGTTTTCGACAGAAAATTGTTGATAGGAAAAAATCATAGTTTTGGAACTCGAAATAAAGTGTGAAGTGCGGTTCAGCAGCTCGTTCACACACTATGAAAAAAACCAAACGACGTACAATTATCGCTTGTTGCATGTCAAGTGTACAGTTATTCGGTAAACTAAAAAATTTCGCACAAAGATGGATGAAAAAAAATTCGTCTTTGAAGAGTGTGAATTTCATCGTCAAATGCTGGATTGGTGCATAAAACTTATAATACCACATTCGTGTCTGGAGAGTATGCATTACGCCTGGAACGATTGTGTTTAGCATAATTGAAAAGTAGGAAAAAAGAAGTGGCTCTCCACCCAACAAAGCTTTCAAGAAAAGCTCGGGCGGGGTAAGTGGACGCGGCTCTCTGATAAGTGTTGCGCAGTTTTGTTAAGAAAACTATAGAGGTGCCCGAGAGCCAGGGTGGAGTAAAGAAGCGTAAAGACATAGGCGAGGAAGCAGAGTAAGGGAGGCGGAGCTGACGAGGCAGATGTCCGTCATTCCCATCGTATGGAGTCTCTTTGGAAGGGAGAGAAGAGGGAGCCATGCCTACATGGCCGCGGCGGCTGAGCTTGCACGTGTCCGTATAACATATAGCGGTGAAGTGCCGGCGAAGCCGTCAACGGAGGACGAAGAACGGCGCGTTTCGAGGGCGAAGAGCGGTGGTCACGAAGAAGAGTGGCACAGTGTGGCAGTGAAAACGTTAATGAATACATTAACCGCGGTCTTCGCTTTTTCCGGCGCGACCACGAATGCCACCTTCGCCACCGCCCACCTAGCTTCTTTTTACCACCCTGGTTCTCATGGGAACTTTATTACCCCCTGAACAACAGACTCCCATCCAACCTGTACCGCTGCAGAGCCGTAAGCGCAGTGGATTCCGGCTATGAATTATTTATAATCATATCTCGTAACCGGCAAGGGGGATAATCTGTGACTGCATTAATTGACGAAACTCGCACGCCGCTTTCACCTAGATTTTGGGGAACCCGATATCACGTTTAACGACCATTGCATGATGGTCGGCTCTGAGCACGTGCTGCTGTCACGTGGCCACGTGATCCTTTGCCGTACTGATTACATATTTATAATGCGATAAATTCGTCCGTATTACCGAAGAGCTTCCGAACTTGAACCCGGAAGAGTCTCCGCTGAGTTCAATATCAATTGCCGGTATAGCAACAAACCCAAACTTTCGCGGCGTATGACTTTCGGGCAGAATTATAAACGGAAATCACTTTCAACTCAGAATCGACATCGCAAGTTGGTGGATAGGTACAACAGATGCAGATACAGGCTAATTGCTCGAAAGTAGGTTTAATGCAAGTGATAATTAATCCTCACAAAGTCTGCCTCTGTTATCGAATCGTTTCGATAGGTTTCGAAAGCATTTCTTGCTCTCATAAATTATGTTGAAAATTGGGGGTGGCAACAAAGTTGTTGTGGCAATTATTCTCAGACACGAAGTACTCGGAAGACAACGTCACAGGTGGTGTTATTCCCCTTTCAGGTGGCGGGACCGAATTCTAGGGAAGTGTAGATATCGCAGTCTTTGAGAGTTCGGTTTCAGGGTGGCCGTTTGCCTAAGAGGGCAACGTGCAAGAACTGCACAATGCGACGCGCCGCAACAAGGAGTCATAGATTTCATAAGCGAGGACCGACGAAAGTCAACAAAGGTGACACCGCAACAGAGGCGAAGACAAAATGGAAGACCTGGCACACCTGGCGCTGTCTTTCCCGCCATCCGGCCATCCGTGTATCGAGCCGCTGAGAAGAGGAGCTGCTCAGCGATCCCTGAAGGGAGAAAACGAAGGACCAGAGGGTGCTGGCTTGCTAATGTATATATGGATCTTGTTAGGAGTTCCTTCGTATGCTACGGCCTTCTGGGAGCCCACATAACGATGCAAGGGTCACTGGGTACGACGGCTTTTCTTTGTGTGCAATTTGGCGTCTGATGCTATTTCTCCACAAGTTTGCAAACAGCTGACAATTTCAATACAGATTTCGTGGTCATCTTTCCAACCATATCGGGCCATATTTCAGTGAAGAATCACACTGAAACTGCATCATTATAACGGCGATGTTTCTGCTTCGAACTAATTTTTCATTCTATGAGGTTGAAATTCACGACTGTGCGAAGCGTTTCTGTCTTCTAATTGAAGATCAAATGGAAATCAATTAAACGACCTCATAGTAATTTGTGTGTGTTATTTCAGCTAATGGCTCATGAAATTATCACTTCGAAAATCACAAGCGAATGGGTTAACGGTGGGCTTGAAATTATGTTGAAGGTTTTTAGTTGATTTCACTGTTTCAGTATATGAGTTATTCATCACGAAACTTTTGAAGGCGCACCAATTCTAAGTAACTAGTATACTACAACGTTGTTGCCTTTTTTCGAATATACAAAAAATTCCACACCATTCAATAGTTGTAAATTCAAAACCATTTTCCTTACCACGTGTAGAAGCACTTAACGCCATACGTAGGTATATTTATTCATGTTGGACGGTCTAATGGAAAAGTGGCTCTATGAGCACCGTGCTAACCAAAATGCTCACACGATCACACTTGATTCCATTGATGGTAAGTGCGAAAAAGTTTATAGATACAGACGGGAAATGCTCGCGTGGGTATTTATAATGCAAATGTATATATGTATGACTATATGCATAGGAAGTTACAGCTTGACCATTGCAAGCCACAGCATATGGCTTTGTCCGGAAGCGTGAAACACGTGACAATGTTCAACGTAACAAAATTAGCTGGAGTAAAGTGGTGAGCCTCGTAAGAATTGACGGCCTTTTTCCCAGTTTTTTCTTTATGTTCTCAACTTTTATTTTCACCCACTTTACCTACATAACGCGAGCACGGGCGGGCTTCTGTTTCGTTAGCGTTATGTTAAATGCGAAAGTTTTCACCCAAGAGGCCAATGGTGGTGCGGCCAAGTAATATTTTCACTTGTTCGTACAGCTGCAGGGTAGGCCGCACCATCGCAAGTTTTAACATAAGAATCGCGTGGGTCATGCGTTCTCGACTTGTAAATAAAACCAGGCGTAAAATTTGCACGTGCAAATTCGTGCGATAGTTGAGTCTGCACGTTGAGCAAACGTTCGCACGGTTCGTCTCGTTTCTTACGACGTCAAACACTATAATGATACGCATACACGAGTCATCTGTGGACACGTTAAGCGTCTCGAGCTTAAGTTGTGATTGTTTATTTCAAACCAGCGATAATTAGAATTAAATATTTACAGACAGTTCCACTTTTACCATTCGTTCATCGCACACATAGAATTTCGATTATTGTATTCAGATCTCTGGACCTTCCTAGAAGAGAGTTGACTCCAAGGTGACTAATGCTCTTTGAGAGAAAGCGGAAATAATTACGAAATTTGTCAAAATGTTGACGAACGGCGCGGGCGGCGAAACGGATCGAAACCGTGTAGCAGGAGAGCAGCTGACCAACAGGTTGTGCCCAGATTTTCATCTGGGGAATTCTGCGTGTGCGTACATGTGCACGATGCATCTTGACACGGAGCACAGAATGCCACGGCCAATCGGCCCGGAAATAATTTGTACAAATTAGATGGGTGGTATGCCACGTAGTATTTGGATTGTGCTCGAGAGAATCCTGAGGGGTCGTTTGGACACGCGTGACGCCTAAGAACAACAAAAACCGTAGGTTGCGACAAAAAACAAATGAAATACAAAAAGGAAAAAGAGAACAAGAGTGAAGAAAAAATCGTCTTAGAAGATGAAAGTTTGCCTCTCGCTATGTAATTGGATGCGCCATGCCGCAATTAGTAACAGGAAATACGATGAACCTTTCGCGTGTCAAATTGACAAACAATTATGAAGCTGATACTGTTGCTATAGTCGTGGAGCAAATTAAGTTGTGATAATTGCTCTGAACTCTTTCAGAATACTCGGCATTACACTGTCAGCGTTATTTACAGCTGCGCGTTGGGCACGGATATCATGCGGCTCGATTAGGGACGCTTACATGAATACTTGCGGTTATATCCGGATCAAATGATTTGCCTTATGATTTACGGTCTGCGAAAGTTTCAGCTACTCTCACCTACCTACTCCACCACTTGTGGTCTACATTTCGTATAGAAAATGAAAGGTTCTCGATGTTGATCCATTGTGACCGTTCACGCTGTATAGTATTACCTAAAAGGAAAAATAATCTCACAGCCTAACGACTGAAATGATGATCAGAAAACGTACTGCGTCTACGCGGATACAGCAAAAAGAATTGACAAAGGCTGACTGGAATTGGTGGATACAGAATTCGAGAAAATCACACCCTCGAACTTATCAAGTTTCGTTGTTAGTACTTCACGTTAAGTATTTGATATTCCAGGTGAGTCTACACATAATTACGTCGATTTAGATCTTGTGTAACCGTCCATACTCCGGGGACTGTTTGCTCGATAAAGGCTGTGTCATCGAAAAATGATAAGTCATTCTTCCAGGGAGTCCAGGTGATGATTCTCGGTGCCGTCAGTGTTTTATAATAGCTCTACGTGGCACATACTAGATAACAGAGCGTCGAGATCAAGATGACATGTTGAGGTATCACGCCCTCTCATCCGTGCATTTCTTGTGTGAGTGTTGCGCATAAATGGATACACACCCGGCTTGGTAGAAGATGCATTAGTTTTGTCATGTTATTTTCAAGTTAACATTAAAAAGATGCAGACTTTATTGAAATTGAATGGCAAGCGTCGTCTCGTCGTCTTCAATTTTCTCGATCGTCAAACGATTGTGTGATTGAACTTGCTTCAATATTTGAAGTTCCATGCATTTTTCTATTTTGTCCTAAACGCAAAATTTCTAATATCACTTAAGATCGGTTAAGATTACTTTTTTCAGGTCTAGTTACTGTTTTTAATACAGTATTCGTTTCGTTCAACATGTTACACTAGTTTCAAATCTGAGCAGTCCAAGATAAATGCGTGCTCTATGAGTAGACGTCCGAGACAGTGTGAATTCCACATGTGCCGAATTCAATCGTTGGCATTAGTACTCACTTATCGTTGGGTGTCACGATCGTACTTTTACTACCGGTAGTTGAAAGGAGAAAAGTCTGACTGTCGATAAGTTGCCATCCGCCGGCAAGATGCCATTACCGTCGGTAACAAGTCCTGGGAATCAGCTTGCGGTATAATATTAGTCGGTAAGTGCCTAACTTTTCCAGTGTGGATTCAAAGTATCTAATTGAGTTCTGAATGGCAATAATTTGTACAAGCAATATCACTGTTGATATGCTTTTGAATATTTGATAAATACTATTCGAACACTTTTGACGTTGACGACGTCAATTCTGCTGGTAAAATATGATCTTTCACTGATACAATATTTACACATGATAAAGAAGTTCCCGTAGGATTGTTACTGTAGGATTTGTCCAGGTGGAAACTTATACTTCCCGGTTGCCTTAATATTTCCTTCAAGCTTACGGATGATAAGACCTTCAAGAGTACTCAACGCTATGGGGGATCGACTGAAGTTAACTTTGTTCGACATACCTATCATAAGTGCCGCTCAAAGGGCACACGAAGTTATCAATAGATGATTATTATCGCACGGCCATAACATTTGAACGAAGAAAAAACGAGGTGATTTGAAAAACACCAAAAATTCTGATGGAAATCTGAAATAATATTTCCACATTACGATTGTCAGCGTTTGAATTCCGCTACAAATATACAAATCGAAGTCGCAAGCATTGATCAGCGATGATTGAAGGGGATTAAAAAACGAGTTCTCGCAAGTTTCAACGACGAAGCAGAGAATTACACCGATATACCGACAATCATGGCTGCCCATATGGGATGAAGTAAATAAATAAAGGAGTCGAAGAACCGTTGGCGCAGGTACCTCACGGGGGCTCTGCGGCTCGCGTGTCCGGACGTTTCCTATCGAGCAATCATACCCCGCAGGGGCGTAAAGATACGCTAATGCACGGCCACTGCATTCCTGGCCCGTCTGACTCAGTTGAGTTACGAGCTCATTCACTGAACGCCGTGCCTGAGCTCATTGCGAGTCCCGCACTACACGGATGCGTCGCGAGTAGGATGGCCGCGGGGGATTCACAGCGTTCGAAACGATGGGACGCAACGCGACGCCGACGTTGACGAACAGTTGGAGGATCAAACACGCGACGTCATTGATCTCGACTGTTTAATCTATTCCTACTGCAACCTGGATATTTCTTTTTATTTTATTTTCTCTCTTCATGTCCACCAGCGAGTGCGTCCACGTATTAGTAATTGACAACTAAACACTTTCGAAGGTATCCTTTGTTGTCCGTTAAATGACGATATATTCGGGCTAGTACCAAAATTCCGCTGGTAAAAGCACTACACGGAAATTGAAAACCATTATTGAGGAGCGTCGAGCCATGGTTGAAGAGAACAAAGTTGTTCAATTTCATACCAGTGATTTATCAATGCTCAGCCAATCGAGATTTCAAAATCTATGGGTTTATACCTATACGATGCAGTTACAGTTATGCGGACGTATAACACCCCTTTGAGTAGCGACTCGAAAAATGATCCGTAACGCTGCGTGTTTTTGGTATTTTGTTTCATCTGTTTGCTTGTAACTCGTTTTCTGTTGCCGGAAAGCTATTTCCCATTGTGAAATTTTCACCGAGAGAAGACTAGCCTCGTCATGATTTTGACGAGTGAGTTCAACAAATGTCCAAGGTAATTACAAAGTCAACTGATTTACACTTTTCTGAATACCAGTATCATTGGAATTCATTTTCACATGCCGTTATGATTGAGAAGTTCGCGATTCTTTGGAGGCAAAAAAGAGAGGGCAAGAGCCTATAATTGTTGACACAAGAATCCAAAGCGGAAATTCAAGGAAGTCGTTACGGTGACTCGTATTACGCCCCTCGAATCGATACAAGAACGACACCCAAAAAAAAGGACAGAAAAATGGAACAAATTAGAGGAGATGGTAACCAGACCCCTGCTGCAGGGGGTTCTAGATCCCCTGTGGCAAATAAAATATGGGGTCATCAGTTATAACGGCATCGAAAGATAATTACGATTAACAAAATTCACGCCCGCGGTCTTCTCTTGATATTGCGAACCTGGTGATGTATGGTTTAGATGAAGAGCTTTGAGCTTTTGGTCATTGAAGAAGAAATGAGTTTCGGAGATTCCGGAAGGCTCGCGGTCTATCGAATGAAGAATCTAGCGAAACAAAGTCTATATCGAATATTAGATAGACGTGTGCAGGAAATAAAACACGAGGAAGAATGAAGCGAAAAGCTGCCGCCACTTGGCGACGAGAGGATGTGCGCGAATGATGAAAAGAACGTTGGAAAAAACGTCAGTGACCCGATGCCGGTGACGCCGTAGCATTTATCACGCCACCTTCAGCCCGGCAAATGTCTGCCAGCACACACATTATAGGTACGTGTGCAAGAGCTTAGTGTAATTATTAATGCACACATGTTGCGAGTGACGCCCCCGCGACAGCTTTGTACGCATGGTATGGGTGAAAACTTCCAGCACCCTCCGTCGCTGGATTACTATGGTGCTTTAAATTGCTTTTTTCGTGATCAATTAATCAATAGACTTTATCTCTTCTTCTCAGCACGAAGCGCACTGGCAGCATGCAAATGCTGCTAACGTCTTTTGGGACTGTTTTGGGACCTACGGAAGAGTCTACCTTGGGACTAGAGTCAATCTCGATAATTAGCAATCTCTTTCAAGGAAGGATCTGAATTTCGGTTTCCTACATAGCGCTACCAGGTGAATATACCTTCGTACTAAAAATTTGTTCGTAACGATACCGCAGAACGTGCCCCATCGCATTTTAATCACAATTCAATCCGATCACGGAATAAACTCGGGATAATTAGTTTCACACTATCAGGCAGAGCACGCTGTTGATATTATATTTCAGTGTTCGTTTTGCGCTTATGATCGGAATTAACAGGGCACTGGTGTACTTGGTACATAATCGAGTTTTGCTAGGGGATCGAAGAGAGGGTGGGCTATTTACGGTTCATGATCGGATTTTATCTTTATTACTTAGCCGGCGGTTGGAAAAAGATGAAATTAGCCATCCAATGACGGTATATCGCATCAATGGATAATTAACACCACAACGTATGTGCATTGAAATTTTTTCTCTGTTATGTGAGGTGTAAAGCAAAAAAATGGATGTAAAGGCGAAACTGAAATTTGGGCGGAAGATGCACCGGGTATCGTAACTAGTTTTCTGAATGGTTTTATTTTACGGTAAACTAATATCTGTGTCTCCCGTCAAGTTCTCTGTTGCCCAATAATTCCTCCGCACAATATAGTTGCGAGAAAATTATTGCGTCGTAGGTATTCAATGCCTTGCCATAATAACATTAAGACAAGACGCTCTTAATTTAATTACAGAGGATTTGAGAAACTGTGTAAGACACACTTCTTCAAAATCCATATCGAGACGTTAGAATTTAATAATAGATTAGTGATTTTAAACTAACTTTCGCATTTTGAAATAAAGATTTTGTAAATAAGAGATAAGTAATATCATGCCTTTTTAGGTTCTCTAACAAATGAAAACGCATTGAAAAATTTCGTATTCATTGAGGCACGATCTCTGAGCACCGCAGTAGTCACCGATCATCCTCGATTCGGGAAAGTAAAAAGACGAAATGAATAAAAGAGCAGATTTTCTAAATTAGTCACATGTGAGCCACACCGCGTTGTGCCATGCAAAGTGCGGCTAGCGGCTTTACTGCACGGATGTGTGTTTTTCAACACGCAATACTTAAAACGCCACCGATCGAGTGATAAACAACCAACTCTGTAACCTGGAACCTGGCTTTGCAGGAATACAGAGAACGGCCGTTATCGTGAATGTGTGATATTATAAATGTCCAGTTCTGGTGTGTTTGGCTCTACACCCACCGCACGTAGCGCATGCCATGGTGCGTGTGTATGGGTGTGTGCGTGCGTAAACCACCGGGCAAAGCAAGTAGCTTGCGTGGCCTTCCGATAACTGGTACAGAGAATACAGGACTGGGAAACTCGAGGGGTTGAAATTAAAATAAAACGTCACATAAATTACGCATTAACTAGCTGCGAAAAAGAATTCTGCTTTGAAATAAAAAAATAAAATGAAGAAAAGAATTAATCATAATAATAAAACCAGCGATGTTCCTTAATTATGGCCAGTCAACGCCACAGCTGCGATTGTATCGCGGACGACGCTGCTTCTAATCTTTAAAATTAGATTTACTTCTTCCGTATTTATTAATTATTCAACCCTGCCGGGTGGGTTGCTAAATGAACGGTGATTTGCCTTTTGAACCGTTTATGCAAAGTTATCCTTATCGCAAGACAGAAATTTTCTCGCCAACAATTTTTTCGACCACGGCAATACGTCGTCATACCGTCGCATATAAGTGGATAATTCGTATGTAGCGGTATATAAAAACAAGAAAGAACAAAACCTTTAAGGTATAATAAACAAGAATCTTCGTAAACGTTGAAGGATGAATGTCTTGCAGATTTATAACCAGACAAAGTCCTAAATAGAAGACGAATTTTGCCTAAACCGACCTTAGCAACACGATAACTTACTATTGAGTATTCGCATTAAAAGCCCACAAGTATAAGCTTGTATATGTAAGTATACTTACCATGTACGGTATCGTTACAACAATTCGCAAATGGCTGTTTGGTCGTAGCTTTTGGTGGCAATCGGCGATGTTCGGAGCTATTCGTGGACGTTCGTGGTTCTCGGGGGTAGAGCACGGCAGGGGGCACGTTATTCCTCACGTCATAATTCATCACGCCTGCTTGTAATTAACGTCACCCGATATCGCGCTCACACCCTCATTTGTATACGCATGCATATACTCCGACCAGCTACCAGCAAACGACATCCTCACCACACCTGGCACTATACCATACCCCCACATCAACTCTTTACATTGCAACATTGCATTATTGAGCTTATTTGTACACCTGTAAGATGAGAAAAAAACTAACAAGATGACAAAAATGACTATGTAGGTGAAAAGGCAAGTCGTCTCGAGCATTACAGGTTCAAAAAGTGCGGAAGAAAAAACGTTTATCCATAAAGCTAATGGCAGTACTTTACACCGTTTAAAGAAGGTAAAAAAAGGTTGCAACTTATACGGTGGATCACTTCACTATTTTAACGTAAGCACTTGTATGCTCTGTCTGTATTAGATTGGGTGTCCAAAGAAAATCAAGGTTGGTTTTCATTCACAAATGACATACCTACGTCAATATCTCACAATCGATATGAATAAAAATTTCTCTATTGGTTTAACCCAATTAAGAGTGCATGAAATGACCTATAAATATGGCAGTTCCAATGGTGCCAGAAAGTATGATCAAATATAGTAGCATCGTAAACGAAATCAGAAGATAATTGAGTTGGAATAATTTCGGAGTGAAGGTTGAGTGATTTTTATGACGGTGATTGAGGTCGGGGGATCCAGACAGACGTCAGCAATTTGTATTTTATGGGAGGATTGATCAAAATTCGTTCAGTAGGGTGCCCGGGTGGCGTAAAACCAGCTGCTGGCGCGTCGTTCGAATCGATTACGGCGCCGAGGGTCTTGACAAAAAATCCAGATATCTCTCTCTCGTAAAAATTTCGATACATATTTCATTAATGAATTCGACACAGTTCATTATAATGGGATGTACTGGAGTACGTGTACTCCTGCGAATACCTGACATGGCGTCGTCAACAGTCCTCGACTGATTCTGCGCTTGAGGGTTTCGTTGCTTCGACCAGCATTTCACTGCTATTTTCGAATACCTACTCGATTCCACCCTGCAGAGTGTACAATCAAAGCACTCGAATTTCAAGGGCATACGTGTGTCAAATCGAACTGCTGATACTGAGTCGAGCGTACGATTCTGTGTACCGAGGATGGGCGAGAGTCGGTTGAGTGTTATCCAAAGTTATCGCGGACAGGTAATCTTCTCGGGAATGTCACCGCAAGAGTTTGCAAACCGTTTTGCCGTTTCAAAGGAAGATCTCAACGTTGTTGGAGTTTAACGAGAGTTATCGACCACCCTTGACGCCGTTATTCAGGTCACCGATTGATCCGCTTCAGGGTGCGAAATTATTTTTCCAATTTAGGAGCCAACCGAATGGCTGCCGCACTACGTGTCGTAGCTTTTGCAGCCCGGGCCAACGCGCGGTTGATGGTCACCTCCTCACCCTCTAAATCCACCCCACCAGCCCAGTCTCCCCGTCTCCAGCACATCATCCGACTTCTGGATGCCAAGACAGTCCGGCTGAATCGAAATAGCACGGGTCGGATATAAAGTGTATAAAGAACGTTGCAATAAAATGAGACGTAAAAGTTAACGGCGACACTAAAGCCGGTCGGTCGCTATACCCGTTTACTCACTTCGATACATTTTAATGAAGAAGTAAAAATTAGTTTTGCAATTATTTTCTCTCCATTACGAATAATTAATTGAGTTTTACCACTGGGCAGGGTGGAGGGGCAGGGGGGGGAGGGGGAGACTGCACCCGCAGGCATATAATAATTAAACGAAAGCCTTTAGGCTTAATGACCATGCTGGTAATTCTACGCCAACCTTCATTTAGGACGAAGCATGGTAATGGTGAGGAAACCGCCGAGGAGGAGATACTCTATGCGTGCTTGATTTCTCAAAGGTTAAGGGTCGTAGGTTGCCAGCATATTATTCAAATCCAATACATGAACTTACTGGTAGGAATACATAGTAATTACGTTTTAGAAAATACGCAGCATTCAACCACGGTAGAGATTGTGAGTTACCTAGTGCGTAGGTTATTTTGAAAAGTTTTTATTTGCGCGTAATTGACATTCAAACTTTCATTTAGATGTTGGTAATGCAGCCGTTGAAATTGACTCGTCAAGTCTCGCACGAGGCACAGTGTTTCCAGTCTTTCAATTAGAATAATTATCTACCGAAACACGTGACCCCGGTCTGTATACCTAATGGAGTAGGCGCAGAGAGTGAGTTGTTCCCAAGTCTTCCCTCACTATGTGAATTATTAATCTTCACACTTGATGTTTTATGAACAGAGTATTTCAGCAGGCGGTGCATTGCTTTAGCAGTTTACACGAATGACAGGGAACTTATACAATGAATTGTTGAATCTTTGCACAACTCTGTTAGCATTTCAACTCCACATTATTGTAGCTCGTCACGATCTGTCAGTGTTGGTATTGAACCGCGACACGCACAGTGTTTTCATCGGACACAGCTATTGTTATCCATAAACTACCATCCCTGATTTGGCAAATTTTCACGCTAATTTGCTGAATTATTGAGATTCTAAATTTGCAAAAATTTTATCACACCAAAACGATAAAATTTTTGAAATTCAATTCAAGCAAATGGCAGTTTCGGCTAACTTCAATGGTGTTCGATCTGAATGTTTAAAATCGATTTCACGATACTTTGAACATGATATAGTTTCAACAGAAATTAACAGTGCAGTTCGCGAATGTTTTTGATGCCGTAGACATTGAAAAGCATTTCCTGTCGATGAGTACAAATCGTAGTTCAATTAAAATCCTCGTTAGTTTGGTGTTGGTTCATCGATCGATGAAATAAAGCGAGGCAAATGAGCGCGCTCAACGCAACGATAAGAATCGTAGGTACTGAATAATGGTGGAGAAGTGGAGGATGCGTCGAGCAATCAGCACTATAGTACCACCGTCAACGGTACGTTGTACCTGCATTGTTCACCCTGCGTCACGATGCATTCAAGTATCAACACTGCTCTTCATTTAGAGCACGATCCTTGATTCTGTCCCACAATGTCATTTCTGTATGACATTCTACTATAATGGTGTTTCATTCTCACCATGCAAGCAGTGAATGATTGCTATTGGTGTGCGCCACTTGTGGGATAAAAAGTGTCCAATGGTACGAAGAAAATATACTCCTAACTATGGGGATCTTCCTCAGTTGGCGAATGATTAAGCCGATTGATGCCGATACACGTCAGTGCGAATTTGATGACAGCGATCTGGTTTCTTTGTGGAACGTGATGGCATACCAATGATGGTAGAGGCCAGTTCATCAAAGGGTAACGATAACCAAAGCCTGTCGAATCGAAACAGGATCATGCACCAGACTCTAATCCTCGTACAGCTGCGAGCACCGCGGTCCTGAACCTCATTACCAAAGCCCAGGTGTTTGCGTGACCTCAGTTGTCGTCACTAGCGACACGCAGCCTCGGCGATAGTTTATCGTTTAGCCTCTATCATTCCATTAGCCGACTACTAAGCGCGTAATGCGCCATACGCTATTGCGTGGGTGTCGGATAGCAAGGGTTGTCTTACGCGGATCCGGAGACCAGCAGAAATAAGCCGGTTAGTGGATTCAAGTACGATATATGGATATGAATAGGTATGAGTATTCTCGTGCGTGGCTGGAGATTAATGTACCGTATACGTAGGAGTAGATATCTGTATTGGAGTTAGCGAGCACGACGTAAGGCGCGTGCGCGTGCTGTTTAGCGTTACACGTAGGCACACTAACATTCACATGGGAATAACGACTGTGCATGTGTACGAGTGCATGATTTATTTCGTGGCAAGTGTTAATTTAATTTGGCGAGCTCGAAATGGAATCGTGGGTTTCACGTGGTTATCTGATCCCGTGATTAATTGACGCCGTTTACGCGGGAAAATATTGCTGCTCATGGGGTGCTTAGCGCAAAGCTGAACGTGGCTAGTATTTTTCACCTTTCGACATTGAACAAAAATGCTACGCAACACGAACGCGGAAAGTAGAAGAGAGGAAAAAATTTAAACAATTTCAACGCGGGCGTGAAACTTGACAGATCACGATTTAGAACAGCGAGTGTCGATATTCGTTTTTCAACTGCTGCAGTGAAAGAGATTACCTCAACGTTTGTTACATCGTTAACTATATACCAGACGGAATTCAACAGGGAGGATTAATTGTCAGCTTGATAAGTAGGAGCCAGGATCAAAAGTAGATCCTGAATGAAACGGTGTAGACGTAGATATAGGCTCATCTCTTACGCTCGAACTGCACTTCAGGATATTATTGTAATTAACGAAGTCTTCCGAAGAGATTAACGAGACTAACATTCTTGAAGCGATAACGTTTGTTCTCAGAACTTTGCGTCAAGACGGCTGAGAAGCTGGTAATCCACGAGGACAGCATCGGGGGCTAATTATCTGTGCGATGGTGAAGAAATTGAAAATTCATCGCCTCGCGACGGGGGTTGAAGAAGAAACACTGTGAGCGAAAATCTTCCTCTATGCAGATAAAACCGCGCTCCGATCGATCGGCGGCGACTGTAACCTGCCATCAAATACATATTGGGGAATCCAAAGCCATCGGCAAACCAAACCCGAACTTGTTATTAACTAGTAAATCACTCTAGCCTACGGTAAATATACTCATACAATTTGGGGAAGTTTGACACTAAGTTTGGCTAGTTTCACCCCGTGGTCAAGCAGACTCTCTCTCTCCACCAGGCTTTGGCTACCCTTCGAAGGTGCCGAGGGTGCTATCTGAGTGCGTGTGGCCTCGATAAGGCCCTTTCTCCTTCTGGCCTCGCTCTTTCCCTCCTCCCCCTTTACCCCTTTCCCACCCACGTCTTCAACACATCGCAACTTTCACCCTCGACCGTGGCGTTGCGCTTCGGGGCAGCCGTACCGCCTCCTCAACGAGAAAAGGTAGTAATTATAAACAAGGCGAGCGTACTGGTCGATGGAAAAATTGTGATCTTACCGAACCACCTACAGCGTTATCCACAATTCTTTTAGGTATATAAATTAAGACACGTCCAGTTTTGTCTGTGCTCGTCTCTAACGGACGTTCTTCGAACATGCGGCAGATCCCTGGTCTACGGTATGCGTTAAGCTTCTTACACGGTTTGAATCATCCGACTTTGCAGCGGGGAGTAATTTGCATCCCCCTGACTCTCGACTGGGGAAACGTTGAAGCGCGGCCTTGGCTATTTATTTTCCGATACCGGGAAAACTGGGGATACGCGGAAGAGGTCCTCGCGGGTGAGTGCCTCACCGACGGTTTCACTTCTCATTAGAAATTGTCTTTTCATGCGTGAAACTACTAGGGCGATAAAATGGCGGCGAGTCAACCGGACGCGTTTTATAACCACTTTCTTTAGTCCGCGTGTGACACGACCGTCATTTGCGATTAATCAGGGTCCTGAAAGTCCACTTGCGCATCGTATTTCGGAAGCTTATTGCAGATTGTGGGTACAATTGAAGTCCCTAATCAGAAACTCCATAAGGAATTATCAGAATGGTACACTCACCAATAGAATCCATGCCAATATGCCCAGCTGCACACGACGTTGACGCATTCGTGATTCCCGGCTGTAACAGAAGAAAGAATATGTTATTCGGTGAGATAAAAAAATAATTCAACACAAACTGCCTTATGTTACCATCCAGAATAAGTGTCACGGTCGAGCCTACATTATAAGCTGTTACTCTGTTTCAAAAAATTTCAAACGTAAAAATGTTCTACACCGTTTTAATTAACGCGAATTGTTATGTTTTTCGCAATCTGTGGAATTATTCTGCATACCCACTTTGTCATAGCGCACGAGAATGCTACAGTAGGGAAACGCAACGAAAAGTTCGAACAAAAAACGTCGTTGCACACTTCACGAAGTGTGCAAAAATACGTAATGCCGATGTACGAAGGACGGAGAAAGAAAGGTCTTCTCATCCTTGTCAGTTAGAAGTTACCCAGGTTCTCCCATGGGAACGACCCAGTCTCTGGATCCTTATGCAACCTTACCGAGACAGAAACAACCCAATCAGCGTGATTCCCACCTGACTTATGCTAAAGCTGAGCTGTCACTCCCTGTGTACAATAACGTTTCGCTAATAGCCTGGCATCCTGCAACTCTTCCATCCTCCGCTCGTGTACTCAGTTTTTTTCTGCCTCTTTTACGTTTTGTTATTTTCATTCGTAGTACGTTCATGCATGCCGATGTTAGCCAACAGAAATGGTATTTCACTTCCGGAAGACAAATGATGAATTTCATTAGTAGTTTGCTCTCGAGTTCGCTTTCCAGTTTCCGTCATCCGGTGGCAAACATCTACAGATTTTCATGCGCCACGTGTTATCACGTAGTGATAGAACATCGCTACCTATAACCTTGATTATAGCTGTTGAATCTTTTTAATCCAACATTGAATATAAAGAATACAATTACGATATATTGGGTATTGAGTAAGGCTTGGAAATGAAGAGGTAATTGGGACACCGATATTTAGTAATTCTAAAATGTAGCAAAAATTGAAGAAGTATCTAGAAACTGTAAACCATGTTAACCAGATATTCGGGGACGACATTGATGAACAACCGACAAAAACTCTTCACATCGATTCAGCTGGTTTTTTCACAGTGTATCGTTCTTGATGGTTGACGTTATGCAGTCTCCGATGCCGTACAGACATTTGAAACATTTCTACGCCTTACTGTGACAGCTGATATCTTCAACAATCAGCAGCATAAGGCAAGCGAGTTTCGAGTCTCGACGTTAAATAAAATCTCATAATTACTGGTTCAGTAATTACCGAATAATTGGAATTCCCTAACTTTGAGTTGTGCTCATCTGCATCATCGACTCCCTTCACTGAAATCTCGGGCCAAATCTTTCAACTTTCAACAGCGCGATTCGAGCAAAAACATTCCTCCGAAGTTGGTAGGCTTTGTTGAATAAAGTTTCGAACTCAACGTTGGCCGAGTACTTCAAGTGTAAAATGTCCGATACTGGGTTACTCTGTTATTACATCTTATTGTTAGCGATCCGTAAGCCCACGCCGTTATCTCTCCGGTGGTATCACGCGCTAGACAACGAAACGTATCATCAGGGAGAATTGACCCTTGAAAAGTCGGATCGCTCGCTACTTATCGCGCAAGGAAGGCAAGCTTGAAGCGAAACATGTAATTAACCGGATTAGGCAAGCGTCTATCTACGTCCTGTTGGATACATTATAAGAAATAAATTAAACTTTACCAAACAATGGAATGCGTCTTGAGCGCTCCTACGCCGTCTACTTTATAAAATTACTTTCCGGGTCGCAGGGTTCGAGTAAAGATACTTGAGTGAAAAAAATTAACAATTCCCCGCCTTCTTTTCTACCCCCCTTTCTACATGAAATACAAACAATGGGAACCCTCTATTGAAATAAAGCGGCTAAATATTCTAAATAGCGGTCTCGTCAAAGGTTAACTAAGTGGAAATATTTATGCCAACCATAAAAAAAAAGAAGACGGAAGAAAAAAAACGACCTCGCGAACGCGTAGACAATTAATTTTCCTACGGACAGAAAGATATCAAAGCATCGCCGACAAAGGGATCCTCTGTGGGGTTAGAGATAGGGACGAGAGTTGGAGACAGACACAACGCGAAGGATAAAGAGGGGTAACCGGCTCCCCTATTTTCAGCCCCTGCAGCATCGCTACACCCCGACAAAACGGTCACGTGAATCGCAATTAAAATGCAAAATTTAATGATCTGCGCATACATCCGGACAAAATCGCCGCGCTTTCTGATTTTACACTACAAATAATTAAGGACCGTTGACACGCCGTCTCGTTATTGATCCTGTTAATTCATCTCGTTCAATATAATATCTTGAAAATTGCTCCGAGTGCTTATGAAACAAGCCGACAGGCAGCATTGTGTTCAAAGGGGCGCCAAGAGAAGCTGTGCTTTGATTCAAGGTGGACTGTATTAATCAATGAAATTACCAAAATTCCTTGTTTTCGAATATTGACTGCCTTTGGAGTTCATCATCTTCGATGACGTCGGAATTTTATGTAATGAGTTACAGTATATTCCTTACGAATTTCTGTTGCTTTGAATTCTTCTTTGATTCATCAAAAATTGCCGTAGAATGCGCCGTATTACACCATCTTCTGAAACTGGCGGGCTTCATGGTTCGTAGTCGACGTGTTCGGTGCCTCTTTCCCAAAATTAAAAGCAAACAATTATCACAAAAGATAATTTATACTTTCACAATTTTCGTGTTTTGCACATACATAATTAACTGGTCAGACACGAATGTATAACTGAGTAAGCAATTACGCCCGAGTTAGGCTTTGGACGTGGTTCAAAGTGAATGCATTTTATACTCCAGCAAGCATTCAAGATTGCACAGTCAGTGTGGCTCCGGGGTGCATGCCGTTATAGTCGTAGCCCGGACCTATTGAATATGTATTTTGGTTTTTCTCATTTGTTCCCTCATAATTATATTCACCACGTCCTAACGGTCCGTTTAGTCATGCGTTCACCGTTTCACTCGCCAATCATTCTTCTACCACATCTCCACCCTACAAAACGTGCCTACGTGCGTTTTTGCACTCATCCCGTCATCTCGTGTAAAAAGAAATACCAAAGTAGAAGAAAAAAAATACAGATGTGTCAAAACGATTAAGTTCCAGCAGTTTTTGTTTCTCAACTCTATGACGTTAGATTCCGGGCTTTTAATATGAGGTAATTGATTACCGAAATTCTTCATCCTCTAACCTCTGACACATTCTCTAATGTATATGCATGTTCATGCAAGAAAATATATTGTTTTGAATCCCGATCAAAATACATTTATACCGAAATTAATATGGTCCCTCACAAAGGTGGTATGGTCGACTGCTTCCGGGATCAAGGCCAGGAGCAAATTTCATCCATCACGAATTATTTCATCGGTATTAACGTCATTGTTTTACAACCATTTTCAGAGTGCAGCCGACCGTATTCTTGTGTATATATATATATGCATCTGAAGATATTCAAATATTCGTAGGTACATACTTCGTTGTCTGATGCATGTGATACCGTTTCCGGTAGCCGGTATGCGTCACCTGGATTGAGCCATAAAAAATTGATAAGGCCTTCAATCCCGCAATATCATCTCAAATTCTCACGCCAAGTCAATGTGGCAAAACATTCGGCCTCAGGCCCACCAGTATTCTTCACTATTCAGTTGTCCCTCGTTCCTGATTGGTTTGTTGTAAAATTGATGACGTATCGAAGGCTATTAATGTTGATGTGATATCAATAAGCTTTCATTGATCGATCCAAAGCTGATTATCGTACTCGCAGAGACAATTCACGCGAAGATTACCAGATCTTTGCTCACTTGTATTGCACGTCTGCGTTTGCGTGTTGATTTTCGGAATGCGTATGATCTAGGTAATATAACTGTCCTCCTATCCTATAGCGGCGAGATGAAAGAGAAGAGTGGGTGGGAGGGTGGCGGGGTGCAGCCAACGGCATCCCCGGCGGCAGATAATGTAATTAAAAGGCCCACGATTACTCTCGCCCCTTTCCTGCGATCCGTTCACCAAATGCCACCCTTCTACAACCCCCGGTCGACGTCCGAGCCTGGCAAAGCGATGCAGCAGCGGGCGGAAAACGAGTCGTTCACAATCCAAATCCGATGTTGTGATTCACATATGAAAAGGCGGCCCCGGGTATCACTGTGTGCAGTAGGCAGAACGGCCGTAGAGGAGGCTTCGAACACCCATAGAATTCCATCCCCGGCTGTCCATGGCGCACCGTTCACCATGTCGTAATTGCATTTTTGAGCAGTTTACATCTTGTTGACGGCTTAATTTGTTTGCCTCTTGGCAAAATCAGCGGGCACCCTAACGGCTCTGACGCCATATGTAGGTGGGTATTGGTCGAATGAAGAGGACAAGGATTAGTGCAGCCTGACTCTTGAGTCAAGTGCTCCCTGCGTATATATGCATTATATCCGTATGCTCGCTTCGTTCTCTGCTTTTGATGTATAGACACGAGGCATAGATTCAACCACCCCTTTCCAAGGGCGGCTTCGTCAATGCCCAACTCTCGTTGCGAATGCCCACCATTATTACGGCCCGTACTCTTAATCGTCACTGCATGATTTCGCAGAGGCAATTATTTGAAGTAAGCTTTTATTTCGTGACTAGCAGATCATATCATATATTTTTTTGATTTAATTTCCCTCGAATTCTCGGTACGCGGAATATGTATTTTTTTTTTCTCCGTGAAAATAGTTTTAGTCACTTTTCTACTATCCGCGCATCAATCATATTCAATATGATATTATGAAAGTCACTTTTACGGTGTGGAGATTCTTATCGGTACAACATCTTGTTTTTTGATGAAACTCGATTTCACGTAAATTTAAAAATCCAACAGTTCTAAGCAAACCGATCATGTATTGATTTTCACAGACAATATTCACCTTGCGTCGATCAACCATGCCTGTAAGGTTATTCGCATGTCTCGTGTGAAATAAATTCGAATTTTATTTTTCCTAGAAAGATTTTATAAATTTATATTGCCAGATAATTAACTATCCATCTGAATTTGTTTTATGAGTTTACGTATTCCTGTTTGTGGTAGATCTGATGAATTGTTAATAGATTTCTTGAACCGATTGTCAAATGGCTAACACGGGTTTCTTTAGTAGCTAACAATAGTCATGTATTGATTGAGTGGTATTAATTGATGAAATATTGAAGGTGGATCCATGCAAGTAATTAGTTTGTGCTATATACGAAAATAGATTCTCCGAATAATTCATCATTTTGCAAAGTTAAGGTATCAGAATTGGTGGCAACAAATCCCCGCCACGTTAGTAATCAGTCTGGACCAGATTTCAGATTTTCGCTTGAGCGAATCTCTATCTTGAGACAATTTCACCCGAAGACGTCGTATTGGAAGTCAGTTGACATAATTTACCTGCGAAATGTTTCAACGAGATTCGCCCATTAGTGTATTGAACGATAAATAACTTTTGGTCATGTCGAGTCCCCGCGAGCCGTAAGTCACCGGGATCACGATCTTCCAGCTGAATCGCGTGCCGAGCATCAGTTCCATGAAACAATCCTCGGCTCCGCCGGCCATTGGCACTGCTTGTATAGTATCTTTAATCGGAACCATATGCCTGTGTCGTTTGTGTATGTGTGGTGAGAATTTTATTGTCAACCACGAAACAATATATAGAATATATTTCCGCGAACAAAACTCGAGCTAGGAGTCTTAGGTCTATGACAAAATACTGATGTTTTTGGGTGGGTTGTATGAGTAATGGGACTGTAAAGCTGCTTCCATAAACTGCACTTTCTTGGTTATATTCGTGCCGGCAGCATCGACAGGAGTACCATAACGTGGCAGGACTTATGACAGTCGTTAAAGGTCAATAGATTGGAAAAGTTATTGGCTGGTTTATCGGCTCTGTTGTCACCGAGCTTGCCGCTTTTAAAGAATAGACCAACGAACGCGTGCCCTCCTCGCCTTGGACTCCGGCCCGTCTCCACTGTCACACTGCAGGTTTTTGGCTGAAAGTTATGGAAATGGTGCAGGAGAAAAGTTTCTTCAATATACGCCGATCCCGCTTTGATATAGGAATCCAGGGCGTCTTCACAATTTATCACCGCTAGCTTTCCCGGTCTCTTTCTAATATTCTCGTCGCAGCCGGGTAAACTTGACGAAGCGACTCGCGAATAAACTTTCCGATGGCAATTAGGGAGGTTACAGGCACTCCCTAAAAGCTGGTTAAGTGTTATTTGATCAGGTGCAGGCTTTCGGTGGTTTCCGTGTCAAAAGTTATTACTCACAATCATTCTACTGGTTACTCGATTAATCGATTTTGCGAAAGCAGTTGCATCGTGGAGTCGATTTGAATCGCCAAAAATTGTCATTTCATGCACCAATACGAAAACCTCTTCCGGCACAAACAGACGTATGCATTTTCCGCGGTTAGAACGATTCTAGGACACAATCTAATACAGCTGTAACAGATCTCTCGAGTGAATCGGATGATTGATCCTTCAGACTTCGTCACTTCCGTGTACAGAGTGAGAAGTTTGGCGAATTAATATCTCTCGTTTGAGGAGTTAATTATGTGCGGAGCAAATGTCGAGCCTTTGGAAAGTATCTAACCCCAGGGGCAAACCAGGGTTTTCTTTGTCGTGAGGGCGAAGGGAAGGCGGGGGCGCAAGGAAGGATTTTGCCAACGCGCAGGACGTATCCCCACGCGTGCACACATAAATTCTGGAGTGGCGCTAAGCAAACGGGTGGTCGAAAAGGGATCAATAAGAAATGGAATATGGGCGGACTTAATCGCCCCTCTAAAGAGGTACCCCGGGCCTTTTGGCGAGCCGAGCATATCCGCGTGGTATATTCGCACGCACGCACGCACGCACACGCACCCGGAGTACATCACTGCTGCAGCGTAGGATTGAGAGAAGGTACGTCTGCGAAGCGTATTATAGAGCGTGTACGAGGCTACATCTGACCCATGAACACCCTGCGGATGAACATGAACCCTGAGACCCTAGCTTGCAGGATACGGCGAGAAGATTTACCGAAAAGGCAGCGAAAACTATCAGGTTCCTGAGCAGTAAAAAAGACCCAAGCCACGCCATTACGCGGTTATGTGGTGATTCGGAATGCGGCTCCTTTATCCAATAAATAAATAAAACTTCTCCTATGCCGCCGAGCACGGTCACATCACCCACACATGTACCCCGCCAACAAACGTCGTTAATGTCTACCTGGGAGCTATTGGTCCTCTTTTATTTATACCGAAGCCCTTCGTACCGTGCCGAAGAAACAGTACTCCGAATTACTCCGAACTCTGCAAAAGGCACGTGTGCCAACACTGAATTCCACTTTATACCATCAATTTGTACCTACCGCCTCTCCCTCTTCCTTATCATAGAAATGAGAAACCTGATACATTTCCTCAGCACAAGGGAATATCGTTTCTGTTTTGTGCCTATTTGCCCTCGGGAACAGGAGACTTTGGCGCGAATAATGATTTCAAGGAGTTGAAATTAGAGGGAGCGTACTTGGAGTACAGACTCCGTTAATTAAATCGCTTTAATGTATAACATCGACGGATGTAGGTACGAAATGAAAGTACAGCTCACAGACTGTCGTTAATCTACATCCAGGTTCAAAAAAATATAAAAAATGCTTCGAGATGTTTATAATTGATATCAGAGACGAAACGAATGATAAAATGTCACGGAACCAATTACTTGCGTACAAAAAATGGCGTGAACTGTATCAGCGAACGAGCCGACAACGGAAGGTTGTTCCAGTAACACCTCTGGTTCACCGGGTCGCGTTCAAGTGCCGATGGTTATTGTTTGTTTGTGGAGTGGTGACGGACCAAGAGAGGGAAAGTGAGTACGAGGAAACGGGGAAACGGGGAAACAGGGAAAAGCGAGAGAAAGCGGGGCAGGCAGGGTTGAGTGACGTGTGAATGCCTGCCGCTCTATATCGCCCACGCACAGTCTCGACAGTCTGGTGACACGCCGGACACTGACGCCACGCACACTCCACGCAATGACCAGTTGTTGGTTGAAAAATGACCGGACTTTCCATGCCGCGACATGATTAAGTCGAAGTCTTTTGTCACCGTTTTTTGTTTAAGAATGAATGTGACGGGAACAGGAAACTCCGGTGTGCACATAGCTGCACAATCTGTTGACGGTTATTTCCTCGTTGACGGGACAATAATTGCAAGTGGTTACCTAAGTATGTGACTGCTCGTGAAACTTGACGACTGTCGCCTATCTGTAATAATTTGTTTCACATAGATCGTCAGAACGGAAATGTAATAATATAATCAGAACTATTTTCTACGGTATTATAGTGGTCTTATTTTAAAGGAAAAGATAGATTCGGATTATTATAGATCAATAGATATTTTCATTCCAAAATATGAGCAATTCGAGATACAGGCTTGAATATTATTCGACGGTATCGAAATTACGCCGCCCTAAAACAGTAAAAATTATTCCGGATTGAATGAAATTGGATCGGACGCATTGCGCACAGCCGCAAAGCTGCTCGTGCGGAATGGGGTGGTGGATTTTTAAGCAACAGAATGGACCGTTAAGCAATTACTATCACAAACAGCAATAATGATGCGAGAATGTATATCTGGGGGGAGGGATATCAAATACAAATTAGCCACACGATGTGCGCTGAGGGGTATGTTTCGACCAATTGCAGGGGTTGAAAACCAGCTTTGGGTGCGGCAGAGCGGATCACCACGCTGCGAAATTTGCGTGAGAAATCCCTTCAGCAGAAATTTTGTACACCGATGAAAATAATACGTCAGCGTCGATTTTAATAGAATTATTAACCCATCGGCAATCGCGTGTCGTGACACGTGTTGGCATGTCGTTGACACATTACTCCCCACAAGTACATCTGTATTATACTTTTTGTCACGTATATTCGTGTTGAGTTGTAATTACTTTTGTTAAATATTGTTTCGCCTCGTCGTGTGAGTCGTTCGAATTCGGTGAAATGAATATCGGATCACAGAATTGTTCGCAAAAAAATTGCAGCAAAACTGCACGGCTGGAGCGCATCGATTCTCGCATATTCTTAATTCTCTTCGTAGACGGCTTATAAATGATGCGCAGGCTCAATCGAAGATACGTGTCGTCCAGCAAATCGCTATCGGCAGCCAGTGATTCGATTATAGAGTTTTCTCTCTCGCCTTGCATCGAACCTCGATGTTTGTTATCCGCATGACAAATGGAAATAATAGTTGGACGAAGCGTGAATGGATGACGGTCCAGTCGCCCGTCGACACCCAGCACTATGTATACCGGAGAGCAGACAGAAAACCGACTGACGGAGTCTCCGCTCCCTCTCAGCAAACCTTCTGCACTTCATCCTTTCTCTACCCCCGCGGACCAGGAGCTGCTTACAAAGAAGACGCGTATACCCGTAAATGAAAAAAAAAATGAGGCAAATGTATTTCTGAAAGCATGCGATATTTCACAACGCAAGAAAAACAAGGATCTGTCTCCTTGCGACGGGATAAAATATATAATCCTGAACAGGGTGCAGTATAATATTTGCAAAGCGTTCAAAGACCCCCTTGCCCCGCTTTTTTCATCCCTAATATCATTGTCTCTGTCCCTCTTAGTGTCCAGACTCATATAGAAGTTCATTATTATTTAAATGGCAATGCTCGTGACCCAAGAGTCAAAAGACTGAAACTATGGGTAATAGGAGAAACTAAAGATTCGCAAAAAAAAAAAATTCTTTCAACATGCAAGGCCCCTTCACGATTTTTTGTTCATTCTATTTCTGCAAATATGTTGACGTTTTCAGAAAAACAAATCAGTTTTAAATAATCGATGATATCTGACGTGTCGATGTTGAATTTCAGATCCGCTCGCTCGTAATTTGCATGAAAATCGTCACCCCAACAACGTCTGCGCGCGATAAAATGATTACGATTGAACGAAAACAATCAATCGTGAACGGTAAATATTCTTGCGCATCTAATTCCGAGGAAGATTTCCTCTCTGTTTGAGTATCTCGCCGTGTAGCAATGCAGATAAGAGAGCTGTGACTTTCTTTATTGACCGCATCTGATATCTTATCTCGCAGTTTTCCTAGATAATTAATTCAGCCTTTTTATGCACGCTCGAAGGCGGTTGTAATTTACTTAATGGTTTTCTTATGATTTAAAATAGATTAGAGGCTTTTGCAAAAACGGGTCTCGTGAGCCTCTTGAAGATGGAATAACTTGATTGATTACGGTAAAAAGGGGCGTTGGCTCAGGACTATGGCGAATGGAACCCTGGCGATAGGAGAAAAGGCCAGATCTACGGAGTAACGGTGAAGTTTAATGATGTCCGGGATTAACATGTCCCACTAAAGACTTATTACTCACTCCTCATCTCCCCCCTCCCAGAGTCAACGTTACGTTAATTTACCCTCTAATTTAAACCCTCAGCTACCTTTCTCTCCACCCTTATCACGCACCTACTTGCGCGTCGTCTTCGTCGGTGTCTTTTCATCCTTCATAATGAACTGGCGAGTCTTTATTGGTGTGGACAAATTCACGCCAAACATATATAGTTTTGAAATGCTATCCTAGACGAGGAGTAGAACGTATACAGAGATACAGGTGTTTTCGTACGATATTCTAGCTGCTCGTTTATCGATCGCGAAGTCGACGAACGTTGACTTTATGGGTCTGTAATAAAAAATGAAAATTTAATAATTTATTAGCTGAAAACTTGACGACGGTTCGTGACGTCGAAATAACTCACCCTGTTCCAGGATTGAAGTATCTAGGCAAATACTCGACGGGATTAAGAGGCTGAATAAACGAGTACACAGAATTCGACACCCAGAGAAATTCTCTCTCGGCAGCTTAGGGAGCCAGTGCCTTACACAGTCGCTGGCCAAACACTTGGGGAGGAAAATGGCATGACTGAGGAGACACTAAAGTACCTCCGAATCATTGTCGCGAGATAGGAGGGAAGACCTTCTAATGTCGTAGTTTATGCCAGTTCTATATCCACGCTGGAGCCATAACGAAAGTTGTGTATCTCGATACTCCTCGGCACTGCCTTAGTCAGAATCATCGCCGAATAGCTCTTCTGGGGCAAGTCGACGCCCTGCTTAATATATGCATTTGATTTTTATGATAATTTGTTTCGCAGAAGAGATTTCTACGTTAACAACGAAAATACCTATAAAAAGAATTTATCGTTCGAGGGGCTGCCGCCTGGCAAGTGTGGAGAGGGAGTGAAAGGGATGGAGTCTAGGGACTCGGGACTTGGGACGGTGGGCAGGGAAAAAGAGGATCGAGGGAAAAAACGTTTCGGACCCCAGTGGATCAGTAAATTCTCGATCCGTTTAATTTTACATTTAGGACAGTAAAACCCTATAAATTTTCGTAACATCCTACGGGTTCTCACTTTGGCAAAATTTTATTCCAATGAAACAGCGGAATGGGAGATTGTTTCCACAGCTTCTTCAATAACTTATGGGACATCCATGCCAACGTAAATACGAGCAAACGAAAACCCAAAAATATCAACAGAACCCCGCACGATGACATTAGTTGTGTTACAATATTCATCCACTTGTATATAACGCTGGTCCATAGGCTATTTTCAGTTCAATCACTCCCGATAGTTCACGATTGTTCAATGATTCAACCTCGGTTACAAGTAAAATGTGGGTGAACTGATTGTACGCTTCCCCCAACTATCGATTCAAATGCTGCTTTTATACAAAGTCGGACCAATTCACTAATGTGCTGATCTTTCTCATTTAAGAGAGGAGTGTGGTTGAATTTCGAGGGTAGGTTGAACCGTCTAACCGTAACTACCGGATAGACATTGTAATTTAACTATTTCACCAGCTATAGGTACGAACGAATCGCCCAGTTTGGTAAAACGATCGAATAGTCGGAAGGTCCAACGGTTCAACGATTCGACGGACAGACGGATGCTACCATGGAACGGCGCTCAACCACGTTAGCGCGATCCGGAATAGCGCTGACTCGGCTCTTGGAGAATGGGCGAGGCTACATTATGAAAGGTGTTCCAACCTTTCTTCCTCGCTCTTTGCCTTCAACACGTCGATCGGAAGTCTGCCCAGCGTTGAAAACATGCTACGAGAGACGTAGTTTCACTGCCTTTAGTTGTTTTTTGA
Source organism: Diprion similis (assembly GCF_021155765.1). NCBI lineage: Eukaryota > Metazoa > Arthropoda > Insecta > Hymenoptera > Diprionidae > Diprion > Diprion similis. The sequence goes on along the minus strand of NC_060112.1, from coordinate 16,271,739 downwards.
CACCTTGTCGCACGTGTTACAGGAAATAGCGTTCATTCCAACAAGATGACATTACAAATATTGAAATATGAAGTATGACACTTATGAATCACCTGCTCGAAAGTTTCTGAGGTTGCGAACTAGGGAATTTGACCGACGTAATCCAGAGTATTGATCGCAGTTAAGGAATGTTATCGGCAAGTCGGTAATCTACCTTACGAGCTGAAAATTACAATTTCATCTTGCTTCACGTGAATCAGGTGCGCCCTGGTCAGCCTTACACTGGACTTGATTACACTTAAATCACAGCAACTTTGTAACTGGTTATATCCAGTGTCGAATTGGTTTCTCACGGTAGTTTATTTTTATTATAAACAGAATTCTCGGCAAGAAAATTGTAATTCAAAAGGCCTGGTAGGCTTTATACTTCCAAAATGACTGCTGTTCTGAGTCATTCTGTGGTGGATTTAGGCGGGACGATCAGTTCGTTGAGTGTGCAATTATACAATGATTAATGAGTGAATAACCATTCATTTCTCTGTCAACATAATTTACGAAATCAGGAAAGGATAACCAGGCTTTCATATAGTTCCTTGTCACGAAACTTTTCGACCCGCCATCTGCCAGCCTCGCAGGTGACTCGAGTCATTGTTACTAGGGGGAAAAAACAATACAGTCGCAAGGAATGGCTTTAGATGTTCTCAGATTTCAAAATAGTTCCCTTTTTTCCGTCAGGCACTAGATTTTCTAGTGTGCATTCACTTGTGTCTTGCATCAGTTACGAGCTTCGATGACTAAATTGTATCAATGACTTGGCTCAATACATAGGTTGGTTCAGTAACATTAAGCACGGACCTAGTACTTCATACTGAAAGCCTTCGTACTGCAGAATGAGTACCAATTAACGTGACTGCGTCAAGATTCCTTTGCCGGAGAGAAGACATGTGTCACGCTTACGTCGGGAAAATTGTCTTCTTTAGCCGAGGAATGCATTTTTTTTTTTTATTTGATACTTAACCGAGCTAACTATTTCTAACAACCTTGAATTCCAATATGTATATATTACCTTAAGGTTAATTAGATCACATAAGAAAAGGAATGAATCACTAAGTCGTACATACCCAAAGTTTGGAAATAATTTGGAATTATAATAATCATGATACTGACGCACAAATTCGGTACGCGATGTACGCTAGGAGCTGTTTTATTGCAATCCAGCGAGAATCGGAAAATATAAACGAAATGGTACAAGGCTACCAACCCTACACAGTTACAACGTGTGTTTTACCTTGAGGTATAGTGCGTCTTCCGAATGCCAGTAATATCTGATGTCTATGAGGAATACGTACCACTTGATTGGAATGTTCTACGTTTCAAGGAGAGGTTTGTTCATTATAAATATGTTACGGTCCCACTGTACTCCAAAGATAAAATAACCATAGGAAGGAGCCCATCTCAGCTGACTGCATGTTTCATTGGCTGCTACATATTCCATTACCCAAATGGATTAGGCAACGTATCACGAGTGAATTTGCCTCGTAGGTATTCAAAGTGCGGAATATCATTCAATGTAATGTTACTCGTATAGGTGGGATGAAAATATCGGAAAGCATCTTTGGTATCAGAGGATACTTTTTAAGTTATCTCACTTGAACCAATCAGCTGTTACCGAAGCAGCTCAACTGCTCGATTTCAATAGAAATGTAGCACCTGATCCCGGCAAGGATCCACGAACTCTGCCACGTGCATGTCACACGTTCCAGGCGACACGTGATTCAAATATACAGATGATGAAAATTTTACGAAGAATATAAAATCACGATATAAAGCAAAAGCCGCACTTGCGACAAATGTCAATGATGGAAGAATTTAATATCTGCGCTCGCTCGCTCGCTCGCTCTCTTGTACGCATCATTTCCTTTTAATCAATTCTGTCTCTCCGACGGATACAACATTCCTTCGGATCGTATATTTTTATTCCACACGTCCTACAGGCGCCGAGTTTAACGACTGTATATTCCATATCACCCCTGATTCTCGGCAGTTTGATTTTCCACGAAGAAGTGTGGGTCGCGTCGACGGGGGTTGCAGCGGCGTTATCATACCAGTGACAAAAGACGCATTTCAACGGTGGGTCCGCGGGAGAATCCTGGAAGATAGATGTAAGTGATTGGCCTGAGTCATGGCCAGCAATTGTCCGCCCCATTGCACTCACCCAGTCATCTCTGGTGGGGTACGGGGGCTCAAGTTACCGATATGTATGAGCGCCTGCGTCGATGCGCAGACTTCATATAGCTGTTCTTCGTCTATTCGGTACATAGGGAACTGCGTTTGATTAAGCTACTGTATGTATTACAGAGACGCGATGCTCCAATTCGTTTTATTGCGAGCGAGGCATCGCCATTCGACAAACAACGTTCGAATGGAATTCTGTGTCGGGCAGCAAATACTATTCGTCAGGGCTTTACCGAAGTTACCAGATGGAATCGAACGTGCGTGATGGTGCATACGTGTACCAAGATCAGTTTTTCATTTTCTCAATTCCATTACGTTGCACACAAGAGCAATGCATTACGCAGAGTTTTGAGTCACAAATTTTTTTGTGCTCAAATTCTGCATGCATTCAACATTGTTCAACATCTATGTAGATCTGATTTGGTTGATAAAACCAAAAGAAAAAATAATTTTTAAAAATTCTCTCCCATACAATTTTATCAATTTATACTGGCAATATCACAAATCGTGTACTTTTATTCTATAAGTGTGCTAGAGGTGAGTGGCTAATGTACATCAACAGAAAACACGGTACAAAACGTAGATGAAAGGGTGGTTGTTACTCTCGACTGTGAAGAATTTACGTCACACACCTTCATTAGGCTTTAACGACCTTTCATCTAACATTTCCTTGACTTCATTTTTCCAGCGCTACAGCGGCGGCTGACTGAGTAGCAAAGTCAACGGTGTTTCACTGTTCAGTGGTCTCGTATACATACCTTAGAGCCTCGAGATGTGTTATTAATTAAAATGACCGCAACGTCACTAGTGCACAGTCACCCCCAAAAGTACGTAGTTCAGTTTATTACTGCTCTTGAAACTTTTCTCCATGAAAATTTATGACACGAGGCAGAAGCGTTCTGATCTATAATTGACCGTTGGAGTCACACCGTATAAGGGGCATGATTCGCTACCATAAAATATCTGACGCTCTTTTGCGGTCGCAGCAAAGAAGTGCGAATTTTTTTTCTTTGTGTCTTGTTTTTACCAGCCTTTTTCCCCGCTGATCGGCACTGCCTTGGGCTCTCTCTTTTGCGACGTCAATGGGGTGCGAAGCGATGGGAAGACGAAACTTTTCACAACGTTGGTCGCCATAAATCGTAGTATCGAGGCGTCGGTCGACGGCAGCTAGGCTGCGGCCGAAAAGAGGGTAGCTGGTATAGCAAAAGTCTGAGGAGAGAGCAGAGGACGCGCCAACTATACGGGGGAAAAAGATTAAATGATTAGCGCGGCCATTTGGCAAGGCCCTAAATCAAAAAGTTAGGTCGAGTAGCGGGGCACCAACGAGCCTTTAATACACGCACATACACACATACGGACACGGAACCAGAGCACGTCGGTGTGTTTGTCCGTACATGTATTTTTTGTTATTCTTTCACCTCGAACCCTGCGTCTTCTCGGTCCGCCCCGTTTCTCGGTGTTCCGTTTATGCGCCTGCAGGTCTCCCTCGACCAAGGCGTTAACAGATGATTCCATCTAGATCAAAAGATAACTGATTTATTACTTTTCCCTTCGACCTCTTCTTCCTCTATCTCCTTTATTGTGACGCATGTTGATTGGATCGCAAATCCCTGCCGCTTACCAAAAATCTCCCTCGCTTTGCCGAACAACTGCACCCTACAAGTATACAGGGTAGGTTTGGTAATACCTTCTGGTTGGATTGTAAGTCCCTGTTCGTCTGTAGAATTGTCTGACTCTGACTGACGAGTAAAACTCACACACAATAACCACTGACCTTATTTAACAAAATTATTCAGGAAATATTTTGGCCACAAAAGATCTTCGGGACATGAGAGGAGTTTCCTTTTTCAATGTCTTAGTGTCAAAGAATCAATTATTGAACTGAAATTGAATTAAATAGTGAAATTCGAAAGCACTGCCGTGCTTGCCAATTCTCAACTTGATGGTAATGAATACATTATATCTGGTATAATTAATTTTAAGATAATATTTGTATAATATTTATACTTTTCTTGTAAAACGAGATTGTGATCGTATTATAAATATATTCGATGAAAGTCAACATGTGGTTACTGGATTTCAAAAGAAAATATAATGAACTGAAAACCGATTGAATATGTACATAACTTCGCTACCAAATCATAAAACGGAAAAAAAAGAAAAAAGAAGAGAGAAAGAAAGAAAAATCCAACCAACTCCCCGCGTGAGCAGGACTCCATATGAGTTTTTCATGGAATCAATTCCTACCGTTCAAACTCACGAGTGAAACCCCAATTCCATTACGATTTCACGACTGCGCAAGAATTGGATGGTCCGCAGCCAATTTTTCTAACACACTTCATACGCTGGCGGGTATTGAGCGATTGACACGACTCGGGGTCAATTTGATTTTCGTCATAGAGTTTGAGCTCCTAACCACTGTACCGCAAATGAGGAAGCTTGGACCTCGCTACTGTCCAGCCAGAGTGTAGGGTGGATGGGGTTGCGTGGCGACGGGTGTAGGCACCCAGATATCACGGGCTGTTGACTTCGAATGCGAGACCAGTAATTGGGGTCAACGTGGTCCTCCGTTCTCACACTGACCAAAGCCACGTTTCTCCTACCCAAATGAAAGCCGCAGACAAATATTTGAGCTGCATAGTGAGTCCTGTAGGACTGGTAAAACCACGTCTCTGAAAATTTGTACAGTGTTCTTCTGCTAACAACATGGCGAGCATTCACGGGAGCACCACTCAAAGAAATGCATCTGGCATAGTGCATTTATCGAGTGGAATAAACGGTAGGTCAGGATTTGGGTAGGAATGATCTCGTAAGCTACGCCGAACTGAGCAGCGACCTATTTTGAGGATACGGTTCACTGCGAAAATCCATAATTCACTCAGTAATAGCGAGTGCTATTCAAACTGGCGAGTAGCAAAGTAATGATGCAGTCTGCACTAGTTCTGACTCTACAGTACGGTACCTATCGCTTTCAGATCAAACGACACATGTCTTGTGTTACGTGAAGAATAATGCCAAGAACTACTAGAAGATTTCAATTTGTCTCTTAGTTCAAGTTCGTAATTATTCTCAGGGAGAGCTCTTCTACGGTTGGCAAAAGTGATTTAATATCAGTACTTGCCGTTTTTCATCAAAGCAATCGATATCGCAATGACGTTCCAATCAACCCTACGAATTTCCAGTTCAATCCCTGCTGAACTTGCCGGAGCAGACTCCCATTTATTTCTTCCATTTAGTTTCTCTTTGATCACGAGCATTTGCTCACTCCATTAGTGCTCCGCATTTGCAGCACTCTAATTATTAGTGATTTAGTAATGAGCCGAATGAACAGGATATGAAATAATTTTACGTAGGCACGCTTGCCTCACGATCTCTACGTAGGTTCTGGAGAAATTTAGCTCATAAACATAAAAGTTAACTCGAAATATCCAAATCCAACTACGTTCGCATGCCATGTTCCACTGAACCGAGCTTCTATGATTCGGAAAAGTTATCGCCTCACTGCAGGCAGTGGGCACTCAGGGCTAAAAACCAAAAGGCCGTAACCCTATGTTTTTTCGATTCAAGGGATCAATCTATTTTCCTTCATGTTTGTTGCGTAGGCCGTAGTATGGCAGTTAGTGAAATCATCAAATGCCGTCGATTTATATCCAGAACGCCAGTTTTGAAAATGAGAAACGACAATGTACATAAATTTTGAACCCTCTCAACACTCTAAGTGTTGGCTAACGTAGATGCATAATAAACAGAATGATTTGAATCAAACATAGCTAAAAAATGAATAAATTTCGTTCCTATTTTAACAATTGTTGTATATCATTCAACAAGAAAGACAAAAAAAATCTTCTCTCGAGAAGATCTACAGGTAGAAATTCGATTTTTGCACCAACTACGACTTTGCAAATTATTTGGAATAGTGACTCGAGTATCATAGGACCAAGAAGAGCTGATAAAATACGTTAAAAATACTTCCGTTTATTGGCTGTACGGCTTGAATCTTTGATCCGAATGATTTAACACTAATCCCAGTCTTTTTTTTTTTTTTTAATCATATGCTAGAGTTGTACTGGGTCATCTGAGGCGCGAGTTTCGGACGCGTGCAATATTTTTGGATCACCCCGGATATGGAAATACTGAGGTAAGGTGCAGGTTACAAGTATCTATATAGCTTGATATCTTCTTATAATTGAATTCCGATTAGTTCAGTACTTACGTGTACATCGAGCATTCAGTGATAGTCCACACGAGTTGCGTATTCGTATCGGTGCACCCTAGCACAAACACACGTGCATATAATAGACGGAATATATCAGTTACCAAGATCTTGAATATCGTACAGCACCCGCGGGGCCAATAGCAGACATGGCTCGGATGATATAGGTCTCTTCTGTCCTATAAGAACTTCATTTGAATATCTAAGGTGTAATATTATAAAAGCTCCGTAGTTATCATGCTTGGTATTCTGGAAATGCGATGTGGTACGTGTACGTGCCAATGATAGCGAATGCACCTACTTCTTCACTTGCTCTGTGGTTTTTAAGTCAACGCTTATGATGTAATAGATGCATTAATATGTTAGAAGATCCGTTTTTATGAGCAATGGTAATACTGAACAAGGTGAGAACATGAATTATTACTAGATTTCCGGAAGACTCAAGCCCTGAACATACCTATCGACTCAGATCACGTTCTGGAATCCACATTAGTTTCCATATGAACGACCGAGGTCCTCCCCTTCTTCTACGTCGATAATTGCATCTACAGAAATACGCGAGCGCGATTCGTGCCAACTCATTCTACCGTGTGACTTTCACCCCTACCTTCTCATCCAATTTTAATAAAGCTCGAAAAGCGAGGAATTTTCGGTTACGTTCATTTTATTTCGCAGAACCATCAAGGACTCTTTTAAACATATACGGACATTTTTGTGTTGACTTCAGCAAATACGGTGATCAAATATAGTTTTTTTTTCATCCTATTAAACGTCATTTGATTCAATGAAGAAATGTCGGGATAACAGTCTATGTCACAAATCGAAAAAATATCGATTTCAATTGAAAAAACATTTTTTTTTCCTGTATTTGTAGATCACCATATTTAGTGAATTTAACTGTTTTCTTTCATTCGTGTATAAAGAGGATGGCATGTAAAATAAAAACGATGATGCTTTTCACAAGATAATTATGCTCCTAGAATTTACCATGCACAAGCAAAATGTGATAGTCTAATAGCGTAATTGTACTCAGTTGACATCTTACATGTTCAGTATAAGAGATACTAGGACACAACGGATCCCCTAAGCCTCTGATTATTTTTTAGGCTTTTGAGCACCGGGTACAAGTTGTTTTGATCTATAAAATTCATCATTATTTAGCCATAAATTAAGAAGGAAAAAAAATTTTCAGTGCATGACAGACCTACGCCAAAAATTTTACAATATTTTTTTTTAAGAACTCTGCATCCTTTAATTCTACCTGTATTGAATGAATCATTGATTATCTATCAATAAGTATGACGATAAAAATTTATATTCCAGAACAAATAGCCTTTACCTATAAAATATCATTTTTAAAAAACCTTAAATTATTATTTTTTCTTTTCCTAAAAGAATGTTGCTTACTTTAGCTCAAAAAATATTAAACAAACCTCTGAAAATATCTCAATAATAAAACAAAAAAATTACATTTTGTTAAAAATTTTTGGGGGGTCCGTCGTACCCCGGTCTCTTCTACATCCGTACAGCGCATGGTGAAAGTGACGGATCGTTTCACCGTATCCAACTACCTATGTGGCAGCTTCATTCATAAACTGATGGTACGGATTATGATTTCATCTCAGGAAGGGTATTTTGCGGTAAGTGCAAGGGTACACTACACTCGAACTATGTGGCAAACTGCAGAAGTGCAATTCGTCAGCGGCAGTAGTGAAGTGAGATGGGATGTAAGGTAGCTGCGCGCTAGATCTTAAACCCGAACGGAAACTCACGTTCAGAACTTTGTTCGTTATACCGATTCCAGTACCTACCCAGTACCATTTCAGTCTCTGAACCGTACCGACCACCGAGGTAATATTCCGTACACTGTGTATACTTCGCATGAGAGAATTCGAGAACGTTGTCTGAACTCCCAATCATTATACGCATCGCATTTATTAGACTATTGCAAGCGGAGAAAAGATGGTATCTTTACTACCGAGGCTTCCCAGTCCCCCGGATATCTTATTCCCATTTCACCCTACTGCCTCGTGATCATTTCACGATACCGCAATGTGAACCAAAGCGTTTTGAAATTCGATTGTTTATAGAGAACAGACCTATTTACTTTCCAACCGGTGCGAGCGTGCAATAATTCGCTCCCCGCAATTTCACGACCGTGTGGTTTGGTATGGAGGAGCGGGTGAGTGGAAGTGAAGAGGGATGGTATGGTCGACTTACCGACGGGTTGGCATTATTATGCAGAGACTGTTTGCAGGCGTGCCGTTAATTCAAAGTAAGCAGACTGCGCCGACGAGACTCTGCCAGCGTAAGCACTGCGGTGACTGTCCTCATCCTCTGCTTCCTCTCTCCATCTCGTCCTTATCACCCTTGCCAAAGCCACTACACTCTGCAAAGGTAGAACATACCCTTTTCTCTCAAGGTACATGATAAATGTGATCAATTTCCATCGAAACACGAGGCACCACTCTCTACGTTCTCCACAGATAATTCACCTTCCAATCTCTACTAATCGAGACTGCATGCACAGCAGGTATTTTTTTTTTTTTTTTTTTTTTACGGAAACCACACCGTTACTGCAGCGCTAGTAGGTATTGCAAATGATGTTGGCACTGCTGATACTACTCAAATGAAAAGTCCAGCTACCGTCTGTCCGCCATTCGAAAATCCGGTCGAGTAATTCTATTTGAGTTGACAAGGCTGGAATGAAGTAAAAGGAACGGAACATGGAACACAGATTCAGTCACATTGCGGTTTGACCGAACGGAGAAAAAAGCATACGCAGAGGTAGAGTTGACCGGATCCCGTATAGATCAGGCACAATGGCTGATGCAATTATCTTGTAGTGCTTGCAGAGTTTGATCATACTTGCCGAAAACGAGAACGCAAATTGGAGTTCCAACTGATAATCGTTTTCCGCGCAAGCCATTCGATTCCCCATCCCGTAGACCTGATTAGACATCGTACTTGGTGGATTCTGCTTTTAGTGATCGTTCAACGCGGTTTACCACGATCATACAGTGAACAGTGCATGAGGTCCAGCTAGGTTCGAAATTCAAGAGACTTGCGAGCACGTATACATTGCGACGACGTCTGATGGCTGGGCTTCCATGGAGAAGGTTGATGGAGGCGACATTTGATCTGACGTCTCTCACGTCGATTATGGGGTCGAATTGTCTCTCGGGACTCCGGCACTTTGTCCGGCCCCCTTCCCAATTAGCCGAGAAGTCCGGTTTGGCCAGAACCGGGAGAGATGCGACTCTGCCAAGTCTCTGGTATACGCGGTGGCAGACCTATAATGGTCACCAGCTCGCCGCAATTTCCTGACAAACACGGCAAAAATTAAGCTTGGTACGGGTAATCGCCCCATCCCCTCATCGTCCCCATTTCCTCTTTGGCTTTTGCTGGCATCCCTCTGGCTCCTTGCATCCTATAGGTTTCTTTTGCTCAACCCTCAACTGCATCCGAGATTGAAACAGATCTTCCCGAAGAATAAATTGCCACTGTAATTGATTCGAATTTATCACGTGATGAACCACATCCTTCCGTGTTAAATTTTCCCTCATCATATGGTTGGCAGTACTCTATTGTTCATATCCATGCGCTTGTACAATTGGTGTACTACGAAAAGCGAGCTCTGGATCCGTCTGGGTTTGTCAGCTTGACACGTTACGGAGTGTGATTTAGCTGTTTGAATATCGAGTCAATGTCATCATTGTTCTCCTTTCGATGCTTTCAAACTGTTTCACATTTAATGGTTGAGGGTTACCGTGCCGTGAGTTAATTATACGATCATCCCGTGGCATTTTCTCACGGCTCAAATCGCGCTTATCTCAAAATCGATATGCATATGAATTATTTTATAAAATTGGGCGGTTTGAGAAATTAACTTTTCCTTGGAGATTTCAGCAACATTTTACATTTTTGTTTTCTGCAGCTCGTTTGTCTAGTGAACCTATTGAGAGACTTTGTTCTACGATGGGTAGCAGCTGGGTTCCGTATGTTTCCAATCGCAAGAAGAATACTCTTCCCGCAATACGCATCAAGAAGGATTTTTCAAGACACTCCAACAACGCTATATTCTCTTTTCCCTAATGGAATCCCAAATGGAAAATAGTAGTTTGCTTCTAAGTGCGGTTGTACGAGGCTCGAACAGGAACCCCCTACAGTTAAACATCTCAGGCACAAGAATTCCTGCCAAGATTCACTGGCAATCCACCAGATCCATCGGGGACATGATCATGCCAGTCATGATTTTTTTTTATACGCAGCTCTAGCGCCCCTGTGACAATGCGCATCAACGACACGTAGAGACTATTTCCACATCGATAACCGAGGATGATTGACGGAGTATTATGGAATCGGAAATTTTTCATCGGCTCGCGGAACTTGCGGCTTAATTATATCAAATAATTCAATAATTACTGCAATGTAGATTCAAAATTCCATTCTTCCACATCGCACGGCTAGAGAGGACATATGTTCAAAAAATTATCGAACAGGTCAAAGGGCGCGGGCGTAGCGGAAAACCACTCGTGGTAATAACTAATCGTAATTAAAAGTTTCATATCCGTTTTAAAATATCGCCAAAAGTTTTCGAAGCACGCCCTTGACGGTACCCAGAGGGTGGGTGGCTCGGACGGTCGACTACAATGGATGGGCGAGCCACTTTCGGCTCGTTCTCGACGCGACGTCGGCTTCGAGCACTCAGACCCGATACTCTCTGATTGGACCCACCGATAGATGCTACGATTACTTCCTCACTAACTTCTATGGCAGTTCATCCACCTACGAAGGCAGTAGATGCCGCAGTACGTACTTGCCGATAGACTTGCATCGAGTCCATCGTTGGCGCACGCCTGCCAAGATAGGGTGTATCGAACGAAGGTGGATGCTGATTGGCTGCCCGACTAGCTGGAATTGGGAAAATGTTAACATCCGTCGATATCTAGTTTACCGGATTGAAACGCCGCCCGCTACTTGCAGTTTAAACCGATAATGCGAGCACTACTCTCTCGTATTTATTTTCGATTCCGCTACCCATACGCTCATCATTGTTTCGAACTCTGTTACACTCCTATCGATTTCGAACTTAAATAGACTGTTTGGTGATTAGTCTTGTCTATGATTGCAGGTATGTGCTTCTGATTTTGCTATCAATAGCTGGCATCCCTCTTCAGTAGAGCGGAAGCAATCGTGACTGATTCTGAGTGATGTGTAATGAAGCTTGAATTCTAAAAGGGTATTTGTTGCAATTTTTCCCCTATCATACTGAGCAGACAGTTGCAGGTGCTTCATCCAAAATGAAATAGTATTTGACAAAAAGCAGCACTCGCGTCCGATATTCCATCATTTGTTGGCTTGTAGTACAGTGTATAAAATGGCGGATGCATTGGAATAGTTGGCAAAGTTATAATGTTTACCGAAGTTTTCGAACGACGCCTGGGGCTGTAATATTGCTGCAGTGGCTGCGGACTATAATGAAATTCATCGCAAATATTGTTTCAGCGTCCAGGCAGCTGATTCTTACCCTCGAAGCCGCAGGGCACTTTGGAATTCACATTATCGAAAATTCCCTCGCGAAATATATATTCCCAGTTATTCGGCTACATGTTCCGAGAAGAATTTGACGATGCTGAGTAAATCTCAACACAAATCAAGATCGTGTACCTATTATGTCCCGCCGTTGAGATACACGAAAAAGGATGTGGCAATATGATATGCAATCAAATTTTCGGTCACATCTACGAGTGAACGTTGTGAATATACCCGGATAACGCTGAGCCAAAATAGGAAGGGTTACGGCATGGCACTCAATTTTCCTCAGCGTTGACAGAAATGATGTTGTAGATCGTTTAAACTTCAAATGCCGGGTGTCTAAATATTTGAACGCTCTTCAAAGTCAGATCGTTTACCCTAAAGTCGATACCAGTACGAAGATGATGGTCCAAGCACAGTAAATTTATTCGTCGCTACTGAATATTGCCGAAATTTCAGCAAACGTATATCACGTCTCCGTACAATGCAATACTATCCATGTACCTGTATGTCAAGTAACAAAGGATGTCGAATCGAGCTAAAAATATCGTTCGGTCAATAGAGTTGGGGTTACGTTATGCCAGCATTATATCCACGCCATAAAACCCGCAACGGTATAAAGTCCGAGCTCAGCAGACCTTCTGCATGTCCTGTACATGTATACCTGCCATAAATTCTTATTCGAAATAGCAAAACGCAAATTTAATGGACATAATACAGTGCCCCGTAGCAAGTCCAATGTATAAAGCGTAAGCAGTAAGGTAGTGCATAAATCGTTCAATTTCTTCTGAATGGATCAAAAACGGTTTTTATCTTGGACAAAAATTCGGTTTTGTTTGATCAAACTATTCAGACCGACATCAACTTTATACCCTCAAATGAAATCGATCCTTGGGGAAAAATTTTTACCCTGAAATCTGAGATCCATTCTGGCCTGGGTGGACACAGGAGATTGGCGTTCAAAGTTGGTATTTGCCCCGTTCAAACATCTGAAATTCAGACTATTCTGCACCCGTCGACTTATTGATTCATCGGCTTATTGGATGGAACTTCAGTATCTGAAAAACTTCGCGCGTCACACGGACATTTTATAGAACTTACCTCTACGTCACAAAGGGTTTATAGAATTCACGAAACGATGAACGACGTAGGGGGATTCTGTGTAAAATAAGAGTTCACTGTACTCTTGGGTGTCTTTTAGAGAGTAAAATTTTACGCAACCGGAGACAATTTTGAAAAACTTGTGTATACGATGAAGTCGAGACTCTTTTTCCCTGATTAAACTTACTCGTAACGTCTTCTATTTTTTACGAGTACGTGGCATAGCGCCTGAACGTGACTGCTCCTTGTTTCTTACCCTTGACTCTAATCTCATCTTCGCAGAACTCCTTCTTGCAGCCCGGCTCTTCAGTTTTTCCTTCAATTTCTTGGTGCGTATCCCATGCTTGTGAGTATTAAATTTGCACCAGTTAATGTATTCTTAGCCCACTTTCTGCAGTATTTGGGTGTACCAAGGCCATTTCACAGCTTTACTACACCAGCGAGTATAATTCTCCGACAGCACTTTGAAGATTAATCTACGCACGAAAATAATTCATTCTACTATAAAAAGTAAGGATTAATTTAACGTGCATTTTGGTGCAGGTGAAGGAAGATTAAAATATTTCATGTATACGATTTACTCTTCGATTCGTTCATATCGAAACGATTTGAGAGGTACACATAGCTTGCCCACCCATGACCTTGAAATTCATTTTACCTGGGCAAACACCTGACTTATATATAATTACTATTCAAATAAATTTGGTTATCTCACACGCATGATCCGTTTGTATCATCACGATCAATTCCAATCCAATTCATATCATCCAATTATATTCGAAGATCGAGTATAGACTACCAATTGTTGATAGTATGATAAAATTATTTACTGCTTCCGGAAATAGAAGGTAGTAAAAAAATCAAGCCCACGGATTTTTATTTATTTCAGATAAAGTTATACCGGTTAGCTCTTGTGCAACTTAGTTTCAAACAATTTCAAATATTGGATGCACAATCAGCTCGATTAGAAACTAATTTTCAATGCCGATGGGCGGCCACACAGTGGTCACGTTTTTGACACAACCTCCCTCAATATCCCTCCATGTCCTCCACTTCCCTTTCGACGGTTTGAGAAGAGACGATCAGTCACAATGACGGCACGGTGTGGTGCGCACTTCAACATGTAGAGCAAACATGTGTGTGTATTTTCGCACGCCATGATGACAAGCAGCCGGCTTACGTGCGTTTGACGTCTGTTTCACGTGTATTTCGCATACATTTCCTACGCAACGCGGTGACACGAGAGAGCCGCCAAGTTCTGTTATTTTTTTTTTTTTGTTTTACATTTATTTTTTACTCCACTTTTTCCCCTCTTTTCCTTGGCGTGATTTTATTAATGTATTTGCCACCACTAGCATATTTCTTTTCGGTTCCTACCCTTTGCAATATTGTCTCTCACCATATATCATTTCACGTGAAATTACGTCACTATTGTTATCAGTCAGTACGTGCAGATGATGCAAAAAAAATACGTTACCGACTTACACGCTAAATTGAGAAAGGAATTTTTATACTATTACATCCCATTTCATACCCGTCGAGACAGTCTTTCATACCAATGTCTCACATTCAATCGTTGCAAAATCGTAACCCATTTGGGTACGATCCAAGAAACTGGAAAGCCATCTAATCATATCTATAAGCATACTTGTAGAATGTCACTGGCCAATGGATTGACAATGAATCCAGAGTGGATTCTGAGCCTTCGAGTGATCGAGGATGATCAGGAAATCATTCATTTGTAACAGATAACAACAAACATATACCTTTTCGCTCATATGTATATCAGATGATATATTCTACGCATTATATTCCATGTAGATTAAGCCCACAGGCTCACGTGATATATAACATGAATGATAAAGACATGGAGAGGAAAAGATGGAAGACAGATCTCCAGTGCATTTACACCCTTCTCCCTGGGTGACACTCTCGCTATCTTCTCGATTTCATCCCTCAAGAGAAGATATCTATCCTCTTACCGAGACGGGAGTGTAGTGAGTCAGTTCAGACTCAATTCAAAACCATCCAATCCATTTGCTGGCGACGCAGTCTTGAGAGAATGGTGGAGAAGTCTTTCGCCGGCAAAGCTCCACGGGCCTCGAATGCTTCGAGGAATAATTGCATTTCAGGGGAATTTCAAGTTTACCTGAAATCAAGGTAAAGGAATGGAATTGTCACTACCGTTCTAACTGTCCATTCCAGACTATGTAATTCGGGATTTACCAAATTTGGCAAACGTATATCTAGCCTTTAGCCGAATGCTGCAAGTTTTCCGTGAGATAACGTTGTTTTCATGCAATATACCTGAATCTGTTGTACGTCAAGCAAAAATTTCCCATGATTATTCGAGATCATTGAGTACAGCCTTCCTCTCGTCAGATCTGATCAACGTGTCATTGATTCACTAGTGCCTGTCTTGATACATACTGCGACTATACTTCTTTCTACATCTACGCATTACATGCTGGAAGCATTAAATGATAAGGACTTGAGTGAAGATTTTATATTTTATCGCTTCACTCGGTTTCAAAATCACGTTTACAATTGTTCGAACTTTTTTGATCCTGAGAAAATTTTTTAGCTTTCACCTCTGAAAAATCTTTGCAATCCTGTAGTGGATTGAAATGATTAACCGGATTTTCATTTCAGGGAACATAGAAATGGTGCTATTGAATCTCAACCGCAATGTCATAGATTTGACGGATTATCGAGTTTTGCAAGATTCGGTTATCTGTGATAAATATTTTTTTTAAATTTCAGACAGGTGATTGCAGAACCTTTAAACAGTAGCTTGGTAATTTTGGTGACCCCTTTTAGTGCACGAAGATGCTATGACGGGATAACTTCGGCTAAACCAAACGGGTAGTGAATATTTCATGGAAGAAGGCCACCGTTAAATGCAGTACCATGTTCAATACTCACTCCTCGACTGGAATACCACTTTTCGCAGAAACGTAGCGAGCATCTCTCGGTAATACCCTTCACAAAGCCATAGTTTTTGTCTGTGTCAATTTCCAGGCTTTCCCCGGAGCTCCAGCCGACGTACGACGCTGATCGAATCACGTTTCAATTCGATTCTCCTTCTTATTCTCCATCTTCTGCATTTGTTTTATTTTATTTTATTTTGTAAAAACTGTTTTTACTAGCAGATGAATTCTCGACTCGGCAGCCAAATATTGTTATTCGATACCGTTTCGCCGATCCGTATTCGTCATCGATTGTGTCATATTAAGCAATTGAATCTTTAACTTTCCCCCTCCCCCCTCGCTCTCTCTCTCTCTCCCCCTCACTCTTCAATTTTCTCTCTTGTCAGCAGCTCGTCACCTCAAGAAAGCCAGCCGAGGCGCACTCAATATTTCCAATACGCTTCGATCAACGCTTCGCAAATCGGATAAATCCGATACGTCTACAACCCCAACGTAAAATTGGACGAAGATGCAATCTTATCAAGATGCCCGGGAAATTACATTTTCTTGGCTTTCTTTCGGCGCTGCCGGCTCGTTATCGCCCTCGTCCTGGTGACGGATCGGTGACAAATGTCCTCGTACTCCCGCACGTCCTTCCGTTCATGTGTGTCACACCACGGTAGTTGCCAACTCTGTGCTGCATCAAAAAACAACGCAGCTGGGATGCGTGCTTTTTTGCCTCGCCAAGCCGCTGTCAGTCTCGATCCATCTCCGTGATGGATATGCCCACCTTTCCCTCCACCCTCAACTCTCCCTTTCTCTCTCCTTCTTACCTTCTCTCCTATTCTTCTCCGTTGTCCCGCTCTCTTTCCTCCTCGTTTTTTCACACTCTGACTCCCTCTTGATTCCATCCCCCTACTCTCAGCATCAGCTCGCGTCCAAGCCGTCAAGCCTATGACTCAGTTCACAACTCCAGTCAAGTGCTCCCTGATGATATTCGGGAGGAGGGGGTGTTAGTGTTCAAGAATACGAAAATACGAAAATATGTCCTGGTATGGCGATACCTAGGCTGGAATTTATGCCGTTCAATAATACATAAGAGCCGCGTTTCCTGCTAGATACACTTTGCATTCGCCGCGAGTTAAGCCGAGCAATTCTGAAAATGACTCATCCATTACAAGCTTATGGGGAACTCCAGTTGTTTGTTACGAAATAAAACACACTTTGCAATGTGGTTTCAAAGTGAAAGAAATTTCAAGGTTTATATTTCTCACAAAATTCCTAATGATTCGGAAGTTATCATCCGTGTGTTTACGAATAATGTAAATATTTATTGAGACATCACATTGTCCTCGACAATAAAGCTATGTAGATACTATTTGTAGTTAACAACGGGGCGAGGTTCTTGTATAGATGATATCGATCAGCTGACTTAGGTGATAGAATTTGGCCGCTCCAGGAAAAATTTAAAGCCGAAGATCTTGTGCTTTTTATAGTACAACAAACATTGAAAGCTGTCCAAATACGATCTCTCTTTGAGTCGGTCCCTGCAGTCATCTGAAATATTTCGCTCTTATTCTTCGAGTGAAACGATGACGTAATTATACAACCGACTTATCCGCCAAGAGAAGAGTTGGAAGAAAATTCGCTAATCCCGGAACACCAGTAAGGCAGAAAACTATAACAAAACCTTTAAGAGGTTCGTTTCGAGCTAATGCGAGTTTCTTGAAAACGGTTCTCGCGGAACTGGGTATAGAAGAAGGTCTAATTCCTGGGATAATCCGAGCAGAATCCGAAGATATCTTATAAATCCTTAGTATGAGGACGCGGGCCGCAGAGGGGGTGGCAAGCGATGACCTCGGAACCGTTGGCCTTTGAGCCGGCAAGTTCGTTCCCCGTTTGATGTTGGTTCGATCCAGGAGGAGTGGAGGGCCTGCACAAGTCGGCGAGCCAACTGTGCGGAAACCCACAAAGCCCAGCTTTATTATCCATCATCCACTCGAATAAAACTCTGGTAAATAAACCCTCGGGCCTCTCTGCCTCCCGCTCTCTCCAATCCACCGTCGCTCTCCTCTCCTCCCTTTCGTTCGCCTCTTCGACCCGTCAGGGCGGAGGTCAGAGCCACGCTGCTGCCGTACCAGCCGGAGTGTAAACTCGACCATTGATTCCTTCGAATCGCCCTTCGAACTAAGACTCGTACTCCAATGGTAGCGATAACGAGGCGTCGCTTTCCCCGGGTGTCGATAGGCGAGAAGTATAAACTACCTACAATTGCGAGTTTCAAACGAAAGTCAGCAGGAACTTAACGCTGATCCACGATTAAAAAGACCAGCGTATTTTCGGGAACGCAAAAGTTTAGAATCGAATTCACGTACCGCACCGCTACAGAAAGACCAATCAGAATTTTGAAAATTCATGCGAATAAGATCAGCATAGTTACATCCAGGAAATGCAATTTCACCGCCTGCGGTTTGTGCATGGGATTGGTCGCGGAGCAAGACGGTCGGCAGCTGAGACTTTGAAGCGTCAGACGTCATTTCTCGCCGTCTCCGTCGTCGTTGAGGCGTGAATGTAGGAGCCACGGTAAGACTTCGTAAAAATAGCTTGGGACGAAAGAAATGAAGTAAGATAAAATAAATGGGTGAAAAACACCGTGAGCTTGTTGTTCGACTCGCGGGTGGCCAAAGTACTGATTAATTATTATACAGGGGTTTTCCTTATCCCCGACCAAAGTACGGATATGAATTTCGTGCTTGACAAGTTGCTCACCCCACGGAAGACGCACCATGTTGATCGGTTGATTTATGACCTACTTGATCGACTCAACTGTACCACGAATAGCTACACTTTTCCTTGGGATCCCAGGATACTATCGGCGGTTAGAATTTGTGACGGATAAAAGAGGAAAGTTCGATGAAAATGTGAAAATTTCATCAGATAAAACAGAACATTCGTCTGATTGTACGAGCGTAGTTGAGGAGCCGTCTGGAAATTTTAATAAACCATGATACCGGTGTTAATTTGACGTAATTTGACTGGAGCAAACAGTTCTTAGCTTGGAGCTCTGAACGTTTGGATGCAACAAATTGTCCAAAGGGTCCAAAGGTTGACGAGAAGGAATATAAACGAATTTAATGAAATACTAATATTTGGAAGGAAGTTTCTTTTCACAGGATTTCTGTGATCTTACAACGAAACGCTCTTTCGCCACTTTATCAACCTCCATCTACCGAAATCAAGGCATTTAATGAACCACAGTACGTATAACTCATTGTTAGAAAAATTAGATTTCGCTGAAGTCACTATATAAATGAATGATGGAGTTTCCAGACCCAGACTATTCGATTGATTTGAATCGAGCCACCCTAACTCGAAGTAGCGTCGGAGTTTCTCCTTCATAGTGGAATTTGGAAAACAGTTGTCAACCGCAAACTGCTGTGGTGGAAAGATGTTCGAGCAATCGTTGTTTTGTAAATTCTTGGCCCTTTGCGTCATTCAGAGCTTTTAATACAATTCAATTCAGATCATGATAGTCTGGTGATTTGAGCAATTATTGAAATTCTGGAACATATGTTGAGGCCCGCTATTATTTACAATTCACAACACAGAGTTTGGTGTGCAACAAGATATTGCTTTTGCGTTACGGTTCTTTTCAACCGGCATCGAATGGTGACACAGTGTTGCCCTTTCAGCGCACACATCTGTTCTTAACGTATACCTACAACTCCATTAGAAATAGTTTCTAGATAGTGAAAAACTCGCGGGTGCCGAGCGTGAGTTGAAAATAAACTTCACTCAAGCTCAACCCGATATTTTCATGATGTATATTCCCTCCCTGCACCCGATTTAAGTATTGCTAAAGTACCTATATGCCCTTAAATTATCTCTGCATACCTTTAACGCCATCCTTGGTGACACCTTCGAAAGTAATGAGCAGCGCATCAATCGATTCATCCGAGTGAGACAGGCTCTCAAGAGTCTAAAGTATACTGTTACCTAGTGTAACATTCCTTGAACCTTGCTTCAAGTAGTCTCTCTCACTTTCTTTTAGTTTGAGTATAGGGGTAATATTAAACTAAACTCAATGAGCTAATATACATAAAATGGCTGCGGATTCCTTTCTTGTTTAAATATTATATGAATGGAAAATCGTTCACTTTTTTTACACGTGTTCTTTATTGTAGGAAAAGCGAAATTCACAATGAAGCTGAGAAACGTGAATTTAACGAGATAGCCAGGAGCGCAGAAGTGGATAATTGTAACATCCGCTCAGACTGGATTTCGCATGCACGTCAGGGAAAAGACGGAAACTCGGAATGCCTACCGCCAGAAGTGTCAGAAATACGCGAAACCCCAACCAACTCAGAGTGCTCTGGTATTCCACATGATGTGATCGGAATAAATTTTCCGAGTTCAAACAAAAACCTGCCGCTTTAGAAATACGTAGGTACAGCACGCATCAGTTTTCTGAATGTAAAACTCACGTGTGTACGATAAATATTCGATCTCGTACTTACTTTACGTTCGTCTTGCATGAATGTTCGAGCGATCAGAATTTAATTTGTTAATTCTCAGGCTGTGCACGTTCTTCAGAAAAAATATAATAGTCGTGTTATTTGTTTCCAAAATGATATTGAGGCAATTGTTGATCAGGACATTCTAACTTTTACCTACAAAGTCGTAATAAGATCGAAATGTAATTCTTCAAGGATAGGGACAAAATTAGTGACAAAGAGATATTTACTTTTATCATCGACCTAAAATCAAGCCGAAATTTTGCACAAATGACTTATAAGGTTGAAATGAGTTTACTGTAGGCTAAAAGCAAAGTTTGCTAATAATCGAGTTCGCTCCCTCCGGTTGGAAATTTTTTTGTTCCGTAAAAACAAACTCCAGCTGTTTTGAATGCTGTAAATCAGCCGAAAATTACAAGGGAGGGGGAAAAAGGTTCTCGTGTTTTCTATGGAGCGAATATTACTTTGTGAATGTTTAAAGTATATCTTTGCTAGGAGCGAGGAGGGCGCTGGCTTCTCGGTGCCCTTATCTAATTGAAATATCATCTTGCCGGAAATGTCCTTGCAGGTTGGCTTATCTCGTTTTCTTGAACGTGGGACTTTTAAAGTCGTAGAACGTCTGCCAAGGGACGTCATAGCGTACGGGGGTTGTCTCTGCGCTATTTCGCAAAATTTCCCATGTATTTGGGGAAAAATTTTGCAATATATTTATGCACAAGGGGCGCAGCTGCCAGATGCATTATGCGTGGCGTGCGTGTCGTAAAATCCATAACGGCAGGCATGCTCTACCCTCCCGTGCCTATATTTCATATCTGGGTCTAATTCAGACAAAGGAGGCCTAAGCGTTTCGCTCGGTCCCCCAGCTCGAGCTTCTCCAGAACCGAACCAGCTCGTCGAGACAAGACTTCGCTCGAACCAATATCCTCCGAATTTAACGATATATGAAACTGTCGTTTCCGTCTCACTATGCGGAGTTACATACGTGCGAGTCTCGCGCAGACCTGCATGCATACACACGAGTACCCACCTGCATGAATACCATATGCAGCGGCGATGCCTGGGTATAGCTTTCGATATTACAGGCCGGGGCCACGTTCATGGTATAACTTTTGATTAAAGAGCAAGCAATTCAAGATTCAAAAGGATCGCGCTGCGAGATCGCTTGAACGGAATTTTTGAATTGAAAAATCCATACGCGCGATGCAGACTCTGCGGAAAAATGTTTGATTAATTACTGCTTCTATAATATA